>NC_135611.1:87032500-88232500 GCF_053574225.1 Canis aureus | reverse complement strand
GCCCTGCAAGTCTGCAAATCTAGACTGAATAAGGAACAGCTGAACAGGGTTTTTGTTTTGTCTTGGGAGACAAATGTGAAATATTCCTTATTCTTATTTTTGTGAATGCCAGGAAAGAGAAAGAGAGAAAATGTTCTACATTGCAGATAAGTTTGGGTTGAAGAAATTATCTTGTGCATAGATTTCTTTATCTTCCCTTTTGAAGATCCCTGAGTAATGACTTTCTATTCCTCTTGGCTTGGGGTAGTTCTTTAGGCTTAATTATAGAAAAGAGAACCTATAAAACCTCTGAGAAGAGAGAAGAAAAGAAGGACCCTTCAGTTCCTAGAATGCCTGAACCTTCTTGTTACCCTTTACTGGGACTGGCAGTTGTGTCTTACACCTGCTGGAGCACCTGCTAGAGCACCTGCTTGCAGCAACCCAGTGAGGTTGATATTCTCTCCCCCACTGTACACATGTTGAAACTAGAACCCACAGAGCTTAAGAAATTGTGCACAGCTGGTAAGTAGGGCAGCTTGTGTGGGAAGTGAATACCACCTGACTCCAAATTCCATACTTGTAAGCCTCATGGAAGGAATGTATAGGCATTTTCATATGGCTTGACCTATACCACTTCAATTTTGAATCTTTTTGCATAAATGTCAAATCTGCAGTTATGTTCCCTTTACTCATAAATCTTTTCCTGTTTGTGTAGTAAAGAGCACATAATTTTAGATTTGGGATCTATAATCTTCGGTTTCTCTACAGAGTAAATATTCCTAACATGTTTTTCTAAAATTATATTCATTTAATTTTTTTATTAAAAATACAACATGTTATTGAAATTGTGCAGCAGAATAGGGAGGATGATTAAAGTAAATATTTAGGATTCAGTTTTGTGGCTTAAGAGAGCTGGCCAAAGTTAGACAGTAGAGATGCTGCACATGCCCAGGGAGGGTTTTCTACCTGGGACAGGGCCAAAAGCCAGCAGTTAATAAGGCATGCTAGGGCTTTATGCCCATATTAGCTCAGGTCAGATCTGGTATTATATTGGGTCTGACAGCCACATGATCTCAGGAGAGTCTGTCTTCCACCCCTGAACTGACAGAGTGGGACATAAGACATTAAGAGTGAACGAGGAGTGTGTGTGTGACATGGAGAGACAGAGAGACAGATTCTGTGTGTTTGGTGGAGCAGGGAGAACATGCACATTTTAATTTTCAAAGACACAATGCACTACTTCATTGTCACATGGATTCTGGTCTGTGGCAGCCCTTTCTGTCATTGAGCCCACTAGTAAGAGTTTCTGCTTTCACCTACTCTGATTGTAGCCATTTTTGTAAGTGTCTCCTTGGTTTATTCTTTCTCCTGAGACGCATGTGGGAGAAAGTAGAATGAAATAGAGGGCTACTTTTGAGACTAGCAAAGGGATCTCTGACCCTTCCTCTGTACCTTTTAAAAGAGGTATTGAAAAACAGGCTTATTTTCTGGTTAGTTCTTGCATATTTGCTGACAGAAATGAGGCACTAACAGTGGTGGGTAAGACAGTGCGCTGTCAAGGCCATGTCCCCCTAAAAGCCATCTTGTCACATCGCATACTCTCTCCACAGCACTGGGTCTTATTTATCATGATCCACTGGTTGTATGTGAATGAAACCCACTCAGACCAGCTTAAGCAAAAAAAAAGAATTTATTAAAACGGCAGAAAGGTAGTTTAGAGTGCTCCAGGTCAGGGAGTCAGCTAAGCCAAGAGCAGAATGGGAACCAGGATCAGAAACAGTTAAGAGTGTCATCTGATGGGAAAAAGTTTTCCAACAGCTTTTGAGTGTAATTGTTATAATTGTGACTCTCCAGAAACATTTTTCTCTCTATTGTCCTTTGCCGCTCATTCCTCCTTTTGCTCTTTCTCCAGTTCTAAAATTCTTAGACAAGTGGGGCACCTAGGTGGCTTAGTTGGTTAAGTGTCTGACTGTCAGTCTCAGCTCAGGTCTTGACCTCAGGGTTGTGAGTTCAAGTGTTGCCTCGGGCTCCATGTTGGGTGTGGAGCCTACTTAAAGATATAAATAAAATTCTTAGAGAAGAGACTCTGACTTACCAATCCAGGTGAACTGTCTACTCTCAGACCAACCAACTGTTGCCATGGTATAGGGAAGCTGCGTAGAGCTCCACGGCTTTGGCTGTGTGGGAGGATATCCACCCTACATGCATTGGCTTGGGAAAGTATATTCCACTGTGAAAGACTCCTTGGGATTTTCCAGGAAATATACAAGCAATTGGTTGTACAATGGTTGGTCTGATCAGACAGGCTGAGCCTGTAACTGGGGTCACACCTCTCAAAAGGTGATGTATTGTGTTTGTTTCCTATAACCTTCCATGTCATCTCATGAGAAAAATTTTATCTTTTGATGCAGAACTTAAGAAAGAAAAACAGAAAAAGAAAATTAAAAAAAAAAAGAAAAACAGTTGTGGGAAAAGAATTATGCGCTTTTCCAAAGCCCAATTCAAAGCCCCCAAAGCCTTCAGTGTTAAGGTACAAATATTGTTCCAATATTAAATAGGACTCAGATGTGCTCCACGGCTGACTTGAAGGACAGTGATTCTTCTCCCAAGACCAAGGTCTGGCCCAAACTCTTGTCTCTATTATGATCTTTTCTTTGAGAATCCCCTGTCCTTTTCCACTGTTACCATTATTCTGTCTAAGGTGCATGTGACCTGCTTGAATTTTAGTATTTCTTCTCAAATGTAAGCTACAGACTTGCCCTGACACTCCAAAGCTCAATAGTGACAAGAGTGGCATAGTCAAGCAAGACTTTACTAAATGTCAAGAGAAATGAGATAATATAACTTACAAAATACAGCCACCCCTTATGAACACTTGGATGAGCGTGCTCTCCATTTATTTCTATTTTGTATCTCTATCTTTGCTTTTCACAGTACTGAGGAGGGTGCGGAGCATATACAAAAGAGCACTGTGAGTTCCCTCCATTACAAGTGTTACAAGCCACTGGGGGGAGAAAACTTGCCACCAGAGAAGCCAGAGAATAGCAGGGTAAAGTACCCCTGCCTCACCCACATGGTTTCTGTCATCATGTGGTCTTTTAAATCTGCTCTGCAAAACTCTGCAAATTCACTTTTGTGTCACTTTAGTCTATTGCTGCTGGAACATACTGCCACCAAACTTAGTGGCTTAAAAGCACCAACTTATTATCTTACAGTCCTGGAGGTCAGAAGTCCGACACAGATCCCGCTGGGCTAAAATCAAGGGGTTAACAGGGCTGTGTTCCTCTCTGGAGGCTCCAGGGGAAAATATGTGTTTTTGTTTTATTTTGTTTTTTTACCTTTACTACCTTCTAGAGGCCACCTTCTTGCTTGTGACTCTTCCTTCAATCTTCAAAGCCAGCAATGGATTCCACTTTTCCGACCCTTGTGTGGTCATGTTTCCCTCTGACCACAGCTGAGAAAGGTTCTCCTCAATAATGCAGAATGAATGTCTAATCTGAAGAGCCTCAATTTAATCCCGTCTGCACAATCCCTCTTGGCATGTAAAATAACATTTCCTAGCTTCTGGGGATTAGGACATAGACATCTTTGGAGTGGTTGTGCAAGCTATTTTTTTTTTTAAGATTTTATTTATTTATTCATGAGAAACAGAGATGCAGAGACACATGCAGAGGGAGAGGCAGGCTCCCTGCAGGAAGTCCGATACAGGACTCGATCCCAGGATCCCAGGATCACAAACTGAGCCAAAGGTAGACGCTCCACCACTGATCCACCTAGGTACCCCTGTGCAAGCTATTTTTGATGAGAAGTACAAAATTCTGGGTGCCTGAGTAACACAGTCAGGTAAACATTCAACTCTTGATTCAACTCTCAGCTCAGGTCATGATCACCAGGAAGTCTGCCTGAGATTTTTCTCTCCTTCTCCCTCTGCTTCTCCGCACCCTCCCCCCCCCCCCACCATAGGTGCTTTCTCTCTTTCTCTCTCTCTCTCTCTCTAAATGAATAAATAACATCTTTAAAAAATTACTGAAACTTCTTCTGCTTTCCAAGGAGGTATGATTCTGCTCCATAGTAGATTTAGAAAAATAGTAGTTTTTTCATGTAGTAAGGAAACACTATGGTGGTCATAATAGGCCTTTTTGGCTATGGATAAGCAAGGCTTTTCCAGGCTTGGGTAAGATGTGAAAAGTTCAGAAGAAGAAGAAAAGTGCTCCAAATAATAAAGTAACAGGGACTTTGGGATACTGCACATATGCACAAACACCTAATAATTAGCATGGACACTTGCAAACTATTTACACACCCAAACTAATGAATCTCTAATTTAGACTCTACAATGTGACTGAAATTTCACAACTTCCTCCTTTTTGTGATTTTTCAGAAATGAGGACATGGATTTCGACCTTCTTGTGTTAGGCTGCACATGGAATCTATGTTGAAGAGGGCCTGGAGAGCTTCCTTTGCCTTAGGGAGTACATAGGGATTCCTCCTTACTTCCTGTTCTGGAGCCCAGGGGGACCCCTACCCCCACCCATGTGGCCTTGACAGTTTCAGTGTGGCAACATACCAAACACAAGCACATATGATAATGGGGGTGCCAGTAAGAGGGAGATTTCAATGTACCAGCTCCTCCTTTGTAGCTCATTTTCCTTGTTTTGTAAAATGGAAAGTATTTTTCTCCACTTTGTTCATGGGCTGTCTGTTTTTATTCATGCAGCTGCCCCTGCCTGGAATATCCTCGATTCTTCTCACCATCTACCAGAATCATTCATGCTTACAGGGCCCAACCCAGACCTGGGCTCCTCCCCATACAGCCTTCTGTGATTACCCAAGAACAAATGAAACCCTCCCTTTGAGCCACAATTCCTTTTAAAGATACCACTTCTCGGGCAGCCCTGGTGGCACAGTGATTTAGCACCTGCCTTCAGCCCAGGGCGTGATCCTGGAGTCCTGGGATCCAGTCCCATGTCGGGCTCCCTGCATGGAGCCTGCTTCTCCCTCTGTCTCTCTCTCTGTGTCTATGAATAAATTAGTAAAATCTTTAAAAATAAATAATAATACCATTTCTCATTTAGTCATTAAATATTTTCATGATTTCTCCCTTTCTTCCTTTCTATGAGACATGTTTAGGATGTCTCTGAGTGCCTGTGCCATGTCTTACACATCTAAGTTTTCACAGTGCCTTTTGTGGTATGTGGTAGGTACTCAATAAATGTTGGATATAGTAGACAACTCTTTTTTTTCTTCCCAGAATCTTTCCCTTTGTCTGCCAGTATTACTTCCCCTTTCATTTGGTAACCAGCCCATCTGCCCATCCACCCATCCACTCATCCATCCATCCATCCATCCACCCATCCATCCATCCATCCATCCATCCATCCAACTATGCAGTTAATTTATTGGGTGCCTAGAACCAAACACAGCTCTAGGTGTCTGGAAATCCACCAAAGAACAAGCATGCAGAAACTCCTCTCCCTATTGGGAGCCAATAAGCATAAGTAAATTAGATTTTTGAAAATTACATGTGCATTGCAGAAGGAAGACTATAAAGCAGGATAAAGACTATGAGTGTGAGGGGAGGGAAACAGATTTCGAATTTAAACAGATGATCAGGGTGGCCCTTGCTGAGAAAGTGATATTCGAACAAAGATTTGAATGAGGTAAGGAAGTGAAGTTCTACAAATACCTCAGGGGAGGATGTTCTAGGCAGAGAGAACAACTTGTACAAAGGCTGGGGTGAGAATGGGCTTGGCGTATTTAAGGCAGAGCAGGGTGAGCAGGTGGGAGAGGAATAGGAGATGAGGTCAGTGAGTAAATAGGGGCTTGAGCACGTGGGGTTTTGAAGGCCATCATAAGGACTTTCACTAACTCCCATCCAATCGCATGGTTTTGGAGGAGTCTCTCAGTTCCAAAATGTTTCTTTCTCACTCCTATCCAATTGTGTGGCTCCCCACTAGCCACCGTTTGTTAGAGATAGATGTAGGACCAAATCTAGCTCAAATGGAGTTCTTCCATAGAGTTTTAAAATTGAAACAGTGGGGTAGGTGGAATGCGGGGGGAGTCAGGATCTCTTCCAGTTATTGTTCTACTCTCTTGCTCTATTCCAATATCCTTGTAGTCATTATACAGACTTTTTTTGTGTAGTAAAAAACATATAACATACAACTTACCTCTGCACTCAGCAACACCAGGTTCGATCCACCACCATGAGATCATGACCCAAATGAAAATCAAGAGTGAGACGCTCAACTGACAGCCACCCAGGCACCCCATAAAAGTTACTTTCTTAACCACTTCTTTTAGTGTTAACTAACTATATGCACATTGTTCTGCAACAGATCTCTGGAACTTTCTCAACTTGCGAGACTAAAACTATACTCATTAAAAAACAAGTCCCCATTTTTTTCTTCTCCCCAGTCCCTGACTAACACCATGCTACTTTCTGTCTCTCTGATTTTGGCTATTCTGAGTATTCCTATAAGTGGAATCATGCAGTATTTGTCTTTTTATGACTGGCCTACTTCACTCAGCATAATGTCCACAAGGTTTATGTATGTTGTAGCATATGAAAGGATTTACTTCTTTTAAAAACTAATATTCCACTCTGTCTACACTACACTTCTTTTTTTATCCATTCACCTATCAGTGGACATTTAGGTTGCTTTCACCTTTTGGCTGCTGTGAATAATGATGCAATGAACCTGGGTGTGCAAGAATCTCTTTGAGATCCTATTTGCAGTTCTTTTGGATAAATGCCCAGAAGTGGGAATACTGGATCATATGGTAGTTTTATTTTTAATTTTTGGAGGAACCTCCATATTTTTCATAGTGGCTGCACCATTTTACGCTCTCCCCAACAGGACAAAAGGGTTCCAATTTCTCCATGTTCTTACTCAGACTCTTTCATAGCCGGGTTTTTCATATGACCTAAGGAACACCAAGCCGATGCCCCTGAGAGATGTGCTTAAACTTGCAGGAGGGATTTCTGTCATCTTCAACTGGACCCTGACCAGTACAGATGCTGCCTAGTAGGACCTGCAGCATGGAATAGGGGAGCTTTCAACGGCTATGTTTCCTGCTATGAGGGAATGCTCCTTTGCTGTGAGATAGAATGAGGCCAACACAGACTGAAGCACAGAGACAGAGACAGAGGGTTTAACACCGGATTTAGGTTCCCACTCTCCACGAAGGCCTGCAACACATATTATCCATTCATAACTTGGTTATCCAACCTGCCTTTGATTACATGATGTACCCCCAGAATCATTATTATGAATTCCCACTCTTGCTTAAACTCATTTAAGATGGATTTATGTCACCAGCAAATGAAAAGTTGACTGGAATTGGGGTATAGGATACCTTGGAGGTGTTTTTACTGGGTTATAACTTAAATGATTAGTCCGTCAAGCCTGTTTCCTCCTCTCTCCTCTCAGATTAATGGTTCCTTGTTTTGATCGTTTAGAGTAAAGAGGTCAAATGTAAGACTAAGGGGTTGTGTCTGCTCTGATTCACAGCTGCAGCTCTAATCCTAACAGACCTCTCACTGCTGGAAAATCACCCCAAATTAAGGGGCCTACTGTTGGCAGACTGGAAATCCATAAAAAGTAGAAATGGCATATAACTGGAGCACAAGTGGGTCACCAAGCAACTGCTCTACCCAAGACAGTGATGCCTTCCTACTGGAATGTAGCGCCCTGCTTTATGGAAGCCGCACTCGGGGGTTGGCAGTTTCAGATATGGGAAGACCAGCCTGCCTTTCACTCCAACTCACTTAAGCAGCAAACAACTCCAAAGCCAAACCCATCTATCCCAAAGAGTGGCCTAATTTCAGGCAAAATGTTCGTGTAGCAACTTAACTAGTAATTGTAAACTAGTACCCCCAAACCTTGCCCAATTCCATCACTGGGTGGCAGTCAGCTGCCAGATGGTAGATCAGCTACAGTTTTCTTAGGGTGTGACCTTTTTTCTTTTGGACCCCCCTTTACCCTACCATTGCCGAAAGCATACACCTGGTGGTCATATTCCTCCATGTGATTCCTGTTCTCTCCATTATTCCTGTTCCTCAAATCTTTTCATGTGCCGTTGGAGGAACCAATCATTGACTAGCAGGCAATCATCAGATTTGTTCTCTAGAAAGTGAAGTAAGGGGGATGTCTGGGTGGCTCAGTGGTTGAGCATCTGCCTTCGCCTCAGGGCGTGATCCTGGGTCGAGGAATTGAGTGGGGCTCCCCGCAGGGAGTCTGCTTCTCCCTCTGCCTATGTCTCTGCCTCTCTCTCTGTGTCTCTCATGAATAAATAAATAAATAAAATCTTTTTTTAAAAAAAAAGTAAGTAAAGCAAGGAAAACAATACCTAGTGGGTAGTGAGGGCTGGTGTTTAAAGATATAATGGACTAAAAGCACAAGCAGTGAAAGAAAATAATAATAATAATAATAATAATAATAATAATAATAATAATAAATTGGACTTCCTCAAATTTAAAAAAATTTTGTATATCAAAGGACATAATTTTTCTGGGCACCAATTTCCCAGGTTTCAAAATGGAGGGAGGTAGATTCAATGATCTCTATGGCTGCTTAAGGTTTCTACAAGTTGTTTTTCCTATCGTAGTGGAAAATGGAAGTGCTTTAGAAAAGGAGAAAAGTCTTGGGAAGAGAACTATAAAGCTTATTAGCAAAACTGAATCCTTCTGATTCAGGGCCACTACTGGCATCTGAAAAGAGATGTTTGCAGGTTTATTCTTCTGATGTTTGTAAAATTGGGGGGTGTTTATATATGCGGCTCTAGGGTGGGGGAAGGAGGAGTAGAATTTCACATGTATCATCAGTACTGACTAAGTGATCTAGCTGCTGCCACCACTGCCCACATATGACAGGTTGGTGCTTAAGACAGAAACTGAGACCACAGAAACAAAAGGCGTAAAACAGCATTCTGTGAGAACAATTCTTATATTTCCTGTAGCATGAGGGAAGGCAGAGAAGACAATTATGCCCTTACATGGATAGAACTCAGAGCTGACTCACTGACCACATGTTGTCCCCTCCAACTGGCTACTCCTTCATTCCCGCCGACTCGCCTTCTCTTTCCACATCACCTCACACACCTCAGTCTTTGTTCTTTTAGTCCTTCAATCCTCTTTTGACTCCACATGTGCCCTATAAACTCTGAACTCCTAGTCAGTTGTCACTCCACCCCCAACAATCCTCAGATTAGTTGCCGCTTGGATGTACTACCCTATCCTCTACACCAGTGAGAGATCTTTCAATCTCCCTGACTCTCGGAACTTGTCCCCTGGGAACTCATCTATATCTTCTTTTTTTAAAAAAGATATTTTAAGAGATATGTTTATTTATTTGAGAGAGAGAGAGGGAATGGGGAAAAGGGGTAGAGGGAGAGAATGTCTTAAGCAGACCCTCCACTGAGTGTGGAGCCTAACACGGGGTTTGATCTCACAACCTTGAGATCACAACCCGAGTGAAAATCAAAAGTTGGACACTTAACTAACTATGCCATCCAGGTGCCCCAACACCTGTATTTCTTTTAAGACCTCTTAAAAAACAAAATTTCATCTCAGCCAAAATTCTACCATGCCCCCTAGCAAGACAAATTCCTGACACCTGTCCCTTTCATAATTCTGGAAATCTGTATATTTTGTCCCTTCTCACTGACACTTTCCAATTTACAAAAAAACCATTTCTTTGTGTCCAGATTTAATACACAGAAATGCTGGTAATTAATAAAAATAAGCAAAATAAACTTAATTTTTTAACCCAGTCTCCTGGTTATTGGTGAAATTTGGTGGAATAGAACTTTAGGTTAGGAATAGAAGAACACATTTTGAATAGAAATCCAACTCATATGGGCTTGACATTAAAAGGAACTGAAGATACCAAGGAGGGGAAGGCTTGGTTTTATGGCTCAGTGGTGTCATCGAGTAACTGATTTCTTTCATTTTGTTTGTTTCCTCTTCTATGGTGTCAACCTTGTTTAAAATTAGCTCTTCTTGTAGTCCCAAGATGGCTACAAGCAGCTCCCTGAACTGCCTGTGCTCACCTCTAATCACTGTGGTTACAGAGTGACATGTAATGATTGCCATAGCCTCAGTCACCTGCTCTACTCCTGTAGCTGGAGTGGAGATTTTTTTTTCTGAAGCCAATGACTCCCTTCAACTAAACCAGCATGTTTGTCCTTTACTCATTTACTTGTAGGACATGCAGATTGGTTTGGACTTCACTTACCACCCTAAACTTATGTCTAGTTGGTATCTATCCTTTCTCAGACCCGGTCCTCCCACTCAAATCAGAGCACTGAATGTTAACAAGTTACCATGTGGAAGACTCCAGAACCATGTTTGGAAGCCTGCAGGCAGAGGTGAAAGATGCAGAGAAGGGGTGAGGGATAAGGACCACTCAGCCCTGTAATAGTAATGTAGTGACATCATGACTTGAACTCCCTGAACATCTACGGGGAGGCGCCTATTGCTAAAAGTGGAACAGCTGATTAGAGGAGAGAATGACTAGCACTTCCACTGAATTCTGACCAGAAAGGAAAAGCCATTTGGTAAAAAAAAAAAAAAAAAAGGTACGAGAAACAGGAGAGGAAGTGACTGAGTCACCCTGGAAATCATAATGGCAGAAAAAGGGAACAAATGGGCATGTTCAGACACATCCATTGGATTTTTTTTTTCTTTTTTAATCAGAGAAAGGTAAAATGAGTCCACAGTCAGTTTCTACAAGAGACTATCGCTTAAGAAGAATAAGTAGCTTTAAAAAAAGAAATGCTTACTCTGTAATCTTGGGTTATCCTAATGAGAAGGATGCTGAGGAGACATTAAAGAAATAGAACATGATCAAGGAACAATCCATGCCTAGATTTAGAAAGAACAAAACCAGAATCTCAAAGGCAAGGCACACGATCAAGGATTCATATGAAACCATGGACGTGGCACAAATCTTTGCAAATGAAAAATCCTGAAGGCTCACTGTAAATATGTTGAGATGAGAAAACGTTAAAAACCAAAAAGCTTTGGGGGGGGTTAATTTATTTTTTAAAAATTTATTTATTCATTTGGGAGAGAGAGAGAGCACATAAGTGGGGGCTGAAGAAGATAATTGCAAGCAGACTCCCCATTGAGCACAGAGCCTAATGTGGGGCTCGATCCCACGACCCTGAGATCATGACCTGCATTGGAACCAAGAGTCAGATCTCAACTGACTGAGCCACCCACGTGCCCCTCAATTTATTTTTTTTTTTAAAGGAAAGAAGGGAGAGATCATTGATAATTGTTTGAGGAAGATGGTGTCAAGTTAAATGACAGGAAAAGCAGAACCTCTCCACTGCTGTTTTTGTGGGCCTATCCCCTCTTATGGGAAGATTTTTTTTCTTTTTTTTTTTAAAATATTTATTTGACAGAGAGAGAGAGAGCCAGAGAGCACAAGCAAGGGAAATGGCAGAGGGAGAGGTAGAAGCAGGCTCTCTGCTGAGCAGGGAGCCAGATATGGAACTTGATCCCAGGACTCTGGGATCATGACCTAAGCCAAAGACAGGTGCTTAACTAACTGAACCAATGACTCCTGGAAAGGTTTTCTTAACATAGAAAGTCACAGAGAACTACTGTTCAAGAGAATTAAGATGATAGCAAGAATATTAGTCCATTAAAATGCATTTCAGTAACCAAGCCAAATGAATTATATCTGAAGATATTAAAGCAACTTGCTTAGGTGATGATCTTGGGATTTGTAGTAGGCAGAATGATGGCTTCCAAAGATGCTCACATCCAATCCCTAAAGCCTGTGAATATGCTACCTTACAAGGCAAAGAAGAATTTTGCTGATGTGATTAAAGATCTTCAGATAGGAAAATTATCTGGTTATCTGGGTGGGCCAAATGTAATCACAGGATCCTTATGAGGGATGCAGGAAAGCCAGAGAAGGAACAGATGATGTGGCCATGGAAACAAAGGTCAGTGATGTGATTGCTGGATCCTGGCCATGAGCCATAGAATGTGGGTGGCCTCTGAAAGCTGGAAAGTGTAGGGAATGGCTTCTGCCTCATATACTCCGGAAGGAATGCAGCCCTCTCAATACCTTGATTTTAGGCTAGTGACACTGCTTTCAGACTTCTGAACTCCAGACTATAAGACATCTGTGTTGTTTTAAGCCAATAAGTCTATGGTTATTTGTTACAGCAGCAATAGGAAACTAAATATAAGATCACTACCTCATGCTTGGAAAAACATTACAAAAAGAAAATTTACCAAATGATGAGGTAGACCTATTCCAGTTTGATAAAGGACATTCTAGTGAACACAAGCTTGATATTAATTATTGGTAAGATTTTGAATTGGATTCCCAAACAAATAATTTGCAAGCACTTAGAGAAGTAGATATTCATCAGGGGCAAATATACATAAACTAAGAATCAGTTATTACCAAATAAAGCGACTGAGATTTTAAAGTTATTAGGCTTTTATTAGAGATATGTTTGTATGGAATAAAAGAAAGACTCAGCAAGGCTTTTGATAAAGTATCCAATGATAATTATGCCAACAAGATAAATAAGTAAAGACTGGAAAAAAATTTAGATGGATTCAGAGTTGACAGAACAAATGTACCCAAAGTATGTTGATTTTAATGGATCAAAGCCAATTTGGACAAAAAGAAAATCTTTCCTGCTTTCTTTGACCAAATGCTATTAAAACTTTTTAAATCAGCAACGTAACTATGTAAATGTATACTTTTTAGATTGTTGGATAAGGCAAGGCCAATAAATGGGTTGAAAGAATTAGTTTTTAAAAAATCTTTCCAAGTTGGAAAAAATAGAAGTTAATAGGATAAAATAAAAAAAGAATGTATGTAAAATCTGGCATCAGATTTTTAAAATGTGCAAAATTACAGTGTAGGAGAGATCCAGAGTGGCAGAAATTCTTTCAGAATGAAACACTACTTGGTAATTTTAGTTGATAATGTATGGACTTTGAATCAAGAAGAGTATGATCTAGGAATGCCTGGGTGGCTCAGTGGTTGAGCATCTGCCTTTGGCTCAGGTCACGATCCCAGGGTCCTGGGATCGAGTCCCACATTGGGCTCCTCAAAGGGAGCCTGCTTCTCCCTCTGCCTATGTCTCTGCCTCTCTCTGTGTGTCTCATGAATTAAAAAAATAAAATCTTAAAAAAAAAGGAGGAGTATGGTCTAACTACAATTTAATCTTGGGTGCATTTTTGGAAGTTAAGCTTTCAGATCTGCCTTGGTGTGACTGCTGCTAGAGTAGGTACCGGGTTAGTTCACCACTCCACCAAGGTGTAACATGAAGGGCTCTGGAAGCCATGTCTATAATCGTAAGTCCTGAAGATCTAAATTTGCAATGTGTCTCTGGGGGCCAGTGAGTGGGCCAGCTTGGTTAAAGTGGAGGGTTCTTGTGACAGACGGTATGAGAAAAATCACATTGGCAGGACAGGGTAAGCAATTGTAGAGACTGAACTCTTGAATTTGCAGCTTAATAATGCTGAGCCTTCTCTTTTAGGCAATAAGGATGTTCTAAATATTTTCTTAAGTGGGAGAGGGCAGGTGAAAGTTGTGTTTTCTAGGTTATATCTGATATATTTTTTAAAGATTTGTTTATTGGGGCAACTGGGTGGCTCAGTTGGTTAAGTATTCAACTCTTGGTCTCAGCCCATGTCGGGCTCCCTGCACAGCATGGAGCCTACTTGAGCTCTCTCCCTCTACCTCTACCTCTCCCTTTGCTCATGTGCTCTATCTCTCTCAAAAATAAATTTTCTGAATTTATTTTAGAGAGAGAAAGAGTGGGGGGAAGGACAGAGGGAGAGAACCCCTAGGAGACCACTCATCGAGCAGGGAGTCTGAGGTGGGGCTCAAACCCACCCCCCTGAGATCATGACCTGAGCTGAAACCAGAGGCTTAACCGACTGAGCCACCCAGGTGCCCCCTAGGTCTGGTATTTTAAATGACACAGAGGCAATGTGATGGCAAAGTAGGACTGGCATGGAATTCTGGACTTCAGTTTACTGGACATTTAACTTTAGGTAAGATTCTTTACCTCTCTGTTCCTGTTTCCTCATTTGTAGAGCATGGATAAAAATAGTATTTATAAAGTTGAGTATTAAATAATTAAAATGTATGAAGTACGAGAACAGTCCTTGGCATACAGTGACTCTCAACAAGTCCTAACAAGTAACTACTGGTATAGTCCAAACCTGGAATATAGGGACAGTATAAACGCTTGAAAGGAAGCATGAAGCTTGGAGTTTGAAGGCAAAATCCAGAGACTTTGTTGCTTACCTGAACTCAAACTGGTTCTTACCTCTCCTCTCTTGTGAGTTCCACCCTTGGCTTCCATCGTGGTTGTGGGCCTGCGTCTGCTCACCTAGGATGCGTTGCTGCCTGAGGTCTTCCTTCACCCATGCCCAGAGTGACTTCCATAACCATTTTGCTCTTACATTGTATTTCCTTAATTTACCTTTTCATTTGTACACATGTCTCACTGAACTCACTTTCAGCTTGTTGAGGTCAGGGGCTGTTTTCCATATTTCTTTTTTATCCCCCCAACATCTGGTACAGTCTCTTGCATGTACACATTCTCCAAAACTGCATACTGTTGATAAAGGAGTAGGTTAAGTTAATGATAATTCCAAGTTTCCGAGCATTTGTTATGAGGGAAATGGTAGCGCCCATGATATGGGAGCAAAACACAGTGGGAAAGTCAATTAGCCTCAGAAGACAATGCATTCGGTGTTGAGGTATAGTGAAGTTGCAAGTTACTTGGGATGAGGTTCCAAAGGCACTAAGGCAGAAATCTAGTGTAGCAAATTTATCATTTAGATCCCTTAAATCTCAATGTCTCTCTGTAGGTGATTTAAATTGCATTAGAATTCATCAGTCTCCCTTAAGTTGAACACAGATAAAGATGTTGGCCTCTGAAGGACATGCTGCACCAAAAATGTTGCTTTTTTGGGTAGTGGTAAGGGTGCTGTTTGCATTTCTCCAAAGTGGATAGTGTGGATATGGGTATTCACAGCATATATGATTGGATTCCATTGTAATTATGTGGCATCCAGGTAGAGGCATCTAATGAATTTAACTGAGTGCTTTAATGCTTCATAGCCTCCTGGATGATAACCTTTTAATGCAACTTTTGGGAGAAATTGTCTATCATTTGGCAAATCTAAAGAAACAAATGGCATTGAAAATACCTTTCAGTAAGTCAGGCTTGGAAGTCAGTGCAGAGGTGGAGGGGAAAGGTTTTTCCCTCCCTTCTTGCAGAGTGAGGCCTCCACTTTCTATATTACCCCAAATACCCACAGAGGGGAGAAAGCAAAGAATATTATGGAACTGCTCTTTACTCCTTCAGCAGATGTGAGCTATTGCATCAACCAGCAGATTAGTAGACTGGGATCCGAAGAATGCTATCAGCCTAACACTGTATTTAACTATTCATGGTTATAACCCAGAGGGGACATTTTAAAAACATTAATTAGCTTTGGAGAGAAAAGTGCAAACCCAAGGAGAATGCTTCATTTTGCTAGACTCAAGAAATAATTTTAACAACCTTGTTGAATGTGGAAGCCAGCATTTGAATAAAACAATCCATTAAGCAGAAAACGTGTCTCATGATATAAACAATCTAGCCATGCGGCAATGGTCAATAAACAGCACTTGACTGATAGAAATTAGCCATGCGCTAAGCCTAAATATGAACACCATGAGTTCATCACCTCAAATGCCCGAAAAGGGTTGCCTTGTTTTGTTGCTATTGCTGTTAAGGAAAAAGAAAATCATGAATCTGGACATCCTTCCCCTAATATTAACCATCTGCCCAAATGTAACCTACTTATTTCCTGGCTGACATTCGACTTTTGTGGTTCTTTCTTTTCATAGTGATTATGAAAAATCCCTAATGGTGACTGGGACTCACTAACATAATATGGAACAGTCATTTGGAGGCTGGCTTCCAAGTGATTTTCCTATTTATAAGCCCCTTCCTCCAAAATTCCTAAAATTCAAATATTAGAACTCCAAGAGGGTGGCAAGGCAAACCCATGTTCCTTGTGAACATCTCCCTAAGGAAATCTGTTTTGAAAATTCTTTTAGAAGGTTAGAAAGAAGAGTAGAGCAGAAGGGTACAAGGCCAAGGTCAACTAATTCTGATTGAAGGGAAACAGGGATGTGAGTCTGTTTTGCAGAATCCCCTCAGGTGCAGAGAGGAATAGTTCCTCTGCTAATGGTGAGCAGCTGTTCAAACAGAGGTGCTAACCTCAATTGTTTTAACCAAAAGTGGTTGAAAAATTATGTTTGAAACAAGTGACAAGATGCTGTTTCTAAATTTGAAGGAATATGCAGAAAAGTTTGCATCAGAAGAATGGGAGACTCTCAAAGATACTTTTAAAACTTTAGTTATTTTGCTCAAACTTTGACTTTTGTTTGGTTATTGCCTAATGAGAGAGAAGTCCTATCCTCCACAAGCTCAAGCACGTATTGCATAGGGGAGCCTTCAAAAAATTTGGAGTGATACCGTAACTAGTCACACCCTTGGAAGTTTTCTCATCAACCTCAAGTCTGACGGGGCCTTACAAATCATTAAACAGAAGAATTCATTTTTATTGAGCCTTGTATTCATATGTAAGAAAACTATAAATAACAGTGATGAGGTGCCTGGTGAGGGTCCTTACACAGTCTTGTGGACAGGGATACATTCTATTTACCCCTGTTTATCAATTCAGTATTTTCTACTTCCCTGTAACTCTTCTAAAGAATTAATTCAAGGTGCTATATTGGAGGCTTCCAGGGGCACAGGCTACATTGTACCTGCCTTTGCATTTTTTCCACCCCTACCTTGTCTGCGGTAGGCTTGATTCACATTGACCCAGGAAGATCTCATTAACATTTAAAGCCTCATTAAGTGGAGAACAAATGTAAGCAGAGGAAGTGGAGAGGCTGGCTTCGTTTTCCACCTGGTGGAATTCCACTCTTTCTCTGCAACTGATAGGTAATGTAATGTATGGGTTTGCTCTTGAATGCGGAAATCTGTTCTATTCCAAGTTCTCTGGTTTTTATCTCTAAATGTTGGCCATAATTTCAAGACAGTTGAGGTGAATACCATGTGAGTAGAATTTACATTGCATCACTTAAGTGCTTCCCTTTCCCTTGGCCCTGCGTGATGTGTTTTTCCTTTTTACTTCCTCCTGCAGAGGCAAAGTGTCCTGCAAGGAGTTAATATTTTTATGGCCATGTAGTTGGCAGCAGTAGATCACAGAGCTCAGTGCAGAAATCCAATTATTTCCTTTGCCTGAGATGAAAACCAATACTTAGGTGGTGGGGGAAGGGCTTCTCTTGCAGGGTTGCTTGATTTCAGATTTTGTTCTGTAAAGGACAGGTTCTGTGTTGCAGCTTGGCTCCTGGTCACAGAAACTCGGCTTTTTCTCCTGCTTGATGCTGGTCACCTGAATACCCTTGGCATCCAGGAAACAGGACAAAAGAACCCCCTAGTCTAAGTTTCTGGCTACTGTAAGGGCTTAGGATAAGTGATTAAACCAGCATTAAGTACCCTAGGCTAATCATGATGGTGAATCCAGCAACTTACTCTCAATCTAGGAGATATTTAGGGAACACAGGCATACCTTGTTTTATTGTGCTTCACAGATATGGTGTTTTGTTTTGCCTTTTTTTTTTTTTTTTACAAATTGACAATTGTGGCAACCATGCTTCAAGCAATTTTATTGGCTCTATTTCTCCAACAGTGAATTCTCACATTGTGTCTCTGTGTTAATAGAATATTTTTAAATTAACATATGTACTTTTTTTTAAAGATTTTATTTACTTATTCATGAGAGATAGAGAGAGGCAGAGAAACAGGCAGAGGGAGAAGCAGGCTCCATGCTGGAAGCCTGATGTGGAACTCGATCCCAGGACTCCAGGATCACGCCCTGGGCCGAAGGCAGGCGCCAAACCGCTGCGCCACCCAGGGATCCCCAACATATGTACATTTTTAAAGACATACTGCACACTTAATAGACCAGAGTAAATTGTAAACATAACTGTTGTAGACACTGGGAAATCAAAAAATTCATTCAACACTTTTCTGTGGTGGTCTGGAGCCAAACCTTCAATAACTCTGAGCTCTGCCTGTAATTTGAAAATAGAAGCTGCCACTGAGACCTTCTAAGAAGCCTTGGGGAGCAAATGTACAAAGAAATACATAAATTCATACTGAGAGAAGATGGCTAGATACGGCTTCAGCTGGGGATTTTCATTGGCTTAGAGTGGTTAGGGGAATTTCCAGTTCCAAACCAAAGATAGAATATTTGTCTTTTTTTTTTTTTTTAAGTAGCCATTACAAGATGCAACAAGAATAGAAGCATACATAGTTGAAGCCCTCAGAAACCACTCTCTCACCTAACCTAATATGCTCATCTATTTGCTATCCATTTTGCCAAGTAGTCTTGTGGAAAGATATGATTATATGCTTACCCACAAGGGAGCGGAAGAAAAGTGAGTGACTTATCCGAGAACACAGTATAATTAGAATCAGAATTGGAATCAGAAACTGAGCAGGATGGGATGGGTGGGAGTATGGATACTGAAGTCAAAGAGGCTTGGGTTTGAATTCCTGTGCTGCAGAAAGCCCTGATCTCTTATTTGAGTATTCATTCCTTCATCTGTAAAATGGTAAAATAATACTTACCTAGGTGATATGTTAAGAGGATTAGTGATAATGTACATAAATGTGTTTTCTCCATAGTAATCCTATTGAGTAGTGAAAGAGAATAGTAGGTAATAAGACAGAAAGGAAATCAGACTGAGATGATGGAGGAACTAGAATTCATGAGCTGTGCCTACCAAGATGTTTGGTCACAAGGAAGAGAGGTGGGTTTTGACCAGCAGTGATATGGCATGACAGACGCTCAATGAAAGCCTGTAGGAATTATAGCACTATGGAGAAACAAAGTATTTATTTATTTATTTGATTGTTTATTTATTTATTTATTTATTTATTTATTTATTTATTTATTTATTTATTTATTTATTTTATATGGCCCTAGTTAGACTCTTGAATGAAGAGCTGGTCCTTATTCCTATCTAAAAGTATAAAAAGTAGGATTCTCACTTCACGTGGGATGCTCTGTCCTCTGAACCTCAGCCACGCCTTTTGTGAAGAACTAGAACCCACTCACTCAACTGTATCCTTTCCTGGCATATACCATTTGCACTGCTTAATGGCTGGTTTGGGGGTAAACAGAAGTGAAAGCATGATAAAATCTCCTCTAAGTCATCATTCTTGTTAATCCTGAAATTTGGACGATTCTTATGTGGTCCAGCCTAGCTAACTAAAATCAAAGAGTAATTAATTAAAAAGATACAGGGTAGTTTAGGAGATGAATGGAGATGCTGAACAAGCAGACCTCAATAGGTGGGAATCTGGGCTTCTTTGGAGATCTGTAGGAGGCAGGAATAAATGAGCTGTCTTTTGGAGTGCCACCAATGGGATTGATTAGTTTCAATATTTTTTCCAAACTTGGGTCACTCTCCTGAAACTTCACATTCTAGGAAGAATCTGGTCCAGTTCAGGTCACATGTTCACAGTCCCTCCCAGACCCCATCCAATAAAGGAAGGGCATTTTCTCCAAGGAGAAGGAAGAGGGGAAACTGAGTAGGCCAAAACATGGGCTGTCTCTCTTCTGGTTAGGACTTTTCAGTACAAAAGTTACTATCTCCTGATATTATAGTCCAGTGCTCTTTCTCTGGGGAAGGCTGCTTTTGAGGAATACAGTGAGAAAATGATTAACCAAATCCTGTCCACATTTTGCATGTCACTCTTGCACTAAGTACCTCTATGCCTATTAGTAGAGTGAATGAGCTTTGATGTAATTTAACATGACAACTCCTACTGCGTACCACACAGTCCAAACATTGCCAGGCTGCATTTTGGATGGGAAGTCTGTATTTTGGCATCTACATACACCTCAGGAAATATACCTCCTGATACTTGCATATGAAACTAAGTCGAGACTAGATCTTGTTGCTTAGAAAGATATCTCCTAAGCAGCCAGAGGACTAGAACTTCTTGGGACTGCAGCATGAAGAGCTGCAGAAGTGCTTGGTATCCTGGCACTCTAGGGAGTAGCTGTCTCAGATACTCTGTCCTTGCAGCAAAATATACCAGTTCATCCTGAGTCAAAGCACTCAGAAACAGCTCTCCAAGCCCCAGCCCACCTCCCTAAGCACAGTGGCTTCATTCTGAGGCCAGAATCCCTGTCCACATGTCCTCTCACCACTCTCTCAGGGACTATGGACTCATTGCCTATAAACCCTATCAATTCTTTTTTTAGCAATGGATGTGAGGTATTTATTCACAAAAAAAGTAAATAATAGCTAATAAAACATTAGCATTATTATGCTATATTATAACATATATAAATGTTATATATAAATAACATATATAATAATATATAAATGTATAATTTATAATATATAATTTATAATACATATAAATATATAAATTATATATATATATATATATATATATAAATAGAGCATTACATTATTAGCTAATGACCCAAGATGCTCATTTGCCTTCCATATCTTCTCTCCGCTGTTCTCATTCCTTCTTTCTGTAGGAGGGTAAGCTGGCTCCCTCCCTGCTGGCCTTCCCTTGGAAAGCCACAGCTCCTGCTGTGTAGACCTTTCCTACAGCTATAGCTACACCAGCTACAGCTAAGCTCTCCTTTTTGTGGTAACTGCCCTCTCTCCTTGTCCCTTCAGATTTCAGAGTGACAAAGGGTTCCCTGCTTTAACCCTTCTCAGAGTGCTTCCACATGCCTTGCTGGCTTCTTTGAACTCCAAGCTGATCTTTGTAAATCATCCTCATTCAACCCTCCTTCATTACCCCGTTTGAGTCTATTACATATTTGCTGCTGGTACCCTCCCTGTTACCACAGAGTATTATTGTCTTTATCTTATAGATGAGAAAACAGTGGCCCAAAAAAGAGCATGTGAAACCCAGATTGTCCATCTATAAAGCGCAGGCTCTCTCTATCGTGTAGTCCACCCAGCCATGTCCATATTTAAGACAGCTCATTGACTTCTGCTAAAGTATCACACTCTGGCCTTTCAGGTATTAAATCTTATTTGAGGATGTGGCTTTGGAAGAGTGACCCTTTAATTTTCATATCTTCCTATGCGTCCATTCTGTTTCACCCACCAAAGGGGATCTGGGACCTCATTTTCAATTTTTGAAGAATATTTCCTTCTTTGGGTTAGAAAGAATTGTTCTGAATCCCCTCTTTTCACTCAAGAATACCTCCTGAGATTTTGATATTTGCAATCCTATTAAGTTGAACTCTTAAACTTAATTATTTGAAAACAACCTTAATAAAATCTGACTCAAGGCAAGTCCTGATATACCAGATCAGAGAGGAACCTAATTAGCTATTTTTTTCTTACTCTAGATGCTAAAAAACACACTAGAGCTGGAAATGGCTTTAGAGATAATTCAGGTTCTTAATCTCAATTTGAGTAACAGAGACCTTAAATTTTGAAAATGTTATAAGCTCTTTCTGAAGAAAAATATGAATTTTCTGTCTCCCTCATACACACACACACACACATGCACACAAAATATTACTTATAATTTTGGGGGTTCATTGTCATCTTGAAGCTCATTTATAGCTCCCAGGGTAAATCTTTCTGTTCCAGGCTAATCCTTTAGGTTTAGATACAGATAGGTTTAGTTATAGATAAGGAAGCTGATACCCAGGCAGGTAAAAGGACTGACCCAAGGTTGGTATCAGCGTATTAGTTGGTATCTCAATCAGATTGGGCTAAGTTATACCACAGTAACAAACAACAACATTTCATGGCTTGAGACAACATGTTTATTTCTCATTCATGCTGTGTTTCCACTATGGGTTAGCTAGGTATTCTACTCCATGTCATTTTTACTTAGGGATGCAGGATGATAGAAAATGCCTTCTAGAATATCATCTGTCATCATGACATGAGAAGAGAGGGCATTACAAACCTTGCATGATTCTAATGCTTTTGTCTGAAAAGATTTAATTTACCATTAAATTAAATTTAGTTTCCCATTAAGATTTAATTTGCCATCAGTGCTGGTCACATTTCATTGGCCAAAGCAAGTCCTATAATATGCCTAACTTCAAAGGTGACAGAGAAGCATTTGGTGGGCAGCAAAAGTGACCAAGAAAGCTGAAAAGCCACAAGCAGAACGAAGGCATTTTTATTTTTGTTTAGTGCTCTCTAACCCTTCTGCGGCTCTAATATCATAATCTAATTCATCTGGATAGATCCAATAGATTTGTCATTAGTTTAGGAGGGCCGTATTTTTTATTTAAAATTGAAACTAGGGGATCCCTGGGTTGCTCAGCGGTTGAGCGCCTGCCTTTGGCCCAGGGCATGACCCTGGAGTCCCAGGATTGAGTCCCACGTCAGGATCCCTGCATGGAGTCTGCTTCTCCCTCTGCCTGTGTCTCTGCCTCTCTCTCTCTCTCTCTCTCTCTCTCTATCATGAATAAATAAATAAAATCTTTAAAATAAAATAAAATAAAATAAAATAAAATTGAAACTAAGTCAGAGGCTTCTGTTTGTCTTATTGTAAATGCTGATTTTTCTGGCACAGTTCATTTAAGATGCTGTCACAACAAAGGAGGCCCTTTTATACCGGATTTTTTACAACACTCATTTTTACCCATAAATCTTTCTTTCTACTGTCTAAATTGCTCTTTTTTTTTTTTTTTAAATTTTTTATTTATTTATGATAGTCACAGAGAGAGAGAGAGAGAGGCAGAGACACAGGCAGAGGAAGAAGCAGGCTCCATGCACCAGGAGCCCGATGTGGGATTCGATCCCGGGTCTCCAGGATCGCGCCCTGGGCCAAAGGCAGGCGCCAAACCGCTGCGCCACCCAGGGATCCCTAAATTGCTCTTATATCTCTAATACTCCCTCATTTTTGCTGGCCTTCCATAGTTTGGGACCTCTGCTGTTGCCCATGCAAACACAGAGGAGTTTCTAGATTTGTCTTCCATTAGCAATTGGCGATAGTTGTAGCTCTGTTTTTTTACCTTTGTTCACTCATTCCACAATATAATTAATACTTGCTTTGCCCTGTGAGTTGTAATGAGGATTAAATTAGAAAATGCACAGAGCCTGGTCCAGAGTTGCTCAAAACATGTTGAACTAGTTATGTATATGTGTGTTTATTTTTATATTTTGAAATCGATATAGAATAATGGTAATAATGATACTTACCATAAGTATAAGATATAGGCAATTTTATTAACCTCTCTGTGTCTCAGTTTTCTTATCTATTAAATAGGAAAATAATAATTCCAAACTCTCAGGCTATAACAATGATTACTTTTTTAAAAAAATTTTTTTTAAATTTTATTTATGATAGTCACAGTGAGAGAGAGAGAGATAGATACAGGCAGAGACACAGGCAGAGGGAGAAGCAGGCTCCATGCACCGGGAGCCCGACGTGGGATTCGATCCCGGGTCTCTAGGATCACGCCCTGGGCCAAAGGCAGGCGCTAAACTGCTGTGCCACCCAGGGATCCCAACAATGATTAATTATAATGATACATATAAAGCATCTAACCAAGACCTGGCTCTGAGAAAGTTCTTGATGAAAGTAGCTATTAGTATTACCATCATGATTATTGAGTAGTATAATTGCTACTTGCCAAGAGGGCGTTGTGGCAAGAAGGGAAGAGCATAGGCTGTGGAATTAGGTGGATGTGGGTTCCAGTCTCAGCTCTGTGGTGATGTGAGTTTAAGCAAGATCCTGCTCTAATCTTCATTCTCTTATTTGGTGATACATACTGGCAGGGTGTTTTGGAGCACCCTCTAGGATACAACGTGACAAAAGGGTGCCACACCTAGGAGGCAGTGAATAAATATCAGTTCTTCTGAACATTGTGTGGCATCCAAAGATGAACAAAGGAAACAAATCCTCTCTTGCCTTCCAGGGGTTTATAATCTCCTTGCAGAGATAAGATGTGCCCACGAGTAACTCCAGATACTCTAAAATGATGAGAGCCCTGAAAGAGCTACAGCTAATGGCCTGTGGAAGTTTGCATTAGGTGAATTACTGCAAGAGGGTATTTGAACTGGATTGTTGGCTTTGGCAGAGAAAATGTGCTTCTTACTCAAGAGAGATTTTAATTTATAAACACCACTTGTTTTCCTTCCTCTGCCTCTCCTCACCCACATCTCAGACTACCCTATTCCCCACCACTGATAATTTTGTATGGAGAGGAGGAATTCATTACCCTCACTGCCAGCATGGTGTGCTGATGTGCTGTTTTCTGGCTGTGATATTTACAGCGGCTCAGTTAAGATCTAATTTTCCATTATTCCCTGAACTTTGCAGCCCTCATTTTTCAACCCCTGTCTGAGATGCATTGCTCCAGCATCCTGGAACCACTGCTGGAAAGACTAATTTAACATTCAGAATCAATGAACAAACAGGAGATACATTTTACCAGAAATAGGCCACAAGTGGTGTGGGGTTTAACTTTGATTCTTAGCAATAGTTTTATACTCTTCCTTTCACCCCCTGTGGCCAGCTGCATTTCTCCACCTAATTATCAAATAAGATGCCTTGGAGGTACCTGAACTTCAGCATTCTCTCCTGGAAATGTTACGGTCCAGGATCTCTCTGGGTGTTATTATTTCCTTTTAATAATAAAAGGCCTCTGGACTCACTTGATGTTGTAGAAACCCTATTTTTCTCTTTGTTCTCACTAGTCCCTTGCTAGAATTGCCCTATGACACAAAAACTCGTCTAAAGAGCTCTCAAGGATAGTAGACTCTTACGCTGCCTCATTATCCGTGGATTCATTTGGTTGATGAGACAGGCTTTTGATTAACGTGTGTTTCCCCTCCTGAGCAGCCTGCTCCCTGCACAGTCTCTTTCCCTTGAGCCCACGAGAGCATTCATCAAGGATGAGAGTGGTTGAACATTCCCTCAGCCTACTGCCTTTCGCTCTGCAGCCCATCTGCTAAGGTGTTAGCAGGTTTATGGCCATTCTGGACCTATGACATTTTGGCAGCTGTCTATCCTTCAACACATATATTCACATCATTACACTGGGAGCAGCCATTTTATGCAATCTGACTATGCCTTCCCAGCCTTTCTTCATCAGTGAGATGGGAACTTAACAAAAACACTCTTCCCTGGAATTTTGGATTTGAGACTAAAAGCTAGTTAGACTAGTCTCTTTATAGGGGCTGGAACCACAGATGTAAAAGTGAGGGGAACTGGGTATCATTTTTCTAGCAGGTGGAGTCAGTGAGAAAAAAAATGGAGCATGCAGACTGGCAAGAGTTGGTTTCTGTCACAGGTTATCAGGGACTCTTAATTGGCACAACATTTTTCTTTAGCATATTGCTGATTTTATGTTTCTTGTGATAGCTACCAAGAGAAAGTTTAGATTATTACTTAGTATCTTTCTGATCATAAAGGAGAGTGTTAAAATTTTGGTGTGCTCAAAATAGAATCATCAAATACACCCAAATGAATTAAAAGCAAGGTCTTAAAAAGATAGTTGTGCACTCATGTTCATAGCCACATTATTCACAGCAGCCAACAAGATGGAAGCAACTCAAGTGTCCATTGACAAATGAATAGATACACAGAATGTGGTGTGTGTGTCTATGTGTGTGTGTGTGTATACACACACACAGTGGAATATTATTCAGCCTTAAATAGGAAAGAAATTCCATCACATGCTACAATATGGGTGAAACTTGAAGACCGTATACTAACCAAAATAAGCCAATGACAAAAAGATAAACACTGTATAATTCCATTTATGCAAGGTACCTAGAGTAGTCAAATTCAGAGACAGAAAGTAGAATGGTGGTTGCCAGAGGCTGAGGGGAAGAAGGAATGAGCAGTTATTGTTTAATGGGTACACAGTTTGTTAAAGTTTGTGAAAGATGAAAGAATGTTCAAGATTGGTTGCCCAGTATTGTGAAACGGACTTAACACTACTGAACTATACATTTAAAAATAGTTGAGAAGCTAAATTTTATTCTGTGTGTATTTTATTATGAGGTGTGGGTTTCTGGAGAAGCTTGTCCATAGGAAGTTATCTCTGGGTGTGTCTGGAAAAATCAATCAAGAGGAATTGTCCAGGTGAAAAAGTAAGAGCTAGCACTGTAGGTAGAGAAGCAGCCTGCGCAAAGGCCCAGAGGCATGAATGGGCCTGATGTATTTGGGAAACTCTGAGGAATGCTTTTGTGTTGAAACCTGGCAGCAGTTGGGGGCAGATGACCACAGAAAAGCATGGTAGGAGATGGGGCTAAATAAGGAGGCCAAGAATGGACCGTGGCTGCCAGTGGGTTGTTTGGGAGGTAGTGTTTCTATGAGCTATGTGGATTGCTTGCCTGTCAAGAGTCTAATGTACAAATAATCTGGAAGATGTTACACACTGTATCCCCTTGAATGTTGTCTTTAATTTTGTCTGAAGAAATGCTCATTGTGCTCCTGTCTCATGGCTACTGAATAAAAGATTAGATGGGCCGCTTTGGACTCTGTCCCTAAATCTTTCCTTCCATTGTCCTCTCAGCCCCCAGACCCAGCCACTTGTACATTCCCAATCTCAGGATTTAGCTTTTCATCATTAACCAAATAATTCTTCACTTTTATGCTTGTTTAATTTATTCATCCAACAAGAATTCACTGAGCATCTAACATGTTCATGAGGCACTACTGCAAGTGATCTGGAAGTTGGAGGTGAGAGGTGAGAATGCAGGGAGGGCGGAGACTCCAGGGAAAAGATCCTGGAATCAGATGGGTATGAGTGAAAGCCTCATTTCAGCCTTGAGCTAGTCGCCTTGCCTTTCTGAGACTCAGATAACTCATCTGTAAAATGAGAATAATCATAATATGTTTGTTATGGGCAGAATTATAGTCCCCCCAAATTCATATGTTGAAGTCCTACTCCCCAGTACCTCATATTTGTAGATCTTTAAAAAGTATTAAGTAATTAAGTTAAAATTAGGCCATTGGAATGGGGTCTTAATCCTATATGACTGGTGTCATAGAGACAGCAGGGGTATGTGTGCACAGAGAAACAACAATGTGAAGAAGCAGGAAAGGGGCAAGCCAAGGAGAATGGCCCCAGAGCCATATCATCATGGCAGCCCTACCAAACTAATACACCTACTTTATGAGGTTGATAAGAATGTTAATTCATGTGATGTACACATGAGTTAATATTTACTATAGTCCCTGATGCACATAAAATGATTAATACAAGAGAATTACTTTTGCTATTTTTGCTATGAAGGTAAACTAAACATAAATGCCATCCTAAAAAGCTGTACTATGTTGAGAGGTAGAAACATGGCATTTTTATCATGCATGGTTTCTATGAGATGTTGAAATGTCTATAAAACAAGATGGAAAATGCTAAGTGCCAAAAGAGGTAAAGAATATTCTGTGGTAGTCAGAGGAGGAAGTACTGGGAGGAGAGGGAGGCTGAGAAGGTTTGATAGAGGGGTAGCATTTGATCTGGGGTGGATAGGGCTAGGACATACAGATGGCATGCAGGGAAAAAAAAAAAAAAAAAAAAAGATGGCATGCAGGATGTTAATTGTATATGTTAATTATATATATATTACATATTAATATGCTGCATGAATAAGTATCTATACTTGATTGACTTGAATGCTATTCACTCACTAATCAGTCAATAGATATTTATTGAATGCCTACCTGAAGGTACTGTTCTAGATGCTAAGGAAACAGTAGTAAACAGGCAAAGTTTCCAGCCTCATGGAGTTTATATATACCAGGGGTGATGTTCATAATAATTAAGAATAAAAAAGATTCTGAAATAGTATATACAGTATGTCTGTTTTTAATATACATGTGAATATATAAATCTATATATTATAAAAAGAACATCATGTGTGTATAGTTACATATAAAGAGAAAGTGAGCAAGCTAGAGCAACAGACATCTGGAAACACAGATACCCAAGTATTTAAGTGATTGTATTTTCGGCCCTGAAATCTCTTTCCACGTTTTTTATTTGTATTTTCCATATTTGGAAGGAATAAACTTTATACATCATGTTTAAAAAGTTGTACATTATGTTTGCAATTAAACAACCAAGTGCTAAAGTTAGAAATTAACAGGAATTGGAAAGAGTCTGTTTTCCTTACGCCCATCTCCTAGACAGCTGTCACATTTCTAACTCTGAAGGCCCCTTTCTATGGTGGCTGTTATTTTTCACAATTCCACCTGAAGGCCTCTTGATTTTGAACTTTTTCCCTTCCATCTGCTACCATCCCCCTGGTTTGTGGCCCGCAAATCCCTTTGTTTGGTAAAATACAGTCTTCTGCTTTAGGGAAGTGCTTTTCTCAAAGAACATTGTGTTCAAATTCTGAACATTGTGTTCAGAAGCTTTGGGCATTTAGAAGGAAAGATATTCTGTAAATGCAAATAATTGCTGTCTCTACTTGCTTTGTAGTTCTTAAGTGCATAGAAGATGTTTGTATAAAGCTGGCTTGAAAGTAGCTCATGGATTTTATAATGGCAAACAAAACCCTCAGAATTTAGGGTCCCCTTGACATCAAGAGTGTCCCAATTTATAAGAGGGTTTCTCTATAAAAGCATGGTGCCCTTTCTGGCTCCCAAAAGAGTACAGGAGATGGGGTTTTATCTCACCAGCCCTGAGCCCAGAACCTCAGCCATTGGGTGCATTGGCGGAGCCAAGTTCTAGGCTGAGATTCAGGAAAAGTTTCTTGGTCATGGCCTTGCTTCTAGCAGACACAGTATATCTGTTTTCCATTGAGGCCCCAGTTTGCTTGGCATGACCTGGATTGTCTGGCAAAGCTAGTTCATGGTGCTCCAGTTTTCCAGAGCTGCCTGCATCTAGCAACTAGGCTGGGTGTGGTGATGTTAATAGGCTCACAGTTGAAAGTATAACGTTTTCACATTTCCTTTCATTTATTTACTCTGGTTTCTTACTCCAGTTGTTCCTGTCGTCTCTCCTAAATTCAAATGTTGGAAATTTTAAGTACAATTTTGCTATGCCTGTTTTTATTCCATGAATATTTTTTCATCCTAATTGGTTACTTGTGATTGTGGATCCTGCTATCATTTGAGTAAAATTAATCAATTTGCCTGAGTAATTTTTTTTTCAGAGAGGAGGGTCTAATGGGGGTGGTTATAATTTAAATGATGGTATATATGGATTAATGGGCAAAAAGAATGTTATGTAAATATGGAAATAAACATACCTAGATATATTTATGCTGCTGAAAAAAAAATCTCAAAGTTAAAAAAAAAATCTTATTTCCTCATCAACAGAGCCATTTATGTGGTTGTTATTCTTTGTTGATTGAATGTTGTCTATAGTTCTTAGGATAAGTACATGAGACTAGTCTGTTCATCCAGCCCATCAGGCCCCTGATTCTTCTGAGGCCACAAGCCTTTCACTCTAACCAGAGCAGAATCTGTTTCTTCCAATTCCTCTTGAGCACCCAACTCTTTTATCTCTACATCTTCACAGTGTGTTTTTCCTTCCTGGAACACTCCAGCTCTTCCTCTCTGTCTGGGCAACTCCTACTTATTTGCCAGGTCTCAGCTCACAAGTTGCTTCCCCTGGAGGGGCTTCTTGAATCTCCTTGGCCTACATTAAGGTCCCTTCCTCTGCACTGTGTCATCAGGGAGGGTCATTGCCTGTCTACTTTCTGCTTCCTCCATTGGTCTGTAAAACTGCTGGGAGTAGATACCATGTCTTTGTGTTACCATTTCATGCCTTGTACCTAGCACAACATTTGGCTGGCACATAGTAGGTGCTCAGTAAATAATTGTCTGACTGAATGGGTACATTGGAATAATTTGTCCAAACAAAGAATCAGGTTTAGAATGATTTTATGAGTCCAACGCTGCCATATACGTGGGTGCCTGAGTTATCCAATCAATTCAGATTGGACAATTATTATTGAACACCATTACATGTCTGTCAGCTGCTTCTACCTACACTGATCCATTGATCTTCCCCTTACTTTTCTACTTTTCAGCTCTGTGAGGCTGAAGTACTTGATAATGGTGACAGATGAACAGAAAGAATCCTGAACGTCAAAGATTTAACTCATCACACTTGGCCTTATTTCAGGGTGTTGCCCCTTTAAACTCTTAACCTTTACTCTGCTCTGTTGCTGTATGAGAATACAAGAAGCCTTAAATTGACTACATATAAAGTATCACTGAGATAAAATAGAATCCTGGAGAGGAATTGGGGGAGGAAGCCCTGGTCCAGAAATCTGGACACCTGGGTTCTTTTCTTATCTTTGTTACTATCTGTGTGACATTGGGCATGACATTTAGTCTCTCTGGTCCTTAGCTTTCTCATCTATGCAATGAGCACGAGTGATTGGACCGTTTCTTAGGGGATCCCAGCCCTGTAGTCAGTCTGTGCTCCTAAGTTTGAAAGCTGGTACAAGGCATCAGAACTGCACACTGATTACTGCTCAGTGCATCATCAAGTCTACTAGAAAGAGCTCACCTCCAGGGGCTATTCTGAAATTGCATTCTCATGGTAAGAAGTGAAGAGAATAAATACAATTTTTCATATCACCCTCTTATTTAGTTTTTATACATATACTGGTAACAAAATAATAACTATGAGTCACTGGTGGAATTGAATGAAAAGAATGAATCGTGGCAATAAGCCACCCATTCATCAGCCATCACTAGTGGCCTTTAAATCAGCCACAGCCAGCACTGGCCCACTCTGCACACCTTCTTATATTCACAGAACAGGTTCCTTCTGATCCACGCTTGTTCTAGGCAAGTCGTCTTTAGCTCTGTGCCTCTTCAAACTACCTTATGTGTTTAAGCAATTAGCAATCAGACTTCACATCTTATTGCTGCACAAGCCAATCTGAAATATAAAAATGCAAATTGTAGGGAATAAAAATAGATTTTAAGTTGTTTACCTATAAATTGATTTCCATGAACAATGAAAACTTAGCATTTTTGTAATGATTTTTAGAGGTGCTAAACTAAATAGAATAATTATATTACCCATGTGTGAACTTAGTAAAAGAATAAGCAAATTGTCGTTCTAAATTTAAAAAGAGAGACGATGTTGGCTTTAATGTAATTGAAAACAGCGGAGCAAATTAAAAATAGATGTAACTTTACAACCTTGAAGTTATCAAAGAATGTATATCAGTGAGTCCCTTAAAACTTCCTTTAAAAATTGAAATTGAGAAAAGGGAAACAGGAAAGTAACTAACAGGAGATTTGAACTTGCAGATTAGTTTTGGCTAAAATGGTAGCCATGACCAAAATGATAGAAAGTAAACAGAAAATGAGAACATGTGTTTTTCCTGTTTTGCCTGTATGATTTTAAAGCCATATCAAAAAATCAGATGGTCTATCTTTCCTGTCATCAGCTCACTGCGTCCATTTAGGCAAATCACTCAAGCTCTCTGAAATTTTGCTGGGCATGGAATTAATATTTTATAAAAATTAAGTCTTAATAACTTTAAGAAAATACCAAAAGTCCTACTAGGAATGACACTACAGATTCCAGCCTAGTGAATTCTGGAAGTAGATGTTTACTCTTTGGGGGAAAAATGATGCGTTTTGTTTCTATATTGAATCAGCTTCCTGTCTTAAGGTGAGATTTCTTTTTTTTTTTTTTTTTTAAGATTTAATTTATTTATTCATGAGAGACCCAGACACAGAGAGAGAGGCAGAGACACAGGCAGAGGGAGAAGCAGGCTCCCTGCAGGGAGCCCTATGTGGGACTCAATCCCAGGACCATGGGATCACGACCTGAGCCAAAGGCAGATGCTCAACCACTGAGCCACCCAGGTGTCCCTTAAGGTGGAATTTCTGTCAGGAAAATGGCCTGATCATTGATTGACAGTTTGATGTAGGCATGTAAAGCTCAAACCCCACAGATCATAGATGTGAAAATTCTTGAGGTTCATAATGCATATGACAAAATGCAGAATATACTTCATTAAAAGATTTAGGAAAAAAAAAATAAAAGATTTAGGATCAAGAGCTATATTTCAAGCAGAGTTTTTGAACTATTAAGACATCTTATGGAAAACGAATCTCTTTTCTTTTTTAGTAATGCTGCACATTTTTTGAGAAGTTTATTAACAGCAGCATTGCTTCCCTTTTCACCACCAAATTGACAATAATATCCTATGGGTTTATGACACCTCTCGGAAAAAATGACTATATTCAAGTAGGGAAAACCTATTATTTTGTTCAAAAAAACAAATCCTAATTTGATTTGTCTCAAGTGATCATGTAAAAATATGTGTAACCTACCGACCATGGAGTTGATTTCACTCATTGAAGCTTAGGGAGAAGCAGGGAGTGGGTTGAGCTTCAGTGGTAAATTGTGAAAGGAAACCCCACTTGAGTTTCAAAACAACCACCACCACAGTAGTGCAGATGTAAGGAGGAAGGCCTGTTTTGATATTGAGCTTGAACCAGGTATTTGAGAGCTACACCAGGATTAGTGTGACAAGGGCCAGCTGACACAGGAGAAGCAGAAGAAAAAAATGAGGGGGTGAGAAGAGGATTCAGTCAGTGTGAGAAAGCAGGGTGCTGAGCTGTGCCACACAGAAGGCCTGAGGATAGAGGGCAGAAGGAATTACGGGCATGAAAGATATGGCAAGAGAGTGCTAGGCCATAAACATGGTCAGAGGGGAAGAGACACAGACAATTGAAGGTGGTGATTAGTAAGGAATACTCTGACTTTTCTTTCCATCAGACACCCATTCCTGGAAAGTTGTGTGCAAACCTCATTGTCATGCAGTAAAAAACATGTTCAGTAGGTAGCTACTTAAAGGAAATTTATGGAGGCACCAGGGTGGCTTGGCTCAGTTGGTTTTGGCCCAGGGACAAAACTTTCTGGGCTCTCAGTTTTGGCCCTGGTTGTGATCTCACAGTTGTGGAGTCAAACCCTGCATGGGCTCTGTGCTCAGCGTGAGTCTGCTTGAGATTGTCTCTCCTTTTCTGTCTGCCTCTCATCCTGCTTGCATGCTTGCTCTCTCTCTCTCAAAACAAAGAGATAAAATCTTAAAAAAATAAAGGAAGTTTATGTCTGTAAAGGAAAGGGTACTTTTGTAATACAAATACCAACCCCCTAACTTACCTCCTTGAAAGTTAAGGTTTGGCGCCTGCCTTGGTCCAGGGAGTGATCCTGGAGTCCTGGGATCGAGTCCCGCATCAGGCTCCTTGGATGGAGCCTGCTTCTCCCTCTGCCTGAGTCTCTGCCTCTCTCTCTCTCTGTCTTTCATGAATAAATAAATAAAATCTTTAAAAAAAAGAAAATTAAGGTTTTATGTATATTGAGTTTTCTCAGAGCAATGGGCAACTGAATCCAGCAGCTGTGAGAGAATTATACATTCTTTTAGCTGTGGATATGGCATCCAGAAAGAATGTTCCCAGCTGAAGGAGGCTCTGGTAATTCTTAAATTCAGCTCCCTTCTCCAGATGAGAAGACTGAAGATAAAATGCTTCCCCCAAGGCTAACCAAACGTTTAAGTGATTCATTTATGGTCCTTAGCTGGCTGGCTGAGAAATGAGAACTAGAACCCAGTACTCCTGCTTCCCACTCAATCTCACTCTCTGCATCTCCCTTGAACTGATGGCTTACTGCCTACATAAAGCCACCATGCAACTACATACTTTTGTCCAGCTCCAAAATTCTGTGATTCTGTATCATCCCTACATCTCTTATTTTTTAAGACTGTTACCTCAAAGGGTTCGTTGTAAGATCAGGAGGCAGCCAAAAAAAAGAAATAACTGTTATTGGCTCCCAAATGGCCAGGGAGTATAGTAATATATCTTATAGAAGGAGATGGATAATGTTAAAAGAAGAAATTCATCTTCCAGAAAGCAATAAAGCTTTAAAAAGCACCAATCCAGTTTCCCTTCACTTCTGCCAGAATATATCAAATATGGCACTTTAAATTGGTCCAAGCTTCACAGATACCAGGAAACCACAAGTGTGATGTTTTCAAAGATGCCATACATCTCCAAAAACACGTCATTTTGTTCCAGCTTACTCTTCTGTGCATGCCACTTAACTTCACTTCTTGTCATTTCTTCTCAGAGATTCCACACATATCTCTAGTTCCCCAGAAACGAGCCCTTTATTTGTAACTGCAGAAAGTGCATTACGTGAGAATTCAAAGAGAGAGAGAGAGAGAGAACGTGATTAATGCCATTTTCAAGCACCACTTTTATAGTCTCTTCAAAGCACTGTGGAGATGATCCACAGAGGGTCATAAGGGCTCCCATTTTAATCTTAGGATTTTAAAATTATCTTATTCCTAAGTAGCAGCCTTCCATCACCTCTTCGCATTTTAATCTCTTTCCTCCTTATCTAGCACACACATTTCTTGCTAAAAATGCTTTAGATCATTACGCATTCATATGAAGTTTTTCATGTAGCAAAATGTTGAGTTGGGTTGCACACACACACAAAGATGAAAAAGAGAAATCTTAAATCAAACCGGCCTTTAAATAAAAATCATGTTCTATGATAGCACCATTGTCTAAATTTTACCTTGTATGCGAAATATCAAATAAAACATAAATACCCATCCTGTGCCTCAATTTAGACAGAACCATAGGATTAAAGAATGCTAAAGCTCTAAGAGACGCTAGGATTTCTGGAGAACTTTCCTCATTTTACGGACAAGGAAACTGAAGCACAACACAGCCTAGTTAGGAGGAGGGCTGGCAAGGTGTTGCCTCAGCCGCCAGAGTATAAACAGCACTAACACATCACTAGGATAAATGAGAAATCAGAGCTAGACAATCCAGGTTTCATACAGCTCCTTATTTGTGCACAGACAACTGAAAGTTGACAGTCCACATAAAATACCTGAAAATAAAGAATGCATGGCACAGCATGTTAGCCAAGAGTAAGCGATTTATTGGATTCTCCAAATTTTAATTTCTTCAAAATGCCCCCAAGCACACTAAGTTTTAAATTCACAGAGAATTTAAGAAGAGAGGACGAAAAATACAGAAGGAGGGATGACGTCTTCTTAGAGTTTTTAGAGACAATTACTCACTTTCTTTAGAGTTTTTAGAGGTTGTGTTTCAGCCACTAGAAAAATCTATCTGTAGTTAAATTTGTTTTTGAAAGCAAACACTTCAAAATTCCAATTCTCTCTATTCCTACAAAATAACAAAAGTGAAAAAAATAATAGTTGACAGAGTGCTAAATCATTAGTTCATCTCAGATGCCCAGAACTCTTAGGAGAGGCAGATTTTACCAAGATCATGGACCCATTGCCACTGGATCAAATTATATCAATGGATATAATTTGGCACATATCGATGCGATGCCAGTGCCAGAATGCTGGCAGCTACACAAATAACATTGACCCAGTCCCCTCCTACAGGATCTCACATTGTAATCATGAGTCAGACATGAACAATACCACGGACCAGCTCTTTGCTGAGATAGCTGGAGGTCCCTGAGAACACAGAAGATGGAAAGCCTGAAAGCCTTCACAGAGGAGTCCATATCTAGACTGGTGATTGAAGGATGAGTAGGAGTTTGCCAGGTGGACTAGGACAGGAAAAGGGAACATCAGTATATGCAACAATAACCAAGAAGATTGGGAAACTTATTCTGGTGAAAATGTTAATCTAAAACATTAATATTTAAAAAATTAAATAAAACATTAATATTATTCTTTATAAGCATCAGCAAAAAAACATTGTGAGTTGCAGTGGTTTTAATGATGTACCACCCAGATCCCACTTGTACCTTATGGATTTATTCCTCCCGTTACTGAGGGGGATGCTGACATGGTCCCCAGCGAGTCTGCTTCTCCAGGAAGACTCATCTGAAAACAGTACGCTTGTTTAGGGTCTCGTTCTTGGGGGGGGGGTGGGTGGCGCCTGCAAGAAGTGCCCCAACTTGAGACACTGTGGGAACATTCATTCCTATTCAGAGCTTCCTGTGGGACTGGCAAGTCCAGCTGCATCACAGCCCAGCTTTCCTGTCTGCCCTGTCCTGCTTCCATCTCTTCTCTCTGTGACTGTTGATCTCAAGAGTACTCTAATAAAATTTCCTACCTGCTAATCTCCATCTCAGTATCTGCTGCTAGGGACAGCGTGATAACTAAATATTACATGATCTGTAAAGACATAGAAAAATCACATTCCAACCAGCAAGAGCCCACCAGTCTTATACTCGCCCAAGAGTGAAAGGATGATGTGTGAAGCCTGAATTGGTCACTAGCTTAGGGTAATCACGTCCGAACCTTTCCTCCTAGAGCTTTTAGTCTTCTTTCTGATAAACCTTCAAACCCTTTTCCCCTTTCCTACCTTCAGGGACTACCAGGAGTTTCTAGGGCTCCTGCTTCCAAATGACTTTTCTATGAGCCTTTATCCCAATTCTGTCCTGATCGTCTTATACATATTTCCTCCACTCCACATAGAATGTTCTGACCAGTATTTCTCAAAATTTGGTCCTCAGCCTGCCTGAACCCAGTGCTTGTTTAAAATACAGATAACAGGGGCACCTGGGTGGCTCAGTGGTTGAGCATCTGCTTTTGGCTCAGGTTATGATCCGGGAGTCCTGGGATCGAGTTCTGCGTCAAGCTTCCTGCCGGGAGCCTGCCTCTCCCTCTGCCTATGTCTCTGCCTCTCTCTATGTCTCTCATGAATAAATAAATAAAATCTTTCAAAAAATAAAATAACATACAGATAACAGGTTCTACTCCAGCTCTACTCTACAGGTGGAGGAGAGGAGGGAGCTGCTCCAGAGAGTCTTATGGCCACTCAAGCCTGAGAATGTCTTCCTCAGAATCTGGGGAATGTATTAAAGAGAAAAAATGATAAGTGTTTCTGAATTGGCTCTTGAACCAATTGCTATATGTAATTGAGGCAACTTTATTATTTGTGATGAAGATAGTGTAGACACTGCATTTGTTCTTGTTGTGGATCATGTTAGGACTTCAGCTTGTCGTCAGTGGGTGGGATGGAGGCTGTTGAAATCCAACTAGACTTTTGAAAGCAGACAACTCTGACCTCATCTTGGATGGTTCTGGATATTGTTTTGGATCCAGGGTGGAGTGTTGAAGGGCCATTTATCAGAGAACATAGCAGCTTATTGGTAGACAAGTGGATGACTGCCATGCAGCTTTCAAAGATGAAGCTCCAGATCATTCACAAGTTTTTATTCAGCTGCTGGACTTACGGACAAGTTTTAATCAGGGTGGAACAACCAAGGATTTGCCAAGGAATCTTGAAATTCAGATAGCACTGCAGTTATTAAAAATAATTTCTTAAAAAAGTCAACTTAATTGAGGTACAAATTAAGTTTAATTAAATATATCTTTTTAGTGTATAGTTCAGTAGTTTTTTTGGACAGATATACAGTTGTGCAACCATTATCATGATCAAGATAACATTTCCATCATCTCCGAATTCCTTCATGCATGTTATAGTCAGTTTCCACCAACCATTCCTCATATGAGGCAGCCACTGAACTACTTTCTGTCACAATAGATTAGTATGTCCTTTTCTAGAATTTCATATAGATGGAAACATACAGAACATTAAAGGATATCTCCTCTAGATATAAAATTCTAGGTTATAGGGTTTTTTGTTGTTGCCCAACACTTTAAAGATGGTCTTCCATTATTCCACTTGTGTAATTTCTGATAATTTCTGGAATAATTCTTATCTTTGTTTCTCTCTATGAACTTTGTTTTTCTCCTCTAGTTGCTTAAAAGATTTTCTCACATTGATTTGAGCAATTTGACTGACATGCTTTGGTGGTGGGGGGTGTGTATGTATTGATACTACTTGGGATTCACTGAGCTTCTTGGATCTGTGAGCTTATGAGGTTTATGGTTTTCATCAAATTTAAACATTTTTTTGGCTGTCATATCTTCAAATTTTTTAGTGCCTCAGTTTCTCCCCCATGAGATAGGAATAATGATAGTATCTATTTTATAAGCTTACTATGGAAGATAATGCACCGAGTTGTCTTAACAGAGTGTTTGATACCTAAGATATGCTCCCCAAGAATGTCTGCTTCAAATAGGGTGGCTTATAATGAATAGTACAAAAATGATCAAGCTTGAGATTGAAAGAAGGCAGTATCAATACTTATGCTGGCCACAAATATAAGCCACACTCATTCCAGGCAAAATGGCTGTATGGTCACCCTAGTTATGAAAGTAAAGTTGTTTTGTATAGCCTCCATTTGTAACTTGGGAGACAGCCCTGATATAGAGGAAGATTCTTCCCCCATCTCCCCTCTATTTGTCCCCTCCCCCCAGAAATGAGTGGATTTGGCCTGAAATTGGAGTCAAGACATCAGAATTGTACCTTAGACCATGACACCAACCAACTATGCAGCACTAGACAACTCTTACTGAGGTTGATGGTTTTTAAAATTTTTAATTAGTAGACTTTTTTTATAGAACAGTTTTATGTTTACAGAAAACTGTGCAGATAATACAGAGAGTTCTCATATACCCCCCTCCCTTAACTCAGTTTTCCATTATTAACAGTTTGCATTACTGTAGTGTATTTATTATAATTGATTATCAATATTGATATATTACAATTAACTAAAGTCCATAATATAACTTATGATTCATCCTGAGTTGTACAACACTATGGTTTTGACAAATATATAATGTCCTGTATCTTCCATTATGGTATTGTGCAGAGTAATCTCACTCTCATAAAAATCCCCTATGCTCCACCTATTTACCCATCCTCCCCTTCACCCCCAAGCCCCAGCAACTACTGATCTTTTTACTTTCACTTTCACTATGCTACTCCCAGAATGTCATATACTTGGAATTATACATGATATGGCCTGACTTCCTTTATAGTGCAATATGTATTTAAGGTACTCCATATCTTTTAGTAGCTTGGTAGCTCATTTTTTATTGCTGAAATTGTTCAGTTTGATTGTATAGATATACCACAGTTCATTTGTCCATTTGCATTTTGAAGAACATTGTGGTTTCTTCCAGTTATTGGAAATTATGACTAAAGCTGCTATAAACATCTAGGTAGGTTTTTGCTTGGACATAAGTTTTCACATCATTTGAGTAAATCCCTAGGAGCATGATTGCTGAATTATATGGAAAGACTGATTAGTTTTGTAAGAAACTGCCTGTCTTCCAAAGTGGTAGTCCTATTCTTCATTGCCACCAGTAATGAATGAAAGTTCCTATTGCTTCACATCCTCACTAGCATTTGATATTGTCATTTTTTCTGGATTTTAGTCACTGTAATAGGTGTGTAGTAGTATCACAGTATTGTTTTAATTTGCAGTTTCCTATATGTCATTAGGAATGTAATGTAAATGTAAAGTATCTTTTCCTATACTTATTTGCCACCTGTATATCTTTTTTGGTGAGATATCTGTTAAAGTTTTGACCCATTTTTAAAAATTCCAGTACAATTATCGTACAGTGTATATTAGTTATATTAGATGTAGAATATAGTGATTCAACGATTCTGTACATTACTCAGTACTCATCATGATAAGTGTACTCTTAATCCCCTTCACCTATTTCATCCATCCCCCTCCACTTGCCTCCCCTCTGGTAACCATCAGTTTGTTCTCAATATTTAAGTGTCTGTTTTTCAGTTTGTCTTTTTTTTTCTTTGCTCATTTGTTTTGTTTCTTAAATTCCACAAGTGAGGGCAGCCCCAGTGGCGCAGCGGTTTAGCGCTGCCTGCAGCCCAGGGTGTGATCCTGGAGACCCGGGATCGAGTCCCACGTCGGGCTCCCTGCATGGAGCCTGCTTCTCCCTCTGCCTCTTCTATAAAAAATCTTTAAAAAAAAATTCCACAAGTGAGTGAAGTCATATGGTTCTTTTCTTTCTATGATTTATTTCACTTATCATTATACTCTCTACGTCCATCTGTATTGTTGCAAATGATAATATTTCACTATTTTTATGGCTGAGTAATAATCCAGTGTGTGTGTGTGTGTTTACACACTATATCTTTATCCATTCATCTGTTGATGGACACTTGGGCTCTTTCCATAATTTGGCTGTTGTAAATAATGCTGCAATAAACATGGGAGTGCATTTATCTTTTCAAATTAGTGTCTTTGTATTCTTTGGGTAAATACCCAGTAGTGGAATTACTGGATCATATGGTAGTCCTATTTTTAATTTTTTGAGCAACATCCGTACTGTTTTCCACAGTGGCTGTGCCAGTTTGCATTCCCACCAACAGTGCACAAGGGTTCCTTTTACTCTACAACCTCGCTAATGCTTAGTGTCTATTTTAGCCATTCTGACATGTGTGAGGTGACATCTCGTGATTTTGATTTGCATGTCCCTGATGATTAATGATATTGAACATCTTTCCATGTGTCTGTTGGCCATCTGTATGTCTTCTTTGGAGAAATGTCTGTTCATGTCTTCTGCTCATTTTTAATTGAGTTATTTGTTTTTTGGGTGTTGAGTTGCATGTATAAGTTCTTTAGATACTAACCCCTTATCAGATATGTCATTGGCACATATCTTCTCCTATTCAGGAGGTTGTCTTTTAGTTTGTTGATTGTTTCTTCCACTGTGCAGAAGCTTTATATTTTGAAGTAGTCCCAATAGTTTATTCTTGCTGTTGTTTCCCTTGCATCAGGTGATATATCTAGAAAAATATTGTTATGGTTAATGTCAGAGAAATTACTACCTATGCTGTCTTCTAGGATTTCTAATGTTTTGGGTCTCACATTTAGATGATTAACCCATTTTGAGTTTATTCTTGTGTATGGTGTGAGAAAGTGGTTCAGTTTCATTCTTTTGCATGTGGCTGTCCAGTTTTCCCAAAATCATTTGTTGAAAAGATCCTTTTCCCCATGGCATGTTCTTGCCTCTTTTGCTGAAGATTATTTAACCATAAATCATGGGTTTATTTCTGGACTTTCGATTCCATTGATCTATGTGTCTGTTTTTGTGCCAATATCATACTGTTTTGATTACTACAGGTTTGTAATAGATCTTTAAATCTGGGATTGTGGTACTTCTAGTTTTGTTTTTCTTTTTCGAAATTACTTTGGCTCTTTGGGGTCTTTTGTGGGTCTGTACAAACTTTAGGATTATTTGTTCTAGTACTGTAAAAAATGCTGTTGATATTTTAATTGGGATTGCATTAAATCTGTAGATTGCTTTGAGTAGTATAGACATTTTAACAATATTTGTTCTCTCAATCCACAAGCATGGAATATCTTTCCAATTTTTTGTGTTGTTTTCAATTTCTTTCATTAATAGTTTATAGTTTTTAGAGTATAGGTCTTTCATCTCCTTGGTTAAGCTTATTCCCAGGTATTTTATCATTTTTTGATACATTATACATACATAGTATCCTGTGACTTTACTGAATTCATTTGTCAGTTTTAGTTTTTTTGGTGGAGTTCTTAGGGTTATATACATGTATATATATAGTATCATGTCATCTGCAAATAGTGGAAGTTTTACTTTTTCTTTTCCAATTTGGATGTCTTTTATTTCTTTTTCTTTTCTGATTGCTGTTTGTAGGACTTCCAGTACTGTTTTGAGTAAGAGGTGAGAGTGAACATCCTCATCTTGTTCCTGATTTCAGGGGAAAAGCTTTTAGTTTTTCACCATTGAAAGTGTTGTTCTCTGTGGGCTTTTCATACATGGGCCTTTATTATGTTGAGGTACATTCCCTCTAAACCTAATGTGTTAAGAGGTTTTTTTTTATATCATAAGTGGATGTTGTGCTTTGTCAAATGCTTTTTATGCATCTTTGAAATGATCATATGGGTTTTTATCCTTGCTCTTGCTGATATGATGTATCACGTTGATTGATATGTGAAACTAAACCATACTTGCATCCCAGGAATAAATCCCACTTAATTGTGGTTAATGATTTTTTTTTAAATACATCATTGGATTCAGTTTGCTAGCAGCTTGGTGACTAGTTTTGCATCTGTGTTCATCAGGGACATTGGCCTGTTCTCTTTTTGCAGGGTGTTTATCTGGTTTGGGTATCAGGGTGATGCTATCTTTGGCCCACTTTTTAATCAGGTTGTTTGTCTTATTGTTGAGTTTTAAGAGCTCTTCATATATTTTGGATAACAATGCTTTATCAAGTGTATTTTTTGCACATATTTTCTCCCAGTCTGTGGCTTGTGTTTTCATTCTCTTAGTCTTCAAATATTTTCGTATCTCTCTATTATTCTGGCAATACAATTACTTGCCTACTAGAGTACTTGATTGTTTCCACAAATTACAGAATGTATGTTCATTGTTTCCATCCTTTTTGTTTTTAGATTTCTGTTTAAATAGTTTCAGTTGCTTTATCTTCAAGTTCACTGATCTTTTCTTAAGCAGTATTGCAGTATTCACTGTGTTATAATAGCATAGCATCCCATCTAGTTTTTTTGCCCCATACATTGAATACTTCCACCTAAAGATTTCCTGTTGACTTTTCTTTGTGTTTTCAATTTCTCTTCTCATTATGTTTCCCTTAATATACTTGAACATATTTACAATAGCTATTTTAATATGCTTTTCTAGTAATTCCATTATTTCTGTCATTTTGGGGTCCATTTCTATTGACTGACTGATTTCCCCCCTAAGTTATGGGTTGCATCTTGCTGCTGCTTTTTTTTTTTTTTTGAATTTTGAGATTTTTTTTCATTTGAAGGTAAATCTTAATGCTATTAAATTCACAAATATGCTAATTTAAATACCCAGTTCTATTTATCTAAAACACACATTGCAAACATACAAATATCTATTCTCTCCACATGTCAGAGCCCATTCATTTCATGGTTTGGAAATGCAGAGAATAGATTCCCCTTAAACTGCAAGTCAGCAGGTGTTTCTTTACAGTTAACTTTAGCAAAATTCATACAAAATCGTAATTAACAATGATCTTCTTTACTTGTTAACTCACAAGGAAACACCTTCAAAACTGCATTTTGTTAAAGTTTCTGTACTAAAATGTAGAAAAACTGAACTACACAAATATTGAAAAGTTAAAAATTCCTTAATTTTTTATTCCTGGTACCACTACCACAATTTACAGGGCAATATACCCGATGTAATGAAAAGAAAAAGAAAAAGACAAAGCTACAACAGATAAAAGACCTCAGGAATGTACATCTAATTGACACTACATTGCATTAATCAATAGCTGCACTTTTTGCAAACTGTGGCTATGACAGTCCTGAACAAGAAGGGCTTCCTGTTTAAGCTGCAGTAACTTTTCTGACTATGGATCATCGTTCCTCCTGTGGCAGATTTTTACAGTTCCTCCAATGCATTTGGGACGACTGTCTCAAAGTAACCTGCAGCTTTCCTGACAACTCCTTGCTCTCTCTCTCTCCTGCTAAGAACTGTAGCCCTTTTCTTCTGAAATTTTCTTAGAACCTTCTGCTACCATATCCACCACTTCCACCACCAGATCCATAACCACCACCATAGGGACTGCCTGAGCTTCTTCCACCAAAACTGCCCCCTTTCATGGGTCCATAATTTGATTGCTGTTGTCCACTATAATTTCCAAAATCATTATAGTTCCCACCACCACCATAGTTACCACCTCCAAAATTTCCTCCTTCATTGTAACCATCGTATCCTCCACCACCACCACCATATCCACCTCCTTGGTTTCCATATCCTGGTCCACCACCACCATAGCCTCCTCTACTACTATAACCAGGACCACCACCATAGTTGTCACCATCACCTCCAAATCCATTATATCCACCATCACCTCCTCCATAACTACCTCTGCTGCCACCACCTCCACCACCATAGCCTCCTCTTCCACCAAAGTTTCCACCACAGCCAAAATTACCACCACCTCCAAAGTTTCCTCCACGACCCATGAAGTTGCCAGATCCACCTCCACGACTCTTTGCGATCCAGCAGACTGCACCTCTTGTTTAGAAAGGGCCTTTTTCACTTCACAATTATGCCCATTAATAGTGTGGTATTTCTGAACAACAATTTTATCAACTGTATCATGATCATCAAAAGTTACAAAAGCAAATCCTCTTTTTTCCACTCTGCCGGTCTTCCATAACTTCTATGGTTTCAATTTTGCCATACTTTTCAAAGTAGTCTCTCAAATTATATTCTTCTGTACCTTCTTTAATACCACCAACAAAAATTTTCTTCATTGTTAGATGGGCACCAGGCTTTACAGAATCCTCTCTAGAAACAGCTCTCTTTGGTTCCACTACACGCCCATCAACCTTGTGTGGTCGGGCACACATTGACATTGCTGCATCCACCTCTTCAACACAAGAGTAAGTCACAAAACCAAAACCCCTGGAACGTTTTGTTTGGGGGTCTCTCATTACCACACAATCTGTAAGTGTGCCCCATTTTTCAAAATGTTCTCTTAAACTATCATCTGTAGTTTCAAGGCTCAAACCACCAATAAACAGTTTTCTCAACTGCTCAGGTTCCTTTGGATCATGGCCCTCCATTTTGAGACCGGACTCGCCTCTTCCAACTCGAGTTCAATATCTGCTGCTTTTCATGCTTAGCAATTTTTTACTAAGTGGTGAGTATTGTGAATACTGGATTGTGTTTTTTTTTTTTTCTTTTTTTTTCTTCTCTAAGGGGTGTTAGACTTTGTTTTGGTAGGTAGTAATACTTGCTTATCAACTTTATTATTTGAAGGCTGTTTTAAAAGTTCTGATAGGGCAGGTTTGGAATAACTTTATTTTTTTAAAGATTTTTTATTTATTTATCTATTCACGATAGACAGAGAGAGAGGGGGGCAGAGACACAAGCAGAGGGAGAAGCAGGCCCCATGCCGGGAGCCCAATGTGGGACTGGATCCTGGGACTCCAGGATCGCGCCGGGGCCAAAGGCAGGCGCCAAATCGCTGAGCCACCCAGGGATCCCCAGGTTTGGAATAACTTTAATCTCAGCCTCGTTTATCTTATTGTCAAGGTGTGACCCTCCTGGAGTTTCTACTGAGTTCCCTGAGTATTCTCCACTTCGACTGATCAGAACTTCAACATCCCCCAGTCCCTTTTGAGCTCTGAGAATTGTTTACAGTTCCCAATGATTCTTTGGTTCTCTTAGAGAAATTTTGCCCTGTGCACTCATAACTTAATGTTAGCGATAGACTCAAGAGGAACGCTGTGCAATTTCTGGAGCTTTTTCTCTACCACATAGATTCCAAAGGCCTTTGCTTCCCTGAACTTCAATCTCTGTGTCTTCAACTCAATGATCCTATTATAGTTGCTTAGGATCCACCTCCCTGCACTGCTTTCCTGATAGTGACTCTAGATAGAAAGCCAGGGCAATCATAAGACTCACCTCCTTTGTTTCCTTTTCCTCAAAAATCACAGTCCTGTGCCACCTGTTGTCCAATATCTAAAAACAAAACAAAACAAAAAAAAGCCCCACACAGTTATTTGGCTTATTTTGCTAGGTTTACAAATTATAGTAGGGATATAAATCTAGTTCCAATTACTTCATCATGGTTGGAAGCAGAATTTACAATATCAAATATTTTGAAATTATGTAATCCCTCCAGCTGTGGTTGAAGTTTATTCTCTAGCTCAACCCCTTTGGTAATTGGTAAGACACTAGGCCAGGGAGGTCTCTGTCCTGAACCACACACTTGAAAGGAACACACACATACAAACACACAAATAAATGTCTTCAGGAGCACATGGGCAACAGTGCCTCTGTCAGTTGAGACCTGATGTTCAGCACTGATACGAAGGATCTATAACCAAAACATACTCCCTGACTTATGCTATGTTCTTGGATCAAAATGTTACAAAATGGTACTACAATTGAGTGCCATGAAGATTTGTAGCATGTGCCAATGAGGATTTCAGAGGCAGACACTGCTTTATTTAGTGTTTTGAGAGAATTTGAATGGCAGAAGCACTTAGTGAAAGAAAAGAAAAATTAATTTGTCAGATGCTTCCTCTCAGACAGCCTGAATACAATAAATTCTTATTTATCATTTGCCAGTAGTGCCAAATGTTCGTTTTCTTGATTTTCTTTGTGTTGTGCCAGAGATAGTCACAAATTACTATAGTATTTGCAACAGTTGCACATGGCAGTTGAATGATTGGAAATAGTAAAAAAAAATTACTATATCTGTTAAATTTATATGTATGTAAGTAGAAGCATCACATGTGTGAAGTAAGGTACTGATTCTTTACCTCACCAACTAGATTGATATTGATATTGAATCCTAGAATATTGAATATGTGGGCTTTTTACATTTTGTTAAAATATTTATTAAGATTTAGAGAAGGATTCAAAAGAGCAAATTTTGTAATTTCAGCATTATTTAATGTCTCATTTTGCCATTCATTAGTTATAATTTTTATTTTACCTTATAATCTTAACAGAACTTTTTGAACATGTGAGAAGAAATAAACTTTCAAAAGCATGAACAAATTTATTTTTTTAATGTAACTTAAATTTTTGATAAAAATATATCCAAGATTTGTGTACTTGGCATAAATTATTTTAATATTTTATGCCATTGAGAATGAGTCCAGGTTGAAATCATGATAAAGGTAGAAAAATGCTAAAAATGGAGTTCAATTAAATAGCTGAAGAGGAAAGAATAAACATTTCAGTATGAAAGTATGTATTTGTCAAGTCAGGAGGATAGAATGTATTCTATTTAACAGTTAGTACATCATGATTGGTAACTTTTAAATAGTTGCACTTACAGTGTGAGAGGTATCAGTTGTATTGCTGCTCTGGACCACATGAACATTAGGGGTGAGTCTCCATGAGAGGGATGGAGACAAAATCTCTTCCCCAGTTGCAGGAGGATCTCTTTGTATGAGTTCGGTCCCAAGTGGGCGGTTGGGGTAGGGGGAGTATAGGAAGACTGATTAAGAACCTTTGTCCCCAAATTGCTAATTTGGGCTCCAATCTGGGGTTTGCTTTCACTAGCCAGTGGTCCTAGGGTAGAGGCTGAGGGCAAGCAGGTGGGGCTTAGGGGTGGGATTCTAACCAGCAGAGAACTTAAATGCAAACAAGGCCACTAAGGCAGCCATCGGTTCACGTAGACAAAGTCGGAGGCCGTAATGAAGGTGGTTGGGACAGAGGGGGAAATAGACAGGAAATGCCCACCCTATCTGCCCTCTGGGCATCCCAAAGGCGCACCAGCATCCCTTGGATATAGGCTCCCTCTGGCCAGTTGTGCCAACACACCTGGGATGTTTCCTACACTGGTCATGACTAGCCAGACTCTGAGCTGGTGGAAAATATCACTGACTCCTGCTCAGAGAAAGGTGTAAGGAGCAAAAGCATAATAGGGGATATTTTTAATCTCTCCCATGTGATTAAGAATAGTATTTGAAGTAATGTTTTATAAACAGTTGAATCCTAGCACCTCACTAGGCATGTCTCCTGTGACAAAATTTATGTTGTGTTTGTGATCGGCTCTGCTGGGTTACTTGGGCTGAGTCAAGATTGATGGCATGTGTCTTCGTGTCAGTTGCTTGCACTAGCTCTAAGCACCGGGAGAGCTTTGGTTAGGAGGGAAGGGCCACCAGCGTCTCCTGCACCACCTCTGTTGTGAGAGGAAACTGTAAGAAACACTCAGTGAAACAAATCTGAGAAATTCTAAAATAACCACGCGGGGCCATTTATTTGGCTAGCAGAGAGTACATACTTCTCACCAGAATGATTTCTGTCCTGTACAAACAGCGTCGACAAAGCCCAAGCTGGTGATTGCTTTACCCAAGGTGGAATGTTAGTGCCAGTTACAAATAAGCCAAAGATGCACGCTCTATTAGAGGGAAGAGACCGTGCCACGTTCATTTCTGGACTTCTAATACCTAGCTCAGGGGTGTCTCAGCCCTGGTTGCACATTACAAACACCAGGAGAGCCCTTAACAATACTGCTGCCAGAGTCCCACTCCAGACCAATCAAGTCAGAATCTCTCAGAGACTGGTTGCTGGCATGTTCTCTTTTTTGGTAAAGCTTCCCAGGTGGTTGTAGTGTGCAGTTAGGGCTGGTAGGTGGCTAAGCTATCAAGCTAGACACATAGTAATTATTCAATGAGCAGGCAATAACTCTGAACTTGGCACAAGGAGCTGGTGTAGGGACCAGTATAGCTGAGAACTGCAAGGATGGGGAAAGGGCTGTATCCTTCCAGTTAGCAACCTGCAGAATTAGAATGGCTCATCTAGAGGTGCCCCATCTTTAATAGTGTGTATGGGAGGTGGGGGTGGTGATTTTAGGTTCTTTGCCAAAGCAGGGAGGCAACAGCATTTCTAAGACTGCCTCTTCTGGCCAGAAGTCCAGGGCTGTGGCAAAATCATTACAATTATAAAGTTGTATCACATCTGCTGCTCCTTGTGGAACAAATAACCTCTGTGTGGATTTTCCCTTTTGCTCATGTGTCTGAGATAGATGCAGTACCTGGGGGACAAGTTGGACCATTGACCCTGGCAAGGGGACAAGGTTGGCCATTCTCTGTGCATATGAAATGTGCAACCCCTGGCCACTCAGTTCTTTAAGCTTTACATCTGTGCCAAAATGGGAATCTGGCCCTAAGGGGTTTTCTAGCCCATATATTTTTTAATTTCTCAAATCCACAGAATGATGTATCAGTTTGTACATAAGACAAATAGTAAACATTGAACTAGCATTTCTGATGAGAGAGTTAAGGAATATACTAGGAGGATACTTAATGGCTCTTTCTGTTTTTTTTTTTTTTCTCTCTCTCTCTTCTCTGGAAAGGGGAATCAGTATATATCCATGCACACATGACTACTTTCATCAGTGTTTTTCCTTGTAACTGGTTCTTTATGGGCATTTCCCTCATCTTGATTTTGACTATGTGTGGCTGGCGTTCCAAATGTGGACTAATGTGGGACTGTCCAAAAAGAAAGAATATCACGTCTGGTGTTGCAATGTTTTTCACTGCTACTTGTATCCCTTAGTAACCTGCCTTAATAGCAGAGACATGTTTGAACATTTTGGGAGCTTGCTTTATAACTTAGATAAGCTACTTTAGGTTGTCAAGGAAAGAAGAAAATGAATAGAAAGATGAATAGATAGAAAAATGGGTGAAGGGTCAAAATAACAACCTCTGATATCCATGGCTGGCCCATGGTTTGTTCTGTGTTGCAAAACTGGCCCATCCTGGTTTTGGTTCCATTCCAGTTTTGTCAATGTAGAAGCAGCTACATCTGCTGATTGCTGGTGAACCCGGCATTGATTTCCCTCTGTGACCGATTTTGTTCTTTTCTGGTTATCGACCAGGACTTCCAATGTTTCCTGTGTCCTCGCATCTGTAATTGATAGTGAGGGCAGAATAAAGTGAAATGTTTAGGATATATTGCAAGAACAGAATTAACATTTTAAAAGCATGTAACTTTACCTTTCATTTTGTTTACTGTCTTGTATATACAGCTAATAAACAGTGACAAGTGTCTTTGGAAGCTTGTGGCTGCTTGTAAGATCAAAAAAATGTGCCTACATCCTGGAAATTTAGTATTAGGGATCTGGAGGTAGCTAATCCATTTTGTAGATGAGGAACCTGAGCACCCCCTGCTCCCAAGATTGATTTGTCTCAGAATATGCAACAGCACAATGAGAGCTACGACCCAGATGGGACATAACTGGTCAAACTGGGTCAGGTAGCAAAATCTGATGTGGACCTCTTGTCATATGATAGAGTCCTCCTTTGTTTCTACTACAAATAGGGACAATCTATTCGTCAGGGCAGAGAGATTTGGGAGGTGGGGATGGGCAGCAATAAGAAGGTAGGGAGAAAGGGAGGGTGAGTATTTGTCTATGTAGAATTGAATTTCCTCATAGCCATAGCTAATGTCATTCTAGCAGCTTGGACTGTTGGGATGTCCATCAACTGGGACCCAGGGACACTTAGGAATTGATTGAGACCTAAACTAGTAGCTGATGTGAAAATGTTGGGGTTTGGGAGTTAAGTCAAGAAAGAATTCTTGAGGTGTCTTTGGTGCAAAAAAAAAAGAGTAGTTTTACTAAAGCACGGGGACAGAATCCATGGGCAGAAAGAGCTGCTCTGGGGTCGTGAGGGGTGGCTGATTATATACTTTCAAATTGGAAAGGGATGAGGGAATAGCATAAGTGCCTAAGGAATTCAGAAGCAAGATTTCCAGGACCTTGATGAGGCTGGTATTGTTGGGAAAATATCATTTACTACTGTCTAATAAAACTTTAGTGATGAGACTCTTCAGATGTCTGTCAGTGGCCATGTGCTTAGAGAGTGATTGCTAACATATATCTTGGTGGGTAGAGATAAAGGAAGTTTCCAAGAGAGTTTTTATATGTTAAAGGAGACTTACAGGATCCTGGAGGTTGGGCTAGTGTTAAGCTAAAATACTAATATTGAGGCAGTGAAATCCTAGAGGATATTCTCAAGGACTTTTCTTTTTTACTTTTTTTTATTTTTATTTTTTTCAAGGACTTTTCAATGGGCTGTAAGTTGTAAGGAAATTTAATTTTTTGCCTTTGCTCTCCACATCAGTGGCACATCTTATTGGTCTCAGAATCAGGTTAGGGATGCCTCAGTTCTGTCCTCTCAACCAGTTGACCCCTGGCCATGACAAAAGTACCCTTCCTGCCCTGGTAGTAACTTCTGCAATCCCTAGTAACTAGTGTTTAAGGAACCTAATTATTCCTTTCACTCTCTTTCCTCCATACATGGGCCGCTGATGGCAGTGTGTGGAGAGGTAGTGGACAATGAGCCGGCCAACACCTGGGGGTTAAGCATTGGTCCCTTTACAACCAGTTCACCAGCTGTGGTATCCTGTACTGTTGTTTCACCAGTTGGGACATGTCACCTGTAAACTTCACTGAGCATACTTATCATTCTTATTTCCCTCAAAACAGCCACTCACTTGAAGAAACTTCCAAGTCTCTCTCTCTAGCCATAGCCTTGCCAACCCTCTGGCAAGGCATAGAGTGGTACACTGATTCCTCCTTTCCATGCTCAGCACCCGAGACTGAACCTCTGTCCTAAGCCACAAAAAGGGAATAGTCCTCTTGGAGAGCTGCTATTGCAGCCTGATAAAGCAAGCCATATTTTTATTTGGCAATTCTGAGATCTGAAACATAAAGGATAACTTTTAAAATATTTCTGAACTTTAGTTTCACTTTTGGTTCAAAAAAACATCAACCACCTATAAATCTTTACCTATAGAAGTGTCCTATATATCATCCACTGTAGCTTTTCATTGATATTTACTCTTCTATAATTCCCTTCTTTGTCACAGGAATTAATGCATGGACGTTCTTTGGTTCTAAAGGAAGCATTTTACCCAGGAAATGAAAGTCTGCTGCTTTCTCTGACAACCTTTATTTTGTGTTTCTTTGAGATGGCTTCCTGACTCATGTAACCAGTTAACTTTGCCAAATTCCTTTATTAAAATCTCACTGAAGTCTGTAAGATCAGGCAAGAATCAAAGCATTTGAACAGTATTTGACCAAAAAGAGACTTTAAAAATTATCAAATCCGATCCTCTCTTTTTATAGGTAAGGAAACAGGCTCAGAGAGGTGAAATAACTTGTCTGAGGTAACAGCTTATAAGTAACACAGAGAGAGAGCTAGAATCTAGGTCTCCTAATTTATAGCCTATGTATTTTAGCAGGGATCAAAGATGGGACAAATGGACCAAACATAGCTACCTTTTTGTTAACTTTCTGTTCTAAGGAAGCCCATTTCCCAATTTTGCATTTTCAAGTTTTGTCACTAAATTTGCTATCTTAACAAACATTTTCAATATTATAAAATAATATTGGTACTGATATGTGTTATAAGATTATAAGACTATCTTCCTAGAACAGGTTAGTAAACTTCAGGTCCTCTGGGGACAGGCAGGTAATGGGGGATAAAACCAGTGGGAATGGAGAGGCTTCTGACAAACTGGAGGTAGAAGCCTTTGCCTTATTGGCTTTGGAATCCTCTTTCTCATCCTCCATCTCCTCCTTCTCCTCCTCCCTGTCTCCTTCCTTCTTTTCCTCTGACACTTCCAGAGCTGCACCCCATCCCCTTCCTTCTTTTCCTCTGACATTTCCAGAGCTGCAGACCAAGTGCAGGCCCAGGTAAGGAGTTTATGCCCCTAGTGGAAGCTGTAGGTTCTTTTGCTGTCCTATGAGCATGGATTCCTTCTCACTCACCAGTTAATCCCCAGCACAGCATCTGTCATATTGTGGATAGTCAAATATTTTTTCAGTGGGTCGGTGATTAAATATGTATTGAGGTTGGGATTTTGAAATCAATGTCATGATTCACTCTTGCAAAGATAAACTGGTTCAGAGCCTGATGAAAACTTTTCTACAATTTACCACGTGCAGTGTTACCAGTTCATCAGCTGTGAGTACCTTGGGAAGGCCGTCGTCCCTTACTAACAACTGAGTGTGAACAAGTCCCACTCAGTTTGCTTTCCTCCTGGCCCTGAGTTGCAAGCAGTTACATTAGGATGGAGAATAAGGCATAGGAAAAGAGGATCCTGTCCCAGAGGTAGGCTGGGAGGCTGGCCCCGCTGTGTAAGTGAGGACAGGGAAAGGGGCTTTAGAGGGCAGAATAAGAGTACAAAGGTTGATATAAGTAGCAAACGGTGCCTATTTCACAATTTTGTTTAAGGCTGGTGCCACGGGATTCCATCATGAAGGAAATGTGCTCATTTTCAGATGCAGATGACTCATAAACCGGCTCATTATAAATTCTTTGGAAGAAATTGGGCCTTGCGTTCTGTTTCTTTATCTGAGAGTTGTTTCCTTCCCACAACCTCTCCCTCCCCCAAAACATTACACTGGATAGAAATGTATCCCCCATATATCTTTGGGGCTGGGGATCATCAGTTAAATCCTCATCATCTGAACCACAACATAGCCTATAGTTCAATAGACACCATTGGGCCCTCAGGCAACATGCCAAACACATGTCTCTGTTTAGGGGAATCAGCAGCAGAAGTGCTCTGAATTGCAGTTTTCCAAACCTGTTGTACAGTCGTGCCAACAGAACAGGGAAAATTTCCTTTCAAAGCTGCCATGAAGGGCATCCAGATGTCTTTACTGAGCTAAAGTGCACCTGCACCAGAGTTGCTTGTTACAGCAGCTGCCAGGATCCCCTGGGAAAGCAAGCCACACTTACTGCCATCAAGTGGTGTCATGAACAACATGGGGCCAAGAAGCTTCAGGGGAAAGGATGCTGGACTTCGCACCACATGATGTGGGTTTAGCTCCCTATTCTGCCCTTGCCTGACAGGGGGTCTTCTTAAGTGAGCCCCTTCACCTCCCTGAGCTTACCTCTGCTTACCTGTAACTTGGCATGGAAGTCCCTGCTCTGCCCATCAACAGAGTGGGCATTTCCATAGCTTCCACTCTGGACGGGGCACAGCTGCACATCCCTTGGTGCATCTCTTCCTCACAACGGCCCTGTGGGTGGTTGGACGCCATCATTATCCTCCCTTTCCAGATGGTAAAAGCTTAGTTTAGAGTGTTTAAGAGAACTAAGGTAGCACAGCTAGGCAGGAGCTAAGCTGAGGTTGGAAACCAGGCCTGCTTGCAGAGCTGTTGAAAAGACCAAATATGATACTGTATGTGAAAGGGCTTTGATATCACAATCTAGAGATCATGAACACAGTGATTTAAGAGTACAGGATTTTTTTCTTAATAAATTTTAATTCCAGTATACTTAATATATAGTGTCAGGTGTACATTATAGTGATTCAACACTTCATACAACATCCAGTACTCATCACAGAAAGTGTCCCCCTTTATCCCCATCACCCATTTAACCCATTTGCCCAGCTACTCCCCTTTGGTAACCACCATTTTGTTCTCTCTAGTTATGAATCTGATTCTTGGTTTGCCCCTTTCTCTCCCTTTCACTCTCTTCCCCTTTGCTTATTTGTTTTGTTTCTTAAATTCCACCTATGAATGAAATCACATGGTATTTGTCTTTCTCTGATTGACATTTCAATTAGCATGATATTCTCTAGCTCTATCCGTGTTGTTGCAAATGACAAAATTTCATTCTTTTTATGGCTGAGTACGATTCCATTGTGTGTATACACACACACACACACACACATATATACATGCCACATCTTTATCCATTCATTTATCAATGGACATTTGGGCTGCTTCCATAATTTGGCTGTTGTAAATAATGCTGGTATAAACATAGGGGTACATGTATGTCTTTGAATTAGTGTTTTTGTATTTTTGGGGTAAATACCCAGCAGTGGGATTACTGAATCATATGGTAGTTCTATATTTAACTTTATAAGGAACCTCCATGCTGTTCTCCACAGTGGCTACACCAGCTCACATTCCTACCAATAGTGCAAAAGGTTCCTTTTTCTTCACATCCTCATCAGCATTTGTTGTTTCTTGTGTTTTTGATTTAGCTGTTCTGACAGGTGTGAGGTGATAACCTCATTGTGGTTTTGATTTGCATGTCCCTGATGATGAGTGATGTTGAGCATCTTTCCATGTGTCTGTCAACCATCTGGATGTCTTCTTTGGAGATGTGTCTCTTTATGTCTTCTGCTCATTTTTTATTTGGATTACTTGGTTTTTGGGTGTTGAATTGTATAAGTTCTTTATATACTTTGGATACTAACCCTTTATGTCATTTGCAAGTATCTTCTCCCATTTAGTAGGTTGCCTTTTAGCTTTATTGATTCTTTCCTTCACTGTGAAGAAGCTTTTTATTTTGATATAGTCCCAGGCATTTATTTTTGATTTGTTTCCTTTGCCTCAGGAGACATATCTAGAAAATGGTTGCTGTGGCCAGTGTCAGAGACACTACTGCCTAAGAGTGCAGAATTCTCTTTTTCAGAAAGGGCCCTGACTGTGGGTGGTGGGCAAGCTATTCAACCTCTCCTAGTCTCAGTATCTTCATCTGTGAAATGGGGATGATAACATCTACCTCTTGGGGTTATTGCAAGAATGGAATGAAATCGTCCATATAATGCCTGACACGTTCCCATAAATGTTAGCTGCTGTTACTGTTGTTGATCTTAAGTTATTAATTATAAATGAGAGAAAATCCTGTTCGCAGCCCTTTGTTTATGTTATATGGACCATATTTGGTTTATTCCCTGTTCCCACTGAAAAGCAAAAGCCAGAAGGAAAACTGATTACTGATATCACTTTTTAGCAAGAACATTTTATAGTATGAGTAACATATGTGCTTAAGCCTCTTTGCCCCTCAACCTGAATGAATGAAATTCACCATGCAGCACCTCACTAAGTCACAGACAGTGCCTTCTCCAGCCATGTCCAGCCAGAGCAGGCCTTCAGAGAGAGTTCTCAGGATCCAGCCCTCCCACCTTACATTCCAGCCTGCTTTTGCTTCTTATCTGTTTCTTGGCTCTGAATTCTGCACTCTCCTCCCACATCTGCTCCTTTGGGATAGCATTCATCTCTTCCTCTCTGATCATCTCTTTTAGTGGCACCTCTGGCTTCCACCATCCCTTTGGTCTCAGCCTCAAACTGTGGGTCCCAGCTGAAGCCCACAGAGCTCCACCCCTGTTGTAATTGATGGTGGAAAGACTTAGGCTTTCCTCAGGCTTGTGTTGCTTTGTCTTCTATTGCTCCCTGTTTTTAGCTCTGGTATGATTCATGCAGGGGCATGTACCAAGCAAAATAGCAAGTGTGGCTGAGGCTGTGTCTGTCAATATCAGACATCCAGATGTTTCCAAAACTCAGAAGTTTTGATCACGAAGCTAAATTCCTGTTCCTGAGTGAATTGTTAGCTTTTCGTCCTGATGTGGTATCCTGCAGGTGTGGCCTGTAACTCGTGCAAGTCAAGAATAGGACCCCTCAGTGCACAGGCATTAAAATTGTCTCTGTTGAAACCTGCCATTTTCTAAGTAAGCAGACAAAGACATCTTTCCAGGCTAGCATCCAACCTAGATCATGTGACGTTTTCATCAAGGCTACAAGTAGTTTTAGTAATAGGGGAAGATGGTGTAGGATTGATCTCTTTTGTGCCAGCAAAGCATGCTTTCCCAAATATATTTTTCCTCGTTGGCTTCCTAGGTCTTCCTTCTACCTACTGCTCCCTGACTCATATAGCTGCATAGACATTGCATAATCTACAAAGGAGTTACCCAGAGCTGGGATGGAAGCCCAGCTACCATTGACACTTGTGTATACTGAGTAAGTTAGTTAGCTTCTCTAGCTCCTGACAGCAGAAGTGAAAAGACCTAGAACCTGTTTCTTAGGAGGGCCAAAGGAGTTAATATACGAAACATACTAGCAGAAATACAGCTACGTGCATGGGATGTGTGTGACAGGAGCTATAGAAGTGGTATGTAACCTGTGTCTGGATAGATCTACATAAATCTCTCTCCCCTCATGGCCTCCTCATTTTGGTGAGTCATGATATAAATAACTTTCCCTGATCACAGGAATCAACTAGAATTTCATGTTTATCCCAGTAGTAATTCTGGATAAACTGTCCATTTAAAAAATATTCATGAAACACCTGGGTGGCTCAGTCAGTGAAGCACCCGACTCTTGATTTCGACTCAGGTCATGATCTCAGGGTCATGAGATTCATCCCCAGGTCCAACTCCATGCTGAGGGTGGAGCCTACAAGAGATTCTTTCTCTCCCACTACCCCTCCCCACTGTTCTCTCTCTTTCTCTCTCTAAAAAATGAAAAACACTCCTAAAAGTAGCCTTCTTGTGCAAACACTATGGGGTTATTGGTTTGTGTTGAGTGTGTGCACGTGCACACATGCACATGTGCATGTACATCTCTCCTAATTCGCCAGTTCTTTCCACTGTCACAGTTTGTCTTCTGTGAGCCTCTGTTAGAAGTGGTTCTGGTGGCTGTCCAGTTGGACCGGCTGGTGGAGCTGCTCCAGCTCACTGATTTCAGAATTTCCGTTGGCCTCTAACAGCCACCATCCTTCAAATATGTCCTTAGCTAGTTTAGCACTAGATGGGCAGTTTGCTCTAGAAAATACATCTGAATGCTCTTTTTTTCTTTCAAGAGAAAGTTTTACTAAGGTGCTCTTTTTTTTCCCCCTGTAGAAACATATCCCTCTGGTGTTTGACAGTTGGGAACTTCATGCTTCATCTGCCAATGAGTAATCTATCTGGGAGTAAACAAAGCCCTTTGGAAGGGGGTTAACTCTTTGAGGGTACCACTCTATTACTTAGGCATAATTTGAGCATTCTAAAATATATTCTTTTCCTTTTCATCCAGAGAGGATCTGAACTTGCTTCAAAAGTGCATGCCATCTAAATTAAATAAATCACAAAGATGTCAGATACAGTTAAAAATTTGAAACTTGAGAAAAGAGTAGCACATGGCTCTATATGGTTACTATTTTCAGTCAGTTTGTCTCCCGGCTTCCCAGTAACCAAAGCAAAGAGGGAAACTCTCTCAGTTTTTAGAGATGCACTTTGGTAATATTATACCCATGCTAACATTTTCTCAAGCCAAAAGGGAATTCTCTGTGACCCTTCCCCAAGGAAAGCCATGACAGCTCTCAAAGTGCTAATCTGATATGAATTGATCGACAACTCAAAACCTTTGGGACAGTTTGTCAGCTGACCTGGGCTGAGAAAAACAATGTGAAAAAAACAAACAAACAAACAAAAAACAATGTGGCACTTGTCACATACACGTAGACAGAATAAAGCTATAATATTTAATCTCCTATGCCTACACATGAGCAGGACAGCACTAGAGGGGGTAAGGTGAGCATGCCCTGGCTCTTCCGTGTAGCAGAATTATGCCATGTAGTGTCACTGATAACAATACTAAATTACTGGATGTGTGTGATGTTAGTTAGATCATTCAACTGAAGGGGAAGTTTCATGTATCTTTCGAGAGCCTGCCAGAGTTCTCGCTATCCTGTGAAGTTCTGGGGCATTTCAGGATTCCCAGCAGAACACACAGCAAATTCGACAGGGCCTCCTATGTGCTTTACATTTGTAGGTCTCAGTCAGAGCGTTGTAGTGAGTTACTCTCATGCCTGCTCCTCAGCTGGACTGTGAGATCCCCAGGGAGGGTGTCACATCCATCCCTGGATACCGGTGCCCAGCACACCACCTCTATGGCTGATGTTGGCCACGAGGGGAGCGAATGTTGTGCACCAGCCAGAGTTCTAAGTGGTTTATGTGGCTTTCCTTTAACAGCTCTGAGAGGCAGTTGCCATTATTCTCCCATTTCACAGATGAAGAAATGATGGCCTAAAGAATGACTGGCTGTTTCCTGGAAGTAAACAGTGGAAGAGAGAACTGAAGCCCATGCTCTCAACCAGGACACTAGAATGAAGACCAAGTCTCAGTGTTCCGATGAGGTGAGCCAGCCAGCCAGTCTTGGGCATGGGAGATGCTGAACTTGTTAGTGGATTATGTCGCAGGAAAAGAGGGTTTAGTGGGTAGGGGTAGTGTCGCAGGAAAAGAGGGTTTGGTCGCAGGATAAACAAAAGATGTAGTGTTTATCAGAACCTTCATCTGAATTCCCTCTCATGATCACAGTCCCGGGAAACAGCCTCTGAGCATTACCTCCAGAAGTCCTGGGACATCCCTAAGGGCAAGTACTTTATAATTCCTCATTTCTTAGGTCAAAATTCGGTAATACAGCTAAACAGTTTTGTGGATGGTAACTGTATTAACTAATTGAAAGCTACCAATTAGAAAAGGAGAGACGATAATCTTTGTTTCTCATTTTCCCTGTATTGTTTATTCTCTCACAACACAAAGCACAATTTACAAGTTTGCGTTATTTCACTCTGAACTCAGCAGATTCTTAAATGACCTGACATCTCTGTGGTTTTCGGTGGGGTGGCGGAGTGGGGGATGAGGTGGGGTGGGGAGTGGTGGTGGGAAATGAAGCAGTTACAGTAATCTAGTGTTGGTACTTACTCCAATATTTTGATAAATAAAGCCCTGTTCTGAAAGAGAATTATGCCCTTTTGATATGCTTGGTGCATTTCTCTTCCAAGGGCATCCCAAATAGGTTGACTGCAAATATTTCCACTAATGAGATGGCCTTGAAATACCACTGCTGTGATTACAGGCATAAATAGTGGATTTCATTAGGTTGCTTGAGTCCCACTTTTGATAGCGTAGTAAATCTCAAAACAACCGTGGGCAGTAGATAGATGAAGAGCTTTTTTCGGTATAATTAACTTATTTGAATGCACTTACTAGCTACCTTAGCATAGTAATTCTAACTCAGTCTCCGGCTACTTAACTACATCGAACAGTTCAACACTATTACAGGGATGCTTAATGAGCCCAAAGGATTTATAACTTAGAACAAAACACTTTAAGTTAGTAAACTTCTTAATAAGTGATCTGCCTTTTTGATTTTGTATACTTTCTTTAGACTTCCTTCTTACACTCCACTTTTACGGTCTCCTCTCTTACCTCCTCAGATGATATTTTATTTTATGGATACACAGTATATATGGCAGTTCACTCACGGTGACATGTGCAGTAAGTAACAGAGAATTATGACAAAATAATGTAAGCAAGAAAGAGGACAAACTGGTGTGTTTGAGAAGGTGTAAGCATTGGAGCCAGAAAACTTGCCGTTTACTCACCTAGCCTGGGGCTGTTTGGTCAACTTTTAAAAGAACCGGTTTCCTCAGCAGAAAATGAAGATAATACTTAACTTACAAAACAAAACTGGCTTGTTGTGAAGATAAAGAGAGATAATGTTTTCAACTAACATTTGTGGAGCGCCTGTGACGTCCTGGCGCCTTCATATACTTGATGTCATTAGTCCTCAGATGGGTGCACTAACTCTCCAACTTCCTAACTATATTGGTCTGCTGTAATAAATTCCTATAAAAGGATGAGTTAAAACAACAGGAATTTATTCTTGCACTCTTGATGGAGACCAGAAGTCCAAAATCAAGGTTAATAGAGTTGATTCATTCTTGAGGCTCTGAAAGAAAACCCATTCCGTGTCCATGCCTGTCTCCTAGTACCTGGTGGCCGGTCACATTTCTTGGCACTCCTGGTCTTGTAGACACATCACTCCAATCTCTGCCTCCATCTTCCTGTGGGCTTCCCCTCTGGGTGTGTCTGTCTTCTCCTTTTCTTTCATAAGGATACTCATCATTGAATTTAGGGCCTACCATTACCTATACGATGATCTCATCTCGAGAGCCTTAATTTAATTACATCTGCAAAGACCTTATTTCCAAATAAGCTCACATCCATGAGTACTGAGGCTTAAGGATTAGGCATATGTTTTGGGGGGCCAGCATGCAACCCACCACAGTGACCAAGAAAGGAACCAAATCCATGTACTTTCTGATTCGAGGACTGATGCACTATGGACCCCCCCCCCCCCATGTTCTCTCCCTCTGTGAAACTTCTTTGCCAGGGCTAAGGATCACATCATGGTTTCTTCTCCTTCTTCTTTTGGAATTTTGGGGTTCCCTGTGATTCTAATTTATATAAGAAAGTCACCTGGGCACCTAGAAGAAATCCTTAAATTCTACTAAATTTTTCATTCCCTTATAAATAAGGGCATCCCTCTGCCTAAATAATCTTTAAATAATGAGTTGAGTTACACACAATGTTGCTAAACCATCCAAGCTTGTAGCAAAAATCAGAAGATAGTTAAAATTCATTGAATGCTTATTATGTGTTAGGACTGCTCTGTATGCTTCAGATGCATCATCTTGTTTCATCCTAGGAGACAGTAACTGTTACTTTCCCTCATTTACAGAAGAAATTGAGGTTCAGAGACATTAAGGAACTTGTCTCAAGTTACAGAGCTGCTAGGTGGCAGAGCTAAGATTTGAACCCCGGCCGTCAGACACCGAACCCCATGCTCTTGACACTGTAGTAGAGGAGTTTTACCACTGCAGCTCCTGGAACAGAGTTCACACCTCGACCATGAGGCAGGGCCAGAAGCACTTGGGCTTAATGAACAAGGACTTGTTAATCACACAAATTACCCATGCATTTCTAATGGAGTCAGACTGGGCATTCAGATGTCTCTTTGTTTTCCCTCATTTCATTTTTGGAGTGACATTGTTGAAAGGTATTTGGAACTGTTGAATGAAAACTACTTGGAACTTTAGCTGAGTTTTTAGGAAAAAGAGATCAGAGTATTTCCTTTATGTCATTACTGTTCCAAATCCTTTGGTCTGGAGTCTCCTTATGCATTCACTACTCAGAATAGTTGTTTTTAATTTGTCAGCACATTATAATATAATTTTGCTCAAGAAAAATAGCATTCCTCACCGCCCCCCACCACCACAAAGGCTGAGTCTGTTTTGGTTTGTCATCAACATAAACAGGGTAATATAATAAAAAGCCACCTAACTACTAGAGAGAGGGGATGTAGTAAGTTAGATGTAGTCAGCACTATAATTCTTTCTCTCTGACAAATATTTTCAAATTATCTTTAGCTGCCATAGGCAAGATAAATCTGTAATATGACCCCAAAGTCTAAGTGAAAGCTTATTGCTTTAGAGCATATTCATTTATTTTTAATGTTCATGTTTGTTTTTAAAGAATGTCTTTGTAAAAATATTTTAACTACTTAAAACATGAACTACACCATCTCCCATTCCATGATCTTAAGTGAAATGCTGGCCTTAACTAGAACTGCTCACTGTCTTTTCTTGCCTACAACACAATCATTAATTACACAATCATTAATGATGGTGTATTTTTAGCTTACATGGAAAAGGTCATCTTCTTTAATATATTGTTCTCTTAATTAGCTTTGGATCCTTGAAAAAGTATTTAAGCCTAAAAGTCCTTCTGATAAATTTATTATTTTCCTTTTATTGTAAGGTATCTAAAGAGTCAAGATAGCCTGCTTCAACTCCAGAGCAGTCTTTATAAATCATGCACATGAGAGGTTCTCAGGAGGTTCTCAAGGAGCATATATTTGGATTCAGCATTGCAACTTAATTGCACAAGGATGAGCAAGATCAGGAAACAAAACAAGAGCTCCAGCAAGACAGGAAAAGACTGGCCCTCTTGCCCCTTTGCTCAACTACTTCCTCTCCTCAGCATTTGATACAGCAAGTCACCAGGACAACAAGAGGCAAGGGACAGTGTGAAATTGGATTGCAACTGGCAACCAATGTGTTTTGACTTCTTAAAGCCATAACAAAGAAAACTCCAGTTATATATAAAGTTTCTATTTTATTTGGAGCACTTTATGTTCCCCAAACGAACACTTGATGATTCTTGCTCAATATACTGTTTTATAGAATTTCTATAAATTTGAAAGGAACAAAATGGCTTCCCTGGGTATCTGCATGCCATGGATTTACTTGACAACAGTGAATTCAGAGAATTTCCCAACCCCTCTGTGGAGAAGTTCTGATTATCCTCCCAGAGTCAGGGAAGCTGAAGAGTAGAGAGCTTAAGTGATTTGCTCAAGGCCAATCGGAGATCAGGGAATATTTGGCTCCAGCTTCCTGGGCTAATTATTATTTGGTTGCTCTCTCCTTGATTTATGCATTTGTTAATAATTGGTTTTTCATTAAAGCTTGACAAAATGAGCCAGCAAACCATTTGCAAAAGAAAACTAGCTTTTGTAATTTTTGCGGTTAATACATGCACATTCTGCTATTCTTGATTTTAAATCTTTTTTCTCGTTGCTCAAGGACTTTTAGAGTTGCAGACTTCCATCCAAACGGGGACACTTGAAGAGAGATGAGGGTTAAGCGGACCAGTTTTTCAATATATATGCTGCACTGACCACTGACTGCAAGAGTATCATTGTATTACCTTGCTTCTTAGGCAATGAAGTCTGAACACTCAGTTCTCACACATAATATTGGTACAGCCTACCTGTTGCTGAATGAGAGGTCTCACACCAAAGACACAAGAGAAGTCATTCTTTATTTCCATGGTAGCATGTACCAGAATTTCATTTCTTTTTGAAGCTAGTTTATTCTATAGAATATTCTATTTTGTATAGAATAAAATAAATATTCTATAAAATATTCCATTTTGTGTATATAACACATTTTATTTCTTCATTTATCTATTGGTGGACATTTGGGCTGTTTCTACTTTTTGGCTTTGGTGAATAATGTTTCTGGGAACCCTGATGTGCAAGTATCTCCTTGAGTCCTTCCTTTCAACTCTTCTGGATGTATAGTTTGAAGTAGAGTTGCTAAAACATATGGTAATTCTGTTTCCATTTAGAAGAACTGCCATACTGTTTCTCATAGTGGCTATACTTTTTTTTTTTTTATTCCCACCAACAAGGCACAAGTGTTACAGTTTTTCCACATCTTTGCCAACACTTAAAAAAAAATTCATAATAGCCATTCTAATAGGTGTGAGTGGTTAATCAATTATATTTTAAACAGTATTAGCTATGGTGGACATGTGTTACATTTGCAGTGACTTCTATTCTGAAAAGCTTTTCTGAATATAGAGAATTTCCATGTTATATGTTCTTCCTCTCCATTACAGAACTCAGAACTCAAATCCCCACCTTCTTTTCACCAAGAATAAAATCATGTGACCCAGACTCAACTAATCAGATGCATCTATGCAAGATTTAAATTCCTGCAAGACCAACAACAGTGATAAGCTCTCTTCGGTGCTTTGGTTCTATTGGCTTGGGTGTTGGCAGTGGAATCTGGCTTTGGGGAGGCATTAACAATTGCAATAGGTCTAATGCAGTCAAGTTCCCAATGTGTAGGCCGATGGTGGCATTTCCTCAGCAAGTCATTTCTGTGGTATGATTGTGGGTGTTGTTCCTGGAAGCTCATCCCCAAGCCTATTTCTACAACCAAAAAGTCCCATCCAATTCAATTGCATAATTCTTGTGTTCATGCCCCATGCCACCAATGAAGCTTCTGCCTGGGGGTTTTGAAGTGGGGAAAGGGCATAGTCTACACATTCACTCTTTCTTCTCTCTTTTTCCTCTAGTTTTAGTTCTTGCATAGCAGGGGCAGGGAAGATGGATGAAGAAAAGAAAGAATGTTCACCTAACTGGTACCACTGTAGTCTCTTCTCAGATAGCATTCCCCTTTCTGTGGCACATGTCTAAATACTAGCTGTCTGGTGGTGTACTTTTCTATATGTGCAAGTGACCAGAATAGAATCTACATAAGATGTCACTAAAGGATAGCCAAGGGAGGTTCAGTAAAAGAATAGTTGAAGGCAGCAAGTGGACAAACATTGAACACATTCACATTCATATCTCTCTGAACTGAGGTTGTCTACCATGCTGGTTACTAAAGGTATAGCTGTTCAAGGGCCCTGTTTTTATATGGGAGTCTAGATCCATCTCCTGACCTGGGATATCCATTCATACTTTCATTTACATCTGCCCCCTGCTTTGGTCCACAGTGAAACACCCCAAAGCCTCTTGCTGCTACAGTCCTTGCTTGATTGGTTACCCTCTTGGGTGGGGTATTAGCAAGTCAGCTCAAGCCTGGCTACATGTGGACTCATAGGCAACTTACACAGCTTTGCCCCACCAAGTAGTGAGAGTACAGATCTGCATTCTCTCTGCCCTGTCATCTCTTTCCATTTATTTTCCCCCTGCACATATAGGAACAGGGCACAGATCAGCAAGCCCACTGTATAAACAAAAGCAAACTAAGGAATAAACTGTTGATAAGATGCTCTGAATCTTTGAGAATAATGTTTGGATCCCATTTCACATTAGTGAGATTTGGAAAAACAGCCACATCCCTTTTCTCTCCCAAGGAAAGAAGAGGGAAAAGTCACAATACTCATCCTTCCCCAGCAATACCCAAATTATAGGATTGTCCTTTCTCTCCCTAACCTGGAGACTGGACATGGAAGGGAGTATGGGGCAGAGGTTGAGGTGATAATAGGGGTTACAGAGCTCATTCAGCTGCTTCTTAATAATTCCTGGAAGAATTCCCTGGGCCCAACTGGTTTTATTTTTCTGTAAAATCTAGGGCATATTTATCTCATCTTTTATCTCAGGGCAATAGCTCATGTTCTACTCAGCAATCATTCTCTAGATATTTTTTTCCTGGGCAAAACCCATAGTCTCCTTTCAGAAAGTTACATATTTGCATTTCAGCAAAAGACTCTTCTATGTCTCCAGTGGTTTATCTTTATGGATATAATTTTTGTGTTCAGGGATATTAACTAGCCCCACAGACAATCATAGTACTATACATTGATTCCTAAAGGATCCCAGAAGAACCCATCAAATCTTCACTGGGATTGTTAGAAATCCCAGAGACACTACAGGACACCAAAGACAAGGAGTAAAACCTAAAAGCAGCCAGAGAATAGAGATGACCCACGAAGGAGCAACGATAGTGTCAGTAAAATTCTCAAAATCAATAGAGGCCAGAGGATAATGAAATAATTCCTTCCACATTGGAAGATAGGAATTGTTTTTCTTTTCCACCATATACTTGTTTATTTCCCAGATACTCATCCTTTTAATATAGTAATAGTATATTTTTGTTTAGATCAATCATCAGTGTTTGCATTATTATGGGTTTTGAATGTATGTGACTTGAAACACTCTGAAAGTGTTTAATGAGTTTCTGTTCTCTCCATAGTTTTGATAGTTCGGTGATACACCTTGGTGTGCATCCATTTTTATGTGCATTTAATGAGCCTTTCAAGCTAGAAACTCATGTATTTGAGTCTAGGAAATTTCCATTAATTATTTCTTTGATTTTTTTTCTCATTCATTTTCTCTATTCTTTTAAAACTCCCATTATTCATGTTTTCTTATTTTCCTCTTCTTTTCTTTTAAGTAATCTCTATGCCCAATGTGGGGCTCAAACTCACAATGCCAAGATCAAGAGACACATGTTCTACCAACCGAGCCAGCCAGGTCCCCCTGAAACTCCCATTATTCAGATGTTGGCCTTCTTAGACTATTTGGTACGATGTTTTATGATAAAATTTAAGCTTTTATGTTTTCCATTCAAAATATTTATATATAAATATAAATTTAGGGCACTCCTGGGTGGCTCAGTTGGTTATGTGTCGAACTCTTGATTTCAGCTCAGGTCATGATCTTAGGATTGTGAGATCAAGCCCCCCATCAGGCTCCATGCTGAGCATAAAGCCTGCTTAAAATTTTCTCTCTCTCCTCTCTCTGCCTCTCACTTCTTGCAATCTCTCTCTCTCTTAAAAAAAAAAGGTGTATAAATTTATGTGATATTTTGTGATATTTTATATGTTTTTCTCCTATTTTCTTTGCTTTATGCTCTACTTTTTGGGAGATCACTTCACTTCAACCTGTAATATTTCCTATTGAGTGTTTCAGTTTTGCTCTCATGTTTTTAATTTGTAAGGGATCTTTTATGTTGTCTGAGTGTTCTGTTTTAAACAGTATTCTTAACTTGTTTCTGGGATTCAGAACCATGGCTTATCTCTCTGAGGATTTTAAAAATTGTTTTATTTTGAAGTTTTCTTTTCTTTTTTGTAGTTTAATTTTCCTCCAAGTTGTTTTCTTTGTTAGTGCCTTATTTGTTTGATCTTTATCTTGTATATTAAAGACATTCTTCAGTCCTCTGCTGATTTTTAGGTGTCTGCTCATGTTTAACTGAGCAGACACATCAGTAAGAGGCCGATTGGAAGACCTGAATGAGTTTCATTGGAGGGTGATGTGGCTGGCCTGTATGTTGGGGGAAACTTTAATATCACTATGTTTACATTTTTCCTCTATATCTGGTCAGATTCCTTGGAGATGACCCTTCCATTATCATTCTACCTAGAGAGAAAAAGTTTGGTCATAACCATTCTGGAAGCCAAGTTGGTAAACAGAGCTTAAAAGTAGGGTCTCTGTGTTCAGTATTTACACATTCATTTATTTACCCTGGTTTCAGTGTGGTACATTCACTCTTAACCCAGTCTGTGCTCTTTGAGTCCAGCCTACCTCCTTTCTGTCCTTTCTAGAGAATAAGCATCCATCTCTTGCTAGGGTGGTATGATGGTTGGTTTAATGTGTCAACTTGATTGTGCTAAGAGATGCTCACATAGCATGTTCAACTCACTCAGAACTGTAATCCAGAAGCCTACATCCAACTTAACTAATTTTTTGATCGATGCTTTCAAAAACTGGGAGAATTGACCTCTTCTAGATCTTAGCTGACAAAAAGATATATTTCAAAAAGAAGGAAATTGAACGTTGAAGGACAAAAGTGGAATGCAAGAATTAATAGGACTCAGGAACCTGCTGAGTACCCAGTCAGATGCCACCAGTAGGGATGCTATTCCCTTCTGGAGGGATGTGGCGATGTCTTTGACCCAGTATAGAAACCTAGCAGAGACACAGAAGGCAGCCCCCACCGTAAGACATTTCCACACCTAGAGTGGAAGAAGTCATTTCATTCCTATTGCCTGATTTTGGAAAGAAGCCTAGAAGTAAGAGAACCAGTTTCTCATGGAACATCCCCATCCCACCAAATAAGAGAAAATTTCTAAGTCCAATGAGTTGGATATTCAGAAGTCTAATTTGAGCCTGCTTCCCCATATGAGTGAATAAACAAAGCTTCCCTATAACAAAATAAATATAGAATAAATGTGTATATGAAGTTGTAAAATGTGTAATGAGAAAAGCAACCTTTTCAGTTTGGGAGGGGTTTTGGGGCTTTCAGCAGTTTGGAAACAAGATGTCTCATTTAAAAGTTTCTCTCTGGGTTTTGGTGTTGTTTTTTTTTCCAGAAGACATTTTTATTGGACACAGACAAACCTGCCCTTCGGGCTATAACCAGGGACCAAGATAATTTCCTTTAGCCTTTAAAGACATAATCCTGTAAGAAGTCTCTTCATATCTTCTACTCCATCTTGTTTGCTCCACCTCAAGTATCCTCAAATGAAGGTTCTATTTTAATCCTGAGACTATTTTCTACATTACTATTTTTAATGTCTTTGTTGTTGGTACTTACAATGGCATCCACTCAATAGTTTAGATTTTTCTTCTACTCTGATAAGACATTAAAGCTACAATTTGCTGATTGTCCAATTAACATTTCTAGTTTCTGCCTCCCACCCTGCAAAGGCAGGACAGTGTATGAAAGGCTATTTTGATGCATAGACTCCATAATCAGTCTCAACTACAAGCCTGACCTGAGAAAAATTTGAGTTGATAGAAAATGAATATTAAAGAAGAATGTAAGGCGCAGAGATACTGAACAATGCACACAGGTAGTGAGTGGCAGAGCTCCAGGTTAAACTCCAGCAGAACGATCTGACTCCAGGGTCCATGGTCTCAATGACAAAATTATACTCCCTGGGGGTGGCTGGGTGGCTCAGTGGTTGAGCATCTGCCTTCAGCTCAGGGCATGATCCTGAGGTCCTGGGATTGAGTCCCGCATCGGGCTCCCCTCGGGGAGCCTACTTCTCCCCCTGCCTATGTCTCTGCTTATCTCTCTGTCTCTCATGAATAAATAAATAAAATCTTTTAAAAAATTACAGTCCCTGTTCTGATATAACATTTTCTTATTCTTTTCAAACAGCTTTAAAAAATTAACAGTAATAGTACTTACTTTTTTTGATGATGAAAATATTAAGCCAGAGCATTCTTTTTTATTTTATTTTATTTATTTATTCATGAGAGACAGAGAGAGGCAGAGACACAGGCAGAGGGAGACGCAGGCACCATGCAGGAGCCTGATGTGGGACTAGATCCCAGGACCCCAGGATGACGCTCTGGGCTGAAGGCAAATGCTAAACTGCTGAGCCACCCAGGGATCCTCAAGCCAGAACATTCTTAACCATGGCTTAGTAGAATCACCTTGGAGAGCTTTAAGGAAGTACCAGTGATTTGGTCCTATCCCAGAAATGATGATTTGATCAGTCTGCTGGGATCCAACCTTTGTATTAAAAAGAGCAAACTCCCCAGGTGTTGGTAATATACAGAAGGAATCATGTTGGTTGGATTGGTTCATGGAGGCATCTTGCAATGCCTCAGGGTAGAGTTTCTTCATTATCACCAGTCACTCAGGCCTTGGGCACTTTGAAAATCTGAAGGAATTGGTGTCATTTACCATCTTTAAATAGCCAGAATTTCAGGCTTTCAGATTAGTGGTGATGGTGTAGCTTGATGTCTCATCAGTAATAGCTCTTTGCACACCACATACATGTACAAGCAGGCACACCCCCCCACACACACCTCATTCGCCTGTTCAGAGCTGATATTTGTCATCTGTCCCCCTTCCAGATGGTGTCCATTCTGCCTCTGAGTAGTTGTATCACTCTCTCTGTTCCGTTTAGATCAAATCACAGAGTGTAGATCCTCAATCTAACACATTAATAAGGTCAGAGACTGTAAATCAGAAGCTAAGCCCGGGTTTCATGGCTCTTTTTGGGGAATGTTTTAGGCTGCAAAATTCTTTATTCTTCCTTTTTTCCAGGCCTTGCTAAGGAAACAGAACTTGAAGAGGGAGAAGCATACTATTTGGGTTTAGCCTAAGTTGTACAAACGGCTTCCCAGGGATCCCTGGGTGGCGCAGCGGTTTAGCGCCTGCCTTTGGTCCAGGGCGCGATCCTGGAGACCCGAGATCGAATCCCACGTTAGTCTCCTGGTGCATGGAGCCTGCTTCTCCCTCTGCCTATGTCTCTGCCTTTCTCTCTCTCTCTGTGTGACTATCATAAATAAATAAAAATTAAAAAAAAAAAAAAAAACGGCTTCCTGGCCCTGCTCTGTGCCCCCTACCCCTGGAGCCGCCATTAACTGTAATTATGTTGAATTCCAATGTCCCTTCAGCTCACTCTTAGCCCCAGCAGGTGACACAGAGCCTTAACTCCCAGGATTGGAGGGGATGTCCTGGGGAGAACATGCATGTGCACAAGCCAGCCTACACACCCACCCACCCTGCCGCACAGCCACATGCTGCCAATTCTCCCTGCAGTTAACTTTGAAATGCCCGCAAAGTCTGCAGCAAGGTAAGACAAGATACTGCTCACCTGCTCTTCTTAATACTGCTCCAGGGGTCATGGAGATGTTTGCAGCCCCATGTGAGATTTATGGGAATAGACTTTTCTGGGTTCCCGGAAGCCCCGCCTTTCTCCTGGACCCAGACAGGAATCCACAGGGCTGGGCTGGGACAGGCTCAGATGGCAGAATGTGGGTGGTTTCATGATCTCTGTCTTCCTCCAACCCCCAAGACCTGGTGCCTTCATCCAGTGGCAGAGTCCTCTCCCTGCGGCCCCCTAGCCTTTCTTGCAGTGGGTCCTGAGAGCCTCCCTCACCTTTCCTCTCCTCACAGAGTGTATTGGGTATGCTGCTCTGCCCAGAAAACCCACACTTCTGCTCAGGCTACTGCTCCTCTTCATATTGGCTCTGGGCTCTCCAAGCACATCTGTGCAGTTAATTTGTTTCCATAAATACCTTCCTGGGTGACCTAGAGCTTAGATTCAGTTATTTCCCTTCTAATGGTAGGGCTGCAGCTGAGGCAGGCCTCTGGACAGTGTATACCAGTAAGGATGTGCCATCCCGTAGCCTGTCCTTCAGAACATGTATTGAGTGCCTACAATTAGCCAGGCACACAGATGACAGGGGAGCAGAAATGAGAGTGAAGCAGACTGCTCAGCCCTTGAAGTATCAGCTTCCCTTGCAGATAACAGACATAAACAAAGTTATCATAAAACAGCCTCGTAATATACGCTGTACTTTAGGAGGACAGGTAACCCTGAGAGGAAGAGAGGACCCTTGACTGAGTCTTTAGAAATGAATGAGATGGGTAGTGTAAACGGACTGTTTCTTTCCTTGTGTAGCAAGTGCCCGACCTAGGCTTTGATGGCTGAGGGCATCCATTTCAAAGGCTGGAATCACTATCTTGAATAGCTCTCTTGAACAAACACTTTGCCAGCCACATCATCTCGATTAAAGAGCCAGGCCACCTTTCCTCACTGAGTCCCCTTTGTCTTAAAGATCTCAGTTGATTTCAATGAGTGGCCACTTGGGCCACTTGTCTTTTCTCCTCCCTTGCTTTAAATTCCTGCTCTTATGTTTTGAATTCATCAATAGTGAGCCCACAAAACCCTAGGTCCTCACCTCAACCTTGATAGCAGCAGAACCCAGGCCCAAGGGCACTGTGTCTCTCTACCTACAAACCTTGCAGGGGCCCCAAGTGTGCTGTGTAGTTTCCAGGTCTTATAAGTAATAAACCTTTATTTTTCCCCCTAAAGTTTGCTGATCATTCTTGTTGAAAGGCCTTCTGCAGTCATCATAAGAACTATGAGGGTCAGTCCAGTTGTAACGACGATTTGGAAAGAAGAGTGGTCTGTGGGATATTCACTGGGGCCGTGGTAAGTGTGTCCGGGCATTTCTAGCTGGTAGTATCATTCTCCTAGGTTCGACCCACACAAAACAGAGCACATTTGCTTCCTAGGTCTGCATGCAAAGGATAATATACTGGGTCACTTAAACAATAGACATTTTAGTGCTGGAGTCCAGAAATCTGAAAATGTCAGTGGTGGGGGGGGTTCCCTCTGAAAGCTGGGAGGGAGAACCAGTTCCCCAGCCTCTCCAGCTTCTGCTGGTTTGCAGGTGATCTTGCACAGCTCCGGGCTTGTAGGACCATTGCCGTGACCTCCACCTGGTCTTCAAGGGTGCTCTCCTTGTGAGCATTTATGTCTAAATTTCACCCTTTTATAAGGACACCAGTCATATTGGGCTAGGGGCCCACATTGCTCCAGAGTGACCCCATTTTAACTAATTGTAATGGCAATGACCTTATTTCCAAATAAAGTCACTTTCTGGGGTGTTAGTGGATAAGACTTCAATATGTGACTTTTGGAGGGTTAAGGGAGCAGAATTCAATCCATTACAAGGAACTGACCCATCAGAATGCCTTCCTCCCCTTACCAATGGGAGAAGGGGAAGAAGGCATTCTGATTCTGAACAAAAAGAAGGGGGTATGTAAGAACACATGAGGAGTGGCCCAGAGGACACAGTCAGGAAGCTGCATGTGGCTGGTGGGGAATAGGTGGTAGGGGTGTGATGAGCTTGGGAAAGAAAGGTAGGCTCCACTATGATCACAAAGGGCTTTTTCTGCAGAACTCTGGTTATAGATACTTCACTGGGACAGAGAGAAATTCACCCTCTTGGCCTTGGGCCAGCCTAGGGGTATGGGAAAGAGGTGTGGGGTCTGAGAACAGGACATGGCACAGTGGTTGCCCAAACCTGGACAAGTCAAGAGAGCTTTGGTGGTAGCTAGAGCAGGGTTCACAGCCCTGCCCCGTAGGTCACTTAAACTCTTTGGGTCTAGTTTCTTCCCCTAAATTGACCATGAAACCACCTGGCATATCACAAACACTAAATAAAAAGTGGTAGTGTTTTCACTGTGATGACTCAGCCCTGCAAACTTCGACTTAAAAAAATTCAAAAGATTGCCATCAAACCATAGTGAAGGATATCTGACTCCAAGCTATGGTTCAGAGTAAACTGATGGAACAAAGATTAATGTTCCCTATGATCTATTCCCTTTTAAATGCCCACTGTAAAGGAAATGTCTACTTTACCAGTTCATTTGAGTGTGGCAATTTGAATAGCAGGGCATAGATTTTGTAACAGCAGGAGATCTGTTAAGAACTGGTTAACCTTGGGCCTTGGGCCCTCACGGTGGATGAGTCAGACTTGCAGCAGGCACGTGACTGTCCCCAAGGGGTAAGAGGCAGCTGGTGCTGGTCAGGAACCAAGGGACACTGCCAGCCAGCCTTGGGGCAGAGCCCCCAGACACCTCCTGCAGGAATGCAATGAAGGTCACTGACAGGATAAGCCATAGAGCCTGGAATTGTTTTACCAGCTCATTTTCAACCTGAGAGCATGCAGTGAGTGGGGGCACATCGAAGTCTATGTGTGGAGAGACAAAGAGAGCATGAAAGCAAGAGAGAAAATGCTGAGTAAGAGGCAGAGGGGAGCCCCAGAGGGCATCACAGAGATCCAGAGAGAGACACACAGACAGACAGGGACAAAGAAAGATGGAAATAAGCAGAAAGAGACAAAACTCCAGAGCAGAGACAATGTCTTGGTGTAGATCAGAGGGGACCCAGGAAGCAAGAAAGGGAGAAAGAAAAAAATATATATATATACATACATATATATGTATATATATAATTTTAAAACATATAGTATGTAATAGAAAGCAAAGTATAATTACTATGAAGGATATTATGAATAGCCTTATTATTTGCCCAAGACCTAAAGCATACAAAGTCCTGTCTGTGGACCCAAATCCTGGCCAGTGAGGAAGTGAGCTTATGACTTCCCATCTTGTCCCTACCACTTAGAGACATGTGACCTTGGAGAAAGGTCAGTTAGACTCTTTTTTTCTCTATTTTCTCTAGACTGGGACTGGTTACCTGTGTCTGGCCACCCCTTCTGGAAGGGTGGTGGTGAGCATCCCATTCTCTGTCTCCGTGGTTCTATCTTGGTGCTATAAATGGCAGTTCAAGAATTGATTATAGGTTTTAGTCTACGCCCCTCAGGTTTTAGTCTATGCCCACAGAGATTTAAATATGTTCTGTTTTAATTCATTGCCAGTATTTGAAAATACGGGCTATTACATCTGTATCTGGACATTGGGCTTCTTTTGAAAAACCTGGGCAAAATAGGCAGGGCTAGAGCCCTGTGCCACCATCAGTGATGCCCTGTGGTTGGGCATGCTCACACCACAATCCCTCCGTAAGTCCCCCTATTTCCGGCTCAGTTCATTCATGTCTGTTACTCTCTAGGCCCTGGAATTTCTGTTTGCTGTCTTTGCTCTACTTCACCAGCATATTTTATTGAAATGGTCTTTTTGTGGGTCAGTCCGCTGTCTGTGAAGTCAAGATTGTATCTTGTTCAGCCCTGGGTCTCCAGTCCTGAGCACTGTGCCTGGCACATAGTAGGTGCTCAGGAGTTGTTTGTGGAAGTGACCATTACATGGCACCACATGTGAACTCCAAGAAGGGAGAGAGGCAAAGGGAAGGGAAGGTGCGTGGCGAAGAGCCTCCCCATCTGGCTCTGCATCAGTGGTGCACACAGGGGTGCATCATAAGCACTCATTTCTTTCTTTCCTCCCGCAGATGAGCCTCTTCCCTCCTGATGCCTCAGTGGCTGGGCAGAGGGTGACACCCTCTTCTGTTGTGCCCAGAAAACTGGCCACAAGACCAAGCTAGGTCTTCAGCCCAAGAGTGACATAGCAAAAAGCCAATCCCTGGTTGTGGCCCCCCCGGGGGGAGCAGGGAGCAAAGCAGCCAAGGGCACAAGCATATGCCAGCTTCTGTGAGAGGGCTCGTGTGTGCTCCAGAGATAGCAGGCCCCTTTCCCTGCATGTGGTGTCGGCATGTCAGCAACCCTTGCCTGGGGAGACAGGCCTCTGTAAAGAGGAAATTTCTTAGGGGTGGTGTAGCTTGACCTGTGACACAGAACAAGTTACTTGACCCTTCTGGGCCTGTTTTCCCGCCTGTGAGATGGAGATAACAAGTCTCCATCTCACAGGGATGCAGCAGGATTGAAGGAGATGACTCATGGAAAGTGCCTGGCCCATGTTTGCTGGATGCTTAACACTTCTGTGTTAGTGTCCTGCAGCTGCCAGGACAAACCAGGGGACTTAAAACAACGGAAAGTTCTTCTCCCATCAATCTGGAGGCCAGAAGTCTGAAATCAAGGAGTCTGAGGGGCCAGGGCCACGCTCCTCTGGGGGCTGTGGGACTGGACCTGCTCATCTGGCCTTCTAGGGGCTCCAGGCATCTCTTCCTCCTTACCTGTGTCTGTTACTGGCCTCTGTCTCATGGAAGGGCACTTGGCCTTGATGTGGGGTCCATTTCAATCCCTGATTTAACTACATCTGCAAGGCGCCTTTTCTAAACAAGGTCATATTCATAGCCTATCTTTTTTGGGGGGCTACCATTCAACCCACCACAATACCTCATGTCTATTAGGTGCTTTCTCTAAATCAGAACTTTACCTGTGTTATTTAATCATTCCATTACACTAAATCTTAGAGGAGAGAGTCCTGGGTAGTCCTCCCCTGGGGAGGCGCTTTTCCAGGGGTTGAGGCAGTGCACGGCCACAGGGCTCTAAGGTCAGTGACTGGAGGAAGTGGGTTGATGTGCATAAGTTCTAGATGTTCTGGATTTCCTCCTTGGCTCTCTCCATGTGCAATATTCCTTCCCTTCTCTGCAAAATGTCTGTGGTGGACACCAGTGTGCTGCCCAGATCCTCCTTCTGGGAAGAACTCTGTCATCTCAGCTGGTGAGATTGTTGTCACCAGACAGCCTTCAGCCATCAGCCCCCTTGGGTCGGCCTCTTGTTGGGGATCACTCATCCTTGTGTGGACCACATCCGCTGTGGCATGGAAGGAGCAATACAAGGAACCTGGCCATATCTGCCTCATATGGGATAAACTGCGTGGGCCATTTTAACTCCAGAGTAGCCAGTGGGGTCAGGAGATGCTTTGCAGGGCTTGCATTGCAATGTCACCTCTCCCTCAGCCCGGGTCTGTCTCCTTCTCCTCCCTTCCACACGTGCAGAGCCCAAGCACCTCACCTCCAAATCAGAGTCTGCTTCCCAGAGAAGCCATCCTACACCAGTGTCCAAGGATCATCTGTTCTTCAGATCATGCAATTATATGTGAAATCGAAATTTTACTCCCATTAACTCTGTGCATATGTGTAAGGATTCAGTTGCCCATAGGTGGCAATAAATGATGTTGCCTGAAAGTTTTAACTCGTCTTTAAAACCTTTGAATATCTCTTTATGGCTCAGAAGTTTTTCATTTTCTTAAGACTTGGAACATGCAAATGAATCTAAGGCAATCCTGAAACTGAAATATTCTGCAGGTACCTGGAGAAGGGAGCCCCAGTTTGAGAGTTGCTGGAAGCTTGCTTGGCTAGAAATAGTGATTTGAAGTTTCAAGTGGATTCATATCTGTCTTTGAATTTTTAATTGAGTAATTGGATGAAATTCATCAGATATTTAGTTCCATCCATGAACAAGAAATAAAAAAAAGAATATAAAACAAAGGAGACAGATTACCATTTGAGAGAATAGACTTTTAGAAGAAAGCAGATGTAGTTTTAAGTCTTCTCTCTGACTCTTGCTATTCACTGGACTCTGCACCTCAGTCTCCCCATATATTAAGTGGGAACAATTATGATATTGACCTCATAGAGTCCTTGTGAAAATTGAATAAGATTTTCGATATAAAATATTTATGATCTTAAGCACGATAAATGTTCTTCATTATCAGATACCACCTGAGGCAAAGCATATAAACACACACACGACTAAACAAATTTTAGGTCCTTTGGGTTATTGCTTACAGAAAACTCATGAGAATTTGTCCAAGCTTATTTTAAAAGGATCCGGGGTTTTTTTCTTATTAGAAAGAAGGCTAGTGGATTTCTAATACTGAAGGTGACAAGGGAATAATGACATGAAGGTAGTGTGGGTGGGTGGGTGGGAGTCATGTGGATCTCCAAGGAAGAGGATTTCAAGCTGAGGGAATGGCCAGTGCAAAGTTCTGGAAAGACAGGTACCTTGTATCTGAGGATCAGCCAAGAGGTCGATGTGGCTGGAGAGGTGTAAGCAGGGCAAATGAGGTCAGAGATGTAAGGGGGGTGGGGCAGGTCTTGTAGGATCTGGTTGGTCTTTGTGAAGACTGTTTTTTTTGTTTCTTTGTTTTAGAGAGAGAGTGTGTGTGCATGCACATGAGCAGGGGGTAGGGGTAGAGGGAGAGAGAGAATCTTAAGCAGGTTCCATGCTCATCGTGGAGCTTAACACAGGGCTCCATCTCATGACCCTGAGATCAGGACCTAGCCAAAATCAAGAGTCAGATGCTTAACCCACTGAGCCACCCAGGTGCCCCCAAAGACTGGGTTTTGATTTGCTGGTTTGAGAGTCTGTTGCAAATCTGAAGCTAAGCAATGACCTGCCACATGGCCTGACTTCTGTCCTAAACGGATGTCCTGATGGCTGCATTAGGAATGGAGTGGAGGTGGGCAAAGCAGGAGAGGCAGGGACACTGCCCTTCGGAGGTCCTGTAGTCTCCCCCTGCCAACAATTTAGATCAGGGCAGCCACTGGGGGCACAGAGCATGCTCAGCATCTGCTGTGTTTTGACCAGAATGGACAGAATTGGGTACTGTCTTGAGAGAAAGAGAAGAGTCAGGGATACCTCGATGTGATGTTTTTTTTCCTGAGCAAGCGGGGGAGAAAGGTTCCTTTAACTGAGATAAAAATGCAAGAGGAGGCAGGCTTGGGAGGGACTCCCAGGTTCATGTTGCGACCTGTGAAATGTGAGGTGGCAGTGAGGGAGAGGAACCTGGAGTCAGTAAGCAGTCTGGGCTAGAAATGTAAATTCGGGAGTCATCAGGCTATATAGTTGGTAGGTAGTTCCAAACTAGGAAGCTGGATGAAATTACTGAGGGAGGGAGGAGATAAAAGGCCAGAGCTTGGAAGCACTCCAGTGTTTAGGGGGTAGACAAAAAGAGACAGCAGAGTATATGGAGAAGGAGCTGCCAGTGAAGGGCCAGGAAAGCCAGGAGAGGCCAGAAACCAGGTGAAGGTACATGAACAGGGCTTTGATGGTTGAACAGGAGTTTCTTAGGCCAGGGCTCCTCCAAGTGTGGTCCCAGACTAGCAGCATCAGCAACAGCATCCAGAAACCTGATAAGAATGTGCATAATCTTTGGACCCCAACCCAGATCTACCAGAGCAGAAACTCTGATGGCAGGGCCCTCCGGGGGGGTTCAGAAGCATCCTCAAGTTCCAGAACCACTGTCCTAGGCACAAAACTGCCTGCACAAAATTATAAAGATGGTGAAGAAGAAGAGGAAGAGGAAGAAGAAGAAGAAGAAGAGGAAGAAGAAGAAGAAGAAGAAGAAGAAGAAGAAGAAGAAGAAGAAGAAGAAGAAGAAGAAGAAGAAGAAAAGAAGAAAAGAAGATCATCCCCACCACATTCTTTCTCAGAAGAGAATATTTTTAAAGACCCACTTAATGCTCAAAGCACTCACACCCTTCCTGACATCAGCACCCCCACCCCTCACATGCCAATTTAGAAAACTACTAATTTATCATGGCTCTTTGGAGAGGAGGAATGCCCCCATTTTACCGGACAGAGGGAATGCCGAGCACCAGGCATGCCAGACATTCCACTGCTAAAAAAAGGGGGGGTGGTATTCTAGGCTCAGCGTTACTGGGCCCCGAACACACAGCTCCTGAGACACAAAGCTTGTGTCACCAAGCAGTTTCCAAGTTCTCCTCTAGGTTTTCCACGGAGAATTCCACCCTTTTCCATTCTGGGGAGAAGAAGTTAAAATTAGGGCCAGCCCTGCAGTACTGGTGTGCCAGATGCGGGGAAGCTGTCCCCAGAAATAAGCTGGTTCCCACCGCGGATGGGCGGGGCGGCGCGCCTCCAGTCCCGGCCCAGCGGAGGGGCTGCAGGAAGGCCGGCCCCCTCCGAGTGTCTGCAAGGGGTCCGGTCCCAAGCTTTAAAGCCGTGAGCCGAGGCGCTGCATCCCGCCCTCTCCTCTGCCGGCCGGTCCTAGCTGCCCTTGCAAACGTGTGCAGTGTCTCCTTCCCGCCCGGCGCAGTCCTCGCCCGCCCGGGACCGCTGCGCGCCGGGCCGGCTTCCCTGGGGACGCGGTCCGCCCCGCGGCTGCAACCCGGCGAGCGGCGCTCTGCACCCCAGCAGCCCCGCAGCCCAGCACCCCAGCAGCCCAGCACCCTCAGCTTTCCGCTCAGCTCCCCGAGCCGCTCCGCAAAGTTGGGCAGCCCCAAGCGCACGCTCAGCCGCTCGGCTTCTCCCTCCCCGGGTCCCCGGCGGCCCCCAGCGGGCCCCCCTTTCCGGTCTGCCTCCCTCCCCGAAGCGCGACCATGCTGCTAAGGGGCGTCCTCCTGGCCGTGCTGGGTAAGTGCAGGGCCCCGGGGGACCCCCGGGGGGCGCCCTCGGGACCCGCTCCCGCAGCCCCCGGCCGTCCCGAGCCCGGCCATCCGCGGGGGCCTCCGGGTCCTTCCCCGGCCATTCCCCCTCCCCAGCCTGGGGCGCGATGCGGGAGGGCGGAGGGCTGTGCCTGGGAAGCGCTGGGGGCGGGGAGGGTGTCCTAGTGCATCCCGCTTGCTCTCCCGTCGTTTCCCCCTAGCTCCCCGCCCCCACCCCGGGGCGCCCCAAGTTGGTGCAGACGCTCCCAGCCCTCGCCCGAACCGAAATTCGTTTTGTGCCCGCAGCCCCGCAGCTCGCGGGTGCCCTGGACCTGCCCGCCGGCTCCTGCGCCTTTGAGGAAAACACCTGTGGCTTTGACTCGGTGTTCACGTACCTGCCCTGGATTTTAAACGAGGAAGGTAAGGGGGCTCCAGAGCTCGGGGGGTGGGGGGGGGAGGCTGCGAAGTGAACTCCCCCCCTTGCTGGTTGGCCTTTTCTCAAGGGCAATGTTATCTTGGAGTTAAATCTCCTTGGGAGGAAAAGTGTGAGTCATGGATCATCCTCAGCTCCGCTGCACGCAGAGCCCCGGGAAGACATGGGGGGCGGGGGGGGGGGGCGTCCTTTGTTTACCTGGCCTGCCTCTCCCCAGGCTTGCAAGGTCATGACGGTCGCCCACCGGCTGCGTGCCCTCTGCAGGTCTTCAGCCCCTCTGGGCCTCAGTAGACACCTTTATGAGCTGGGAAAGTCGCATGGGGGCTAGTTCTCTCCCCATACTGCAGAAGAGGTTCCCTGATTCTGTGGAGCCGCCTGAGCGCTAAGCCCTCGTGTTTATGTTGTGCCTCGTGTGTGTGTGTTGGGCTGGGAGCGTCTGCACCAAGTGTGCTGTTGTATGACTTTATCCTCCTACTTCCCTCCTATCTGTAATATCCAGCACTTGGCAGAAAGGACACCAAGTCCATGACTGTGTGCCTGAGGTCACCGGGCTGGCGGGCGTTGGTCACTGTCTCACCACTACATACTGTTTGGGTTCTGGTGACAGTTTAAATGTGGGTCTTCAGATGTTTCTTCTTACCCTTCATTATATGGTCAAAAAACAAGTAGTTCTCAGCGCCCAGCAGCAGGCCCTGGGTGACCCTTCTCTTTTCCTTTCCCCTACTCTGCAAGCCTGCTTTTTTTTTTTTTTTTTCTTTTAGAAGCTTGGTGCCCCAGGTCATTTGGACTGGGGCATAGCCTCCTTTTAAAAACGCTGCAGTGTAAAGGAGCTCAGTTAACTTCCTTCCCCTCTAAGCTGCCCTCAGGGCATCCCAGCTGGCTCCCTGGAGGAGGGTGGAGCCCAGAACCCAGGCTCTGCCCCCACGCTTCTGCTGGGCTGCATATGCATTAAGTTTCTCAGACCTTCACAGGGGGGTGATGGGAGCCCCCTTTACAAAGGAGGGCATCACAGTCTCAGGAGGTTCAATTGGCTGACTCCTGACACAAAGCGTCACTCAGCAGCTGGCCCTGCTGCTGCGTGATTAAGGGGAAGAAACAGAACCGGACTAGCTCAGTAGCAATCTTTATTTATTGCCAACAGTTGCCAGGTCTTGTCTACTACAGTTTACTTGGGGATAGCTGGGGGAAAGGCAGTTCCTGATTCATTATCGGAGGGATCCTCCCCTGCCAATGGCCTTGGGAAGGTCTCTGTCCTCTCGTCACCCCACCTTTTCTCTGCTCCTTCTGTGGCTGAAGCATTTTGAGAAACCACCTGCCATGGACCATATGACGGGCTTTGGAGAGCATTATCCTCTGGCACTGTGCTTCTCAGACTTGAGCTGCTCGGGAGTTATCTGATGTGTGCAATAAGACACAAATCCTGGGTCCCACCATCTGAGTTTCCCAAGTTCCCGGAACTGGTGGGGCCTGAGAGTTCACATTTCAGACAAGTTCCCAGGTGTTGCTGCTGGTCTGGAGACCATGCTTTGAGAGCCGCTGACCAAAGTGAGTTTACACACACATATGCACACATACAGTCACACACATCCCCCAGTGCTAGCGGCCCTGAGCAGTGTAGGGATTGGGAAGAAAGGGCCACTTGCATGATCCTGAGAGTGAAAACCTCCTTACATCTTGTGCCCTAACCATCTCTCCTGTCTCACCCCAGTCTTGGACCCAAAGAAAGGAAATCAGCCTCACCCCTTAATCGAGGAGCCTCAGAGTCTGAGCTCCCACTCCCAGCATGGGGGCCTCTCTCAGCTGCTCTGGGGTCAGTGGACATGCCACAGCTTGCTGAGTTCCTCCACCTTCCAGACCCACAGGAAGCGCTGGGCTGGCACCTCTGCACCAAAGTGGCCGTTAAACAGTGCCCCTTCTGGGAAAACAGGAAGATGATTATAGGAAAAGGTGATTTTGGTTTAATAGTATAATGGAAGCACTGTTGCTTTCTTTTTTGCTACTTTTGAGCTTCTAACGGCCACTGCTTTCTGGCATAGGATCAGGACTACTGGCTTGGCTGGGGAAAGTTCATTCATTCTCTTCAGGCAGAAGAGGCAGGGTAGGTCTCCATCCTTCTAGGGCAATGTTTTTCAAAGGCCAGAACTTGGACATAACCAAGTGCACTCCAGAGGGGCAGTGATGTGTGTGCCAGCTCCGATAGCTGCTTACTGAGAGGGCAACACTAAGAAGTTCTGTGATAAGCCCATTTCTAGGTCGGTAAATTAAGGATGGTAAAATTGTCGCAGGTGGCATTTTGGCAAGCTGTTCCCAAGCCTCTCTACAAATGTACTCCATCTTGCGGCAGAAACCTTCAGAAACTGGTTTCCATCAACCTCTGTGCGTCTGAGCCACCCTAGATAGAAAGTTATAGGTTTCAGAGACTTTTGCCCGCAGGTATTTGGAATACAGATGGTGGTTTCTATATGTCCTTGGTCAGTAGGTTAACACACTGTGGAGAGAACTACGCTAAGGCCCAGTGCAGGGAATTATGTAGGGAAACAAATCTGCAAATTAGAATTTCATCACAGGAAAATCAGATCTGGGGGTAATTGCATAAGTCCTCTTCTTGAAATGTCTCCCCTCAGCTGCCCCAAATTGTATTTGAGGTCCACCCTTTTGATTTCTTTAGAGCATTAGGTCTCTAAGAGTCTCTGATTGCAATTCCACTGTCTCTAGTTTGTAGCCATCTTGTAGCCATATACTTGATCTCCGCTGGGCAAGCTGAGTTTCACCTAGTGGTGTCTGCTTGGGTTGTGTACCACAGTGGAAGGTGCCCCCAGAAACAGGGGGTGGCACCTGTGCAGGTGACTGGGTGCAGCAGCCCAGCCTCTTCTACTTTCTAGATTTGCCAACAGTGGCTCGATTGAATGTTTTTATTTCCTCCTATTTTTCAAGGGGGGTGAGATTATGTTAGACTTGAATTTGAATTTGCTTCTCAATTTTAGGTTTGAATTAAATCCAAGAAATAAGAGATCTATCGAATCCTATAAAAATCTCCCTTAGTCCTTCATTCATCCTCAAAAAAAACCCCAAACCACACAACACATTTATTCATTCGCAGTTCAGAGACTATTGGAAGCTCTTAGGACGGTGGTCCTCGGGTAAAATCGAGACAGTTGATTCCATTTCCCTAATGCCAGCTGTGGGGGCAGAAGCCCTTCGGCTGAGGATTCTTGGAGCCCATTACGTAGGCCTCACATTGGAAGAGTCACAATCAAATGAGTCATCGGGTGAATTTTGGCTCCACTCTGGACACCTTGGCTTAGCACCTTTAACCTAGCTCAATAAGGAAGCCGTTGGAGGAACTGAGGAAGGGAGAGAGGTAAAAACCTGACCCAGGTACTGCTCCTTAATTGGAAGCTTGGCACACTAAGCCACCTAGAAGAGGAAGGTAAATACAGAAATGTGTCAGGTGAATGGGCGGTCAACAAGGCATTTCAAAGCTCTTGTTGTAGGGAATGGTTTTTGTACCACAGTGGGGGCTGGGGTTTGAGATATTGCCTAATACAGAAGAGTTCAGATGGTATTTGTACCTCGGAGCAAGTGATGCTATCTGGGGCAGGAAGGCTGGCTACGAGGTTTGGCACAACCAGGAGGTGACATGGGGGACATGGTAGATAGAGTGCACTGAAATCACATGTGTATATCTTTCTGACACCCGCTTTTTTTTTTTTTTTTTTTATATTTTATTTATTTATTCATGAGAGACAGAGAGAGAGAGAGAGGCAGAGACACAGGCAGAGGGAGAAGCAGGCTCCATGCAGGGAGCCGGATGTGGGACTCCATCCGGGTCTCCAGGATCACACCCCGGGCTGCAGGCGGCGCCAAACCCCTGCGCCACTGGGGCTGCGCCCCCCCCCCCCCCCCCCCCCCCCCCCCCCGCCCCTTTCTTTATCCATACCCGTCCCTTCTCTCTTGAAGACACTTTCAGTTACTGGGCCACCTGAGTTTTGATTCTATGCTCTGTCATGAAACTGATATTTCAGCTAGAGCCAAAAGTCTGGCTAGGATCCCAAGTGGCCTTCCTGGAAGAGGGGGAACAGTCCTCCCTTGTGAATTACAGCTCTGTTCCTGACTCTAGAAGATCCACACAGCACCCCACCCTGACATCACAACTTCATAAGGCGGTTCCCAACCCCACGGGCCTGCTTAGACTACATTGCCTCTGCGTATTGGTCTCCTGGTGCTCTGTAAGGAGAAACATACCCCCATGTTATGTAGAGACTGGAGAGCAGACAAGTCTGGGGTGTTCCTTGGATGTCTCTTGAAGAGACGCTCAACCCCAGCAAATGGCTTGGGATACTCCTGCAGCATCTCATGCCACTCCTGGGGGCTGCCCTGGCTGCTGCTGCTGTCAGGTTAATCATGGTTATGATGCGTTGTGCCCGAGCCCAGTTTGGCTTGGCCCTGGCCCTGCCTGGGATCCTAGATCCTAAAACTGGGCTTTAGAAGTCATCCAGTGCAACCTCCTCATTTTCCAGAGGAGCACACTGGAGTGCAGACAGGCTAGCAGTCATGGTCATGAACCAGGGAAGTGCAACCTGGGGGCAGGGCCTTGTTTCTTGGCTCTCCACTTACTCTTGCTGCCCCTCTCCTAACAGCCCTGTCTCCAGGAGTCCTGGACCTTGAAGCTTTGGTGTATTGATAATAGAATGTTGGAAAGTCTTCATCAAAGAATTAATTATATTTCATACATATGGAAGAATATGAGTTCCAAAGGTACAGTGCTTCGGGCCCACCAAACCCATAAACCACTATGTTTTATGCCATACTGCATAATGATTCACTCTTTTAGATGGGTAGATCTCCCACCTGCCTGCAATCTTCAGCGTATAGGAAAGGGCCTTGCACATAGTAGATGCTCAATAAATATTTGTTGAATGGATGAATTTGCTGTATGAATAAACCCAGTATTGGATAATTAAAAAGTCCTTAGGCATTTTCATGTGTGTTCCTGTTTCATTATGCCCCTTCAAAGGTAATTATCTGTCTGATTGATGGCATAAAATTTTTTTTTTTTTTTTGATGGCATAAAATCTTAAAGAGAGCCCTAGCCAAACTAATCTCTCTTACCCTAAGCTCTTGGGCAGAGCCCTATCCCTTGGCCTCCCTGCCAATCAGTCTGGGTTCTTGGGTTCTCTTAACTGGCCCCGCCACTTGGGATTTAACCTGCCTGGACTGGTTATATCCAACTGCTCCTCCCTCCCTTGATTGACTTCTTTGGACATAGGCTGTCTGGCCAACCCCCTTCTTTTCAAGGCCAATACCCCATCTGGGTTTTTCTCTTCTCAAATTAGAGTTACCCGATGGGAAGTAGCTACCCAGCTCCCACAAGACACCTAAGGAGTTTTAGGATGCTTCCCTTCTTATAATTGTACAAGTCAGCTGTGGTCACCATATGTTGGCAGAAAAAAATAATTCTTAGGACTTTCTGCTTTCATTGCCACCTTCAAATCCCCTGGCATACGGTTAGCATGTTTTGTGACTTGCATCTTGCTGTATAATATTTATAAAATACTCTTGTTCTTAAAGTAGCAGAAACTCCTTGCTAGGTCACCCCAGCAGTAGACCTACTTCTATCTCTTATTAAATAATATTTTTTTTTATTTTTATGAATTTAAATGAAACTCCATTATGTCGATATAAGTGATACCTTGATAAATAAGGCCACTAGGGAGTTATATATGTCTTGGCATCTTGGTTGGTCAACCCTGATTTTCACATCTTCCAATTTTATATATATGTATACATATCAAATGTCAAATATATATCTATATATCATATCTGTATATATATCTTTTTTCAGATAGATCTGTATATATTATATCATATATATGAACATATCAATAATTACCAATGATATATATATGAAATACCTATAGGAAGAAGATAGTGCTTAACACAGATGAACATATTACTGTGATAAATGAAGAAGTTATTTAAAAGCAAGGAACTTTGCATAATATATCAGAAATTTCTGGTGTACCCATCGGGCTGTACCTAGTTAAACATAATGCCTTACCTATGTGGGCAAAGCATTCCCAACAAAAACTAAGAATTTATAGAGAAATTCTCATACCTATGTATTAGGCTAGTGGTTCTCAACCCTGGCTGGATGTTAAAATCACCTAAAAATCTCTTTTGAAATTGTCATGTCAAAGTCTACCCCAAGAGATTCTGATTTATTTGGCCAAAAATAGGGCCAGAGTTGGCATTGTTAATAAATAAATGAATGCTAACAAATGAACAAACTCCCTAGGTGAATGTCATATGTGGCCAGGGTTGAGGACAATGTATTGGAATTACTGCCAACTGCTCACCCCTTCCAGATGTAAGAAAGAAGAAAGACCCTCTTGTTAAGAATCCTTTGATTATGAGTTGCCCAGGAGAAAGTACAGACTGCCCAGTGTGGCACTCAAAGCCCCTCATGATTTGCTCCAAATTATAAATCTGCTCTAACCCTCCTGTCGCTCCCCAATGTGCTGTTCATCAACGTGCCTTTTACTTTCTTGCCTTTTGCTCTATTTGCACTGTTCTGCACATCTGTATTCTGCTTTTTATTCCTTTGCTCCATTCTGGCCTATTGAAATCCTACCCCTACCCATGCCACTCCTACCCACGCCAGGGGTTCCAGCTCTTTCTTGAAGCATTCCCTGAGTTTCCTTGGTAGATGAACATCTCCCTCCCCTTGCTTCCCCTGGCCCTCTTCACTTTCTACCAGGTGTCTAGATCCCCACCCCTTCACCGGCCCAGAGGCCCAGAGCGTTACATCTTTGAGAACAGGGATCACATCCTCCACCGCACCCCCCCACCCCTGCAACACCCAACAAACAGCATGTGGTATCAGCAAACTCTTCAAAATTAATCAGTCTGTAAAGCCCTATTGAGATTGATAGGAAAAAAAGGGGGGGAGGGAATCCTTGACATCTCCCCTTATAGTAAGAGAAGTTGTGTTAAATAATCCTTCCTACTATAGGACTTCAAGGACTTTTGGAAGCTAGTGTTGTAATTTCCAAGTATAACAGGGAAGCAGTGTCTCAGCTTGTCTGACCCACAGGTGGTCTATTCTGTCTATGACATACCAAGGGACTAATAGCCCTTGGTTTATTGACTCATCAAGGCTACCTGAGTCCCTTGATCCTCTTCCATCACAAACAATCACAATGCAACATTGAGAGTGACACTGCTTGGTCTATAAAGTATTTTTAGCCAAAGATTATCAGACATTGAGCTAGCTTTTGAGAGCTGTTTTTTTCTAAGGGGAAGTGTAAGACAGCAGCAGTAGCCACTGATGGATTAAAGCAGTTAGATATTTGTCTGCTCTTGGAAGAAGCCCTTGCATATGGGTATGGCTATTGAGAAAACCTAAGGATTGGGTTCGTGATTCAGTGACATGTGTCAGAATATTTGCCTTCCCTACTTTGTGAGAAAGTCATTTGTGTTTTGGAGGATTCTGAGGCTAAGAATAAGATAATAAAACCAAACAAATGTACCATAACTTCATAGTATCATGAATGAATCATACATTTCACAGAAAAAGCATCTAAGAATATTCATTCTACCAATGTGCATTTGAGTGCCTACTCTCCATCAGGCATTATATTCATAGTTGGAGTACATAGAGGTCAGGGAGTATATACATGGTCATGGTCCCTGCCCTTGGCAGCCATAGACCAATAGAAGGAGACACAAATCTAGAAATTATGGTACAGAAGCAAATGGAATTGTACACTAGTCAAGGATCTTCATTGTAAACAGCATAAGTTGGCTATTTAAGCAGGAAAATGAGTTTATTAGAAAGGCATGAGCTTTTAGAATCAACAAAGAGTCTAGAGAGCTATGTTTGGGAAAGAATAAAGAGATACAAAGTGTAGGTAAGACTCTTTTGGAGGAACCATTTGTGTGACTTTGTTACTGTCCTGCTGGACATGTAATTTTCCTTGAGACTGTGAGTATTGATGTGGCCTGCTATCCAGTCTAGTAGCTGTGAGGAGGGTCGATTTGAGGGAGATAAGCCTGGCAATGGGGAAGCTAGTTAGGGAGCAATCCATTGGTCCAGCTGAGAGATGATGAGAGCTTGAAGTGGGACAGGGGTAATAGGAGTGAAAGGAAGTAAATAAAACACCAAAAAGGAGACGAAATTGGCAGGGCTTGATGATTGATGGGGTGGGAATGATGAGTCAGAGGGAGAATGACTCCCTGGTTTCTAGTTGGACAGCTGTTTGGCAGTGCCTACAGTTGAGGGATTTCAAGAGCAGCCTCCTGGTAAGGGTGGAAGAGGTGTGCCATTCTGAGTTGCGTGGGAAACAAACAAGTGGAGGCCTTTGATGCAAGAATTGGAAGGTCAGGTACAGTCTGGGCAGGACTACGTCCGTGGGAATCCTCAGTGTGAAGACAGTAGTTGAAATCTTGAGCAGGGATAAGATTCCCCGGGGAGAAAATACAAAGTGGTTAAGAGCAGGAGGCTGAGGGCAGAGCCTAGAGTCACTGTGCAGACTAGACATGGTAAGGGGGTGGTGGAGTGAGAGGCCCAGGAGGAACCAGGCACATTTGAAGAGAATTAGGGAAGTGCAGGTCACAAAGGCCAAAGCAGTTCGGAGTTTCAGAAAGGGCATGTGACCAACAGGGCCCAGGGCAGGGCAACCTCTGCAACAGCCTTGTCTGTTGATTGACAATTGGTGCAGTTTCCATGGAATGAGGAGGACAGACCAGAACCTCCAGGGAACAATGAAGGGAAAATGCAGAGAGCAGAGAAATCTCAGCAAGAAACTTGGGTGTTCTCCCTTTCTTACAGGGAGGTTCAGCCAGATTTACCAAGAAACATGATTTGAAAGGTTTTTGTTTTTATTTTGTCTCACTTTGTATTTTAAGCAAGACCTTGAGTTTGTTTATGGAGTGAGGGGAAAGGACCAGTAAGAAAGGAGTTTCTGGAGAGAGGGGGAGCAGCCTCACAAGTTACAAATTAGACCCAGTTCCAACTTCGACAATTCAGAAATGTCAAGAACGTCCAGATCTCAGACCCATGCAGCTCAAGAGCCCTCCACCCAATGGATCAGTAACACTTGAGTGTCAACTTCAAAATATGTGAAATTTTATTCCTACTGTAAATGCAGAGGATATGGGAGATTGGGCTGAATCTGTGGGGCTTATGAGGCATCCTGGAATCTACTTCTTAAAAAACAAAAGCAAACCTTTTAAAAGTGATAGGGGAATCTTTGGGTATCAGGGGATTTTAATGGCATCACGTATTCAACTTCTGTTGTAAGAGTGGTTCCCAGTGAGTAGTGTGGAGTGAAACCTAATGGGATAGTTACACAGTGGCTTTCCACGTAGCCCTGCTCTGTGATTTGCAGGTAGCATTTCACGGCGCCTGCCAAGTACATTTGTTGGCCTTATCTCTAACCTCTGCAATAATCCTGGGGTAGTTATGATCCGTTATTACCACATTTTGCAGATGAGAAAGAGGGAGGAACAGAAAAATGAAGGTAACAGACCCAGGGCAACATAGTTAGAGAGTTAGGATATTGACCCCAGCCCACCTAGCTCCAAAGAGTTGAGCTTCACTTGGCCCTAGACTCCCTCCTAATGGTGGTGATGCCTTTGTACTTGCAGAGGTCAATGCCAAGGAGGACAGACCTTCAAGATGTATGCTTTTCTAGAGATAGTAGAAAACCTCTGCAAAATAGTGACAATGTCCCAACATTCCAGCCCTGGGGGCGCAGGCCCCAGCTATATCTTGTGCACCTGCCATGCAGTGGTGAGCCTTTGGAATCAAGGAGGCATCAGGTGAAGATAGGAAAATGTGATTTTACTTCTTTTTTCCATAACAGATGAAAGTTTACTTTGGGAACCATTTTAAGGATTTTCTACTCAGTCCTCAGCGTAATCTTGGCAGAGAACTTCAGGAAAAATTTATAGCTTGACCTAAAATACTTTGGCCATCATAAGGAGTACTCCTAAACTTTGGATTCATCCATTCCTAGAGTGAGAATCAAAAGAGTACACAGATAAATGTGTTTTTGTAAGCCAGTTGCCCTGCTGGACAAGCAGTTTGGTACGTATTTGCTCTGTTACTCTTAACAGAATCGCAGTGTTGCTCTATAGCAGTGCAACAGAGAACTTAGCTCTATGCTTCGAAAAATTTCCATTCCTTATTTGAAAAACTTTTGCTTCACTGCCAAGCAGAAGTAAAGTGTTATTTGGGGCCATGCTTATAATGAAGATGACTTTAATATGCTTTAACTTCACCGAGAAGGTACCTTCTTTGCTTACTAATATTTTATGACTAAGATCCTCTTGTCTGAAACTATAACTTAAGCAGATTTCTTTTTTAAGGTTCTACAGGTTTCCCCTATATTTGTGGCTTTATTAAAAATGGATAATAGACCAGAGAATTTTCTTTCGAAGGGTGTTATGGCCATGCATTAGTCCATTTTAAAATATAAACTTCACAGAAACCCTTTGTTTTTCCATTACAAATCCTGAATTTGAAATCACACTGTTGTCCCTGAAGACGGTTTCTCTTTTCCACAAATTCTGATGAGGACAATCTGAATTAAACATTATTGTCTTTTTTCTTAATATATATATTTTAAAGATTTTATTTATTTATTCATGAGAGACCCAAAGAGACAGGCAGAGACATAGACAGAAGGAGAAGCAGGCTCCTTGCAGGGAGCCCAGTGCGGGACTTGATCCCAGGACCCTGGGATCACGACCTAAGCTGAAGGCAGATGCTCAACCACTAAGCCACCCAGGAGCCCCGAGTGTGTGTGTGTGTGTGTGTGTGTGTGTTTAAAGAATCAACACTGGGGGATCCCTGGGTGGCTCAGCGGTTTAGCGCCTGCCTCTGGCCCAGGGCGCGATCCTGGAGTCCTGGGATCGAGTCCCACATCGGGCTCCTGGCATGGAGCCTGCTTCTCCCTCTGCCTGTGTCTCTGCCTCTCTCTCTCTCTCCCCCTATGTCTATCATAAATAAATAAATAAATCTTCAAAAAAGAAATAATATAAAGAATCAACACTGAAGAGCAGACCCTTTGAGCTCATATTTGATATTTAGGAATAACTGGGGGGGGGGGTCCCAATATATCTTAGGTTATATATTAGCTCTGCAGATTTTCATCTCTGTTGTCAACATAAGAAGTCCACAAGCTGCTTAGACATCGTTCTCTACTGAATGCTATATAATAAAAGAGAAATGATGTTGGAGATAACCTATTTAAAGATGTATAGTATTGACGTGAAGTATGATTCAGTTTTAGTCTTGTGCTTGTGGACTAGGACTTCTTTTCTTTCTATAAAGGTGGTAAACTTAAAGGAAACTCTGGCAGTTGTAGAGCATAAACCCCAGGCTTTTAGAGCACCACCCCCATTTAAAGAGAATATCAATAATTACCAACAACGTCATGTTCAGCTTTGAGCCAAGTGGCCCTCTTGTCTGTCAAGTACACAGTTAAGCATCTTTTGAGACAGGATGAAGGTGACCTCTTTGTGTAACAGCTGAGAGTAGACAGCACAGTTGCTAAGAAAGTTTCTCTGTCCCTTTGAATATCCATCAAGCCTCTGCCTTTCCTGAAGCTCAGCTACTTACTATAAAAATTGCTGGAAGATGGAACAGGGTGTAAAATGGTTTATATTTTTAATTGACTCCATTCATTTGTTGTTTTGGTTATCAGGAAGTCATTCATAATTCTGTGACTATGTCCCTGTCATAAAATTTAAGTTTGGACACATTTATGAGAGATCTCTTGCTGAGCATAATATGAGCCTAGGAGTCTAAGAATTCTTGGAAAATTAATGGGTCTTGGAAAAATAGACAATATCCACTGTCATTCTGTTGAAGTGTGCAGTGAATCATAGTCATGCAAAAAAGACACTGCATTTGAGCTTCAAATGATTTAGGAACTTTTCCTTGGAGACATTTGACAAAGGAAAAGGCTGAAGAGTGAACTGCAAGGATTCAGAGTTCCAATCTCCTTTGAGTCTCTCCATCATCAGCTCCTGGGTGCATTCCAGAATGACTTGCCATCAAGGTACTACCCTTAGCTGGGAGCCTGCCACATTTTATTTAAATATTTGGAGGATGGACACCTCAGTGATCATATTTTAGGATTATCCTTAGATCTCATTTCAGAATTGTTAAAAACAAAAAACAAAAAACAAAAACAAACCTGAAAGACCAAAGTGGTATTTGCAAGCATTTACTGAGCACTGAGTGATTATGTTGGTCAAAAATTCTAGTAGAAAAATGAATATTAACAATTATTTTCATGTAACATTTATTGAACAATCACTATATGCCAAGCACTGTGCTTGATGCCTTGCATGTATAATCTCACTGAATTTTTACAATGACCCAATGAGGAAGACAAGTCATTACAGATGAAGAAAGTGGGATTTGTAGGTTTGTTTGTTGTTGTTTTTAACATTCTCAAAGTCATGGAACAAGTAATTGGTGGAATCTGGATGTTAACCTCCATTTGTCTCCAAAGACTAAGAAAATAACCACTCAGCTATTTTACTTTTCTTTTCCCATTCTCCCTTAGCATGATGTCTTAAAGGATCTTTGAGATAAAAATAATAGTAGTTATAGTAATAACTAATGCTTATGGAATAATCTCTCTCGTTTATTTACTGTTCTGTATGTTTGATGTTATTCACTGATTTAATTCTCTCAACACCTGTGAGTTGAGCCTTATCTTCATCCTCATTTTAGGGTTGAGGAGAGCTAGGCACACGGAAGTAACATAACTTGCAAGTTGCAGAGTTCCTGGGTGGCAGGGCTGTTTTTTTTTTAAACAGGTTTTCTGGTTCCTATCTATGTTTTGTGAAGAAGACAGCAGTTATAATATTCCTTTGTTTTCTCTACACTTTGAGGCAAGGAACTTTTCCACTTGAGTTCTGATATAAATGATGAAGAGAACCAAGTAAGAGCATTATTTCTTCTAGATTCTTCCATACACCAGGGCCCTACCACCAAATAAATTCTAATTTGAGGAAATACAAAATTAATCTTTTCCTTTAGCACAGGGAAAAGATTTAGCACTTTCCCTTGGCACAGGACCCTGGTACAACAGAATTCCTGCCCGGTTCCAAGTTCTAAATGAGAATACTTTGGGAACTCCTATGAGAGTCTCACATTTGCAGCAACCCCACGACTGCCCTGCATTCTCTGGACAGATTCCAGCAGAACTTGTGTTTCTTGATAACCTTATTGGTCTTATTTTGAAAACGAGTCAAATATCTCATGCAAAAAGAAAAAAAAGAGAGAGAGAGAAGAAAAGAAAAACGTAGTATTTGCCTGCTTGGGGTATGGAAAAAGACCTTAGAGAGCCATACTGGTAGAGATATAAGCAGAAGATACCATATAAGCTGAAGGACAATGAAACCCATGGGATAAAGGCAGATGGTGAACTCATCTCTCTCTGTCTTTTTCTTCCATAATGGGTGATGTCTGCTGACCCAAGGGATGTGAACATGCCTCATTTATTTCCAACCATGACCCAATGGTGAAGATACTCTTAGCAGGTGAAGACACTGTGGGTCAGAGAGTTTGTTTTAACCTTTCAAAAGTCTATTCTGTGGGATGTGAACATGTGTTTTAAGGCACAATGGGATAATGAGAGTCTGTGGCTTATTATTCAGAGTGAATACTTTAGCTTAATTTTATTCATTTGACATGTGCCTGCCTGTGCTAGCCAAGGACTAATAAAGATGCTGGCCCTCAGGGTACTTGCTGATCTATTAGAAGAAATAAGATATATGAACACTAACTATCTCATCTTTCACTGAGACTAGGGCATGGCAAGGAATAGGTAAACGATTCTAGGAATTCGGAGATTAGTGAGAACTAGCAAGGATGGCACTGTGTAGGTAAGAGGAGGTTACAAATGGTTTCCTGTAGGCTGAAGAGAGCACTGATCAGTCACCATCACAACTTTCTGGACTCTGCAACCTGGCACTTTGGGCAATAACTGAACCCTTGATAAAACTTTCTAGCCTAGCTAAAGAAAGGCATGCTTTCTGGTCTTGAGTTTTGACTAAATAAAAGTAGGTCCATGAGTAGCCAGCAGTAAAAGCATAGCCCTTGGCCAGTGATTCTGTATCTGTCTACTAAAATGCAGGGACCCAAGAGACACTATGCTGAGAGGGTCAGTATTCATCTCTTAAATGATCACTTACTTCTGCAGAGCCATAATAAGTATGTTTTGAAAATTATCAGTCAGAACCTTGGTCATTTTATAGGAATAATGACTATTAGTTACTATGTCACCACCTGCATATCATCTCTAAAACCTCATTATAATTTTGTATGTAGTTTCTGAGGCTAACTCCATTGCTTGTTTTTTTTTTTTAAAGATTTTATTTATTTATTCATAAGAGACACACAGACACACACAGAGAGAGAGGCAGAGACATAGGCAGAGGGAGAAGCAGACTCCTCGAGGGGAGCCTGATGTGGAACTCAGTCCTGGAACTCCAGGACCATGCCCTGAGCCAAAGGCAGATGCTCAACCACTGAGCCACCCAGGTGTCCCGGGCTAACTCCATTGTAAAGAGGCAGCACTTGATAACCAGCGAGGTTATTCAGCTTACCCCAGGGTACACAGCCAGAGCAAGGATTGGTTGGATCCAGGTCTGTGTATTTCAAAGCCCATGCCTCCCTGTCCCACTGGGTGCCCTCCTGAAGTGGATAGAATTCCAACCTCTTATGTGTTGACTATTTTGACAAATATTTTTCCCAAACCAGCCTCTTCACCTCTTTGTCTTTGCCAGAGGCTGCTCACCTTTGCCATCATCCATGTGAGACATCTCTCCCAAACTCCCTTGAGGCTGGGGATTGCCTTGTGTCCCCAGTACCTGGCCTCATCATGATAGACATTTAGTAAAGGCTTATTGAACTCTACTCCTCTCATCATCTCCCCTCTCTTCCTGTTTAGCTCATCCTACATGCCATCCCCTTCTTTCCTTTTCATGCAGGTTCTCAGTCCTCCACGACTTGCTTTTCCAAGTCTGTTCCTCATTCATTCAGGGAACTGAGTGCCATTATAACAAAACTGATGCTGTGTCTCACTTCCTAAGCCAGCTTCCATAAAGTAGAAATGAAGAGAGAGCTTATATTCAGTTCCTTAGGTCCTCGAAACTTAAAGGATAGATTCTTCATTCCAGGAACTATGTGATGGTTCACAGCTCCATTATCTGGAAGACATGCTAATGAGGCTAAGATCAAGGCCATGTCCCCGTGAAGCCTGCACCGCCCCACCTGGTACCCAGCTCTCAAGATGCATTTACTGGAGCTCAGTACATGCTTGATTCACTGGTAAATGAAGTAGGTGAGGATGTGTGGTAGCGTCGTGTCCTGTGTCTGGGGCCCTCTCCCCTAGACCTTCATGTAGCTGTCTCTTTCTTGTCCTCTCAGCCTCAGCGGGAATGTTGCCTCCTTCCCTGAGCACCCTATCTCAAGTGTGACCTCCTCACAGTCACTACCACATCGCCCGATTTTAATGAGCATTAGAGCACAGTAGCTCTCTGATATTTTTCACGTTGATTTTGTTGCATATATATTGCCTGCCAACTCTGCTGAACTGCCCACTTTGTGGAGAGCGAGGAACCTGTCTCATATGTGTCCCTCTGGGTTCTCCCATGCTCAGCACAGTGTCTGCCACCTGAAAGACACTCGATAAATATTTGACGAGTGGATGAACAAATCCTAGTCACTGTGAAGATGCTGCCTTAGAAATGTATGAAGAATTGGTAAGTGGAAAGAAATACCAGATGAGGCCAAGCATCACAGAGACGTTCTCCATAAGTGATGTGTTTTCCTCAAGGATGTGTTTAGACAGGCACATCAGACAGAAAAGGTGAATTTTTCAGTTACGCTTTGGTTCTGCTGTGATGGTGCCACTGGCTCTCCCTTTGTCTGCTGCTTTGAGTGAGTGTCTACTGGGAGAACAGAGATGTATTACCAGACACAGGATAGTATTTTCTTCTTTGGACAAATGTAGAAAGCAGTTCCTGCAACAAAGAAAAGATAGAGAACATTTAGAAACGAAATTCTAAGATGCTGCCCAAACATGAGTAAGAAGGTATGAGTGTGTGTGTGTGAAGCATAAATCATTCATTAGTCTGTGATCCGAGAGCGATTTTTCTGAAAACTGACTAGTTCCTCCCACTATTGGTTTTGTGTGGTTTATTCAAACACTTGTCTCAATCTTCTTCTCTTTCCCTAAGATAAGCCAAGCTGATACCTGAAATCCATCATGGTGCTCATACTCCAGATCACATGGAAAATATTCTCCCTTCTCACAGATTTTTCTTTTATGATGCCAATGACACAGAACCCAGTGTGGAGCTCTTGAAGCAGTTTGAAAAGCAGTGGCCAAGGGGGTTGTCTGGGTGGCTCAGCAGTTGGGCGCCTGCCTTCAGCCCAGGGCATGGTCCTGGGGTCCCTGGATCGAGTCCCACATCGGGCTTCCTGCGTGGAGCCTGCTTCTCCCTCTGCCTGTGTCTCTGCCTCTCTCTCTCTCTCTCTCTCTCTCTCTGTGTCTCTCATGAATAAACAAATAACATCTTTAAAAAAAAAAAAAAAAAAGAAATGGCCAAATAGTGGATGGGGATGTCTGGCTATAGTCCTCATGCATTCTTGGGAAAATGTGCATAACTTGTTGCATTTCTGTTGCCTTCTCCCTAGGGAGCTATGTGATGGCCAGTGTCATGACTGAGACTTTAAATCTGTGTTCCCCAGGCCTGCTTAGGCCCCACCGCTGTCATTTATTTTGAGTCCATCTGTGTTACACACATTACTTTGTCTTACCACACAATCACCTTCTGAGGTGGGGACGTTCTCTCCAGGTCACGGATGAGGAGATGGTAGTCTCTCATGGTCAAGTGGTCTGCCTGGTGTCACCCAGCTGGAAGTGGCAAAGCGAGGGCAAGAGGCTTAGCGTGGTGTCTGTCCTGCCTCACTACTCTTGAAGTGCTGTCATTATTTTGGAACTTCTCTTAAAACATTTATTGCTCTTTTGCTTTATTGGCCTTATTCTAAAACATGTTTTCCCTCCTATTATGCTATGATTCTAGATGTTAGCATCCACCTTTCTTCCTTCTCTGAATCCACTATATGCCTTTGCACAATGCTCTGCGCATAATCAACGAGGGCCTGGGACCAGGCTGAGGCATGCAAGGCCTTCATCTTGTGTGCACAAGTAAAGAAGACACCGTAAAAAGCCACTCATCAAGATACATAATATTTGTTGTTGTTTATTTATTTTTTTTAGATTTTTTTTTAAGTTTTTTTTTTTAATTTTTATTTATTTATGATAGTCACACAGAGAGAGAGAGAGAGGCAGAGACATAGGGAGAAGCAGGCTCCATGCACCGGGAGCCCAACGTGGGATTCGATCCCGGGTCTCCAGGATCGCGCCCTGGGCCAAAGGCAGGCGCTAAACCGCTGCACCACCCAGGGATCCCTGTTGTTGTTTATTTATTATTTTATTTAAAAAAATTTTTTTTTAACTTTTTGACCCCCTCCCTCACAACCTCTACTCCTTACTCCCTGCCTTTGGCAACCATGAATCTTGTTCTCTGTATCTGTGGTCTTGTTTTTTGGTTCTTTTTTTAAAGTGAAATCACATGGTATTTGTCTTTCTCTGTCTGACCTGTTTCACTTAACATGCTCGAATTCCATCCATGTTGTTGCAAATGACAAGATTTCGTTCTCTTTTATGGCTGAATAATATTTCATTGTATATGTATATACATACTGTCATTTGTGTATATATATATTCACACATATGTACATATATATTTCATTATATATATATGCATACACCATAATTTCTTTATTTATTCATCAATTGTTGGATACTTAGTTTTTTCTGTATCTTGGCTATTGTAAATAATGCTGCAATAAACATAGGGGTGCAGATATCATTTTGAGTTAGTATTTTTGCCTTCTTTGGATAAATACCAAGAAGTAGAAATACTGGATCACTTGGCATTTCTATTTTTAATTTTTTGAGGAACTCCATACTGTTTTCCACAGTGGCTGTGCCAGTATAGATTCCCACCAACAATGCACAAGGGTTCCCTTTGCTCCATGTCCTTGCCAACACATGCTATTTCTTGTCTCCTTAAGAGTAGTTGTTCTGACAGGTGTGAGGTGATACCTCATTGTGGTTTTGATTTGTATTTCCCTGATGATTAATGACATTGAGGAGCTTTTCTATACCTGTTGGCTATCTGTACATCTTCTTTAGGAAATTGCCTATTTAACAAAAATATAAAAGTAATGCAAAAATTCCACTATGGATAAAATACTAAAATTTTAAATAAAGATGGTCTTCACTCTGCACTTGGCCTTTCTTGCCTGGTCCCCAGCCCTATAGGAACACTTAAAACATGCTGAACAAATGGATTGTAGAGTTGGTGTCTGGCTCATGTGAGCTAAATCTGCCATTAACAATCCAGTGAAACATTACCATTCAAAGCTCATTGATGGGGCAGCCCCGGTGGCACGGCCTGCAGCCCAGGGCACGATCCTGGAGTCCCGGGATCGAGTCTCACGTCACGCTCTCTGTGTGGTGCCTGCTTCTCCCTCTGCCTGTGTCTCTGCCTCTCTCTTTCTCTCTCTGTCTCTATGAATAAATAAAATAAAAATCTTAAAAAAACAAACAAAACAAAGCTTATTGATGAATCAGATGGACTAAAGTTCTTGTCCTTTCTTGCTGTCAGTCTGTCCATGAAGATGTTGGTTCAGCTGTGCTGGTCACTCCCACCCAAGCCTGGAAGGGCCACCAGAGTCCAGCTTCCCTTCTAGCCTTAGCAGCGGTCGACCCACCAGGGAGAGTTTTCTTAGAAGCTCAGCTCTAAATTAAAAACTGCCTTTGGTTGTCTAAGAGTCTGAAGTTCCTGAAATTGCTCTTTCATTTTGTTATTTTCTCTCCCTCCCTTAGTCTTGTTATTTCCAGAAATCAGAATAGTTGTTTTGAAAGGACAGACTATGAGATATATAAATACTTGCATTTGTGTATAGATAGATAGGTAGATAGATATCTCTTGGCTGTTCCCACCCCTCCACCAGGGTGAGGTAGATAACAAGAAGCAGAGTAAATATTTGTGAATCTATTATTTGGATCCTAGGAGATGGACTGTAGGAGAAAGAAGGGTTTGATTTTGAGCATACTATGTTTATATCTGAAGTCACTGTTATGTGTCACAGCCAGCAAAAAGCTTTATACCCAACAAAAAGATCAGCAGGTCAGATTTACTTTCATTTCATTTCAGCCTGTTTCTCCATGCTGTTTTCACCGTCTGTTTGGGACATTGAAGACTTAGCCAAATGAGGAATCTGCAGTCATACTGTTGTCCATACTAACAATGAGATGGGAGTTCAGGGTCTAAGTGCACACTGAGCAGCTTCTTCTCTCAGCTGACAGGCTCAATTAAGTGACCACTTCCATGGGAACTTTCGTCTCTCCTCAAAGACATGTCTCCCCAAAGTCAACAGAATCACAATGTTGAAAACGAGTTTCAGGTCCACAAATGGTCAGACTAGAAACTGAACCTTCAGAGGACAGGAATGCCCTTAGGTGCCATGCCAGTGAGGGATTGGGGAGAAGAGTCCCTCTTCTTTCCTATCAGCATGGCTGCCTTCTTCTTCCTCTTCCTCCTCCTCTTCTTCTTCTCCTCCTCCTCCTCCTTCTTCTTCTTCAAGATTTTATTTATCTATTTATTTTTAGGGAGAGAGAGAGAGAGTGAGAGAGAGATAGGGCGTGCGCAGGGGGCTCATGACCCTGAGATCATGACCAGAGCCAAAACCAAGAGTCAACCCAATGAGCCACTCAGGGGCCCGAGGTGTGACCTTTTTAACTAGAGCACAGAAATTGCTGCTCTGGACCTGTACTTTTGAAAAGAAGGAGCAATTTCCATCAGAACAAACCTTCCCACTGCTTGCATATAATCAACACAGACAGGCATGACTTAGAAAGACTTAGGAGTTTTCAGCAAGATTGGAGTTTTCATTAATTCGACAAGAATCTACTGAGGACCTATATCCACCATGTCCTGGAGATTCAGCAGTGAGCAGAAGCATTGTCTATCTCACCTGGAACCTATAATCTGGTAGGGGGAGCTGGAGATAAATGGCATACCAAACAACAGTATAATATGGCAGATGGTCTAAGTTTTATGGTGAGAAATGGACAGAGTAAGGGCAGCTCTCTTGGCTCAGGTGGGCAGGAAGGGCATTTCTGGAAAGGAGATGTTTGACCCAAGGCTGGAATGAGAGGGAATGAATGCAGCACATGGTGTGTTTGGGGCCCAGCTGGGAGGTCCGTGTGGCTGCAGGCAGGTGAGGGAGAGGGAGTGAGGTCTCCCAGGAACCCTGAGGGCCAGACCACATCAGTCTAGTGCAGGCCATGGCCAGGACTTCGGACTTTACTCTGAGAGAGATGGGAAGCCTCTGGAGGCTTTGAGCAAGTAATGAGCTTATACGAGTTTTGTTTTGTAAAGGTTACTCTGACTTCTGCATGGAGAAGAGCTAGAGCTTTGATTTTGGGAATCTAGAAACCAGGCATAACCCTGCTTTTGTAGAGCTTGTAATTTGGTGGGGGGATTTTGGTGATGGGCGCTTTCTCTCTCAGAAAGTCTGAAAAACACAAAGAAATAAAGTCAATTCAGGTATATTATGAATAAAATGAAAGAGGATGATGGGAAAGCAGGAGGAATTGGACTGCGTGCTGCAGTGAATGGTTGGAAGAGGTTCTCTGGAGAGGTGGCATTGGACTGAGACTAGAGTGAGGAAGAAGAGCAGCCATGCACAGTGAGGGTGGGCAGGCAGTATACAAGGTAGATGGTCATTATTGCAAAGGCCCTGTGGTAGGGGTGAGCTACATGAGGTAGAAGAACCCCAAGAAGGCCAGTGTGGCCAGAGCACAGTGAGGTAAGGAGAGAGGTTGAGAGGTTACAGGGCCAGACCTTAGAGACACATTCAGGCCATGATGAAGAATCTGGATTTTAATCTAGTTGAAGTGGGCAGCCATTGAGGGGATTTGAGTATGAATTCTATTTCAAAAGAATCACTCTGATGCTTTGTGAGGAATAAATGTGTAGTAAGAATGAATGCTAGGAGCCCAGCCTTGGTAGTAATGTAGGTGAGAGAAAACTGTGGTTTTGATTCTGGTAGAGGTTGTGGAGAGAATGGATTTGAGATATATTTTGGAGGTAAGCCAATAGGATTCATTAACACAATGGATGTGGGAAGAAAAGGGAATCAAGAATGGTTTCTAGGTAATTGGCTCAAGCAAGAGGATGGATGGCATGCCATTTATAGAGATGAAGAAGAGTGGGAGAGAAACAGATGAGGGAAGGTCATAATGGTGGTAGGGGAATCAAGAGTTCTTATGTGGATGTGTTACATTTGAGGTGTTTTATGAAGTTTTTATTTTATTTTTTTATTTTGTTATTTATTTATGAGAGACAGGCAGGGACATAGGCAGAAGAAGAAACAGGCTCCCTACTGGGAAGCCTGATGTGGCACCTGATCCCAGGACCTTGGAATCACAACCTGAGCCAAAGACAGATGCTCAACTACTGAGCCACTCAGGTGCGCCCTTTTATGAAGTTTTAAATGCAAATAAATGTCCAGTAGACAAATTTGACATGGGTATCTAGAGTTCAGAGTAGAGATCTGGGGGTGAGCCATGAATTTGGAATTATCAGCATGCAACTAGTATTTAATGCCCAGGATTGGCTGATCAGCTAGGGGGATAATGTTAAAAAATAAGAGAAGGATAGAGGACCAAGCCCTAAGGATATCCCAGGATTTAGGGTGGAGACATAGAGAAGATGCCAGCCAGGAGGACTGAGAAGAGGTGGCCAGGCATAGAAGGTAAGTCAAGATGAAGGAATGCCTTAGAAGCCAAAGGAAGAGAGTGTTTTTAGGCAGGAGTGTCCAACTGTATTGAATGCAGCTGAGAAGATGAAGACAAAAAGAAACCATTGGATTTGCCAACTTGAAGGTTTTTGGTGACTTTGGCAAGGGCAGATCAAGTAGAATAGAGAATAGCACTTTTGAACAGTTCCCCTTTGGCCAAGAAAGTGAAGTTCCCCAACCTTTTTGTGAAGTCATTTGTAAATTTTTATCTCTTGAAGCACAGAGAAATGTGCTTCTCCCTCCACTGCTGAGCAGAGTGAAAATGGCTACATTCTCTGACATAGAATTAACCAAAGTTTTTGGTATCCTCTGTTTCATTGAATAAGAAAACAGAGTCCATTTCTTCACTTGTGTCTATTGCCTCTCTTATTTATTTATTTATTTTTTTGGCCTGTTGCTTTGGAAATATTTGGAAATACAGAATAGCCCAGATAGAGGACCTTGGTCATCCCTTTATTTTATGAATGAAGAAACAGAAGCCTGGAAAAGTAAAATATCCGAGGCAGACTAGAACCCAGAAATCTTTTAACTATGTCACATTTAGGCTTTCTGATGCATATAATTCATCCTATTTTCCCCAGATGCTCCCAACTGAAGAAGATTAGGAGTATGATCCCAAACAGCTAGAAATAAAGGAATTCTACTTCCTAGACTGCTTCTAATCTGAGTCTATACTTGTAATATAGAATCAGCTTCATCTGTTAGGTCATTTTTTAGGATACTACAGAAGACACTATTGATGAAAGTCTGAAAAACACTCCATGCCCTGCGTCTATGGCATAAGACCACTGTGGCTTCCAGGCAGCTGCCAACACTCACTGCCATGACTGTGCAATGAAACCTATTTGCTTTATGTACTTGAGGATGAAGTTGTCCATGCCCCTAGCCTGAGCAAGTTTAGAGGGCACAAGAGCAAAAACTGTACATAAAGCAAAAGACTAGTAGATTCAGAGGTGTTTTGATCTGACAAGGTGCTCAGGTGGCCCTAAGGGCCAGTCATTGGCTGGTATGGTCTTTATATGAGTTTATTATCTAATAATAGGATCCTTTGCATCAGTAGATGAACGAGTAAGGAAAATGTGATACACACACACACACACACACAATGGAATATTACACAGCCATAAAAAGGATGAGATTGTGCCCTTTGAGACAACGCGGATGGACCTAGAGGGTGTTATGTTAAATGAAATAAGTCTGAGAAAGACAAATGCCATATAACTCCACTCATAAATGGAATCTTTAAAATGAATAAAATAAAGGAAGAATAAAGACAGAGAACAAACTGATCGTTGCCAGAGGGGAGCAGAATGGAGAGATGGGCAAAATGGGTAAAGGGAAGTAGGAGATACAGGCCTCCAGTGAACAAGTCACGGGAATAAAAAGCAGAGCAAAAGGAACACAGTCAATGATACCGTAATAGTGATGTAATGGGACAGATGGTAGCTATACTTGTGAGCATAGCATTATGTATGAGCTTGTCAAATCACTGAGTTGTACACCTGAAAAAAAAAAACCCCACTTACAAAAAAAAAGTAGATAGGATCTTTCAGTTTGGTGACAAAAGAAAGTGGGAAAGTCAAATGGGAGATGCAGCTGTTTCAGATAGCTTAAGAAAATCACTTTGCTCACAGTGGCTGTAATAGGCCTGCATGGCCATATGGCTCACTGGTGTGGTGTCACCGTAGCCACAGCTCCTTGCCAAGGAGTCGGATCAGAGAACCAGATCTCAACTTATCACACACCCAGACTCTGCATGTGCTGAGCAGACACAAGTGGTCTTATACAAGACATTGTTCCTAAATCTTATTTTAAACTTCTTCAAAATGAGGAAAAGTCCTGTAAAGAACACTGTGAAGTTCACATGAGCTGGTTGGGTGTGCATTATAAACTGTAAAGCACTATACGATTGTGCTATTAGAACACTTACAAAGAGAATCAAGAGCCAAGTTGAGCCTGACAGCTTGCAATCTTAAAAATACGAGAGACTTACAGGGACACCTGGACAGCTCAGTTGGTTAAGCCAACTTGATTTTGGCTCTGGTCATGATCTTAGAGTGGTGAGATTTCGCTCTGAGTTGGGCTCTGTGCTCAGTAGGGAGTCTCCTTGAGATTTTCTCTCTCCCTCTGCCTCTCCCTCTGTGTGCACACATTCTCTCTCTCTCTCTCTCTTTCTCTCTCTCTTAAATAAATAAATAAATAAAATTTAGTTTCATTTTATTATTTTTAAAACAGAGGCTTTTATTTTTTTATTTTTTTTAAAAGATTTTATTTACTTACTCATGAGAAACACACAGAGAGAGGGAGAGAGAGAAAGGCAGAGACACAGGCAGAGGGAAAAGCAGGCTCCATGCAGGTGAGCCTGACATGGGACTCGATCCCGGGTCTCCAGGATCACACCCTGGACTGAAGGCAGCACCAAACCGCTGAGCCACCCAGGCTGCCCAAATAAATAAATTTTTAAAAAATTATGAGAGACTATAAATGTAAGGAAAATACTTATTTTAGTTAACTTGTGAATTAGGCAAAGGACTGTTTTATGAATAGTCAAGGCACACATCCTACTTCCAAAAAGGCACAATAATGAGTCTGCGTCTAGAGCACTGTGTATGCCAAGGCCTTGTGGTGGTAGTGGGGGGTGGGGATAAAAAAAAACAGGATTTATTGTGAATCTCTGTTATGAGAGTGCAGGAGATGGGCCAGATAGAGTTCAGCCATGATGAAGACAAGATCCTATCTCTCAAAAGACTACAAACCAATAGGAAGCAGGAGGCAAACATCCAAATCCCAGGACAGAATGTGATGTTTGTAATAGGAGAAATACAAAGATCTTGTAAAGTCCAAAGAATAGGGGAGTTTTGTTTGGGAACGGAAGGTAATAGAAAAGGTTTCTTTCTTTTTTTTTTTTTTTTTTTTTAAGATGTTATTTATTTGAGAGAGCACACGAGCAGGGGGAGGGGCAGAGGGAGAAGCAGACTCTTCGCTGAGCAGAGAGCCTGATGTGGGGCCTGATCAGAGACCTGAGCCAAAGTCAGATGCTTAACCAACTGAGCCTACCCAGGCACCCCAAGAGGTTTCTTAAAGAAGCAGAATTTACAATTTGCTGCAGTCGATAGGTAGGAATCTGAAAGTGGGGTAAGACAAGCCCCAGGTGCAAGGCAAAGGTGCAAAGGTAGGTTAGGTCTAGTTTGTTCCTGTAAGAGTGGTCCTGTGTTATTGGAGCAAAGGTCAACTTGGAAGAATGATCATAACCAACACTTACTGAGTGCTTACTGCATATCAAGCACTATCCTAAATACATTAAGGGTATTTCCTCGGGTAATTATCATAATGATTGTTATAATAACTATCATCAAATATTTATCATCATGATATCATAAAATTATCATCATAATGAGAGAGATGTTATTGATGTGATTTTATGGATGACAAAGCAGGGCACAGACAGATTGAGTCAATTGTCCAAAGTCACCTAGTTAGTAAGTGGCTGAGGCAGGAAGTTGAACTCAAACCCTGTCATTCAAGAGTCTGAAATATATAGATATTTCAGATAATCCACTGATCACCAATTTTTTAAGTTATGTATTTGATTTAATATGTATTGGAAAAAATCTATATTTAGCATATCAAAACTTTAATCATGGACATTTTTACTTATGCCCACTGTATTTTTACAAGTATGCCAAATTAAAGAAAAATTTTAAACTGTGTCAAGTTAAGTAAATTTTTTCTTAAGATTTTATTTATTCATGAGAGACACAGAGAGAGAGAGGCAGAGGCACAGGCAGAGGGAGAAGCAGGATCCCCACAGGGAGCCCAATGTGAGACTCAATCTCAGGACCCCGAGATCATGCCATGAGCCAAAGGCAGATGCTCAACCACTGAGCCACCCAGGTGCCCTAAGTTAAGTAAATTTATTAAAGAAAAATAACCCAGTACAGTTGTTATAAAGATTTGTCAAAATCTGTGAGGGTAGCCCTTGAATGCCTAATGTTGGAGGCAGCTCTGGATGGGCAATGGAAAACAATGAAGATTGCTGAAAAGAGGAGGCATGTTCAGATCTACTCTTTAGGAAAATTAATTCTTTCTCAACATTTAGGATGGATTAGAGGGGCCAGCAGTGAGATATGTGGAGTCTCGTTTTAGTGGGTTGTATCTGTCAATATTCAACCAAGGAATATTGGTTGAATTGGTTCAATCTTTACAGGAGGGGGATTTGGTGAACAAAATAAAATGTATAGGTTACATAGATGATAGAAGAACTGAGGAGCTAGAACGGGGGTATATCGAGGCAGCCCAGGAATCCGCTTCTCCTCCTGGCTGGAGAGACAAAGGGAAGAGGTCTTGTTGGAGCCCAGTTGTTAAGGTCACTGGCAAAAGCTGGAACTGCCCTGGAGCCAGGGAGCCATGCTGGAGCTACACAGGTGACTTCAGGGAAGGTAGTGGAGGACCCAGCTCCGGGCTCCTCCCTCCAGCGCCTCCCTTTGGTTCAGCCCCACTTAGGAAATGCAGCCCCCTGCAATACAGCCCAGAGGAAGGAAGAGTAGGGCAGTTTCAGATCTGAGCCAAAGATACCCAGGACCAGTGCTGGGGCTCTCGCCCAGATTTGCTGGGGAAATAATTTTGGAGGAGCCCGTGGAACCAGGATGCAGAGGGGGCCTTCTAGAGACATCTACAGACAGAATAGGTAGGACAATTGTTTGGAAGGGACAAGGCACATGATAGAAAGATTGTGTGTGAGAAAGAGAGACAAGCTGAAGTAAACCTTAGGTCTAGCCTTTGGTTTTTGTCTCCTGGATATGGCTTTCTCTTTTTTCACAGATGTTCCATCTCCTGCCTGGCAGTTCATTTCCACACTGAAGAACCTTTATTCTTGTTGTTCCTCTGTGCATGTGTGTGTTTTTCTTCCCCCTGTTACTGCCGTTGTGATTTTATTGGTCAAGTTAAAGACCCATATAATTACTGGAAGTAATTATATTTATTATGCCCACAGGCATTTTCAATGTTTTTCCAATCACAGCACAACTTTCTTGTGCAGCTATTACCCTGGCCTGTTTTCTTGGCTCATGTAGGCTAAGATCCTTAGCCTAGGATCCTTAATACTCTTGTGGATCAAATAGCCAGGGCTTGTCCTTGTAAACATTTCATAGATGACGAGGTCAGAAGCAAATTGTGAATTTACACAGCCTCTGATAATTCGTTTAGAATAGGACGCCTGACAAGTTTTAAAATTGAAAGCTACTTTGCTCCTTGGTGGCTAACAGAGGCTAAAAATACATCCAAAGCTGTGTTTCAAGCGAGAAAATTGTGATGGTTTCCAACTCCCAGAGATGGAGAGTTTTTTAAAGATGATCATGAGTATTTAGCATTAACCCTGCTTCACACTGTGGCACCTGGAAGGGAGCTAGCTGCTTTGCTTTCTGGAACTTCTTGTTCCTGAACGATTACAGGAAAAGTTGGAGGAGAATTTCAGCCAGAAACATTTGTTCTTTTGGTTTCTCTCCCCTTCTTTCCTAGGTCACCGTTTTCATGTCAGCATGATCTTGGCTGAAGGCAAATTTATCCCTCTTCACATTTTCCTCAACTAAGAACTTTAAAAAAAAATATTTTATTTATTTATTTGAGAGAGACAGAGAATGAGCAGTGGGGAAGAGCAGAAGGAGGGAGAGAGAGAAGCAGACTCCCTGCTGAGCAGGGAGCCCAATGTAGTACTTGATCCCAGGACCCTGGAATCAAGACCTGAGCCAAAGATGCTTAACTAACTGAACCACCCGGGTGCCCCTAAGAACGACATTCTTAATGTGTGCCTTTTGGAAGCCTTGTCCAACTGCTCTGGTACCCCTCCCTGGGAGAGGTGGATTTCAAAAGATTTGGAAAGAGTTGTAGGGTGTGTGAGGGCTGCTGGCAGCTTGTATTTTCATTATGCATCGCTAGAGAAAGGGATTCTATTTACGAGATCCACCAACACCCAAATCCTTTCCTGATGGGTGAGCCCTCAGTTTCTTGATGTTCCTGAGAAGTGTACATGCCCAAAGTGGGCACGGGGAGGGCTGCTTCTGGGGATGAGAGAAACCAACATCTAGTCTCATCCTATGGAAGAGGGGGCCTGGACCATTACCGCTACAGGCACATCAAGAAAGGGAAGAAAGACTAACCCCATATGGGCTTATGGACTGTGAAAAATAAAAGGTGTGGCCCAGTCATTATTATCCATTTGAGGAGTTGCCTACTTTTTTTTTTTTTTAAGAGTAGAGTTTTTCTCTCTTAATTTTAATTCACTCTTTATAATAAGTAAGGTAAGAGTAGGGAGGTTGAGCCTTCAGCTCTAAAAAAAAAAAACAAAAAAAAAAAAACAAAAAAAACCTCACACAGCTAGTGTTGTATGAATAGCTCTACATGTTGAGCAATATCCAGGACTTGAGTCACTGGAAGTACAGGGCTGATCATGTCATAGATGCTCAGCAACTTCCTAGTGACTGAACGTCTGGCTGATTTGAGAAACAAGGTCTTATAACAACATATTTCACATACGATGTGGTCTTCTGGCCCCGAACTTGAGTAGTAAATTATATTCAAACTCTGGACTAGTGCTTGACACTCTATTGTCCCCTCCCTACTTTTCATGGTAAATATTCTGTGATTTAATGTATCAGGTTGATGAAAAAATATTTCAATAAACAGAGTTGCTATTTGCAAGGCATTCAAAAAATCATGACGAATTAAATATGTGAATATCAATGGTCATTCCTATTAGCCTTTTAACACCAAATATCTCGAATCCAGAACTCTGTAAACTGCAGGAAATAAAAAGAAACTAGTGAAATTCTTCAATAAACAGTACTTCTCAGAGGATGAGAAGGAGATCACCGGGGGGGTGGAGGATGGGGTAACTGGGGGATGCGCATGAAGGAGAGCACTTGATGGAATGAGCACTGGGTGTTGTATGTAAGTGATGAATCACTAAACTCTACCTCTGAAACTAACAATACACAATATGTTAATTAAACTGATTTTAAATATTAATAAATAGATGTATAAATAGTAGAAGGAGATCACTGGTCTACCAGAGTGGGAGGCCCTTATTGGCACTAGTTTTGAGAGAATTAACTTGGGTTATGTAGGGTTAATAGCATGTGTTTTACTGAACACTTTGACCCATTTTTCCTTGCAAAGGAGACCAACTGTGAGACAAAAGAAAACTTGAAAGCAGTGCTTGATTTACCTCAGATGTCATCATTTATCTTCATGAACCAGAAAATTCCTTGATGGGGCTGTGCCACATCCCAGGGGTTCCAGAATTAAGAGACTACTCTAATTTTCTTTCATCCAAGTAGAAATAATTAGCTGAGGCACCTAACATGAGTCCATAGGTCTAGAGGTTTTGGTGAAAGTGTTCTTTCTTTCATGCGATCAAAATATCTGCTTATTTAATTTCTCTGAGCTGAATTGTCATCTACCCTTCCTATCTTCCAGGATTATTGTGAGGTCAATGGAGACGGTGGAAATATAAAACGTTTTATAAACCTTAATATTCTACGCACACTTAAGGTATTGTTATTTTTAATCTTACTGAATAAGATGAAGCCAAAGATAGAATAGGCAACATGCAGTTGTTGGGTAATCTATTGCTTCAGGGCTGGTTGAAAGCATTTCCATTTGGGGAGGTGCTGCAGATGCGGGGAGAGAATCAAGAGTCAGGAGGAGCAGAGGCGGAGCACCTGGGCTTACAGAAGATTGGTTCTAAGCTGATGAAGAAAGAGAATGAAGGAGGAGTGCCTGGATGGCTCAGTTGGTTAAGCATCTGACTCTTGATTTCAGCTCAGGTCATGTTCTCAGGGTCCTGGGATAGAGCCCCTGTCAGGTTCCACGCTCAGCAGAAAATCTTGGCTTGAGATTCTCCTCCCCTCCTGACTACAAGCACACTCTCAAATAAATAAACCTTAAAAAGAGAGAGAGAGAGAGAGAGACTGAACTGAGATCTCTGTCTTTCTTTAATTTACCAAAAAGTTCCTGGGAACACATTCCAAAGTTGAGCTTATGCAACTGAAAGAGGTAGGTACACGGGGTGGCTGAATAGAACAAAATTAATGTGGAATATTTAAAAGAGCCCTTGTTTTGACTATTTTAGGAACTGTTCAGGATTAAAACCTCCTGGTGTTTATTAAAGGTTGGCTGCCCGTTAGCTAGGTGCCACCAGTATTATGACTGATAATAATAATTTAACAATCATTTATTTTTAGGAAGTGTTTAGTATTATAGCAAGTTGGGGAGAGCAGAAAATGCAGACCTCATCTAGTTGATTTTATTTCATTTTAATTCTTTTGAAAAGAACAAGGTATCCACTTTTTCTGCCCAGCAGCAACATCCCCAAATAAAACCAGTCTCCAGGAAATTTGATTCACAGTTACACTGGCCCCATCACTGTGTGACTAGTCTGCTGGACTAGTTCCCAGGGGGTAAATGTCTGGGTTTAGCTGAAGCCCCCCTTTTCCTTGGGACCAGTACTCAATACATGACCTTGAATTCTAGTTCCTTCCAGAGTAGACTATAAATTTTCTCAATTTTAGAAATATGATGATGCTGTGTATGCAAGAATAATAGAGGCAGCCTCATACTTCTCAAATATTTTCTACCTAGCAGCCATAGTAATTTAATCTTCACAAAAAATCTGTGAGCTGGATGCTGGTGCTACTATTATCCCCACGTTTATAGGTGAGGAAATTCAGTGAAGAAGTAACTTGGCCCGATGATCCTGAATTGGATTTGAATCTAGGCAATCTGGGTTCTTATATTGTCTCTCTAAATACTTGCATTCCCAAACTTCTGAAATATTGGAAGATCAATAGCTATTTGTCTCTATCTCTGCCATATTAAAAAAAGAAAAGTCTGAGATAAAAGAGTCCACAAAAAATTAAAGGTGAGAGAGGTACATTTGAAGAGGAAAGATGTAAACGTGTTTTTTTTACTACTTCTATTTAAGATGCCACAGAGATTTCTGTAAGGAAATGAACAAATTGTCTGCAGAAGAGTAAAGCTTTCAGAGCACCTTGGTGGCTCCATTGCTTAAGCGTCTGACTCTTGGTTTCAGTTCACGTCATGATCTCGAGGTCCTAGGATACAGCCCCTGAATGGGGCTCTGTGCTCAGTATGGAGTCAGCTTGAGATTCTCTCTCTCTTCCTCTCTCCTTCTGCCCCCTACCTCCACTCTCACATACACATATACTCTAATAAACAAATCTTAAAAAAAGAAAGAAAAAGAAAGGAAGAAAGAAAGAGTAAACCTCTCATTTCCAAGCTTAAGTAACTGCAAAAATATGGTCACTTCTGACAAGCCAAGTTTGTTTCAATTTGTAGTACTTGTACATCTTGTACCTGAGGAGTGCTGCATATTTGTAACAAAGTGTTCTAGTTGGTTTAGACCCAAAATAACACCAAGAGAGGTGTAAGAGGGCTGATTCCTCTCAAAGGGAAGAGTTCCATCCAGGCAACAGAAAGTTCTTGCGGGGCGTGGATGACTGAGTTGGTCTTGTCCAGATGCTTGCTGGCAACTCCAAGGTCAGTGTGCAGATCCTTCTTAAAGGTACTATCCTTCGGCCAAGGATACTGAGAAGACTAGTTGGAAAGAACCACTACTTTATAGTGATTTATAGACGTTATGCAGCAGCTTTCAAATAGTGAATTATAGACAGTGCCCTAGCACCTCTCAAATCATGACCAAGTCTAAGTCCTTTCTATTTCTGGTATAAAACATGAATCTCATCTCATGAGACAGTGCTGAAAGTGAGGGGGTTAAAAATCTCTTTCCTGGCCAGGCCACCATCCCTGCAATTAATGGCTCTAGTTCTGTCGGTGTCTTACCCGTGTGGCACACACTTCTATATCTTCTATTGCTCTGGTTATGCCTATGATTACATGTAAACAACAAAAGAGAATATCTGCAGTTGCTCAAAGCTTGGTCCTTAAACTATTAGGGTGGTGGGCCCTTTAAAAATCCACACTGAAAGCGTGGATGCTCTCCTAGCGAAATATTCAGACATATATTGGTTTGTCTACAGTCATGAACTTTTGAAGCCATCTCCCCCAAGGTACGAACCCTGGTCCCAACAGCTTTACATCAAAGGCTGTTGTTTGGGATCTAGTGTCTTTCTGGTTCACTTTGCCATCCCATGTGTGGCCCTCATGGTCTCAGACGGCTCATGTTCCACCCATTTTAAATGCATTTCAAGCAGGACAGTGTGATGAAAAGATCATTTTTTAAGGGTGTCTCCCAAAAGTTGCATGAAAAACTTACACTTACGTGCAGGATTGATCACACAGGCTTGAGACCAATATGGATACACAGGACCTTTTGCTTTGGGTTTATTGCTCTGTAGTCACCATCTTAAAATTCTTAACAAATTCCTGTTGGAAAGTGAAGTTTAATGGAGCAGTGGAGAATGTGCTGGGGGCTTGAAGCCTCAGCTCCTGTGGGATCCCACCCCGCCTCCTGTTACTTTCCCAGGACTAGGTGTCCACTGCTGGCTCCTCTCCTTGGGAAGAGCTGGTGTCGAGGCATGACAACAGTGGTCCGCACCCTGAGCTGCCAATGTCACAATACACAAAGCAGGCAACACAGTCGGAGCAAGCAACTCACCTTCAATATAGACACCTAGACTGTCCTAGCATGCGGATGTGGCCATACCCCTGGGGTTTGCCCATCTGCAGTGGATTGAGGCAGTGGGACTGGGGAAAGAGGAGCTGCCTGGCTTGACTGCCCAGCCCCCGGAGGGGCACTGCACACAGATCTGATATTTGGCAGAAGGGGATGCTCAGTAGCCCCACTGGCTGGCCTCCTAGTGCTTGTGTCCCCACTCACTCTCGAGTATCTGTGTCCCCAAGGGAGCACCTGCAAACAGCACATAAACATCATCGTGACAGGTCAAGAGAGAAATCCTGGACGAAATGAAAAAGCTTTATATTTAATACCTCTAATAGCACCTTTTCCCTGCTTTTTCAATAAGAGGCTCTGCATTCTCATTTTGTGCCAAACCCTACAAATTATGTACTTGGTCCTTTTGGTATCCCTGGCCAGCCACAAACAGCTGCAAAAGAGACTTTTTTTCCTGGGTGGCTATGCCCAGCCAGCCCCATGTTGGGATTTCTCTTACCATGGAAGATGGGGACAATGGAAATCAGGATAGATAACTAGCAGGGCCTAGCATATATGATGACAATTTAAAAATAATTTGCTCAAAGACTAAACGTTATTGAAAATGTTCACAGCTTTTAGCTCATTTAGTCCTAAAAACAGTAGTACTGTTCGCCCCAGCTTACAGAAAAACAGCAGCACACATGTGAAATCACCTGGCCCCGAACACATCTGTCAAGGGAGGAAGCCAGGACTCTAACCTGGGCAGTCTGGATTTTAAGTGCAAGGTCATCCCTGCCTGGGGCTCAGCACCTTTGCAGCTCAACCTGCATAAACCTGCATCTGTGCCTCAGAGATGTGCTGGTTCTCTAAGGCAGCAAAAATTAGGTCACAGGTTTACCTGTTTGGGAATTGCTACAGGATTTGTTTGAAAGGTAGCTTCCAAAGCTCTAAGCCAACCCACTGAATCAGAATATCCGAGAGTGGATCACAAGAATCTTTGTCTTACACAAATTGCTTCAGGTGATTCTTAGGAACTTTAAGAAATGTTGCTCAGAAGTTTTGGAGTACCATTAACTCCCTGAGATGAGTGTTGTGTGACAAGTTGCAAGGAAGGAGATACTCATAATATGATGCCTTGGTTGCGGGAAGGCACAAGGTTACAGCCCAGTGAAGGGGAATTTGACAGTATCTATCAGGATTACAGATGCATTGGCCCTGTGATGCAGAGATCTCGGAAATTTATCCTACAGATAGACCTGCACATGGGTGAAATGGCACACATACCAGATCATTCACAGCGGCATTGTTGATACTAGCAAAATGTTGGAAGTGACCCAGGCATCCAGCTGTGGGGAATGGCACACTATGCTGTGTGTCCAGAAGAACAAAGCAGATCACTAATGTAGAGAAATCTCCAGGACATGTTGGGAGGTGAAGAAAGCACAGCGCTAACCATGTGCATAGTAGAGGCAGGCGTGAGAAGGACCTCTCACTAGGAATAGCGTGTTCCCCTGAACTTGTACTCTCAGGGCTGGCCTGGTGGGAGGGAGCAGCAGAGTCAGCTCTGGCTCTTTGCCATGCACCCTAGGTTGTTGCAGACTCCAAGACCGCTGTCTTCAGAATTAATGGAGGTACTTAGCGCCCCTGCACCTCGGCTTTGGGTCCTATGGCAAAAGAAAACATCCTTATAACATCTCTTTGGAAACGGTAAACCTGGCTCTCAAATGTAGGATCATGGTGAGATGCATTCATTTTCTCAGCATTTCCAGGTGAAAAGCCCGCTGCCTCAGTCCTGGGCTAGATTTGGGGGGGTGAATTTTATGTATTTATATTTTAAGTGCATTTGGATAATTGCTGCCCAGCTTCCAGCTCCATATGATACCTGTCTCCTCTTGAATTTGGATGGCCCACTCCTGGTAGGATGCTTTCTTTCATACCTAAGGGAATGCTTACACTCTTGAGTGGAAACATGAGGGAATTTCAGAAACAGATTGTTCTCTAAAAATAGTCCCTTCAGCCTTTTGCATTAAACTAGGTGTCAAGGCTCAGAGTTAGCAGGGCAGTTTGTTAGAGCAAAAGCAGCACAGACTGTTCCCTTGGAGATTGTCTTATATGGCTGTGAAAGCCCAGGAAGGCAGACTTTGGAATTCTTCATGAGTTGGAGGAGAGAAACCCAAATGCCAGGTCAATTTGTTTTGCTTTAGTGAAAAAATAAGGATTAAAAAAATACAGTATCAGGAAGTAGATTAAATAATAGATGATCCATTAGCACAGTCCAGTCAAAATTCCATCATTTCCTGTGGTCTGGGCCTCGATTAATTTATTCTGGGTTCTGTCTTGGTCAATGGTGGTTCTAGAATGTGGGGTGGGAGGGCTTGAAGCTGCATCTCCATGACCTTTTGTGTAAGATTGAAGAGGTATAAATGGATTGTGTCAAAGAATAAAGGGATAGTTGACAGACAGTAGAGCTTCTCCACCCCCTCGGGCCTCATCTTGGTGCTTTAATTGCTCTCACTTCGTAGATGACTCTTGTCACAAAGGCCCAAGGCTGTATCCAAGGTTAATCTGGACCAGTGATGTCCAACAGAACTCTCTGTAATGATGGAAATGATGTGTGCCTGTACTTAACAGCCACTGGCCAGATATGGCTGTTAAGCAGTTGAAATATAGCTAGTGATTGAGGAGCTACATTTTTAATGTATTTCAAGTGGTTTAATTTTAAGTAGTCACATTTAAATGGCTGTCAGCTGCCATTTGGACAGCACAGCTCCACACTTGAATGGAAGTCAAGATTATAATTCATGAACTCTGTCTTTATGTCAAATGAAGATGATGGTAATGTCATGTTAATGCTGTTTGCATTAAAGGTCCACCTTCTACAACAGATAGAATGGGCCCAGGCCTCCCCTTTGGGTATTCTGAGAGGTATGGGCCATCCAGACTTCCTTACTAGATTCCATGAGCCAGAGATGTCAGTGCCAAGCTATTCTTTGACTCTATTGGTCCATTTACAAGATCCAAACCAGGGATTCAATCCTGAATAGAATAGAGGCAGAATAACATGGAGTCTGCTCAGATAGCAAAAGTTGTGAATTCACAACACTGTACCTGATATTCACAACTGAGGAAACTTTATTTGTGTCTATTTCTTTACTCACAGACAACCCAACTCCACAATTCTTGATTTTATATATATATATATATATATATATATATATATATATATATATATATATTTTTTTTTTTTTTTAAACCAGAAAATAGAAAAGAACTAGTTGCTGTACTTTGTGGGTTTGTGACAACCAGGGGATAATTAATATTAAGAAACAGCCTCATATACAGTATAAATATCCAAGATGGCTTTGTAGGAGCAAACAGTGTTTGACCCATGTATCTTGCTAACCTCAAATCAGTCTGATAACCCTCCCCTACTTCCTGTTTCTGTCTCCAGAGTGTTTATGTTTTAACTTAGTCCTTTCGGTGGTATTTTTCAAATCACCCCCTACCTAATAATTTTCATGCTGTTGATTAAGAAACAATGTATAGTTGAGTTTCCCATCATACAACCCACCAGGTCCCACTAAATCCTCATCTCCAACCCACACACACTCCTATCTCTAGGCCTAAGATATCTCCAGAATTTCTAAGAGATGGATCTTGTCCTCCTTTCCTTAGGAATTCTGGGTTCTTAGAAAGTGGGAGGTTGGGATGGCCCAGAGTAAACCCAGCCTGGGTCAAGTCTTCAGCTCCAGCTGATCTTTTCCTTTAAGACTGTCCTTCTGGGAATCTCAAGACCTCTAAGGTAGCACAGAGGGAGCCACCTTACAGAACTAGTCTTCACTCCAGCCTCCACTTAGCTAGTGTGCTTTGTAGTCCAGGCCAAGATCTGGGTCACCATCTCTTGGCTTCTGATGCATGCCCATTGGTAATAAACCATGCTTTCCTTTTCCTGTATAGAGAAGCTCTGAAATGCTGTAAACTGGTGGTTATTAACCCACTTGCCCTCCATTGTTAGCAGAACTCCTGAGAGTGACTCCCCTTGGCATAGACTGCTATGTACAACTTATGTATCTAAGAGAAGTTTGTGACATTGGGACACAGAAGCTCTCCAAAGGGCTTATTCAAGAACAAATTTATAACATATTACAAGCTGCTGTGAGAATGGCATGAACTACTTCCTCTCTTACCAAACAAGCCACCCAGCCAAGTGCCATGAATATAAACAGCCCCAGAATTTTAGATCTTATTGTTTTGTTGATGCGCACACATGACCCTGGAGCATGCAGTGTGGGTGGTCTGCTGGGAGGTGATGAATCAAAGCCAAGGGGTTTTGTTCTCTGGTCAGCCTCTGCGTGTTATTTGTGAGCACTTGAGTAATTCTCCTACACTGCACATTTAATGGCCACTTTTTGGGTTTTTGACAGAAAAATGGCTACTTGTTTATTCTCAGATGCCATAGTACATCTGCCCTTTCTCACTCAGGACCCCAGCATGGTCATGTGAATTGCTTGTGGGGGCAGATTCAGAGGCCCTCTTCCTATTCCGCAGCCCACTGCAGGACCTCAAGGAAGTCTTGGACAGGTGTGCTTTTGGCCTCCCCCTAACACAAATAAAACACACCTTCCCTTTATCTGGCTGAGTGGGAACATATACAGCTGCAGAAGATTAAACCCATGAACATTTGTCTGCAAAAAGACCTTCTTGGTTGTCAGATGTTATGCAATTACAAGTGTTATTGCTAAATATTCTTACTTTGTATGTTGAAACATTTAAAATTTATCATGCATTTGGTAGGACAGAGAATATTTTCCTAGTCTCCTGTTTTTGCTTTAATACACTATGGATTATGCTAAATGATCAAAACATTCATGCTGTTGTGATACTTCGCGTCATATAGAAATAATACAAATTACTAATCAAGTCTTCCTCATTTTCTTATCCCATCTCCTTGCGGGAACCAATGTTATTGGTGTAATGCACTGCATGAACTTTTTTCCACAATTCCTCTATGCATCTAGAAACATAAATTCTTATTTTTGTAATTTATGAAAGCACAGATATGCCTTCCATATGCATATATGTACACACTCATACATATGTATTTCCAAGTCAATATAGAGATACATCATTCTTTTCAATAGTTGCCTAACAGTCCATAATGTGGACTAGAATCTAATCATTTCCCCATTGCTGGCCACTGCAGTTTTTCCTCTGTTCTTAACGGATAAAAACAACAACAAAGGTTGTTGCTTTGGCTTTATTTTTTTTTCTCATATGCTTAATGTTAACCTTCACTGTCTTTTAAGTTACCCCTAATTAGGTATTTTGTCCTTCACATGACTTTTTTAAAAAGATTTATTTATTTATTTATTTATTTATTTATTTATTTATTTATTTATTATTTATTTATTTATAAAAGATTTTATTTATTTATTCATGAGAGACACACACAGAGAGAGGCAGAGACACACAGGCAGAGGGAGAAGCAGGATCCCTGCAAGGAGCCTGATGCAGGACTCGATTCCAGGACTCCATGATCCTGCCCTGAGCCAAATGCTCAACCACTGAGCCACCCAGGTGCCCCCACATAACATGACTTTTTAAAAAGTATATGCATTTTAAAGGTCCTTTATTTTGAAAAAGGGAAGAGAAAAATGCCTTGCTCTACATTGGTGGGGCTGCTGGGGTAGTTGGTCTGGTTGCATGAGTATTTGGGAATATTGTTTGTTTACACGGCCAGTTTCCTAGGTTTCCATGTGTCATTGCCAATCTGTGTGACTCGCCAGCCAAACAGCTCTTCCTACACTGTGTCTTGTGGCCAAACACCAAATGAACGTCGAGGAATGGAAAATCTTGCGAAGTTTCTAAATGGTCGGAAGGTTTTAATTCCAAGACAGGTCTAGTTTCTGTTTTGTGATAAAGAGTGTGGAAACACCTAATTTTAAAGACTTCTTTCGAGTGTTTACTTGAGTGCACACAAGAAATGAGAGTATGTTTTACTTGGTGTTGAATGTAGAGAGTTTTGTGGTCACTGGTTTGATAGGTACCCCGATGTTCAGGCCTTCCTTTGCCTGAGTACTTTAGCACGAGACTGTTAGCTCCCCGAGGGAGGCCTCTTTATGTACTTTTGTACCATGCCTGGCAGAAAGTTTGTGCTCAGTAAATGTTGAGCATGCCCACGAGTTTATATAGGGCCAAAAAGTAGCATTGTTTATAAGAGTTTTACTGAAGAAGGACTCTCACATTTGTTTGCTGCAAAGAGGTGACACAGAGTAGGGGAAGTTCTGGCAGGCATATCAGTTCAAGAGTAGGAGGGGACCAGGAAAATGAGGTAATGCGGTTTGCTCTAGTGATAGATGCTAAATCAGATCTTGAGGGTGTTTATCTTGGGCTTGAGAGCAAAGGAAAACCACAAGATCCTTTCTGATCCTTGTAAGGGAATGGCCAAATTGGTGAATGGAGAAGCTGACTTTGGCTTTTTATGTGTCATTGTGATTGATGACCTGGGAGGGACTGTCCTTTCCTGCCCTTTGCATGGGTTGAGGTTGTTATACCTTATTATTTGTAGTCATCCTGCCAGGTTTCTATGCACTGAAGAATATTCAAAACAATAAAAATAAGACTCCAATTCTTCATATTGTCAGTTGTCTGTAGGATGATTTTTTTCAGGTTGTTTTTAAATTCCTTTTAATATACAGTGTAATAATAGTTTCAGGCACAGAATTTAGTGATTCTTCACTTCCATGCATCACCAAGTGCTCATCACCAGCGCCCCTCTTAATCCCCATCACCTATTTAACCCATCCTCCTGCTCACTTCCCCTCCAGTAACCCTTAGTTTGTTTTCTATAGTTAAGAGTCTGTTTCCTGGTTTGCCTATCTTCCCTAACCCCACTCCCCACCCAGCATTCACCTGTTTTGTTTCTCAAATTCCACATATGAGTGAAACTACAGAAAGCTCTATAAATTAGAATTGTTACTTGGGGCCGCCAGGGTGACTCAGTGGAGTTGAACGGCTGACTCTTGATTTTGGATTAGGTCATGATTTCCTTGGTCATAGGATTGGGCTCTGCGCTTAGCGAGAGTCTGCTTGAGATTCTCTCCCTCCCCCACTGCCCCTTCCCCTGCTCATGCATGCACGTGCTCTCTCTCAAATAAATAAATACATCTTTAAAACAAAACAAAACAAAAAGAATTATTACTTGTTTGGAATGCAAACATTAGGCAAAAAAACCTAGGAGAATAGCTTTCTTCCAAAGCCTAGCTTTAGTCTTCTGCAGTTTTCTCATGGAAGTTAAGTCTACAATTCATACAATAGAAAAGTTGGGGGAAGTTTGTTATCTCATCTCATGTCACTGTTTTTTTATTTTATTTTATTTTTATTTTTAATGCTTTTGCCTTAGTAGTTTCTGGTTAAGAGCATTGTTATCTTTTAATCTCAAAAAGTATTGAGGCTTTTTTTTTTTTTTTTTTTTAGCATATATGCTCTGTCCTTTAATCCAAGAGTTTAGATTGATGGCTGACTGGGCTGTTCCTTATCTGAAAGGCAAGTCAAGAACTCTTGCAGTCTTATATCTAAAGAGCCTGCTGCTTGGCGGGCTGGCTGGAGAACAGTGCCAATCACAGAAGTTATTTTTCATTGAAGAGAGACAATTCCCTTTCAGACCTGCAAGCTTAAAAAGCAATTTCCTCTACCTGGTTCACTCTTGGCACTTCATACAGCGCCACCAGCAAATTGGAACTTTTTAATAAATGCCAACCTCCCTTCACCAGAGGAATGTTGAAAATGGCAAAAAATATATATATAGTTTAAAAAGCTATAATAGGGATATTCCAGGAGCTACTAATTATTACCACTAAAATTTTGAAGCATGCTCATCTTAACTCTTAGCATCTCCCACCAAGGAGTAAGTGCAGAAAACAGGAAATAGGGCATTTTATTTTATTAGTAAAGTCAGAATCCAGAATAGCCAATGTGAGCACGTTTTGAAAACCATGGAAGTGAGCAGTGACTGCAATTGTCTTTCTCCAAGAATGAGAACAATTTTCAGATATGAATGGGTGGTTTGTCCATTATTGCCCTCCTCTCTCTATATATTCATTTTGTACCATTGATGGTTTACCAGTAAAGAATATAATTCAATATTTTCATTTTAAAATGTGTATCTAAGGCATTCTATAATTCTAGTTTCACAAAATTATACTTGTTTTGTGCCTAATTTTTGGAAAACAGTGTACATTTCAGGGCTTTTAAATTTTGCGTGTTTTATAATCAAAGCAACAAAGGGCTCCATCATTCAGTAAAAATGTTCCTGCAATGGCTGTAATGTCTTCTGAACCCAAGCTAGTCCTGACTGATTGATTACTTAGGACAGTCCGTTGTATTGAAGAGCAATAAAAATCAGCAGACCAGAAGGGAGTTGTAACTGAAGAGGAGGGTGGTATTTCTCAATGAAAGAGGCCAGCAAGCTCCAGATCAAGTCTTGCATTCCATTTCCTTGGCTTTGTTCCTCTTTCCTCCTTACTCACGATTTCCTCTGTCTTCTACCCCTCATCACAAGCCAACACCCAGCCTTTCAGGGACTTGAGGAAACCACTGGGATGACTGCCCTGTAGTCCCTCCAATTTATATTTATTGATGTGAAATCAGTTATCTGTTGTTATTAGAGAGATTCTTTAGCCAGACAAATTTGAATGTGGAAGTCACACAGAGAAACATCTTGCTTCCATTTCAGGACAGCAGAGCATGTTCTGGCCTTCCCGCTAGTCAGCTAAGAGGCTTAGGAAGAGTGGAGAGAAGAGGTTGTACTCAGACTTCTCAGGTCTTTTCTAATGTTAATATTTTGTGATATCAAAAAAATAAAATAAAATAAAGGAACCAGCTCTCCTCTAATATATCAAGTTCTCCTTGGCTTCAAAAATACTGACTAGAACCTTCTTCTCTTCTCCTAGCATACTCTTAACTTATATAATGTGAGGTTAGTTTTGCGAGGTGGGAGACTTACAACCCCTAATCCTCTTACCCAGGTCTATCATGCTCCCCACACTGCTAGGTGTGACCTCCCCACCTCCTATTTGGCCACCTCCTTGTATTGTATCTTGGTCATAGTCTTTGAAGAGTTCATGCTGACCGGTCTCAGTCATGGTGGACCTGACTTAAGATCACCAAAAAGGAGTAAATAATGCCATGAACATCTTTTTTGTTTCTAGCTCTACCTCCAAGGTATTGGAGAACTGCCTGGTATGGAGTAGATGCTCAGTAAATATTGTGGATCTCAGGGCTGGCACCACATCATCATGTCTTGGTCTCCCCATAGTCACAATCACATGTTGGATAGGTGGCAATAGTTATTCTGTTACCACTTCTTTCCATCCCCAACCATTACTCACTTAAAGCTTTGTTTGTATTTTTTTTCTTCTACCTGATTTTTTTTTGCTAATCTATAAAAATTTCCTATTCACTAGATTAATAATCTTTTTAAAAAGATTTTATTTATTTGAGAGTGAGAGAAAGAGTGGGGGGTTTGGGGAAAGGAAGAGGGAAGCTCAAGCAGACTCGCATGTTGAGCTTGGAGCAGATGCAGAGCTCAGTCTCATGACCCCGAGATCATGACCTGAACTAAAATTAAGAGTCAGATACTTAACTGAGCCACCCAGAAGCCCCTAGATTAATAATCTTAATGTCATGTTTCATTTAGTGAATAATCCATTTGAAATTAGTTTGGTTTTCTAATTATTGTTATGATCTACTAATACCATAAGATAAAAACAGCCAAAGAACTATGAAATAAATGATAATGCTTGTCTTTGAATCCAAGAGACTTTGGTTTCTACTAATGAGGAGTCAACTAAGCAAACTTTCTTCCACTATTAATAGTACTGGGTCAGAGGGGAATAAAGTCTGGCAACAGATGCCTGCATGAAAGTCATACCCAGGGATTTTTATTTCCATGAACTTTATTTGAAGTGGTAGTAATAGGAAAATTAAACTTGCTTTACTATAGGGCTTTATTACATCTAATAAATATATGACTCACTATATCCCACTTTCTCTAATCTACAATGTAGGTACTCTAAAGGGACAATATGAAATCAGAGGTAAACATTAATGCATGAAAACTGCACTACAGGGCTACTTATTGTTCACAGCAGTGTTGGTCCTGGGATGAACTTTTGTTCCCAAATTAAATGGGATAGGCTTTTGGAAAGCAAATTATCTGAAGTTTAGGAGGACAATACTTTTTGTACTCCCCACCCCATCACCAAGGAGTCTGTTACAGCGAGGCATAGACATCATCCCTAGGGGTTTAAGTCAAACCTTCCAGTGGAATATTGCAACTGGTTGCCCCAGGCTCCAGGCACCAAGTTCATTCCATCAGAGTGGTACCGACTGGGAATTCTAGGGTGTAGAAGATAAGATCCTTCATTTGTTAGGGTCCTGGCTTTGTCAGAACACCTCTTGCCAGGGGAGCTATCCAAGGTGCTGTCTGAAACTCCTTGTCCATTTTGTCCCAAGCATTGACATATATTTCTGCCTGTCTTGAGCCTCACCCTTTTGCATTTGTCTAATCCCAAAACCATCTGTCTTTCCCAATTTTAATTTTTCCTGACCGCTACTTGCTTCCAAATCCTGAGATGTGTTGTGAGGCATTCATAGCTTGCCCTCATCTGACCCTTTGCCTGCATCTTGTCTTGAATTCTGCTTAGTCTGACTTAATTCTTATCTTCTCTCACCCCATCCCCCACCTGGGTTTTGTGTATCTCTAGCATATGTGATAGAAATCAGGAGTTAAATCAATGAGAAAAATTAAACCTCAAAATATATATGATTTTATTTTTTGTATTAATATAAATTGCCTGAGTCATATCCTATCAAAAAACAAGTTTTCTAATGAGAAAACCATTAGTTATACAGAGACTAGAAGGACAAATAGAAAAATAATTTTCATTTATTATCTTTCAGCGTGTTTGTTAAAGTAAATTAAATATTCATATAGTGTTGGCAAGATCAATATTATTTTTGGAATGTATATTTGTTATACAAATTTTAGTCATATTTGCAATTTTTACCTGAAATAAAGCAAAGAAAATTGTTTTGACTGTGGTAGTGGATGACCCATTCTGGAAATTGATGTTAAAATGTACTTTTTAAGATACATTTTTTTTAAAGATTTGGAGCACTCCAAATTTGCATACAGTGTCAAAACTTGCCTGCAAGTTAATATATTTTAAATAATCATAGTAATTGATGTTCCCACAGAATGCTTTTATATGCTTTCATAGAAATTTTTGTTTCATCTGACTTCCACTCCAATGTGTATGTTGTCTATAAGAAAAAGCAAACCCACATGATTTTAGAGCACTGTGGATACCCATCAGATATTGTGCAATTGATTGTGTAACAGCAAGTGCTCTCTGTTATTTCAGCTTCTTCTACTATGATCCCACTGTCTTAAAAAAGAAAAAAAACAAACAAACTTCCAAGCATACCACCCTCTGTTCTCTAGCTATGAAGAGATTGCCTGCCTTGAGTGTTACCAGTGGTGTTTACACTGGCATTTAGGGCAGAGCTACGACTGTATGGACCCATCCCTGTTCCTTTTCCCAGTCCTTTGTATGACCACTGACCCACATCTCTAAGACCATTCTCGAGATTAGGGATGAAGATCATTGCCATTAACAATTCTTTTTTTTTTTTTTTTTTTTTTAATGTCTGTGTTAAGCTAACAAACCCTCCAGAGATTGAGCTCTTGACCTTGGCTTCTGACCAACTCTTCGCATAGAGCCACCATGTTTTTACTGGCCCCAGATGAGTCTTGACTCAATTTAGACTTAAGCATCAACAGAACTAGAACAGCTGATGAATATGTTTTAGCAGTAGAACCCACCTTCCAACAAAACCTTGTAAGAGAGCCTGACAAATAATACAGACAAGAAGGAAGTAAGTTGCAAGATGGAAGTCTGGGAACCTGATCCCCATAACCCTTCCGTTGCCTGAGGGGCTTTGAGGCTCCACAGAGGTCTGTTTGAGAATTACTGATTGTCCAATTCCTTTACTGAGGCTTGGAAAGGTTAACTCACTGTTCGGGACCACACAATGGGGCATGGGTAACGTTAAGGCAAGAGACTGGTCTCTGGCTGCCTTCTGCTGTCAGGAAACACCCTTGGAGTTCACAACCCCTGCCTCCTCTCCCCTCCCCATTTCCTCATGGTTGAAAGGCACTTATAGTGCACTCACTCTGACTTCTCTACCGACAGGGCTCCCTTGCCACCAACTAAAACATACTCTAATTCAGACTGCCTTAAACTAAAGGACTTCGTCACCTAATGTAAATGAAAAATTCAGGGATATCTGGCTTCAGGTGCAACACGTGGCTTTTAAAAATGCTATCCTGTTCAGTCTGTTTCTTTTCATTTCTCTTGGTCCTGGCTTCTGCTCTGCTGGCTGCATTTTCAGGGGGCCTTCCTCATGGACTCTGACAGGTGGAGGCATCCCACATTCTTTTTTTTTTTTTTTAAGATTTTATTTACTGTTTCTGCATGACACACACACACACACACACACACACACAGAGGCAGAGAGGCAGAGACACAGGCAGAGGGAGAAGCAGGCCCCATGCAGGGAGCCTGATGTGGGACTCCATCCCGGGTCTCCAGGATCACGTCCTGGGCGGAAGGTGGTGCTAAACCGCTGAGCCACCCGGGCTGCCATCATCCCACATTCTTACAGTTAATGGTTCCTAAGGAAAGAAGGCTTCTCCTAACAAAATTCTCATGATTGAGGCTCATTTACCTGAATAGGTCCGTGTGCTCACTGCTGAAGCAACCTCGTGGCCAGAGGGCTTGAATGACCTGATTGGTCAGACCTGAGTCATGTGACCACTCCTGGAAGGGGGGAGTTGGGGTCAGTGCCACACAAACCATTTGGGCTGAAACTAAGGAAAGGTAGATGCTGCAAGGAAAAAACAACCTACTGTTAGCCAGAACTGTGAGGGAATGAATGCCTGAAAGTGAAAATGACACACATCTCATGCAACAGCCTCTATTCTTTTTGGCCTTTGAGACTCTTCCTTGGAAACTGAGGTAAGAAGCCTCACCACAGAGTTGCCTGCTTTGTTGCTGCTTCTGTAGGAAGACCTCAGACTCCTCTCTATCACAGACTCTTTCATGGTATTATTGCTCAATTTGGGAATGTATAGGGATTTTAAAATTCTTAACAAGCACAGAATTTAAACATGCCCTATATTTTTGGAGGCAATTGGTGGAAGTGTTCCATTAGAGGATTTGACACAACTTGATACATTTGAGAGCGTGTAATTGGGAGTGGATGAAACAAGGTCAGAAAACTTCCAGAAAAGTCTCTAAACAGCATACAGTTTTGACACCCCCAGATTGCTCTGCTGTCTTCCATTTCATTTCCCCCCAGGGCAATGTGTTTGTACATGCCAAGCAAGGATATGAAGTGAGCAAGGCGCATGGCTGGGCCAGCTCAGGTGTGTGCTGTCAGGCATGTTCTGGGAGGGCAAGGCTGCCTTTAGGTTTCCTAGGTGAAGAAATAATATAGACAGTGGTGAAAGAGTGAGATTGGTTTAAGGTATCACAGTGTTCATCCTATGATTTTGCAGCAGGATTTAACTTAGGCTTCAACTAGAGGTATTTTAGGAGACTGGCTAATGAAAATGTGGACCTGGAAATCCAGAAACTTGTGTTCTTATTTCAGTTCTGCAATAGATTGTCTGGTTGACTTTGGTCTAATTTCTCACCCCTTATAGGCCTTAGTTTCTAAGTCTTGAAAACTAAAGTTTGACATTATAACTGACTTTTACATAAATCAGTGTTCCCCAAAGTGTACTGTGCACACCATGGTGGCTCATAGGACTATTTTAGGTGGAGCATGCCATATTTGTAAAAATAATTATGTATATTTTCCCAGTTTTTTTGAGATATAATAATATATAACATGTTTTATGTATTTTTTAATGTACTAGACTAATCAGAATAGCAACTCCCAAATTTCATGGATAGCATTGCTAAGGAACCAGGTAAAATAAATATTATATTTTTAAAGATGAATATGGTTAAAGAAAAACATTAAATAATTGCTACACAGCTAAAGCAAAACCCCAAGGGTGGTACATAAATTATAGAATTTGAGAAAACTCTGATATATATGACCTCAATATAAAAACATTTTTTGATAGAGTAGTATAATAATGATTTGACAGTTAGGGAATCTGAGACCATGCTTCACTGAGAACCTATACTACACCAATTGCTGTACTGGGGACTTCCCATGAGTGAGATTATTAAATTTTTAAAGTAAGAACTACCTGGTTTTAAAACTATGTTCTTTCCACCAGCTGCACTATCCCTCCAGGGCTCATGGCTAACAGAGAGGCAAAAACATAATCGTTCAATATTTGTGTATACTGTGGAATGATCACCAGAGTGAGTCTAGTTAACATGTGTTACCATATATAGTTAATACGATGTTTTTCCTATGATGAGAACTTTTAAGATCTACTCTCTTAGCAACTTTCAAATTTGCAACACAGTATTATTAACTATAGTTATCATTCTGTACATTACATTCCCATGACTTATTCATTTTGTAACTGGAAGTTTGTACCTTTTGACCTCCTTCACCCATTTCGCACCACCCCCCACTGTCCTGGCCCCTGCCACCTCTGTCAGCCACCAATCTGTTCTCTGTTGCTATAAGCTTGGGGTTATTTTTTAGATTCCACATATAAATGAGATCATATGGTTTTTGTCTTTCTCTGCCTTATTTCGCTTGGCGTAATGCCCCATTTCTCCATAGTGGCTGCACTAATTTACATTCCCACCAGCAGTGCACAAGGGCTCCCTTTTCTCCACATCCTTGCCAACACTTGTTATTTCTTGTCTTTGAGACTAGCCATTCTAACAGGTGTGAGGTGATACCTCATTGTGGTTTTGATTTGCATATCCCTGATGATGAGTGATATTGAGCATTTTTTCGTGTATCCGTTGGCCATCTGCATGTCTGCTTGGGAAAATGGCTATTCAGATCCTCTGCCCATTTTTTAATCAGATTATTTATTTGCTATTGAGTTGTGTGAGTTCCTATATGACTTAGATATTAATCTCTTATCTAATATATGATTTGCAAATATCTTCTCCCACTTGATAGTTTGCCTTTTCATTGTGTTGACACTTTACTTTGCTGTGCAGAACCTTCACTTTCTTATTTTCAATTATTTAATGTTCTGTATTCAAAACTAATAATAATAACGCATTTTTAAAAAGTCGAGTCCACATGGAGAGGGGGGTCCTGGAGCCCTGAGAGATATCACTCATGTCTCCTTTCACCACCCCTCTCCTGACTCAGTTCGAACCACTGCTGTGCCAGAGAACGGTGCACATCCACAGGCTAGCATGTGCAGAACCTTCTGAATGGCCTCATTACAGAGGTTAGAAAGGAGAAGGGACCACCTTTCAGCCCTTTATCTTGGATGGTCCACAGTGATCCTTAAATCAGTTCATCTCTTTTCACAGAAGAAGAACTGGCCTGGAGCCTAGGGTTGCCAGGTAAAATAGAGGAAGCCACATTCCATTTGAATTTCAAATAGATGACAATTTTTTTTTTTTTTTTTTTTTAGTATAAGTATGTCCCATGCAGTATTGGGGGCATACTTAAATATGGATTTAATAATCCATATTTGGATTGCTGAATCTGGCTATCCAAGTGGGATCCAGAACCCAGCTGCTCCTCAGGCAGCATGTCTTCTCTGAGCTTGGCTTTCCTAATCTGTGAGATAAAGGATAACAAGTCTCCAGCTATATCATGAGTTTACTGTGAGTCCGAAAAAGACCCCTGTGCTTTGGGAATAGGTGCTCTAAAATTATAAGGAATAAACACAGTTGCTCTCAGTATTCTTGTCCCAAAAAACCTTAGTCTCCAAAGCAAACAACTCATTGAAACCCACTGCCTTGTTTTTCTGCCAGCTTTGCTGTGATTTTTTATATGCCTTGCGCACATAGTCATACATTTATTTTCATATTTAAGGAGGGTTTCTGAAATATATTTACAAGGTCTTCATTCCCAGTGTTTATTGTTATTGGCTTTAAAGGTGTTGCCTTTATTTTAAACCATCTTTACTGTAGGTGAATGAATGGCAGGATGTCCTACTTAACTCATTTAGACTGTATTTATTAAACATGTAGTACACGCCAGGCACTGGGATTAAAGGGTTGAGTAAAATAGACACAGACCCTGCCATCATTGTGTACATGGTGAGACTGAGATTCAACAGAGATAGAACCAAAGGAAAAGAAAAAAAACAGATGAGAATAGTGCTTCTCAAGCCTTGTTTGACTTTAGAGCCACCTGCGAGGATTCTACGAATTGTTTCTAGGAGGCTAACTAACCATCCCCGTCTGCCCAGATGTGGACTGATACCTAGACCTCCCTTGGTGATTCCAAGGTGCATCCAACATTGAGAACTGCTGCATTAGAAGGAATGTACAGCATGTTGGCGCCTGACCTCAGTGAGTAAAGACTATTTGGCAGATGAGGATTTCTCAGCCCCTGTGAATGTGGTTATCGCCCCAGACAGGGAGAGAGTGCGTTCATGTATCAGGGCCGGCACCCAGCTCAGCCGGTGAAACAGACTTGGAGGGAGCAAGAGTCCGGCCCAGAGTGGACAGGGGAGGTGGTGGCTCTGGTTGGTATGTCGGAGAGACTTAGGGCTGCCCAAGTCAGGAGTCTCCAAGTCCCACAGAACAAGCCACAGGGCCCCTGGAAAAGAGATTAATTGGGAGGGAACAGACCTCAGAGGCAAAATTACCCCAGATGACAAAAGAGAGTCTAAAACTTTTTAGCCTGCCTGGCGACCCTAGACACTCTTCTTTCCTCTGTTAGTAGATGCAATTCTGTGTTCAATTATGTTTGAAAAATAACAAGGTTTAAGGCCATGGATCTAAATCAGATCACTCATTTAAAAAAATATTCTGGAGGGGCAGCCCGGGTGGCTCAGTGTTTTAGCACTGCCTTCAGTCCGGGGTATGATCCTAGAGACCCGGGATCGAGTCCTGCGTCAGGCTCCCTGCATGGAGCCTGCTTCTCCCTCTGCCTGGGTCTCTGCCTCTCTCTCTGTGTCTCTCATGAATAAATAAATAAACTCTTTTAAAATATATATATGTGTGTGTGTGTTAGCTATCATTATCTTATAAAAACAATATTCTGGGGTTTACCTTCATTTAAACCCTTCTTTCTATCATTATGTTCCACCATCCCAAGTTGTGTCTTCTCTGTAATGCAACAAAAATAAATGTGTTCACCTTTATAGCTATATTTTCCTTTTATGTTGAATATCTTTGTTCCTACTTGCTTTTATACTTTATAATAGGCATAAAATGCTGAATATGAAATGAGAAAGTACAAATAAAAGTAAATGTGTATATATATATATATATATCTATCTTTTACGTAAAAATGTATATTTAAAATATATTTAAATTCAGATTTATTTATTTACCTGTACTGTGGTGAAATTTTCATAGGCACTCCTATTTTATTGTGGTTCGGATGAAGCTGAAATGCATATAACTCCTTTTGTTTGACAAAATTGCCTTGCATAATTCATGAGCAAAAACAACCACCTTGGCTCTCAGCAGTGTTATTGGAAAAACTGTTAAGATAGGGGGTTAGAGTCTTTTATAAGTTAAAATAAGAAAATTTCCTTGTAAATGAACACATATTCCTTGGAAGGAGAATCCTTTTCGTCTTTTAGGTGCACCAGAGTGCAATTGGTTACCTGTGATCTCCTGAGGTCATTACCCTCTGCATTTCCTTTATCTTAAATAAAAGGACCTTTCTAATTTTCCAACGAATATCTTCCCCACCTGGCAAGTCACGTAGTGGAAAATGTGTTCTGAGAACTGATTTTTTTTGGTAGAAAAGAAACACTATCCGATAATGCAGCCTTTTCTTACATTTTCATATTTATTTGTTAAACATCGTATCAAGCGAAGCTCCCTTTCCAAATATCCCATGACCTTTCACTGTGGGTTCATCATTTGGTTTTCTGTTGATGGTTGCTAAGGTAAACTTCTCTTCTTAAACTGCCACTGGGGCCAGCAGGGTTTAAATCTGCACCCTTCCCAGACCCTACAAAGGAGGGTGGAACCAACATCTGTGGTAGTGGTTTCAAATGTTGGTAGATTGTTTACACTGGAGATTGTCTGCTGGTATTTGTTTTTACTTTTGCCAGGCTTAACGCTTTGTAATCTTTTAAGACTACTTTTGCAGTGTTAGCCAGGATATAAGAATAATTTCCCCGTTGTCAGGGGGAACGAATATGGCATTCAAAAAGTCTAAGCAATGCTGACCTCATCAGTTCCTGATGTATCGCTGATCTCTGCACTTTGGAACTCCTCAAAATTTGAAGCTGATAAAACTATAGCTCTCTTTAATCTAGAAATGTCACACACTGAAACATTTTCTGAATGCCTCCCATAAATTCTGCATTCCAGAAAGGCAAAGAATTGTGTATTTTAACAATCCTTTGTGTATCTTGACATAATGAGAATTTGAGTTTCGGGAAGTTAACAGTGGGAGCATACATGAAAATATTAAGTGTAGTGTGGGTTGCCATTGAAATTACAGCTCACATTAAATGCCACATTTCCTAGAGTAAATTGAATTGAAACTCAAACCTAATGAGAAATCTCCATGACAAAAATGACTTTTAATGTATCCTTTATATGTAAACATAACAAAAGAAATCTATCATCAGGAAGGAGTTTACTCATTTATTTAAAAACATAGAGAACACCTACCAGGAGACAAGTAGATATGCCCTGATATGTTTAAAACCTAGTGAGGAATACAGACGAGTATACTGTCCAGAAAAAGCAGTATCTAAACAGGATCACCACGTATATTTGACCAGGTTGTGCACTGCACATCTGTACATAGTGGTTCTCTTGAGTTAAGACCTGAGTGAAGTGTAGGAGTAAGCTAGGAAAGGAGGCAAGAGGTAGTAGAGTAGAATGTATGAAGGATGGGAGGTGAAAAAGTATCCTAGGTAAAGGAAATACCATGTGAGCAGGCCTGGAAGCAAGAGAGAATGTGCCACCTTAGCTTAGGGAACTAAAAGAAATTCTGTGCTGCTGTATAGACTGTGACAAGGATGTGGTGGTCAACTATGACAGCCAGAACATCAGGGCCGTGTAAAACAAGGGCAGTGGCGATTCTCTCAAGTATTTTTAGGCCAGAAAGTGATACAAACGTCATAGCTACCATATGGAGATCAGATTCGAATGAAGCAAGTCTCCGTGCAGAAGCAGGGAGTCTACTGCAACACTCCAGGCAGAAGATGGTGTTCTAAACTGGAGCAGGACAAGAGACCAGGTGGAATGGATGGCTTAGAGTAGATTTTAGAAAATTAAGTCATCAAGACTGATAGAATTTTGGAGAAAGAGGGAGATGGAGGAACCAGTGAAGATGCTAAGATTTCTTGATTGCTCGCTGGGTAGTGGCCTCCAGTCACTCAGATTTCGTACCTAGAGGAAGAGCAGGATGTGGGGGAAAGAGAATGGGTTTGTGTCCAAGAGGAGATGCCCACCAGGAAGTTGGACACATGGGTCTAGAAGGTAATGAGGCATCAGGCTGATGATACAGATTCAGAAGTTGAAAGTCAGGGAGTGTGAATCAGGCAGGTGTTTGAAAAGCCTGTAGCAGAAACCACTGAATAATTGGTTTAAATTTGCACTTGCTTTTCTCCATCGTAATCAAATGTGCAGAGGCAAGAAGTCCAAACTGGTTGGAAGACTCCACGTCATGGGCAGGAACCCAGGCCCAGCACTGACCCCCATCCTCAGGTCAACTGCTAGAGTGGTCAACTGTGTCCATATGCCTGGGACCCAGGGGGTTCCCAGGAGAGGGGCCTTTTTTTCTCAAAGCAGGAAAGTCCCAGACTAGCTGGGGTGAGTTGGTCACCACAATGACCTCCCAGCTTTAACGTGGCCGCTGCAACTCCAGCCCCCTGCATCCACGGCTCAGACGGGAAGGCAAGCCAAATGCATGAGGCCCATCTTTAAAGGAACTTCCCTGGAAACTCCATCCAGCATCCCTGCCTGGAACTGTGGCCACCCACCTCTACATGCAGGGGTGGCCTGGCAGTGGCTGTCGCCTGGCTCCGTATAGTCCCTGCCCTGATCAAGCTCGGCTGCTTCAGAGGCAGCAGAGGAAGATGGATGTTGGGGAGCCAGTTAACAGTCCCTGCTACAGGGATAAAGACTCATCGGAGTACAGAAACCAGACCCACATCCGCTTAATACCAACAACTTAAGAGACAAGCGAGGATGAGAAGATCCCAAGGAGAAATTTGAGAAGAACAGGTGGAAGGCAGGAGCAAAACGGGAGAGAGGGTATCAAGGAACCCAGAGGAAAGAAGCATTTGGCGAGTGAGGGAGGCAGAGAGGTTAATGCGGCTCCCCCATGATTTCGGGAGCCAAACCTACAAGGTGAAAAGTGTGACAGCACTTCCTGCAGAAATTCCCCTCCCTCCCCAAAGGCCAAACACCCCGACATGGGAGAGGTTGCTGAACTGCTGAGACGAAGCAGCGAGACCCCAGCTGCCCCCGTGGCCTCCTCCCAGGACCAAGGCCCATGCTGGCAACTGATGGTCACACTCTGGACCATGAGTCTGCCCTGGGCCTCCCCATCGTCTTCCAGGTTCATGCGAAGTGGCGGCCGAGGGGCTCAGCTTCCTCAGCACCCTCCAGCACCCCCACATCATCCAGGTTTCTGAGGCTGTGCGGTCCGGGCTGTGGCTCTGGCTCCCCTGGTGAGAATCAGAAATTCTTCCTTGGAAATGGATACTGGGAAGGCTAAACAGTCCATTTCCAGAGCAGGAAAAGCGTTCCCCTCGCCCACGGCCCTGTGTGCAGGGTTGGTCCTGAGCCCACGTAGCATTTGAAGCCACTGTTTAAATGCAGGGTTTCCCTCCTCCCCAAGCAAGGCGGTCTCTGCAACCTTCCCTGACATTCTGCTGTACCAGAGGTTTCACTCTGGGAGGGGTTTCTTACTCTTTGGGGACCCAAATAGGACTGCACATGCCAGTCCCTTCTTCTCAATTATAGATCATTTCAGCCATTACATTTCAGAAGGGGGTCCCACCGGCATATAAAGTCACACGACAAATCAGCCCTCCTCAGTGCATTGGCTCGTGGTGGGATTTAGATTTAAGTGCATACCTTTCAGAGCTCATTTGTCTCTTTGTGCATGAAGCTAACTAAAAATCAGGGGTTTGGAGCAATTCTCTTGACTGGGAGTGAAAAGTCTCTTGGAATTCCGTCGTCATTGGGGACCTCGTATGGCAAGGAGAGGGTAGAAGAGAAGCCATTCCCATCAAAAATGTTTACTGAGAAGAGATGTGCCTTGTGAAATTCTGTAGAGGGACCCGGGGAGATTGGAAGTCTGGCAGACTTGCTTATGTTGGGTAGCACAGAGACCCTCCTGTCTGACTCCGAGGCGTCCAATCCAGCAGAAGTCAATTACCCATAAGATGCACACACAGTGCCTCCTGCTCAATACAAATGAGTAAATACTCATTAGGTATTTAGGACACTAGTAGGACACTAAGCTGAAACTCTGGGCCATGCCTTGTGCTTATGAATCCCTGCCAGTGTTGCCGTCATCCTGAGCGGTTCCTTCCCGCCCCAGCCAACTGCCATCCCCCCAGTGTTGGGCTCGGAGGACCCCAGCAGTATCTACAGGGGATAATGGCTGGGGTCCTCCAAGCCCAACATTGTGGAGTCTCTGTCCACTGTCACTAATCCAGGTGCAGGTGCAAATGTCTTATTCTGCACGCGTTGATTCTTACCTTTGGTTGGTTAACATCCTTTGTGGATGGTGGGAAGGTGTACTACCCTAGATCACTTATAAGGCATAGCCTAATTTTATAAAGCTCTACGTGTTTAACAACCTTTTACATTCGAGGCAATATGTTAGGAAAAATTAATCTGGTTATTGTGTTATCAATATGAAGAGTATGTGTAGAAAAGCCTCTGTGGGCTTCCACGTAGAAACATCAGCAGTCCCTCCAGGATTCCACAGTAAGGGAAAGGAAGAAAACGTTGCTCTCGTGCTCTAAGAAGATGAATACAATTATGAAAAGATAAATTAATGAAGAGACAGACAAGGATATATTCAGAGGCAGCATGGAGCAGGTGGGAAAGCATAGACTTGGAGTCCAACCTTGGTTGACTAACTGGGACCACGGGCGGCTGCTGCATTAACCTTCGTGAATTTGTTTCCTCCCTTGTTGTGTAGAAATTCTGCCTGATAGGACCATACATCAGGATTAAGAGGGAAGAGCACACGTCAAGAATCTCATGCCTGCAACACAACAAATGTCAATTCCCTTTGAATCCTTGTCTCTTATCCATATATATTCATAAATTGATTTAGTAAACCACAGAGGATACTGCTAAATATGGAAATAGAAGGTGAGAACACTTAATGCAAACCATAGAAGTTTGTAATTTTTTTCTTAGATACTTTCAGAACAGAACATTCTCCTATCAGAGGTAATCCATAGATTTATTAATAATTGTGAGTCTGGCTCACAAAAAAAAAAGCAGATATTCACAATCCTGAATATTTAATACAGATTTTTTTACATTTGAGAAACGCTAAACTCTTTTCTTTTCCAGCAACATAGTCAATAGTTTTTAAGAACCCCTATGCCCATTGCATTTTGTATACATTTGACTTTGAAATTTTTGAAAATCTTTGATGTGCAAAGAAAGCAAGACCCCTCCAAATGTAAGCTGATGGCTTATACATAATTGAAGATGCAATTCGTGGAGGCATCCTCTCTCCACAATAGGCAAAAAAAACCTCATGAATGTCTGCTCGGTGCTTCGCATGTATCATTGTCCGGGCTGCTCTGATCAGCTGCTAGATCCCAGAGATGATTGTTATAGCAAGGAACACAGCTGGGTGGTGGGATGGGACAGCCTGGGGGGTGCTGAGGTGTGCCCACAGGCTCGAGGGAGAGTAGATACATCTGCACATGGATCTCCCATGCAGTGGGCAGAAGTTGATGTCGGAAGCGCAGGAGTAACAGGGAGAACAAGTGGCAGTTGGCATCGTTGAGATCCACCAGGAGATGGTGAAATGGGTTAACCATTAGGGAAAGCATGCTGATCAGATATCAGGGGAAAATAAGAACTAATGTTTATCAAGAGTTGACCACAACCCTTGGCACAGTGCTTAGAGCTTTACTTACATTACCTTATTTAATCTTCTTTAAAACTCTGCAAAGTTGGTATTTGCAGAGTGACCAGTGAAGGAAGTGAGTGTCAGATAACGTGAATAACTGCCTCAAAATGACATGATTTTTAAGTGCTGTGATTGGGATTTGAATCAATGTCATACAGGAACAGGAACTGCTTAGCAACTCTGCCATGTGCTTCTACAGGCAGGCACGACCCCATTCAGGGAGGCGGCAGCATGGCATTCAGGAAATCTGGTGAGAAGGCCATCACCTGAGTTCAAGGGCTGGACTTCAGCCCCAGGAAGGAAGCTGCCAAAAAGAAGGCCGTGTCCTTGCATCAGACGTGTGTGGTGCTAAGAGCTAGCAGAATAAAGACATAGGCGTCATTATCAGACCTGGGTCATGAGGTTTCATCCAGGATCCTACTGGAGTAAATGTGCTGAACTCCACTGTGGATGGTAAGGAATCCTGGGTGAGAGCCCAGGGGGCTTAGCTGTGAGGACGGGCAGCCACGGCGGGCAGCCAGGAGAGGCCCAGCACTAAAGAGCACAGAGGCATACATGTCAACGTGGAAGGGTCAACTAAGGTGAATTGAGCGAAGACTGTTGTCATACCAGCATTGAAAAGGTCTGCTACCTGAACAGATATTGGCTCTGCACCATACTAGACAAAAAGGAGGCAATATAAGTTTCTCCCTGTCTCTGAAACAGGTAAAGGACCCCTCCTCCTGATGATAAGAGAAATAACTAACAATTAACATTACAGTGTACAAAGCATTTTTATACACATCATTTTCATCAGGTTCTTACAATGAGTCTGTAGATGGGAAGTCATATCACACTGGAGCTTGAATTTATGTTCTAAAGCCAGCACAGAAGGTGAAAATCCGTTACTGTCACAATTGCCCTTGAACCTTGCTTAAATTACAGAGTACAGTGTACGTGACTTTCCATGTATTATACTATCTCTATGTACAACACGGCCAGTTTTTTTAAAAAAAGATTTTATTTATTTATTCATGAGAAACACAGAGGGAGAGGCAGAGACATAGGCAGAGGGAGAAGCAGGCTCCCTGCAGGGAGCCTGATGAAGGATTCCATCCCAGGATCCCAGGACCCCAGGATCATGCCCTGAGCCGAAGGCAGACGCTCAACTACTGAGCCACCCAGGTGCCCCCAACATGCCCAGTTTTCCTTTTAGTGTTGAAATATATAAATAGATTATATTTCATGGCGATTTGTATAAAATCATTTCATGTGTGTATGTATATATTACAATGGCTGGGTCATTTTCAGTTGGGTGTTTTTTTTTCCTCTGAGTACATTGAGTGCTTTCCCAAATATTGAATGTATATGTAATAGGACTCCACTGTTTTGTTATTCCCATTTTGCAGATAAAGAAACTGATGACACAGTAAGCCTTTGCATGATAAAGCTTTAAACAAATTTTAGCTTTACAAATCCTAGGTGGGGTCCACTGCACCACACGGTCACCTCAGCATGACCACCACACTTGAAGGACAGACATTCATCAGCAAACAGAATTTCAGGAATACCAAGAAGTCCCCCATGATTCATGCTCTGCCATAATGCCGTAATGATGGCCTGGGATTTAAATCCCAGAAACACTGTGCCTCGGCTATTGGAAGCCATTAATACATTGAGCTCTAGCTATGCAGATGTGTTTAGCAATTGAATGTGACATCAGAACTCCATTCTATTTGCCTTCGCTGAAACAGAATGGATTTTTCTGTTGTTTTCTGATGTGTGCTTGAGACTAGAAGATATTCAGACTCTGAGGTTCATGCAACCTGACTTTTTTGGCAGGATAGTTTAATTTTTGGTTTTGATTACTAAACTTTAAAAAAAATATCCATTTGGAATTTGATGGCCCTTTTCTGACCCATCATAAAGATTTGATTATTTCTAATAAACAACTTATAAATTAGTTCAATTGCCTAAGCAGCAGTATTGGAAGAGTATCCTTCACTTCCCTCCTGTCATCATATCTCCAACCCTGTGGCCAATAAATCCCTCCCCAGCCCCTTGGCCTGATGCATCAGTCAACATCCCAGTCTGTATGTGATCTCTGCTATTCTTTGCCTTTCTCTTGTTTGTGTCTGCTTTAATATCTTCAGAACATTGTTTTCTTTTATTAATGGTTTAAAAAGATGAAGAAAGGGAATGATGTTAGCAAGAACGGTAGAATAAGGACTTCAGACAATCCTGTCACTGTAAAAGCCATGAAAACAGTCAACAGTTGTGAAAATCAACTTTTTAAAAACTGGAAATCACTCAAAGACTTGCAACATTGGGAGTTTATTTATTACATAGATCAATGGAATAGAATTGAAAGTTGAGAAATAAATCCTGTGTCTATGCTCTATTGATTTTCAACAAAGATGCCAAGACAAGTTAATGGGCAAACATGAACTCAAAATAGATCAAAGACCTAAATGTAATAGCTAAAACTATAAAACTCTTACAAGAAAACATAGCTATAAACCTTTATGACCTTAAATTAGACAAGAGTTTCTTAGCTATGACATCAAAAGCACATACAACCAAAGCAAAAATAGGAAATTGGACTTTATCAAAATTAAAGACTTGTTTTTCAAAAGATACCATCAAGAAAGTGAAGACAGCCAGCCCATGGAATGGGGAAAAATATTTGCAAATCATGTATCTGATAAGATCTAGGATATACAATCTCTTATATTTTAACAATAGAAAGAGAAATAACCTAATTTTTTTAAATGAGCAAAGGACTTGAACAGACGTTTCTTCAAAGATGATGTGCTGGGGTACCTGGGTGGCTCAGTCGGTTAAGCATCCAACTCTTGATTTCAGCTCAGGTCATGATCTCAGGGTTGTAAGATCGAGCCCCATACCCAGCTCTGTACTGGGCGTGCAGTCTGCTTGAGATTCTCTCTCTCCCTCTCCCCCTGAACCACTCTTAAAAAAAAAAGATAATGTGTAAATGGCCAATAAGCACATGAAAGGATGCTCTGCATCATTCATCATTAGAGCAAGGCAAATCAAAAGCACAATTAGATACTACTTCACATCTACTAAGATGGCTGTAATAACAAAAGATGGACAGTGACAAATGGTGACCATGTGGAGAAATTTCATTCTTCCTAATGGACGTGTAAATGGTGTTGCCGTTTTAGAAAACAGCTTGGCAGTTCTTCACAAAGATAACCTAGAATTATCATGTGACCTAGTAGTTCCCCTCCTATATACCTAGAAGAATTGAAACTTACATAAAAAGTTGTACAATACTGTTCATAGTAGCATTATTCAAAATAGCCAACAAGTAGAAAAAACTCACATGTCCATCAAGTGATGAGTGGATAAATTGTGGTATATCCATAAAATAATATTCCATAAAATGGAATATTATTCAGCCTCAAAAACGAATGAAATTTTAATAAATGCTACAATGTGGCGAACTTCAACAACATTATGCTAAGTGAAAGAAGTGTCACAAAAGGCCACATGTTATATGATTCCGTTTGTCTGAAATTTCCAGAAAAGGGGAGTAGACAGAAAGTGGATCAGTGGTTCCCAGAGGCTAGCAGAAGGGAAAAAATGGAGATGGGATTTCTCTTTCAAGTGATGAAAAGATTCTGGAGATAGTGGTGATGGTTGCAGAATTTTGTGAGTACACTAAAAACTACTGAATTGTATTAAAAAGGTGAATTTTATTGTTTATAAGTTATGTTCCAGATGCCAATGTCTTTCAGATAGATTAAATGAAATATATTCTCAGCCCTTTGGCTACGATAAAGTGTAGAATAAATGAAATATTTCCCACACAAAGAAGACCTCATTAACTCAGTAGTAAAATGATTCTTTTTATTATTTTTTTTATTTTTTATTTTTATTTTCTAAAGATTTTATTTATTTATTCATAGAGGCAGAGACACAGGCAGAGGGAGAAGCAGGCATCATGCAGAGAGCCTGATGTGGGATTCTATCCAGGGTCTCCAGGATCACGCCCCAGGCTGCAGGCGGCGCTAAACTGCTGCGCCACTGAGGCTGCCCTAATTCTTTTTTTAATAAACTAAGAAGAAACAAAAACATTATCAATTTGTTCTAGAAGAGCAGTTTTATTAATGATAGTTCAGGGAGGGGCACCAGCCCTGATAATTAATATCTACCTCATTCTTTCTTCATTTTCTAAAACTTCTTCAAAACTTACCATGTTCCTTCTAGTCCAATTTAGCTCTAACATGACTGCGGAATATACTCTGATACTGAAGCCACAAGCAAGGCTAAAACAAACGGTTTCAACTCAAGTTCTAACTCAAATTGATTGGTAGTGGCTACATGGAACACTGTTTAGAAGGATTCTGAGGCTATATTCAGACAAGGCAGGAAAAAAAGTAGTAATTAATTAAGAAAATCTGCCTTGAGCTTGACAGTGATAGTGGAGGTGGGCAGTGCTTGGGCTAGTTCTTTGATCTGGGAAAATGTATTATTCTGCAAAATCAGTTAGGGAGCTAAATCTGGATGGATTATAATGCAGCTAATAGGCACACTCACACAGCATGACCTGAAAATAAATTTGAAGTCTTCAGTTTACGTGAAAAATCCCAATATTTTGAAATAGCCAACACTTATGGCTGAGGTATCAAGATCTCTCAATAAATAGCACCAACTTTCATACCGTATACTATTGAGATATTTTAAGTAAGACATTTTTATAGTATGGGCTCTCCAAGGTTCTTTTTTTTTTTTTTTAAAGATTTATTTATTCATGATAGACATAGAGAGAGAGAGAGAGAAAGAAAGAGAGGCAGAGACACAGGCAGAGGGAGAAGCAGGCTCCATGCCAGGAGCCCGACGTGGGACTCGATCCCAGGACTCCAGGATCAGGCCCTGGGCCAAAGGCAGGCGCTAAACCACTGAGCCACCCAGGGATCCCCGCTCGCCAAGGTTCTTAATATGATAGTATTAGCATATGCTTATAATCGAATCTGATATAGTGAGAGATTATGTCAAGAGAGATTTTTTAAAGTTTTTATTTAAATTCCAGTTAGTTTACCTACAGTGCAATGTTAGTGTCACGTGTACAATAGAGTGATTCAGCACTTGCATACATCAGCCAGTGCTCATCACAGCAAGTGCCCTCCTTCATCCCCTTCACCTATTTCCCCCATTCTCCCCAGGCACCTCCTCTCTGGTAACCCTCAGTGTGTTCTCTGTAGTTAAGAGTCCTTTTTTTTTTTTTTTTTTTGCCTCTTTTTTCCCCTTTGCTCATTTGTTTGGTTTCTTAAATTCTGCATTGAGTGCAATCATGTGTTTGTCTTTCTCTGATTTATTTCATTTAGCATGATACTCTCTAGCTCCAAGGGAGATTTTTCTATGACATTCACAGAAAAATCAAGATAATCACCAGTAGATGGACTCTCTGAGCCTGCTGCAGCACACATTTTACTTAATTTTGAGTTTTACCTCCAAGTGGAACTGACTCCTCCCTCCTTTATATGCTACAGTAGCCAGCCCTTTCTTTGATAGATAGGTGTCTAAGGGGGGCACCTGGGTGGCTCAGTCAGTTAAACATCCAAATCTTGATTTTGGCTCAGGTCATGATCTCTGGGTCATGGGATCGAGCCTCACATCAGGCTTGGGGCTCAGCAGGAGTCTGCTTGAGATTCTCTCCCCCTCTTCTTCAGTCCCTCCACCCTCTCTATAATAAGTAAATAAGTCTTTTATAAAATAAGTATTTAAATAATGAGTCCTATTTCTCTGGCAGATATTGTAAATCTTTGCTTCTCAAATGTGGTCCCCAGACCAGCAGCATCAGCATCACCCAAAACTTCTGAGAAATGTAGTCTGTTAAGAATGCAGCATCATGCCAGACCTACATGATGGCAGCTCAAGGGTAGCCCCAGCAATCTGTTTGAACAGGCCCTCCAGGTCCCGATGGGCTCAAGTTTGAGAGCCCTTCTGTTTCCTTCTAGAACTCGGAAAAGAAATGGAGAGTGGGAGAATTGAGGCTGTAGGGTAGCAGGTTGGCATGGGATGTGAAACTCCACCAGACACAGTGAGGGGTTTGTTTCTTTCCTTTGGTTACCCCATGTGTCAACTCTACTTCCTCAGAAAGGGTTTGAAGTGGTCTCAGGAGCTCCCTTAGTCACCATGCCCAACCCACTACCGGCCTGCTTAGAATCACTTCTTTGGGGACAGTAGTGGAGAATGGGAAATGAAGATGGCACTTACACATTCTCTTGTGTCACAGAGAAGCTGCCATTTCTGTTTAAAAAAGAGTTGGCCTCAAGAGCCAACTTCTCGTGCTTCAAAATCCAGCTAGTAAATCCATGTGAAGCGCTTAGAACAGCACCTGGTTCACAATGAGAGTTCACTCTGTGCAGGGAGTAATGGTGTTGGTGGCCATGACAGCAAGGGCCAGATTCCCCCCAGGGGTGCCTGGGTTGGCATCTAGAAGCCTGGATGGGTGGTTGCTATATTGAAAGCCTGCCCGCTGGAGACAGATGTCAATCTCAAAACCCCTCGCAAGCCAGTGAGGCTCCCTGAAGACAGCGCCCTAACTGTGAAGCTGGTCATCAGCTGAGCCTCCATTGGCCCATCCATACTCACTGCAAAGCCCAGGGTCCTGGCTGGGGTTGATGTTTAGGGCAATGAACATGGAAGGAGAGGCTGAGGAAGATCAAGCAAAGCAAAGAGGAATTTCAGAGCCCTTCTAGTAGAAGTTTGGTGTTGAGGAGCCTAAAATGCAAGGGGTGGGGAGGTGGTCCTAGGATGGAAGGCAGCAGGTGAGATGGCAGCCACAAATGTGGGAACCTCTGAGCATGGCGTGAGAATGCAGGTCCCAGGCAGATCAGGTCACTGCCATAGGAAGCCACTGACCAGAGTCAGATTTGGAAGGCTCAGGTTACGGTTCTTGTTTGTAATCCATTTTTTCCGGTTTTTCATAGCCATTTTTTTTTTTTTTTTTTTTTACATCCTGGTGCAGCCAGCAGAGCACCATGTATCAGTGTCAGGAAAAACTGCGGGGTGGGGTGGGGGGGCGGGATTGTCAGGAGGAGGAAAGAGGAGCAAAAAGAGCAAGGAAAGGGGGGGGGGAGATTGGGGGAAAAGGAAGGAGAGGGAAACAGAGGAAGGAGGGGCTGTAGAGCAGAGGGAAGTGATGAGCGGCCTGTCCTCCATGTGTTGCATGTACTTTTTCCATTTTGTTATCAGGACTATGGAATTTCCTTGTGGAAGAGTCTAGGGAAGGAGAGTCTTACTCCTAATTTTAAAAATCAGCTGACAGTGAACTTTGTCTGCATAGGCCCCAAGATCTAAGGCAACCAAATAAATTCAATCTACTATAATGATGCAAATTAGATGCAGATCAAATCATTGGGCATGAGGGGAGCTGTGGAAGAAGGTTGAGTCCACCAAGGTATTCTAATTCCAGCAGAGGCATGCTGCTCCTCTGGGTTCTGAAGTTCTCAAGCTCTCACACCTGTGGGGACTGGGAAGATAAATGCAGCAAGCTAAATGGGCCTGGCATGAGATGATAATAGGCAACAGACACTTGGCTTCAGTGTCAGGGGGTAATAGGGAGTAGTGGGGATGATGGCAAAATGGAGCCCCATGCCACCCTCTGAAGAGGCAGCACTCCTTAGCTGCAGCCTATTACTTTCCTGTATTGTGCAACCATGGTCTCAGTGTGGTGGGACCTTCTAATTTTTTGCAAGAGGGCAGAGATCCTGTGTTCAGGCAACATTCAGCAGGCCATTGAAACGCATCTGCAGGCTGAATCTGCCCTTTGCTTCACTGGACCACTGTTGTGTATTTCCTTGAGTTTCGAACAGCCCATCAATCTTTTCCCGGTGCTCCTTTCTCTTTCCAGGCCACTACATTTATGTGGACACCTCCTTTGCCAAGCAGGGGGAAAAAGCCGTGCTGCTAAGCTCTGATCTACAGGCCGAGGAATGGAGCTGCCTCCGGCTGGTCTACCAGATAACTGCATCTTCAAGGTCTCCATCAGACACCAGCCGGCTGAACCTCTATGTGAGATTTGAAGATGAAAGCTTTGATCGCTTGCTTTGGTCAGCGAAGGAACCTTCAGACAGCTGGCTCATAGCCAGCTTGGATTTACAAAACAGTTCCAAGAAATTCAAGGTAGGTAGAATTTAGGTGCCCAGCTTATCACGTAGCTTTATGCTACTCTGAGGTTGGATGAAAATTTCTACTCTGAGGTTGGATGAAAATTTCTGCCACTGAAGGTAGTTATCTTCTATGTTAGGAGGTGCTGCTTTACAAGAGATGAGTCCCAGAAGAATATTAATAATTAATGATTAGTAAGTTAATATTTTGTTTATTCTTTAGAAAGGCTTCTTCCTAGATTCTGTTCTTGTCTAAGTGGGACTTCTGTGAGAATCTAAACCAACCTCCTCGATGGAAATTTAGTTTCTAATGGGCTTTAGGGAGCATTTTCATTTCTAGTCATTTTGTTTCATCTTTCTCATGTGTGTGTGGTATCTTCCTAATGTTTTGTTTGCTACAAATTTTGAACAAATCATTTAGTATGGTTAAAGGAAAAATGAAGATACTTTGAAGAGGGAAAGATATGTGAAGGATATGTTCTGATTCCTTTTCAAAGGTGAAGGCTGTTCCATCTGAAGTGTTGGAAAAGGAAGATAGACAATGTGACATAAAGCTGAGTGTTGTTTGGAGCAGGCAAGGAGGATGGGATCCCGACTCACTTGGCCAGACATGAAGTGCGATATTCAGTGAGACTGTGCTGTAGAGGACAGGATAGGGCCTTCATGAAAACTTTCTCCATTCCTAATTCCCTTTTCAACTCCCTATCCCATCTCTCTCCCTCAGAAAGTGTTGAAATGCTATCTTCTCCTCTCCCCCTGCCACTTGCAGCCCCTCACATCAGGCAGGACAGATGATTGAGGGAAGGAGCAGTGAGGTCTGAGCTCTCTAGTTTACTCAGTCTGCCCAGCCATAGGCCACATCCTAAGTCTACCAGTGTCGTTGTCAAAGATTGAGCTGAAGTCACAGAAAGAAAAACAAATACTTTCAGAAATGGGAGCCAGAGTGAACCACAACAGTGCCTGAACTCCATCTCACAAATTGTCATGCTCCTCTCTGTTCCTTATGCAAAATTTTCATGTTTTTTTTTTAAACAATGCAGATACTACAAATTAATTTATGAGCCTCTTCCATCTCATGGGGAACTTCCCACTGCTGGTCATATTATGCTCCCTGCCTCTTCCCTTCCTCCAACAGCTTTCCCTGCTGAAGACTCTGCCCTGAGTCCCTCACCGTTCTCAATGGATTTCCCCAAGGGCACTGGCTGTCCTCTCCATCCACAGCCACATGGTGCTACCAACAAGCACTAGAGAAGGGAGTGGTTGGGATAACAGTAGAAGACAGTTGACTCTAAGCTTTTACTGGACACCTCACTCACCTTGTACACACACACACACACACACACACACACACACACACACATATTCTTTTCATAAAACCCACTGTGAGATTGGTACCCAGTAGCAATTAGCTGAGACAAGCAATCTCGCTCTGCCTTGAATTGCTGAATAGCTCCTGACCAGTCTCTGAAATACTGAGCCAAGGAACAACAGTGCTGGAAGCCTAACTCCTTTCTTCCTCATGTGTCATGCAGATTTTAATAGAAGGTGTGCTAGGACAGGGAAGCACGGCCAGCATCGCGCTCTTTGAAATCAAGATGACAACCGGCTACTGTATTGGTAAGTGGGTTTCATTTTCATTGTACCAGAAGGTGAATTGTGAATCTTCTTCTAAAATCTGTTGCCAGAGGGAATCGAATCAATCCTAAAGGGCAAGCTGTTTTATAGCAGTCAGTGCATAATGCAGAGTAGCTTAGATGCTGCTTCACTTGAATGGTGTCCCGTCACTCCTGTGGGCGGTGGAGGAAGGCTCACTGGGGTCTGCCTGGACTGGCTGCATTAACGAAGGGAAAGTAGATGCAGCAACTATAACCTGACTTGCTGCCCAAACCTCAACACATTCTGATAAAAATAATTTCCAGCTTGCTGTGAGCTCCGCTTCTGCCAGAAAAGCAAGCATCATATCGCCTTTCTTCCTCATTGCACTCCATTTCTCTCCTACATACCTTTACCCCGTCTTTGTGTCCCCAGCGTTGCTTGGATGCCCCTGGAGCAGGGCTGCCTGGATGCCTCTTCCATGCCGGCCCCTCACCTTCTATTTGTCTGCCATTGGCACTATTTCCTTAGAAGCTGAAGACGGGCCCCCACGGAGGAGGCCAGGCCAGGCAGTGAGGGTGCAGGGGGGAGGAAGACAGGAGATCAGACAGGCCTGAACATCAGAGATGCGTTTGAGCTGGGGTTTCAGGAAGGAGCGGGTTTCAGTGAAGTCAGGTGCAGGGTAAGAGGGGAGGTGCTCTCTGTGGGATGCCCCCAGTGTGGAGGAGGCCCAGAGCTTGCTCACCCACAGGCCAGAAGCCAGGAGGGTGTTTGAAGTGTGAATCGGGACCGCCAAGGGAATCCTAGGGAAGTCTCTGGATCCCAGCTGGGCTGTGGAGTGTGGATGGTTCTGTGGTCAGCAAGTGCTCCAGGTCAGCAGAGGATGAGCCCCTGCCCGCATCCTTACATGGTGACTCTGAGGGGCCCTTGGCAAATGACTTAGAAACAAGAAAATAACACAGGAGAGGAAATCCCCCAGGAAGTGGTTGTAACCTTACAAAAAGGGCCTGAATGGGGAAAAGGTGGGAGATTTGAGAGATTTTTCAACAGTGACAGCCCTTGGAGTTTGACCAGCTGTGGAGAGGAAGAGGAAGGGAGAGTCAGAGAATTCTGAATAAAAAAGAGCCTTTGCTGATCCCCTCTCAACTCTGTGTTTTGCCTTCCAAGGATAATACTAAGGCAAGTGGAAGAAAACATGGGAATGTGACCATGTTCTGAAGGTACAGTGGGGTTAGACCGCTGCGCCCCCTGGTAGTGCCCCCGCTCACCCCCTGGGGGCTGGTGTGGATCCCAGAGTACACTCACCAGATGGACGCCCCTGGTGCAGCAGCACCTGCTGGCCCTCAGCTCCCTGCGCCCTGCAGCCTCTCTTTCTCCACTTGCAAAATAGATATAAACTGCTTCCCTCATAGGAATAACATGGAAGCTGATGGGATCATAAGTATGAAGGTGACTGGCACAGTGCCGGGCACTTTAAAAATGTAAATTTCCTCTCTTCAAATCACTCAATGGCTTCTGGTTTGTTTGTTTGTTTTTTTTTTTAAAAAAAAAAAGGAAAAAAAAATAAAAAAGCAAAAGGAGTGCCAATACTTTCATCTTGTTGAGTAGCCTGATCCCATAATCCCTTCCCCTTTCTTTCTGTGCACTCTCTGCTTGTTTGCTCATCTGTAAAATGAGGTTAATAATAGTACCTACCTCATGGGACTGTTTTGAGGATTAAATAAGTTAATTCAGTTAAAGTGCTTAGAATAGAACCTGGCATATTAAGGACTGTTTTGCTTTCTATTTTATTCTTCAGCAGCCCTGGGCATGGAATGTTGGGTATTGCTTGGCAGACGCTGCAGTGAAAAAGTTGCAGATAAAAATCTTAACATTTTTCAGTGATTGCTAACGTAAAAACCCATTGATAGCTATATCAATCAGGGTCCTGGCAGGAAAGTGGAAACAGGGTGCATCCCACCTAATTTGAAGAAGACTCATTAGGGGCTACAGAGGTGAGGGTAGGTAAAGGAAACCAGCAAAAGCTTATGTGGCAATTCAGAACTGGTAAGAATGGTGATTCGTCAGACTTTAGGGCAAGGCGGGGGGGGGGGGGGGGAGGGGTGCTACTGGAGCCTGGAGCCAGTGGCTGTGTGGTGAGGGTTATTTGATAGGACCTGTGTCCTTGGAAGAGGGACACAGCCAACCCATGGCAGCCTGACAGGGAGGGAACTAGAGAAATGAACACCACCAGCCTCATTCTTCTCTTACTTTCCATTGGTCAAATCCAACAGGAAGGCAAAAGGCAGGGGAGACCATTGGTACAGTCCATATAAGTCTACCTCTGGAGGGCAGAGCAGGGTGAGAAAAGGTGGAGGTGGGGTCTGAAGGGGGTAATGGGAGATGACGAGGGCAATCATACTTCATATTTTTAGTTGATGAGTATGGGGGTCCTTCGTTTGTGAGCTTCTTATTCCCACTAAACAAGCCTGAGAAAAATTTATCTTTGCAAACATGTCAGTGCAACTAAAAGTGTGTGTATGGGCGGGGGAGGTAGGTGAAGTGTCTCTATTTTCTCTTCTCCACTCAGTCGCTGCAGAAGAACCCAGAGCGTAGGATATGCCTGCCCTGCCTTTCTGACTGTTTGTTGTTAATAAGAAAAGCAGGGGCTAAAAAAAAAAAAAAAAAAGAAAAGAAAAGCAGGGGCTTTTAACACCTAAGAAACATGTCCTTTTGCCCTGGGTATCTTGTCTACCATCAGGAGAGAAGGGGATGGGGAAGTATGCTACCAGAAGGGTGGCAGATACAATTTCTGGAGCTAAGCAGATAGTCCCAAATAGGGCTTTAAAGCAGAGGGGGCTGATACACCAAGCACTAACCACATGCCCAGCACTGTGTTGGGAGTGGCCACACTTACAACCATCCTGTGTGGTGGGAGTGTTCCCCTCATTTCACAAATGAAGGAACAGAAGCTGAGAGAGGTCATGCTACAAGCCACGTGGCTGGTAAGTGGACGGGCCGTAATACAAAGAAGCAAAAATGACTTAAAATTTCCATTATTGTCCAGGGATCCTGGTACAAAGCTTCCAGTGATCAAAGGGAATGAGAAACATATCTGAATTTGGAAGAGCAAACTCCGTAGTGGGTCAGGGTATACCGAGGGGTGACCATGTCTCCACAAAATGTGTTTCTTTTTCTCTTCTGCCAGAATGCGACTTTGAAGAAAATCATCTCTGTGGCTTTGTGAACCGCTGGAACCCCAATGTGAACTGGTTTGTCGGAGGAGGAAACATTCGGAACTCCCCTTCCGTTCTCCCACAGGATCACACTTTCAAGAGTGAACTGGGTGAGCTGGCGACAGATGGTGTCCTTTTCCCAGGAGAAGTGTTTTCGTCCCTACATTGACCTAACCGTGGCCCTGTCCACAGAAAAAGGAGAAGGGAGGAGAGGCCAGGAGTCGTGGTGGAAGAGCAGGAAAGGTGGGCTGTGAGATTGAGACAACCCGTGGACGGGAGCTCTGTAACTAAGGGGAAGGCCTCCCGGTTAAAGGCTTTTCTTCACCTGTGACCTGGCCTTGCTCTTTACACATTTCCCTATTATAGTTTACTTTCTTCTCTACTTGTTGTTCTATGTTTCTTATCCCTAAAGGCAAGTCTGGAATAATCCTAGATTGTTTTTCACTAAAAATAGATTGAGTGATGGGAACAAGTCCTTATGAACTTCCCAAGTGGCCCTGAGGTGAGTCTCAATTCCCAGTGATGAATCCTGAAAGCAACAGGGCCACCTAGTGGCCAAGTGGGCTGGACTGTGCAGGAAAATGGAGAGGAGAGGTTCTTGGGGATAAGTTGTCTTTGAGGAGACCATCTCCATAGATGGGAGACGTGTGCAAGGGCTTACTGTAACCTGGTCTCTAACTTTTTTTTAAGCGCCCATCCTGTAGCTTATCTTGGCTCTGGACAGTCTCCATTCTGAGACTGCTCCTACCTCTTCTGTCTCCTTTATAGCCAGACTCTCACACTCAGTTTCCTAAAGGAGCCAGGCAGATGTTATAAGTGTGACATGTGGGCTGGGTGAGGATTGTGGAAAATTAGGAAGCACAGATCCTGTACAAAGGGTACTCAGCTCTAATTAGTTGCTGCCATGTGAGATTGCGGGTCCAAAGGGCAGATCTTTTTATTTCATAAGATCACCAGGAAGGCAAGGATTTTATGTGAAATTTCCCCAATTTTTTGAAATTGGTAAATATTTTCTTTTTTTTAAAAGATGTTATTTATTTATTTGAGAGAGAAAGCATGAGCAGGGGGAGGGACAAAGGAAGAGGAAGAAGTAGGCTCCCCACTGAGCAGGGAGCCTCACATGGGGCTCGATCCCAGAACCCTAAGATCATGACCTGAGCCAAAGGCAGACGCTTAATCGACTGAACCACCCAGGTGCCCTGGTAAATATTTTCTTTAAAAACACAGCATGAGCCAAAAAAACACACCTTCAGGTCAGGCCCAGTTAGTCAACTTCTATTTTGCAGACTTTATTTTATCTGTTCCTTTTCTCTTTTCAACATGCCCAGGCTTCTTAAGTAATCATATATTAAAAGGTTGGAATCTCCTAGGATCACTTGTTTAAGACAAATGCAACATTGGAGCTAGCATTTTCATTCATTTGACTCTGTATCGGTTCTGATTGGAAAAACGACAATAAAATGGCACATTCCCTATGGTCCTTGCCCAGTTTCAAAGAATATACGTTCAAGAAAGGGAAAAAGAGGGATGCCTGGGTGCCTCAGTGGTTGAGCATCTCTCTTTAGCTCAGGGCATGATCCCGGAGTCCTGGGATCGAGTCCCACGTCGGGTTCCCTGCATGGAGCCTGCTTCTCCCTCTGCCTTTGTCTCTGCCTCTCTCTCTCTCTGTGTGTGTGTATGTGTGTGTGTCTTATATAAATGAAATCTTTAAAAAAAAAAAAAAGAAAAAGATTTCTATCATACATGGATGTAAGACAAGGTAGCATGTGTCAAGTGATCTAAGAGTGGTCCCCCCACTTCCCTCATAAAAGGAAAGTGCGGGGTATTCAGAGACAAGAGAGATCACTTACTGCTTGGACATTCTAGAAGACATGATGAAAGAAGTCAACTGCGTTTGCGGAATGGATAGGACCTTGACAGGCCGAGACAAGAGAGGGAGAGTGATGCATGGTAGCAATCATGGGGTATCGGAGGAGAGATATGATTGGGAAAGTGGTGTAGGGGCAAATTCGCAAAGGCCTCAAATGCCAGGAAAGAGAACTTAACTTTATAATGTCGACAGTGGGAGACCATTGGAGGTCTTTGAGCAAGGAGAGATGCAGTCACAACAATGTAGTTAGTTTAGTTAACCAGACAGTGCTTATCTCGGTAAATAGAGGACCAAACAGTAGAACAAGAGAACAAAAAACACTCTAGAAATGATTTCTTTAGATACATCTTAGGTCACTTACATAAATAATTGTGATTAGAAAACAAAACAAAACAAAAAAACCCAAAACATTTTCACTTACTTCTTCTAAAAGAAAGGGCTAGTACTTTTGGAAATGACAAATGACTGGAATATATAATATATATATATATATATATATATATATATATATATATACACACATACATATTTTGGCCCTACGCACGCAGAGCCCAACTCCATTTGTGGCCATTGTAGGAGCCACACTGTAAGTGTCATGTGGTGAGTGGGTGATAACCTAGCATGACAGATTAGTCCACCAATCTGGTTCATTCAAAACAACAAAATGTTGCCAACTCTTAAAAGCTTTGTTTCAAGGAATATGACAACTTACATAACTTTCTCCCATATCTTAAGAATTTAGTAAAGGAAATAGAAAGAAATCTTGAAAGAGTAATACATTAATAATGTTATAACTCTTGATGTCATTAACATAGATGTCTGAACTTAAATATGGGAAAGTGTCAGAAAACTTCTCCCAAATCACTTAGTTCCAGAGTCAGATGCACTGAGTAACCGATATGATGACTTAATGACCACTTGTTCTATGCATCATTTTTCCTTTTTTTTTTTTTTTAAGATTTTGTTTATTTATTCATGAGAGACACACAGAGAGAGGCAGAGACATAAAGGAAAGGGAAAAGCAGACTCCCTGCGGGGAGTCCAACATGGGACTAGATCCCAGGACCGTGGGATCACGCCCTGAGCCGAAGGCAGATGCTCAACCACTGAGCCACCCAAGCGTCCCTTCTTTTTCCTTTTTTTTAAAAGGTGTTCTTTCTTAAATAATCTCTACACTCAACGTGGGGCTTGAACTCACAACCCTAAGATGAAGAGTTGCACGCTCCACCAACTGAGCCAGCCAGGCGCCCCATATCATTTTGCATCCTCAATGATGATGAGGACCAGTTGGTTAGGGAGAACACATATTTCTTGGGAGAGGCAACGGATCTGTATCCTACTATCAGGTCATCCATTTGACTTTGTCACTTGAGTGTCATCCATCCTCTGAGGAGTGCATCATCCCTAGACTTTCCTCACTCTCATTTGTGACCATGGAACATTCCGACCTCAGCAGTGTCAATAAGGAACAGAGAAAGAGGACCAGGCTAGGAGTTCAACACTTGTGCTCCAGACCCAGTTCTCCGAGTGCTGGATTGCTTTAAGCAGTCCTTCATCTTCTCAAGGTCTCCACTGGCCTATTTTCAAATGAAGAATTTGAATTCCATAATCTCTAAGATAGCTTTGAGTTCTAGTATTTTAGTCCTAATGCTGTACATCCAAATCTCCAAATTCACCACTTATCGTAACCAGGGGGAAAAATAAACTAGGGAAACCCTGAGCTGAAGAAAGCTACACAGACTTCTTTGTTTCAGGACTTCTTGGTGCCTTTAATACAGTTCTGTGTTAATGGGTATTATGGCATTTCTCAAATTATTCAAATACCAAAATACTCTGTAAGCATGCACAATGATGCATGACTAACAGAGCTGTGAAATAAATGATATGGGACCACAGAAAAGTGAAAGATTGCCTTGGTTTTGGGGGTTCAGGGAAAGCTTTCTAGAAGAAGTCATCTCAGAACTGGAATTTGGCTAGATGGATAAGAAGTACAGCATATGCAGAGGCGTACAGGCATGAGAGTGGATACTTTATTCAGTGATTGGAGAGCATTTGAAAGTTCTGGGATATGAGGTGATGGCAGAGTAACACCCAGACCTCAGTTATGCTCCTGCTCATGACAAGTCTGCAGCCTGGGTGCCTACGTTCTACTCATTTTCCCCTGACTCTCTGCTGTTTCTCTTGAACTTCTACACTGATGATCAGTTGTGGCCAGACAGCTGTCTCCTCACCTAAAACACACACACACACACATACATTCAGACCCCTCACACATGGGCTCCCATATAAGACTTCTTCCTATATACAGTGAGGCTAAAACAGATGAGTTCTAAAGATTCTCTGATATTTTCCTTGAAAAGCTCTCTGCCCATAGGACTCAGAGTTTTGGCCAGAATCACTATTGGGAGAACAAAAAATAATAATAATAATAACCTTCCAGTGCTCTAAATTAAGAGGGGGGGTTGCCTTTCTAAGTACATTTGCCATCTACTGGATGTATTGATTTTTCCTGAGCTCTATCAATTTGGGTGGCAAAGTAAAGATTAAATGGTTCAGGTATCTGCCCACAGCAGCAGATTTTGCTCAAAAAACTCATCTCATGTTCATTCATTTACTGGAAGCAGCTTATGCTTTCAGAGAAAAACCAGAGAAGTGAACAATGGGGGCAAGCGAAGCTGTGTGTCCGCTTAGACACTTCCAGGGGTTGAGGGACACCTTCAGGAGGGCGCTGGCCTTTGTGTTGTAGAAGAAAGGAGAGTGAATGTGGTATCTGAAAAATGTGACACATATATGAGTTTTCCTCATTTGACCATGCATTTTTAACAGCCCCAAACCGTGAGTCCGATCTTTCAAATGGGCACTTGGTCTCCGAATGTCTGTCTCAGGGTGGAAATGGCTAAAATAATGCAGTCAGAACTCTTGTGAGACATCTTGGGAATGTTGGAGGGGATGGGATATTATCCTGCTTTTTTGTCATTCAATTCCGATTCATCATGAATGGATTTTTTTTTCTTTGTTAATATTTTATGAAGTGAAACGAAATCTTTCAGGAGGTAGCCTATTGGTAGCTCAGATCATTACTGTTTCCTACCTGCCTTGGCAAAAAAAGAAGGTAATTACTGGGCAAATAATGAGGGAAATCTGTTTCTTTGCTGAGATTTTAAAAATCATATGCACGTAGGGTGCCACCCTGAGAGCTGAGCAAGGTTTCAAAACCTAAATTAAGGTCAGAGTGATTTTATTCCCTCCAAGATCCTGAGATGGATGGAGCATCTTTCTATAATTCATGGCCACCTTTTCTCCTTTCAGTTCAGACAGAGCTCAGGCATCCTCTTAACAGTGCTATGCATTTACTCTCTGCATTGATCCACTTGGTTCCTTGCATACGCTCTCAGCGGGGAAGCAGTTTTATTAATTTTCTCACCGTTACCTTTACACAGGCTCTGCTCGTTCACCTTTCCCTGTCCTTGGATGACTTACCTTATCTTTCTGGACACTTTGAAGTATGAACTAATAGCCTCCTTCTCAAGGGTTTGGTTCAGCCCTGTCAAAACTCCAGCATCTCATCCGATTCAAATGTCCCCCCAGACTAAAACACGGTAGAGCCATAGAGAGAAAGCCATTGGCCTTTTTTCTTCATACTTCTTTTGCTTTTCCCTTCATGTTCTCCTACTCACTCTGCTGCTTCTGGCTCCTCCAGGGTAGGAGGAGTTGTGACAGTGGAACAGAAAAGGAAGGGATGGGGACAACAGATTTTATGTGACCAGTCCTATGGAAGCTGGAGTTTGGCCTTTATACTGCATGTGGTCCTTTTGAGAAAAGTCCTTTCAAGACATTCTAGCCTACCTACCTTCTGAGCTGGCCACTTAGGCTAAGGAAAATCTCAAATCTTTGCCCATGCCAAACTGGGAGGTACAGCTCACTGGCAACGGAATCCTTTCTCTCCATTCTACCCCCAGGGTCCCTACGGACGTCTTTTCTCTAGATGTATATGGTCAAGAGTCAGGAACTGCCTTCTGTGCCCCCACAAACCCCAGTTATCACTGATCAAGTTCTCCCGAGAACTCTGAGCACCCTCCTCTTGAGGCCCAGGGCAATTGAAGAACTCAGGGATTTCTGCAAGCATGGGTCAGGGGGAGGTTGAATGGTGATTTCCCTCTCATGGAGGTTCCACTCTCTCTATGAGTGGTTCCATTAAGCCTCTTCTCTTGGATCAAGATAAGAAAGGGGAAGCAATCCCTTTCCTTTTCCTTGGGAGGTCAAAAGAAAACACATTGCAGTTTAGCTCCGGAACACCAGTCTTCAAAGAGACTCTGTCTGCGATGTCTCTGATCCTTCTCATATCCTCAGGCTGGAAGGGAGAGATGGAATACATCTGGTGATGCCAGCTTAGATGCCAAGGCGGCCACAATGTAGCATATCCTACAGGGATGGTCTGGTACCAGACCACAGAATGGAGGTACTTGTCACCCATCGTTCTTGGCACTGAGGACTTAGCAGAGACTAGGAGACATCCCAGTTCATGTTCATTTATTACATTTATGTCATCTCTGAAAGCTGTCTAAAAAGACTAGAGCCTGACTCTACTATACTAAACTTACCCAAACTCTTAGAACTAAAGATCCATGACGATCAGTGTTGGATTCGTAGACAGGAAGAACAGGCATGGTGACCTCCCGTATTTAGGTGCTGTCTCCTCACAGTGGTAGCAGACCAGTGGGTTTTCCCAGCTGGCGTATGCTTCCTCAGACCATGCTTTCCCCCTTCCCCAGGAGACAGCTTGTCCAGACAACATGACACGGATATAGACGTCGCAACTGGAGCACAAATGTGGCCAACAAGGCCGAATCACAGCTGAGTCAGAGGATGCCTTGGCATCGGAGCCAAGCCGAGGGCAATTTTTGTGGAATGCTGGTTAGCCAGACTGTTTGAAAATAAAATTTCAGGAACTGCCCTCAAAGTTTTTTTTTTCCCTAATTCAAGGGGAAAATGGCTACCTAAAAGGGGCCGCTGGTTGCACATGAACCGTTGAGTTAACATGGGGACATATTACTGCATGCAGGGAAGCAAGTGTACATGCGCAGAAGAGGCCTTTGGCTGACATCGCCAAGATTTTGATATTTTGATACAATTGGAAATTATTTTTTGTTGTTTTTTTTTCCCCCTAGGAGCTGTAGTCTCTCTGTGTATAATCTAGAATTAGGGAAGGATAGACCTGCTCTAAGTCTGAGTATGGCAAAGCAGCAATGGCTTTGGGTGTGGGGGGGGGGTGACACTGCACTTCCCAATTTTTAGTTGTATGGAGAACTCATGGCCCCGTCATAGACTTTTTCATTTCCAGTTGAAGTTTGATTACTTAGACGTCTTTGTGGCCTGCAGGATCCCTTAATATTTGTTTCCTTATAGGATGTGTACATCTAAGGTCCATTTAGACCTAGTTTCGTCCTACTCAAACTTAAAGGGTCAGACAAATTGCCTCTCCCAGGTATTCTAAAGGCCCTAGCACCCTGCACCAGTTAGAAGGACTGGCCTCACTGAACTGGGCAGGAAAATTCTCATAATGCCAAACACTAGAGATATAATTCCCCAAGAATTCCAAGCTACCTTCTTCATTCCCCTTGGAAAGGTGCACAAAATGGTGCCTGCATTCCTCCAAACATTTGCTCTTCTTCCTCGGGGTAGGTTGTACCCGAGGACACACACTGAGCCTGGGCTGGTAGTTAGCCCTCCAGCCTGGCCTCCTGTGGCAGACACCTGGTGATTTGTGAATCATCGGCCCCGCTTCAACTAAGATGAGCCAGCTACCTTTTGTTTCCCAGTGAGAAACACTCTTACTCAGATTTTCAGTAAATAGTACCCAACTTTGGCAACAATTGAATGATGGGGAGGCGGGGCAGGGAGCACAACAGAATGCGGTCTAGTCTAGTGGCTCCATGGGAGACTTGGTGTCAGCAGTCCTGGTCTCAGCACCAGCAGCCTGTCTGACTCACTGTGGGCACATCACATTGTGTTTGCTGGATGGTTTTTGGATCAGAAATGACTGTGGCTCACTTGGCTGAGTGTCTTGTACATGAGTTGTTAATGAAGCACTTTAACGGCAGATTCATGGATTAATATGTTGTCCCCACAGCAGGTGACTAACTAGCCTTTAGAGAAGACTGTCAGATATCTGTCAATGGTGAGGAAGATGGATTCATAATGGGATGGGGCTTACATTTCTGTAAGCCCAGTTACTGTGCACCCCACAAGTAGAATGAATACCTCCTAGTGGATTGTGAGGTCTCCTGGGATCACCAAGTCTCCCAGAGGCCTTCGAGGTCCTCCTCACCCTCTGGGGAATGATTTCCCTTGTCATGGCTGTGTCAGTTTGGGTCCTCCAAGAGGAAGACCCTAAGCTTGGATTAGGTGGGAAAGAGATTTATTGGCGGTGAAGGGTAAGGAGAGAGCTGGAGTGACTGGGGCCCAGGTCAACAGGTCTGTTAGGCATAGTAGCTCCCATGCCTAGGAGCCATGACATTTTTAGGGGTCCGTGAGAATGTTTTCATTTTATTTATTCTAAAATCAGTAGAAAATGAGGTGCCTGGGTCAGTGTCCAACTCTTAGTTTCAACTCAGGTCCTGATCTCAGAGTCCTGAGATCGAGCCCTGCATCAGGCTGTGTGCTCAGCATGGAGTCTGCTTGCGATTCTCTCTCCCTCTCCCTCTGCTCCTCCTACTCCTTCTCTCTCTTTCTTTCTCTCCTAAAATAAATAAATAAATCTTTAAAACAAAATCAGAAGAAAATAATGAATGTGATAATAACAGATAAAATCATCAGCCCCGCCTAAATTGTGTTCATCTTTATACTAAAATAGAATCTTTAATATGTTCTAAGGAGGAGCAGACCCACTCCGGCCAAAGTGCCCAGGGCTCTCGAAAGTCAGAACGCGGCCCCGGCTGGGGAGGGCCTTTGGGACAACAGAGAAGGCTGATACCGGGGAGGGGAAGGCCAGGCCAATGGGGAGTTACTGAGGAGCCCAGGTCAGGTGGAAATGGCCCCTCCCCAGCATCCTGCTACCCTTAGGCACCAGCTGAGACCAGCCCGGTGTACGTGACCGTGGCACAGGCGCCCGAGGGACCCAGAGGTGAGGCAGCCGGAGGCTGTCAGTGAGATACGGTCCCTGCAGCAAGTTCACCCAAAGGTGGCATGAGCAGCCCACCTCCACAGCCCCCGCCAGGAAGTACCAAGGAAACAAAATAAGGGCTCTCCACCCGTCCCCTCCCATTGCTCCCCCTCCCCGCATATCTTGGCAAGGGACTCTGTTTCATTACAAAGAGCAGTCAATACTTCCTCCCTGCCTTTGACACAGGAGCGCCCAGTGAGCAAAGGTGTGTTACGGAGGCTCGCTGGGTGCATATGTTCTCTATTAGCAAAGTATTCTTGGGGAGGCCGGGCCCCCACAGCCTGGGTGTGGGGAGCTTAGTGGGGAGGCCTGCCCTTCCTTCCAGTTCAGAGGTCCTCTGATTTGATTCAGTCTGACATTCTGATTCCTTTTTTTTTTTAAGATTTTATTTATTTATTCATGAGAAGAGGCAGAGACACAGGGAGAGGGAGAAGCAGGCTCCTTTTGGGGAGCCCGATGTGGGACTCGATCCCAGGACCCCGAGATCACACCCTGAGCCGAAGGCAGATGCTCAACCACTGAACCACCCAGGTGCCCCCTGACATTCTGTGTCTTTGTTTAACATCCCTTCCCAGAGTCAGCAAAGTGGGAGTCCGTCAGCTGTTTCCAGCCTGCAGATATGCTTATTTGGCATATACAGAATTTTTAAAAAGTTGCGGTGGTGGGTGTTACCGGTTGAATTGTATTTCCTCAAAACCATATGCCCAAGTCCTCACCACTACAACCACCACCACCTCCCCCGGTACTTCAGAATGTGACCTTATTTGGTGGTAGGGTTGTTGCAGATGTAATTAACATGAGGTCATACTGAAGTAGGTCCCTAATCCAGCATGACTGGTGTCTTTGTAAAAGTCATTGGGAGGATGGGGGTGGATTTAGACACAGAGAGACATGTGCAGAGAGAGAATACCACGTGAACATGAAGGTGAAGATCTCTTAGCCAAGAAAAGCCAAAGTTGCCAGCCAGCCACCAGATTCCAGAAGAGAGCCTTGGAACCAATTTACCTTGACCGCCCTCAGAAGAAACAATCCTGCTGACACTTTGATCTGGAACTTCCAGCCTCCTGCATTGGGATTAAAAATTCATTTCTGTTGTTTGTGATACTTCATTATAGCAACGCTAGCAGACTCAGACAGGGGGTATCATTTTTAAATGGATAGATGTGCTATGAAAATTTATATTTTGAGCTTCAGTGGGAAAAGCCTACGGCACCGGGCTGGATGTCGGGGCACCAGCTGGGAGCAGAGGGATGGATGCATTCAGTGTTGGGCCAGAGAACCTAACCCGTGCAGGGGCTGCCACTCTTACCCAGCCGCGTGAGAATAGGGGCTCAGTGCCATCTGATTCTCTGAGTTTCACAGAGAAGCTTGTTTTCTATTTCTCATTGCTGATGAAATATGATTTCAAATGTTGGCAATGAATCGATCACTCGATTTTTCCCCTGGACCCACTCCACTTCAGTGGTATACTTGATCCGGCTGGCCCTCTGGTCATCTGAGCCTGTGATCTTTATTTACTCACAGTTGCATGTCTTGGCAAGATGCTAAGAGAAATTATAGTTAAACAAGGGAGATGGTTCAGGGGGTTGAACAATTTGCCGCCAGGAGAAACAAGCCTTGATTTATTCACCTCTCTCCTCTGCCATGTTGAGGTGAGGACCTTTCTGAGACTGTATCTGTGCTTTGAATAACCATTTGTCAAGGGCCTATTGCACACCAGGTGGTGTGTTAGAAGCAAAGCAAGTGTCCGGTGCAGGAAGGCATATCTCCTTCCTAATACCCTTGTTGCTATTGTGCTGAGTATAAAAGGGATTGTTATTAATCAGGCACCGCATAATAAAACAAAATATTAAGCTGTAATTGTTCTGAACTTATAAATAGAAAGGTCATTGTCGTGAAGCTACAACGCATCGCGTTCCTCCGTTGCCGCAGCTTACGTTGCTAATAATGACAACCAGTCTTTGCACAAAACAGACAATGGGGAAGGCATGGTACCAGAATCATTAATGACATTCCTTTATTTCATTGTAATTGTATTAGCCAGTCACAATGTGCCAGGCCCACGGTGAGCACTCCACATGCGTAATCTCATGTAATGCTTGGACCAGCTCTGCGAGGGAAGCATTTGGTTCTCCCTCTAGAGATCAGGACATTGAAGCCCGGAGATGTCCAGTAACTTGCCTGAGGTCCTAGCAGGGCTTGACCTCAGGTCACCTCAACGCCCAATCCAGGCTCTCCTCCCCCTTCCTGCTTCCTGGTTACTCTCTTGCACCAAAATGCCTCTAACAGAGGTCGGGTGGTCGACCTGTGGGCCCAGAGCCCACGAAGGCCTTGCCAAGGGTGATGTCCCAAGTCCAACCTCCCGAATCCCAACCCTGTCTGCATATTCTGTTAAAGAGGCAAAACTTGTAACCTAGTTTGAAGTCAACATGTTAGTTTCACTCAAAAAAAAAAAAAAAAAAAAAAAAAAGACTTGGGCAGCCCGGGTGGCTCAGCGGTTTAGCGCCACCTTCGGTCCAGGGCCTGATCCTGGAGACCTGGGATCGAGTCCCGTGTCGGGCTCCCTGCATGGAGCCTGCTTCTTCCTCTGCCTGTGTCTCTGCCTCTCTCTCTCTCTCTCTCTCTGTCTCTCATGAATAAATAAATAAAGTCTTAAAAAAAAAAAAAAAGACTTGCCCACATTTTGTGTGTATTGTAAAGATGAACAGGAGGGTCCTCTGTGCCCCTTTAGGAACAGCTGGTATGCTGAGTATGTTCTTAGAAGTCTTGTAACTCACAGAAGCCTTGGGAGAAGCAGGGCCCTCCTGGGGTCAGGTTCGGTTTCTTTCCACAGCTGCGTTCAGCTTGTGAAAATTCCAGTGCTCTGCAGCTGATGCATCTACCTCTGTAGCTGTGTATTTTGCTTCTACCCAAAGTCGGGCAATGAGAGAGAGTGACGGTTCTGGTCTTGTACTTAGCAGAGCACGTGGAGCTCCGTGCACTCCCCTCCCAGCAAGCACCCCCATCGGCCCGTGGCCAGACTTCGTGCGCCCCTAACTCATCCACTTCTTTGCCACACACACGCCCTGATTGCCTTGGAGCAAATCCTAGCATTGCACTGTGTCCCCTGAACCACCACCACCAGCCACCCCCCCCCCCCCGCCTAATTCCCGCCAGCCTGCCTTACGCTATGTGTCACCCTGTGATTTTCAGGCCACTACATGTATGTGGACTCGGTTTACGTCAAGCACTTCCAGGAGGTAGCGCAGCTCATCTCCCCGATGACCACAGCCCCCATGTCCGGCTGCCTGTCATTTTACTACCAGCTCCAGCAGGGGAATGACAATATCTTCTCCCTCTATACTCGGGATGGGGCTGGCCTCTACGAGGAAATCTGGAAGATGGGCCAGCCAGGGAATGCTGCCTGGAATCTGGCTGAGGTGGAGTTCAGCGCGCCCTACCCCATGGAGGTAGGTGTGCCCTGGCCGGACCCTCTGCGGGGGTGCAGCAGGCCCGGGAGTCTTTATCTTCCTTCCTCTCCACCCCCTGAGACCCCCTCTGCTTCTCCCTCTTCTTCTCTTGTCCCTCTGTCTTCCTGCTGCCTACTATATTTCATGGGCACACGTCCCCTCTGAACCTCACACTGTGATCGCGAGGCAAAAGAGATGAACACCCTCTAGGTGAAACCCACTCGTGAACTTCCATTCCTGAGAGCTAGGATGAAGCGTTCCCTTGCTGGAGGGAAGAGTCTTCCAGAGAAAGAGAGAAGGAAAAAAGAAAAAAAAAAAAGCCAACTTATTTTCTTCTCTCCACCTTTACAATATAAAGAATGTCATAAAAATAAGAGATTTATGATTGTGGCCCCACTTTGAATCAAGCCTGGGTGCTTTTGTTTTAAAACTTTTTATGGTTATGTGAGTGATAAATATCCAGTGCAGAAGAATGAGAAGATTTAGGAAAGCAAAACATGCTAAAACGGCCCAGGCTGACCCTGCAAGGATGAGAACACTAACATTGTGGTGTTTGTTATTATGCGCCTTCTTTCTAAGCACATATACACACCTGTATCTATGTTATATTCCAGCACTTACGACAATCCAGAGTAGATAAAATTATCCCCACATTACAGATAAGAAAGGAGAAAAAAAAAAAAAAAAGAGAGCCCCAGCACTTGATGTTTTTTATCTAGGTCATACAGCTGGTGAGTGCCAGGCACGTAGGAAAATTCTGGACTAAATTCTGACCTAGAGCTGAAGGCAGATGCCTAGATCTGTCTGAGGACTCCAGAGGGCTACTAGAATCAATGGGTGCAACATTGTGCTTGCAGATTTGGGGCTGTATGTAGAGTCTCAGTTACCACAGATTTATACATATTCCTTCCTTTTCACTTTGTGCTTTTCTAAGGTCTCCTCTAGTTCCCTTTAAAGTGCAAAAGAAGGCAAAAGAAGTGGATTCTTCTTTGCATGCTTTTTGGTGATGCCATCTGCTCACCTGATGTGGGGCGCTTCAGAGAGCGTTGGGATTGGATGGGTTTGTGACATGTTCTGTCCACTGAAGACAGGCCTGCCACTCCCTTGGCCCCTTCAGCTCCCGCCCTACACCCCCATACAGCTCCAAAGATAGCACACTGGATGTGTGCTCTTTCCTCTCCCAAAGTCTGACGAGGCCTTGATTTGCTCTTGCAGGCCAGTGGAAAATTTTTTTAAGTTTGAGTTATAGGGAGGAAAAGAAATGCACATACTGTTTCAGAAAGTTTTCCTTCTATTAAAGTCAAATGAGTCACACACACAATGACGACAGTTTCTTTTGCAAACTCCTTCCATCCGACCATAAACTCCTTGGGCAACATTTGTGTGAGTGCGGCTCTGCCGAATTTTCTTTTACATCCGTGCTTGAAAAGTCACAATCCTGGACACTACTACACCTCAGTATGTATCCCTCGGGTTCCCATGTGCGTTTGCTCCAGCAATCTGACTCATGATGCTGCTACTGTTTGCTAGTGGAAATTGCCAGCAAGAGAAACTCGCTCCGCAGAAATCAGTGAATTGAATGTCACCATATTCTCAAATGAATTTTAAAAAGGAAAACAAACATCTAAGAACCTCCCCCACCCTTTCCAAATAAGAGGGAACACGCTGGCACATGGGCTGTGATTTGCAAATTTGGATCAGAAGCATTCTTACCCCACCTGCTCAGTAAGACCAAGCTCCATCATTCACTTTATCAGCGGGCACCCTGAAAATGAAATGTCACGGACCTGAGCTATGTTTGTGGAGTCCATGGCCCCTTCTCACTGGTCCATGTCTGTCCCCTCTGTTCTCAGCCTCCCCCCACCTTTGCCAGCAGCAAACATCCAGGCCCCCTCTTAGATTTTGCAGAATCCAAGGGTCTGTAGGACCACCGTTTTTGAGCTGAACAGGACCATCTTGTCCACACTCTTTCTTTCAAAACTAGGGAAACGAAGACTTAGGGAAAGGAAGGAACCTGCTGGGGCTCATTGGTGGCTAAGTAGGCTCAAACCTGGATAGGAGTTCCAGAGAAGTCAACCTGGAGAAATCCGCATGCATTTAGTACGGAGCTCAGTACGCACCTGACTCTGTGCTGGGGGCTTTATATACCTTATCTCATTTAATCTCCTTGATTGTCCCACAAAGTAGGGTTATGCCTATTTTATAAATAACAAAGGCAAAGCCTTAAGAGGGTTCGCAATGTATTCAAGGTCACCTAGTAGTACCAGAAATGGGATTTGAACTATGGTCCGTCTGCCTCCAAGACACCCTTCTCTTTAGAAGAGGTTTGAAAACTAGAAGCCTAGGGGTCAGGTCCAGCCTACAACTATTTGCTCTCTAGAGTAGTGGGTTGGGTTTTTTCCCCTGTTTTTTCCATGTTTGTTTTAGTGTTTAAATAAATGGCCAACACTGAAATAGCCAAAGATTTCCCAGGAGAAATCTAGAGATCCAGGTCCTCTTGACAATTTGGTAGGTCCTGACACTTCAGGCCCAAACTCCCACACATTAGCAACTGAGGAAGCTGAGAAGCAGGCGCCCCTATAGACTGAGGTTGGGTTCCCCATTTCAGGGCAGTCTGCACCCGATCCTGCTGTATCACACCAAGCTCATGTCATGTGTTTATGTCACCTGCCTGACATGAGTTTCAGACCCTGCCAACGTTTCATCCTCTCGTGTTAATTCACCAGAGTAGGCTGCACACTTGGGTGGTTTCCCCACTGCATCCCCCACTGTGCAGCGCTGTGTGCACTGCTCCCCATCCCCAGGGGCACCAGCAGAAGGTAGCAGATGGACCTCAGAGTAGAAGCCGGTGGCAGAGAAGGGAGAAAAATGAGAGTTGAACTCATGAAAAACCTCATGTTCCTTCTAACCATCTGGATGTGCCTGGACATGCTGAAATGCTGACATCCATACATAGCATTTGGGGCCTGATTTTGCCTTTGCAGACAAGTAATAGTCTTTGATCTTACATCCTTGTCCAGAGCCCTCACAGAGGATTTCATGTGTGAGAAAAGGGAAAGAATCCCACAGTGCCTTACTTCCATGTGAAGGGCAGTTGGAAAGCCGGGCCTGCTTTCCCCAAGTAGTTCGTTGTTTCTGTAATGACGTGGGTTATTAGCAAATTGTCGATTCTGTGGTTCTGTCGGAGAGAGATACACACTCAAGTAAGGGGGAAAAATCCACCAATAAAATACAACACAGGGCTCAGTACTCCCTCCCCTAGAAGAAATGGTGGCTCAAGTCGGGAGCTGCTTGAGATTTAGGAACATGATTCCTAACATTTGCCTATAACCTGTCACCACCTGATTTGACTGCCACATCATGATTTTTTAAGATTTTATTTATTTATTTATTCATGAGAGACACAGAGAGAGGCAGAGACATAGGAAGCAGGCTTCCTGCAGGGAGCCCAATGCGGGGCTCGATCCCAGGACCCAGGGATCATGCCCTGAGCCAAAGGCAGACACTCAACCACTGAGACACCCGGGTGTCCCTGCCACATTATTTTAAATCATAGTTAAGAGGAGCCCCTGAATGACTCCATCCATTGAGGGTCTCTTGATTTCAGCTCAGGTCATGATCTCAGGGTCATGAGATCAAGCCCCATGTTGGGCTCCATGGAATCTGCTTGGGGTTTGCACTCTCCCTCTGCCTCTCTCTCTCTTTCGAATAAATAAATAAATCTTTTTTAAAAATCTGTAAATCATGGTTGAGAGCTCTGAAGCCTAACAGAAAATCTGTAAACCTGTAGCAATACATCATCTTCCTCTGCAGGTTATTTTTGAAGTTGCTTTCAATGGTCCTAAAGGAGGATATGTGGCTCTCGATGACATTTCTTTCTCTCCTGTTCACTGCCAGAATCAGACAGGTAAGCATTCTCTTTTTCTTTTGGCTCACACAGGGAGTTTTCTTTGTAGATGCCTGTGGTTGGGACTTAATTCTAATTTTCTCACCTCTCCTGTTATCTCCTCCTTTAAAAAATTATTTAATCAAGTAGTCATTTTTCTGCTACATTACTCTTTTTTTTCCCCTAACAGAGTGAATTTAATTTTTTTGACATCACAGACCAGTTGTCATGTGTTAAGGAGCTTTCACCGTCCCTATCTACTAGGTAATGAAAATTAAATACAAACACATTCCCTCCTCATCTTTCTCTTTTTTTAAAAAAGAAGATTTATTTATTCATGAGAGACACAGATTGAGAAAGAGGCAGAGACCTAGGCAGAAGGAGAAACAGGCTCCATGCAGAAAGAGGCAGAGACCTAGGTAGAGGGAGAAACAGCCCGATGTGGGACTGGATCCCAGATCCTGGGATCACGCCCTGAGCCGAAGGCAGACACTCAACTGAGCCACCCAGGTGTCCCTCGTCTTTCTCTTTAAAGGATATCTTAGATCATGTACAGGTGGCTGAGTGGGTGGGAAAAAATTCTCAAACTCTCAAGTCGGATTATAAAAACTCTAATTTTATGTACTCAAGACCTATAAATGTCTCCATGTTTAAAGATGTTAATATTTGGTGTACAGTATCTCTATGACAGTTTGTGATATTTATAGTATGTACTTAATTTAATTTCTCTTTCTAAGTAAATCCTCAAATTCTTTTATCGCAGCCAATTTTGTAATTTCCATAAACTTAGTGTTTGGAAAAGAGAGGAAATTTTTACTTTCTGGAAAAAAGGGAAGCAAATCGATTCAAAATAAATTAGAAAACAAATGTTCTAGGGGTGCCTGAGTGGCTCAGTCAGTTAAGCATCTGCCTTCAGCTCAGGTCACGATCCTGGGGTCCTGGGTCTGAGCCCTGTGTCGGGCTCCCTGTCCGCAGAGAGCCTACTTCTCCCTCACCCCACCCCCCACTTATTCTCTCTCTAATTATCTCTCTTTCTCAAATAAAGAGATAAAATCTTAAAAAAAAAAAAAAGAAATGTTCCAGAATATGAAGGATGACACTATATTCATGATAACCCAGATTAATGCAACTGACCTTAGCTTTTAGTGTTTTTTTTTTTTTTTTGAGAGGCCCCAGGGAGGCAGTGATTGCCCCATCTTATTAATGAGCCCTCATTCTGAGTTTTAGAGCATGAAGTAAAGTTTTGAACCTGGCCTTTGTAGTATGACTTTCACTTAAGATAGAGTTGGTGTCTAATTTCATAGGGCTTCAGATACATTTCACAAGCAAGGGGACTGAGAAAGATAATGTTTTCTACTTGAGCTAAAGTGTTACCCCCAAATTAGAGAGAAACACTCTAATGTGTTAAAACCAAATATTTTTTTCTAATTCTAATTTTAAAAATGATCTAGCGAAATGGAACCAGACAAGATATGCATATTTACATATTTTCATTAAAATGATTTAATCCAAACTATAACCCCAAGATTAAAGGGGTCTCGAAGTTGGACAGTTCCCTACTCTCATGAGCTAGTATTTCAGTGGTGTTATCATAGTTGCATAACCCCTTTATCATTATTTTTGGAAAGTTTCTCCTGTTTGTCACCAGACATTTACATTGAACTTTTCTTTATTTTTATTTTATTTTATTTTATTTTATTTTATTTTATTTTATTTTATTTTATTTATTTTTTTACATTGAACTTTTCTATTTCCAAGTTATTCATATGGGAAAAAGGGGTGTTTATTCAGTATCTGCACAGGGTTGATGGTGGGGTGAAGATGCAGGTGAGAGGTTAACAGTATCTACTGAACCACCTTACAAGTAATGTTTGAAAACACTCTCCCTTTTAAAAAGATACAGAATCTATATGAGGGCTTTCCCACCGACTGGTGAAAAGAAAAGAAAGATTCCAGCAAAATAAGGACTATTTGTTAAAAGGTCCAATAGCCCTTCAGTCTGTAAAATTCAGCCCACATACAGGCCCTTCCTCTGCGGGGACCACCAGCGATTCACAATTTCATGTAATTAGGTTAGCCAAGTTCCATACTGGTCTTCAGAACTTCCCAACCTGGCAACTTTGCTTTAAACTAGTTTAATTGCATGATCATGGTGTTCTCCAAAGTCGGGACTTTGGATTCACATCACTGCTCTGCCATTTGCAAACTGTGTGACCTTGGGTATGTTAATTAACCTCTCTGAGCTTCTGTTTCCACATTTGTGGGACAAGGTTAGAAGGATCTGTCCTGCATAGTTGGGAAGATGATGAGTTAATTTCTGTGAAGGCCTTAGCAGAATATGGCACACAGAAAATGCTTGGCCATGAGGCTTCGTGTGATTTACTTAACTTTCAAAATATGCCCATCCTTTCCCTGGGGACCAGGGAGTCAGCTTGAAACTGAGGAGAACCAGCAAAGGGCACCGCTTTGGTGAATGGGTGAGCTGGAGCCTCCTTTGTGCTGTTCCTTCAGCAGCTGTCGGCCAGATTCTGAGTCTTAGAAGCTGAGCTCTCCGTTTTTCATACTTCATCTTACATTTCACAAATAGTTTATGCCCTTCTGTTTCATAACAGGTGCCAACATTTTTTTCCTTATCTTGGTTAGCTCCAGACTTGTTGTCTCTGCTTTTCCCAGCTGGATCTAGCATTTTCTTCCCTCATCCCCTTTAGTAGGCCAAGACAGGAATTATTTCAACATATGAAGCGTCTCGTTCCCACCATCTGGTTGGGCTTAGTGTTAATCCAATCTCCCAGACCTGGGACCCATCACAGAGTCACAGGTGTTAAACACCAGTGTCATGTCGCTCCCCAAGTATTCCCCCAAGATGCTGCCAGAGAACAGTGAGACCTCTCCACGCCCCCTCCTTGAGTTAGGGCAGTTCCCTTTCCAAGCCTCTCCCACCCACAACCTCTCTGTCCTCCACCACATTTGGCTTAGCGCCTGGACCATGGGAATAAGCTCTCATTTTAAACTGTAAAGCCTTGAATGGCTGACAGGTGATTCCACTTATAGGGATGCCGTCTTAATGCTCTGCCCCAAAGTGAGAACTCCCACTGCTCTGCCATATATAGGCCCAATCTCCTCTCGGGGCTTGGGTCCACCCTAGCCCCATGCCAGGGACTGGAAGGGTCTTGACACTCGTGGATATAACCCTCAAAGATGTCTTCCTGGGCCTAAATGCCATTTATGCCCATTTGCCAACAACACACTGCCCTTTTGATATCTGATTAGAAACCTGGCTCTGGTCGTTGCCTTGGTTACAGCTGTAGTGGCCTTAGCTCAGACCTCAAGCATCTCCACAGCCTGGTCAGTGGCCCAGCCCCAGCCCCTGCTCCATCAAGATTCCTCAGTCTGGCGCCAGGTCCTACTCACACTGTCTCCCAGCCAACTTCGAGCTGTCTCAGCCTGCTTTCGGGCTGGCTCGGGCTAAAATAAAACTCCTGTGGCAGGTTAGCAGCCTACAGAGCACGCTGTACCCAGATCTCCAGGGCGCTGCAGGGGCTGAGGATCCCAAAGCCTGCTGATGAGCGTTTACAGTTCTCAGGCTGGTACGGAGTCCATCTCCATGAACCTCAGGGTGGGACATGCTGCCAAAGATTCTTCTCCAACAGCAGCACCCTTCACCTGATTAGAGGATCTTCAGAACCTCTCATTTCCAAAAAGCTCAAGTGTCAGAGAGCAAGTAATTACATCTTACATTGTGATGCTTTTTGGCACCTTGCTCAAAGGGCCTTCTTCCTTTTTTTTTTTTTTTCTTTTCTGATCGACTGATGTTCAAGGGCTTCCAACTGCCTCTGATTCCTCCGTATGCTTCAAAGGGGTCATTATCGCTCAACTGTCATGGCCACTTGGCCCATATGCTCTGAAACCAGCCTTAAGCAAAAGCTTTCCACCCACCCCAGATCTCTGGCGTGCTCATTTTAGGTCACAAATAGGCCCTCTGGCCCCCTCTTCAGGAATTAGATGCGGTCTCATAGCAGAAGCAGTGTTCAGGGTGGAAGAGATTTAGGCTTTCAGTTATGCTTTTGAGATTTTCTTTTTATCAGGCCTCCTCAGGACCCCAGACAAATCCATTTCTAGGGCTAGGTATTTAGCAAAGGAATAAAATCATGTTCTCAGAAACATCTTTCCTGAGTGTCTCAGTTTGTCACCATGGAGAGAACTGATCTGTGCTTACTTTCAAGTTTTAATACCACCTCTCACCTCTCCTGCACACATAGTAAATGGGTTATGGTTCTCTTGTGGCTGCCCGGGGGAATATTCCTGGGGATGTATTCCCAATGAGTGATTTTACTGACCTGCCGTTCTCTGTGTGCCTGGCTTTTGGGAGTGCCATACCATTTTCTGGGCCAGACAGCTATCAATGGTGCATTTTCAACTACTTTTTCATTACCAGGTAGCAAGGGGTAACTAAGACTGGAGACCAATATAGGGTTTCCCTTGGTTGTAGATCTGCATAGGGAGGCTGGTGTCAAAGGAGACTCATGTGAATGACATCATCCTCATTTTTCAAAGACTTTATCTTCGTGGCTTAAAGATACTCCCTGATGCTCACAGAGCCAGGCCCAGCAACGCGTGGGCCAACCCACCAGTCTTCAAGCATTGAGAATGCTCTACGTTTCCTTTTCTCCTCTCTGGTTCCTCAGGGTGCTCACTTTGCACACTTGCTAGGGCATGTCACCTAACATACAATCGGAATCCAATTATGTAGGAATATTTTGTTCCAATTCTTTTTTTCTAATGTGGTGGTGATCACTTTTTACATGCTTTTAAAACTTTATTTGTATGTCATTTTAAACTCAGCCAAAATTTGCAAGAATACTATAAAGAACTCTCATATAAGCTTCACCCAGGTCTAAGTTATTACCATTTTACCAGATTTACCTTATTGACCATTTAAGAGTAAGTTGCAGACATTATGCCCCTTTGCCCCTAAATACTTCAGTGTGTATTTTCTAAAACCCAGTGCATTTTCCAGAGTTAACTCCCATCAAATAACTATAAAGTTCAGGAAATTTAGCTACTGATACAGTATTATCAACTAACTCATGCCACATACTAATTTATTCCAATCCTGTCTTTTTTTTTTTTTTTGAGATTTTATTTTTTTATTCATGAGAGACAGAAAGAGAGAGAGAGAGAGGCAGAGTCACAGGCAGAGGGAGAAACATGCTCCATACAGGGAGCCCAATGCGGGACTTGATCCCAGGACTCCAGGATCATGCCCTGGGCCGAAGGCAGACGCTAAACCGCTGAGCCACCCAGGGATCCCCTCAATCCTGTCTTTTATAACTCTTTGCTTTCTGGGACCAAGATTGAATGTTGGGTCCCTTATAGCATTTGGTTGTCATGCCTCTTCCATCCCCTTTAATCTGGGCCAGCTCCTCAGCCCACTTGATGGTTTTCTTGCTTTAGAAATTGAAGCATTGAGAGTATAGTGAGGTTCTGTCCATTATCAGCTTCCTGTTTCATCATGTCACTGCTCCCAGAACTCAAATATTTCTCTAGAACATTTCTCTTTCTCTGGCCCTAAAAACTTAGGCCAGCGTATGTCAGCATGCAGAACGGATCACAGTTGGCTACATTAAATGTGTCCCAAACTGTGGCAGTCACATCCCCTCTGGACTCAGACAATCTGAACAGTGAGATTTACAATCACTTGTTGCAGTACCAAGTTATTCTCAAAACAGCAGAAATCTTTTATGTTCCATTCACTCCAGGCAATCTGGAATGAGGTAGTATTTATAGACCAGGGTAAATGATACCAGAACTCAGCAAAAGCCAAAATAATACCGGGTGATGAAATTGGTGTGACTTTTTGGAACAGCGAGGTTTATACTAAGCAATGATTTTCTTCAAGCAGATCAGCTCCTACTACTAGTGTCAATTATAAATAGACAGCGGCTGAGCTGGTGACACTGAGATTGATCAACAAAGGAAAATTATTTCTGGAAAATATTATTTCTAAAATACCTGTCTTAAGAGAAAAATTAAGAGTTCCTTAAAATCTTTACCTTTTTCTTTCTCTTTAATTTTCTATGAATGAATTTGAATCGTGAAGAAATATGTGAATAATTGCTCCCAGTCTTTACATTATGAAAGGAAATTTCTTTTGAGGTCTGATATACTTCTTTATTTTTTATAGAGAGTATGAACAGAGTTCCTTCCCTCCATCTCCTTAGGGAGGAAAAGAACAATTTTCCTGTCATGCTGAGATGTTAGTTTGATGCTAACCTGTCAGCATGCCATTAGGGTGAAAATATTTTGTTGTGTTTTCTTTATTTGGTCTCCCTGGCTCAAATGTGTACGTATTTGTCAACCAGTTGATGTAGTCCTTTGAGATCGTTGGGTCTGGCATTTTCACTTTGGTTCTCCTTTGTCCAGAGCTTCCTTTCAGTGCCATGGAAGCCAGCTGCAATTTTGAGGAAGATCTCTGCAACTTTTATCAAGATAAAGAAGGTCCAGGCTGGACTCGGGTGAAAGTAAAACCAAACATGTATCGGGCTGGAGACCACACATCAGGCATTGGTAAATCAGGAGTCTGTGCTTGTGGGGATGCTGGGGGTTGGGATGGTGTTCATGCTCCATCTGCCATTCTTACTCCACACCAATCAAGACAGTGACTTACAAAAAAAAAAAAAAAAAAGCAAGCAAGAAAGAAAAGGCAGCTATAAAGAAGCAAAAATGATTGGTAATCATATGTTTGGCCATTTTTTTAAAAATTGGCATTTAGGTTGCTATGCTTGCACAACAGTCTGCCAGTTCTTTAAACAGCCAAACCTTTAGAAATTATCTTGCTCTTCCCTTTAGATAGATAAGTATCTTTAAAAAGCTATTAGATTCCAATTACATAAAACATCCAGAAAATGCAAATCGTTAGAAACAGAAAGCCAATTCTTGGTGGCCAAGGGGCTGGGGAGTTACTGTTTAATGGGTAAAGAGCTTCCTTTGGGGGTGACGAAAATATTTTGGAGCTGGAGAGTGGCACTCGTTGCCCAACATTGTGAATGTACTAAATGCCACTGAATTGTAGACTTTAAAATGGTTACAATGGTAAATTGTATGTTATGTGTATTTTACTCAATGAAAAATAATTTTGTACGGCACTAAAGGCTATAAAAACTATTGGAAAAGGCTGGGGGTAGGGGCACTTGATGGTTATGTCTACAAAGAACTGTAAGAAAACCAATTTGAGCTCCCCTGTGTAAGGATTAGCTACCTAATTACTTTGACAGCATCCCCTGTGAAGCCCACTTCTGTAGAGACTGGTGCAAAGAGCTTGTTTCAAGGGTTAGTGTCTAGTTCATTTATTCAATGGCTATTTATACATTGGGCACTGGGTGTGCTCACCACACTCTGATGACACTTCAATTTCAGAGTAGCGTACTCACACAGGCCCTAGGAAGGGCCTTAAAAGGGGCCCTCACAATTTTATACTTGTAATCATGACTTCTTTTCTTACAGGTTGCTTAACTTATAGAAATACAGGCACTACAAAGACCTATTGTCACCTTGGCCAGACTCACTCCTGGAGGATACACTAGTGAACAGATCAGGTCCTGTTCTCACTGGCTAGCAATAATCTCAATGAGCAGGAGAAGTGTTAGACAATTATATACACAAATAAACTTATAATTTACACATTGCGGTATGTGCTATGGAAGAAATGAAGAGTGGGCTCTGAGAGAGAATAGGAGAGAGATCCTGAGAGGAGAGAGTATTAGCTGGGAGAGTGGGAGGAATCCAGGCAGAGGGAACAGCATCTGTGAAGTCCTTGAATATGGGAAGAGCTGGACAGCCCCAGCAGTGAGAGGGTTACAGCGGCTGCAGTGGGCAGGAGAGTGGAGGAACATGATGTTAGGACATACACCATGGGTGTGGCAGGCCAGAGGGAGCATTTGGGATTTTTTTATAAAGGAAATGAGAAACCATTTAAAGTTTTTAAGTAAAAGAAGAGTAGAATTCAATTCGGGTTTCAAAAACATTGTTCTGGCTGTGCATGGCCATCTGTATTAGTCCACTCGGGCAGCCATAACAAAGTACCACAGCTTGGGTGACCTGAACAGCAGAAGCGTATTTTTTCATGGTTCTGGAGGCTAGAGGCACAAGATTGAGATGCCATCAGGGTTAGTCTCTAGTAAGATCTCCCTTTCTGCCTTGTAGATAAATGGCACCTTCTCACTGTGACCTCACATGGCCTTCACTCTATGTAAACCAGTAAAGACAGAGAGAAGTCTCTGGTGTCTCTTCCTCTTCTTGTGAAGACATCAGTTCTGTAGGATTAAGGCCTCACCCTTATATCCCCATTTAATTATCTCCTTAAAGGCCCAATTTCCAAATAAAGTTGCATTGGGAATTAGGATCTCAACTAATGGATTTGTGGGGGGACATCACTCAGTCCATATCACTACTTATATAAGATAACCCAAGAACCTTTTGTCAGATGAATTAAATCACTGGATAAAAAACCAAACTAAATACAAAGACCAAGGGAACAGAAGGAAAATTGATGAGGGGAGGAGCAGAAAAAGGAAAGAACGAAAAATAGATATTATTTTTTTCTTTTCTACCCAGGCTTTCTAGAATACGTGGATCTGTTTTAAGTTTACTGTAGGGGTGATGGAGCAGGTGGGAGGGGAGGTTCTTGACCTTATGTTTCTTTTTTTTTTATTTATTTAAAGGAAATAATTGTTCTTCCTTGGACCCTTTTCTTGCACAGAGAAGGTACTTGAAGATCTTTTCTGGTTGAATGGCAGGCTGAAACAAAATCGATTTTGGGGATGACACAGATCAGTCCCTAAGAATACTCATGTAAAATAATCAAAATTCGAAGGACTATCAGACCAGTCTGTGATCTGTTTCCACTAATCACTGCAGGAATAAGAAGGAAAAATCTACTCTGGACCTTACTGTCACTAGGACCCAGTATTAGGTACTCAGTCTGTGTCACTTGATTGACCCAGACAGCTGGAGCTCCAAGATGATTTCATCCCTTTTGTTTCATGAGAAGCACAAATCCTAACTGATGACTAGCATCTGAGCATATTGCAGATGGAAATCTATACTAGTTTATGAAGTTTACTGAAATTGAAGAAGTTTTTTTGATAATAGAGTCACAGGATATATCCTGTCACTTAAGCCACAGATATTACATAATGCATCCTATCATTTAAGACCCATGGAAATAGTCTCTGTTGGCAAATTCTACTGCTCTTAACCAAATTTTGCCACTTGACACTTTGGCCTAGATTATTTAAATTTTTCATCACTGATAGCCTAAATGTTTTGTCCTGTTTGCAGGGTACTACTTGCTGGCCAACACAAAGTTTACATCTCAGCCTGGCTACATTGGAAGGCTCTACGGTCCCTCCCTGCCAGGAAACTTGCAGTATTGTCTACGTTTTTATTACGCCATCTATGGGTTTTTAAAAATGAGTGACACCCTGGCAGTTTATATCTTTGAAGAGAACCACGTAGTTCAAGAGAAAATTTGGTCTGTGCTGGAGTCTCCAAGGGGTGTTTGGATGCAAGCTGAAATCACCTTCAAGAAGCCCATGCCTACCAAGGTATAGTAGAGCCAGTGCAATGCTTTGCCCCTTTGTTCATCTTTGGTTTCTGGGCTGGGTTAGTGAATTTCTGTTTAATTATTTTCAAATGGTGATGTTTTATTTTTCTTCTGACAGCCCCACCGCTACACTCTATCTGAGCCATGCACAAGTTATATTACCTATAAATTCTTTTCAGTTTTCTGTCTCAGAATCATGGCCACCGAGAGTGTTTGCTTGTTTATTTCTCAGATTCCCTGAGAATAGACCAAAGATGGTGAATTCATGGATAGTCCAAGTTCAACAGCTAAACTTTAATTTGAAGCCCCAATTCTGTGTGTGTGTGTGTGTATCACACACACATGCACACATGTATGACACACATAGGAATACTAATCACTGTATTATAATTTATAATACTAAATTACTTTAAAGGGTGAAATCAGTGAGCCTGATTTTATTGAGGCTTTAAGCTCAAAAGCTTAAAGTTCTACCTTAACACAAGGTAGAGAAGCTCAGTAAAAAATGAGAGCGAGCCCAGATGGAGAGAATTTATGTAAGGGTACCATCAGCCGCTGATTCTGATAGCAATGAGAATACAAAGAAGTATTTACTGCAAGGGGGATATAAAAGAAAACTATAATCTCCCCAAGTTTAACAACTCCTAAACTTAAGAAAGTTTTACAGAAGTAATAAATTCTGTCGACTACAACCCAGATATGAAACCAGTATGGGAAAATTCATTTTGTTTCAGCCCATCATTCAACCAGAAAATGTCTTTCAAGTACTTGCTCTGAGCAAGAATGCACTCAAAAAAAGATATGAGAGATCCCCTTCTTCAAATCCCCACAATGGGAACTCAAAATATATTGTTAAATGAATGAATCCAATCAATTGATCACGTTTATTAACCAGGAATTACCCAGGCTCCCTAGGGAAAGATACAAACCTAGAAGATTAGTAGAACCTTCTTCACAAACTTTAATGGCTTAGGCTTGCTTGCTGGTTATAACCATCCAGACAGAACATAACTTCATCCATCTGCTAATGAAATTTGGGACACCATTCCTATCACAGTGATGCTTGCTTATTTTTAGTGCATTGGAGTACCCACAAGGGCATGATTAAATTCTCACAGTGATTAATCAAAGATCTTTGAAAATCTTTACGAAGTTCTTTTCCATGGCTAGGCAAGAAGAAATTGTGATTATCATGACATGGCAGTCTCAGTAATTGGCTTCTTTTTTTTTAAGATTTATTTATTTATTTAAGAAAGAGTGCATGAGTGGGGGAGAAGGAGATGGAGAGACTCTCCAGTAGATTCCCTGCTGGGCTGCTGAGCATGGAGCCCAATGCAGGGCTTGATCCCACAGTGCTGAGATCATGACCTGAGCTGAAATCGAGAGTCAGATGCTCAACCGACTGAGCCACCCAGGTGCCCTGTGACTTACTGACTTCTAAAAAGGGTTGAGCTAATTTACCATACCTCTAGCAGAACGTAAGCATACAAGTTTTATCACAGTCTCATAGGCACAACTTGTCTTATTTTTATGCTAATTAAACAGGTAATGTTATTTCAGGCCTCCCCTTCTTAACTCCGTTGTATATTGATCATGTGGCTAGAGTGAGATATTTGGTTTGCCCCCTGGATGATAGGAGAAGCTAGGTGATGTTTCTGGTGTGAGGTTCCCATTTCTTCTTAGTCTAGACTCATGCTCTTTAATCTTATTGCCTAGCCAATTCCAAACATTTCCTGGGTGAGTCTATCTTTCCATAAATGTCATCTGACCTTTGCAATGTCATTGAATTTCCTCTTTGATCTGTTAGTCCTGGAGGTATCCAAGTCTCTCTGCACCTCTTAGGGATCCCAAAGGCTTAAATTGTTTCCCATTACCAGTTATTTACTCTGGCAAGTAGTATGGTAATACACACACACACACACACACACACACACAGACACACACACACAGGAACAGACATGCACCAGATTCACATAATCAGGGACACACCAGGAACTAAAGAAATATTCATTATACTCCATACCCTGTTATGCTAATGTTTTTTAAATTTTTTTATTTTTTTAAAAAAGATTTTATTTATTCATGATAGACATAGAGAGAGAGAGAGACAGACAGAGACACAGGCAGAGGGAGAAGCAGGCTCCACACCGGGAGCCTGACACGGGACTCGATCCCAGGGCTCCCAGATGACGCCCTGGGCCAAAGGCAGCGCTGAACCACTGAGCCACCCAGGGATCCCCTAATGTTTTTTTTTAAAGTTGGGGGATATAATAAGGATTTTACTCATTCATTTGACTTTCATTTGTTTATTCATTCATCCATTCATTTATCCCTTTATTCAACCAGAATTTATTAGATACATGCTCAGGGCAGGAGTTATAAAGATGAGTGAGGCTCAGACCCTGCCCTTGAGGAGGAGATCACAGACAACAGAAGACTAAAATACAGATACGTAAGCAACTAACAACAGTCCAATCTCACTGTCTCATGGAAGGGTCTCATTGAGAAAAATAGAATAGTTCAACTAATTGGACATTTAAAAAATAATAACAAGTAGAGACCCAGCCTGATGAGTGGATGGTTAGGTTCAGGCTGTCTGGATTCTAATTCTTGCTCATGCCCCCACCCACCCTACTTCATCCTGTCCCCCCATAACCTCTAGAAACCTGCCCGCTCCTTTAGAGTGTGTCCCTGCTTTTACCTGATGCCATGGAATGGGAGCAAGCCCCTCAGCCAGTGAGGACTCCCTGCACAACTTGCCGTTTGTCTCTTGGGCTGCCTTCCAGACCCTCCCAGCAGCTGCTTTTTTCCCTTCCGACCACATGAGGAAAAAGGGATCTGGACCCTGTGGGGGCAGGGAAGTTCTTTCAGCCTTGGAAGGAACTAGTCATACATCTGGCCCCAACACCCAAGAGGAGAAAGTACAGTTCACCACCAGAAAACTCGACATACGTCTGAAGGTGGCCTGTAGTTCTTGGCAGGTCCCTGCTGAACAGAACCAGCTCCTCAGAGAGGGAGAGAGCCATTTGACAGCCACCATGGGGGCCCTTACTTATGTAACATATACAGGTGGAAGTAAGATGCAAATGACGTTTCAGGGAAGGGATAAAATGAAAAGTCAGAGTTGCCCTTACTACTCCATCCTCCTGAATTCAAACTCCAATTGCACCTCTTTTTCTGGTGGTTTTCTTCCTGATTTGGGAATATTTTCCTCTTTAATTTTAAATATTGTATTTCCACATCCATTTCTTGATTCATTAACTTGAATAGTGTTCCCTGCGAGGAAAGATAAGGACTTTAGCTTACTTATACTATTCCTTCTCCTTTTTTCTCTCTTCACAATTTTTGGTTATATTGTATTTTTCACTTTTGGTGCTCTTTACAACTTTAATACATGTAACCATCTATATTTGGACCCGTAAACTCTAGATAGTGTCTCTTAACAGCCTCCTATGTAAGATGAATGAATCTTCACATCTACATCTCCCTTCACCTGTCTTGCCCCTTCTCTTGTCACCGTCTCTAAGCCATACAATAGCTTTTACATTGTCATGGCTTAGAATATTTATGTTCCTACAGTGAAGGCTTCTGGTGTTGCCAATGGCTGGATATCCAGTGTGGGTCGCCTTGGCATTTGGAAGACGACAGTTCTGCCTTCCGGTAGGGGCGTCCCTCACAATACTCGGTTTTTCACATCTGCAAGTAATGCAACCCCAGATTATTTCCACACATTTCCAAATGGCCCCAGAAGTGCCAAACCATCCTTGGATGAGAACCATTGGTCTATAAGTTGATGCTGAAAATTGAAATTATATTCTCACCTTACCTGCAGGCCACTCTTGTCCTGCTCCCATCTGTGCTCTGCCTGGCAGTAGAGTTTTTATGAGCAAAATGCCCTCCAAACCTCCCCACCCCGGAGTAACCTTTTGGCTTCCTGTTGCTTTTAGTGAAGAGACTCCGTGTGCTCTGACACCAACCCCATCCCCAGCTTCACCTCCTGCTCTCTCCATTCTAACCACACTGCGAGTTCAGTTCCAGGAACTCCCACCTCTCTCCTACCTTGGATAGTTATACACCCTGTGTCCTCTGCCTAGGCTCTTCTTAAATCAATCATGGCTTAAACCTCACTTCCACAGAGAGTGCTTCTCTGACCCTGCTCCCCAGAATAGTTAGGGCTCCCTGGGCATCCTAAGCCTCTTGTTCATCATCTTGGAGACAGTATAACACACTGATTAGGAGCAAAGACACAGGAGTCTCTCTGGTTTCAAATCCTAATCCCACCTATTATGGGCTTGCAATCTTAGGACTTTTTAAAATTGAGGTGCAGTTGATATATAGCATCATATTAGTTTCAGGCATATAACAAGGAGTTAATATTTGTATATGTTGTGAAATGATCACCACAGTACACGTAACGTGTCACTACACAGTTACAGATTTTTCCCTTGTGATGAAAACTTTTAAGGTCTCCTCTCTTAGCAACTTTTAAATATGCAATACAGGGCGGCCCGGGTGGCTCAGAGGTTTAGCGTGATCCTGGAGACCGGGGATCGAGTCCCATGTCAGGCTCCCTGCATGGAGCCTGCTTCTCCCTCTGCCTGTGTCTCTGCCTCTCTCTCCCTCTCTCTGTCTGTGTCTCTCATGAATAAATAAATAAAATCTTTTTTAAATGAATAAATATGCAATACAATATTGTTAATTACGGTCACCATGCTGTATGTTACATTCCCAGGACTTACTAATTTTATAACTGGAAGTTTGTACTTTTTGATCTCCTTCCATTCATTTCACCTACTCTCCACCCCTCACCTCTGGCAACCACTGATTTGTTCTCTTTTGTCTATGCACTTGGGTTTCTTTTCTTTTCTTTTTTAGATTCCACATATAAGTGAGATCACATGACATTTGCCTTTCTCTTATTTCTCTTAGCATTAATGCTCTCAAGGTCTGTGTTGTTATAAATGGCAAGATTTTGTTCTTTTTCATGGCTGAATGATATTCTCATATTCTTATAAACCTGTTTCTTCCTTACCTTTCTCATCTGGAACCCTAAACCTAACAGCTACTTAGATCACAACTGTTTACTAATTGTGGGATGACTCTCAGATCCTGACTTTTGAGCAGTGTTTGTTGACCCTTGGCACAATCACCTGGGAAACTTTAAATGTTCATTGTCCATCTCTCTTCTTACAAAAATATAATCTTCCTGAGGACAAGGGCCTTGTCAGCCTTGTCCATTTCTGTATCTACAGCATCTAACACTGTGCCAGGTGCAAAGTAGATCATCAGAAAAATTTTGTTCAATAAATTTAGTTTGATATCTATGTGGACAATGAATAAGTAGATGACTAATGAAAAGAACAATGAAAAATGACTTAAGAAAAGGAACAAATGGACTTTCTAAGGCTGGTAAGTGGCATAGCAGGATTTTACCCATGTTTATCCAGCTCTGAAGGATGCCCTTTGGCATGGGTTTTTATTAGTTTTTAAGATTATTTTTAGATTTATTTATTTGAGGGGAGCTTGGGGGGACAGGGAGAGAGAGAATACCAAGCAGATTCTGCACCAAGCCCAGATCCCAAAGCAGGGCTCAATCCCATGACTTCAGGATCATGGGACTGAACTGAAACCAGGAGTCAGATGCTTAACCAACTGGGCCACCCAAGCACCCCTGGCACAGGTGTCTTTAGATGCTCAAGGTTTCTACCCAGTCTCAGAGAAGGCTTATTCTTGAGCAGCTGCAGAAAGTGAGACTCCCTAGTGTGTCTTGAGGCATAGGCACCTTCTGCTATTTTATTTAATTCTTACCACATTCCTGCAAGGGAAGTGAGACATTTCCTTTTAGTGTCCTGGCCACCCTAGATGCAGAATCAAATGGATCCAACGTCATGTTCTGCAGAAGTGAATGCCTAAGCTCAGAGCTTACTGCACTGTTGTAGGAAGGAGCCACTGCTTCATGCCCTCGCCACCCTAAAGCTGGTCAAGTAGTCAGGACCTAACTCAGAGTGAACAGCTATGTTTTCATACCTGTGTCCTGGCTTAAAAGCCTTTTTAAAATTTTGACTACACCTGGCTTAATCCTGGTCCTAATTCTCACTGGTGAAAATGTTGGGTAGAGGGACGCCTGGGTGGCTCAGTGGTTCAGCGTCTGCCTTTCACTCAGGTCATGATCCCGGGGTCCTGGGATTGAGTCCCGCATAGGGCTCCCTGCAGGGAGCCTGCTTCTCCCTCTGCCTATGTCTGCCTCTCTCTCTCTGTCTGGGTCTCTCATGAATAAATAAATAAAATCATAAAAAAAAGAAAACATTGAGTAGATATTTTTGAGTATCTATGCTGCATATTCAAAATAATGACAATGAGCCCTTATATTTGCTTTGCTAGTTAGTATAACCTGCTTTCTTGAATGAGTCATGTGAGTCCAGAGCTGAGCTGAGTGAGAGGCAGCACGGGCCTCAAAGAAGACAAAACCATTGGCCTTTCCCCTACATGCTTCTCTTCCGTCACTCCTAATATATACACACTGCCTCATCTGTGCTTTCCCAGATGCCTTCTATTCTGGATGCTTCCATTCCTTTCTTTCCCCTAGAAGTCCTTATCCAGACTGTTTTAAGGACAATGGGCTGGTTCAATTAATAACTACCTGCTATTTCCATGGACGGTCTAATGTTTGATGGAAACTCTAATATATAGCTCTTTAAAGAAATGGTAGCAATGGCAACAATTTCCCTGAGGCCATTCTAGCAAAGTAGCCGTATGGACAGATTCTGTGTACTATTGGCACAGCTGCCCACAACAATGGGAACCTTCATAAAATGCTCCCTGGGTGCCGGGGACCATACTGAGCACTTGATGTATGTTGCTTCATTTGATGCTGTGACACCTGAGGAAGGAAGCAGTATAGCTCCACTTAACAGATGAGGAAAGCTGAGGCAGAGTATTAAGGACATTGTTCGGTAGCACACAGAGCTGGCTGAGATGAGAAGTAAATCCAGGTCTTTTTGAATTCAGAATCCATGTTGTTTTATACCAGGACTTTATGCCCCTCAGCCCTCTCCTGGTTGAAGGCATAGGATTGGCAAGAAAGAGAGCCCAGCCCTACCTAACTCAAGATTTGTAAAAATTTTGAGAGCTTTGGGTGGCTCAGCGATTTAGCGCCACCTTCAGCCCAGAGCATGATCCTGGAGACCCAGAATTGAGTCCCATGTCGGGCTCCCTGCATGGAGCCTGCTTCTCCCTCTGCCTGTGTCTCTGCCTCTCTCTCTCTCTCTCTCTATCTCTATCTATCTATCTATCTATCTATCTATCTATCTATCTATCTCATGAATAAATAAAATCTTTAAAAAATTTTTTTGAGAGCTTTATCATTAATGCCCAGTAGTTCTATTTTAGAAATAACTTTGGCTTCTACAAGGGATCGGAATCTATGGTGGGCCACCACAGACAAAGGAGGGCTTTGGGGTAGAGGGAAATACAGAGTAATGCTTAAGAGTTCTCGTGAGTGGGTTCTCTGCCACTTACACCTTCATAATTTGGGCTAATCATGTGATCTTGCTGAGCCTCACTTTTCTTCATATGTAAAATGGGTATACGAGTAGTACTTACCTCAAAGGATTATGGTGGAGAACAAATGAAATGTGTCAAGTAAAGCCCTTAGCACAGCATGTATTAAATTAACTGAACAGAGACAGAAGGAGAGAGAGAGAATGCCTGAGACTAAAGAATATTTTTTCTATGTCCTGATCCTCATCAGATTTCATAGGCAGCACCTCTACAGTATGTGGACAATTCTGCATAATTCTTGATTTTTGCTGTGCAGTATTCTTTAAGCTAAAAATAAAGTCAGGATTAAGTCTTTATTTTAATAGTACTAAGCTTTCTTAATGACACGGCTGTGTTTACAGTCATGAACAGCTTATAATAAATTTTTTAATGTCTTTGAAACATTTTGAAAGGCATGAGTCATGAAATGGTTTTCTTGATCGGTTTTTCCCCAGCACATTACTAAATGGAGGGCAGGTTATCAAGAGTCCCCTTGAGACCTTTATACACTAGGGACATTAGTAAGGAGAGAGAACAATTCACTCCAAAATGCTTTCCCTAAAAACCAAATGTCAGGAGAAACTGGAGTCATTATCAGAAATTCCATAAAGAGAGAGCACAGACATTAGCCTTTGTGTGTTCAAATCCTTAGTTTAAAATTATTCTTGGTCATTATAGCATATATATTAGGTCCTGCAATATCTCCTGGCCCGAAGCTAGTTTTCTCTTTAACAAAGATCTTCAAATGGTCTGTTAATTAGAAGCACTGGGAGCAACTCAAGATTGTGTTGGTTAAATATTTCCTTTGGAAAAAAAAATTGTTAACTGGTCCATTAATGAGAGAATGACCAGCCATTCTGTTTCATCTGAGCTCAGCTTAATGATCTTTGGGTTAATGGTCAAACCTTCTGAGTCTACTCTGCTATAAAATTAAAAAAAAAATAAACTTTAAAAGTCACTTAAGGATTTGGAGAGAACCCCTATCTGGCCAGTCTGAGAAAATATAAATACATTTAATTTTTTACTTCACAAGAAACTTATGTCAGCACTTTCAGGATATCCCCATAGTACAAATCATTTGAGTAGTTCATTGAAAAAATGTTCTGTGGTGGAAATTTTGCACACTAGCTCTCTTCCTTGTACACATGTGAAGATTCACAATGAGCAGTAACGTATTAGAAACTCTGGTAAATCCTACACTAAAGAACCCTGCTGAACTTCATATAAGGAGGAATTCCTTTAGGGTGTTTAACATAGAATTCTTGTCTTCTGTTGCCCCTCTTAGCATCATTATACTACTACTATCATAGCATATTATCTACTTACCTGCCTGTCTATATTAATCAGACCGTAAGTTTCTAGAGAACAGAGAGCCTTGTCTCATTTGTTTCTAAATTTCTAATGTGAACATAATTCTGTAACAGGGTGGGTACTCAACAAATAGTTGGAAAGTGGAACTGAACTGTCAATGAATAGGGTTGATGGCAAGGAAGAGCACAGAGGTCCAAGGAAGAAGCAAGATGTTTCTGCCTTTGGATCATACAAACCATGATCACTTCTAGCCCAGCACCTGAGCCATCTGTCCTGCAAGGAATAGGAGTGACCACTTACAGGCAGGAGTTGCTTGCTTGAGTGGATATAAGGACACACAAAGACATGTAGATATGGAGTCTGATTTGGGGCTTTTTATGATGATATTTATTAAAACCAAAAGCTGTGACTCTTCTCTTAGCACCAACTTTCCATCCTTACCTGGAATCATTTTGCTATTCCCAATGACTGATGGGGGGTTTTACAGGGCTTCTTGATTTTCTGGATGCCTTCCATGGACCCCAACACAGCTTCTCTAGCCTCCATTCTGCAGGTGTGGTCAATGATGCTCTCACTTTTTCTCCCAGTGCTTCAGGCTTCTCCCACCTTGGTCCCCTCAGTTTCTGGGAGTGTTCAGCAGCTACTTTCGTCTCCTTTCCCTCTCTGGGGTCTCAGCACAGCTAGAGAAAATACCACTGGCTCTCCAATGTCCCCTCCATGCTAATAGGAGAGCCTTCCTTTTATTCCTCTCTCCTCTCAGTGACTTCCTTCCTCACCCTCTGCCCTCAGACATTCAGATTCATCTTCACTTGCAACTTTCCAACTTGATTCTCCCTGCCTCAGTCTCAGGATGTGACCTCACAGATGCATGTCCCAAAAGGATGAAGGCTTTCAACACAAACTCCTTTGATTCTGTTTCTCCCCAAATCCTCCTTTGCCTCTATGGGTCGCCTGGCACATGTGACAGGAAGTATTACCCTTGTTCTTAGTCAAAACCAACCAGTCTATCCATATGTGTGATTTCACCATACTGTCACCTGTGGGACCTTATTTCCTAAATTATTTCTTTCTCATAAACCTTCAGTATCCACAGTCCTTTATACACTGCCAAACTATGTTGGCCACATGATCAAACAACCAACCTTCCTTTTACTTTTTTACCCATTTAAATTACCACCCAATCCCATGTTTTGTCTTCAAACTTCTTGGAAAACACATCTTCAATTAGTGTCTGTACTCCTGTGCAGGTTCTTATTTCTGAAATCCTCACCTTCTGACCGGTGCCTTCCTCCTACAAAGTATTTATCAACAACAACTATTTCCCACTGATGGTGCTACAGGAATCATCATGCCTGAGAAGATCCTACCCTACCTTTCTCTCAAAGTCCCATTTCAAGTGCCTCTTCCTCTTTGAATATTTAATAAATCATAACTCATGTCTTACTTATTAGCGTGAGATTTGTAGAATAGGAAGACTTGGCTTCGAGTCTTGACTCAGGCATTAATGATGTAATTCAGAATGTCATATCACCTCTCTGTGTAATAAGGATATGTTTTTGGGTGACCCACCACATCTCTTCTACCACATATTACATTTTTAGGCATCTTAATGTCAACAACTGTCTTTTCATACTGTGTAGCACAGCCCTTGTGGAGAGCTCTCTGTAGCTCCTTATTTCCTCTTGGGATAATCTTCTCCTTTTAGCAAAAAACTTGATGAAATTTAAGTCTGTGGTTTGGATTTGTGCTTTTAAAATCTTCCTTTTAACTTTGCCCTTTAATGATGAAAATGCAACTAGATGTAAAATATCTTGGCTTCTGAAAGTCTTAAAGTCAATACTTAGAAGTTCATTCAAATAGAAGAGCAAGTCTAGTAAGTTTCTGAGGAGACTTCTAAATAGGTGGCCATTGGATAACAAGACATCCTGCTCTAAAGGGATTAAGGAACCAGAAAACCAATGTGTAGACAAGATATATGAAAGGTGATAGATTTCCTATCACATTTCTTGATGTCTGGGTACATGGAGAAATGGCTGCCCTAGGATATTAATGTCCTGGTATAATTAAAGTAGGGCCACTGAGTGCAAAGTAGAAGTAGCAAGATCATTAACTATTGACAAGATAATCAACACATTATAGAACAGATTAGAGTAGTTCCATATACATAGCAAGGAAAATTATACTGTCAAGTGGAATAAGTTTTAATGTGGAACTGAATAAAAAGACGAAGTATGGAAAAGGAGACTCCTCTTGAGTTTTTCAAGCTAGACTTGGTGTCAGTTGTCAATCCAGGAATTCTCAATTACTTTAAATATGAGCAACACGGGGTTGAGATACTCGAGCTTTCCTTTTCTCTCCTTTTAGGTATTAGTTGAAGGCTTCTGCATTTCATGTCAACTTATGGGGGAATTACTGGGAAGACTGGTTTGCACAACTGCTGGTTGCCAACACAGCTTGCACGAGTGTAGCATCAGTGCATTCTTCTAGAACTTTCCCAAGGAATTAATCTCCTGGGGTATTGCTAGATTACCACATTTGTCCTCCCAGCACAGTGGAGAAATCTGAAAAGACATCACAGGCATTCTTTCCCCATGGTTTTATTAACAAACTTAATGAAGCAATCATTTATTCCAAGGATTGCTTATGAACCTGAAAGCACTACCTCCTCTATACTTTCAAATTCCTAATCCTGTGAATATTTCCAAATCTTGAAATGGCTGCATTTTTAGGGAGACTTTTCCCAAGTTCTTATGAGGCAACATTATTTTTTGATGTTCACACTGAGATTCTCTAGGGATCCTCTGGTTTTCTGAGCTCTTAAATCAGGTAAAGTATTTGCTGGCTTTGGGAGCTGTGAGCTCCATTCACTTGCTTGGAAATTGACAATTCATAAAAGTTAATAAGACTTTTACCCAGAGAAAAACACCATCTTTTCTTTTGCATAGAAAAGATACCTCCAGCTTTTTCTCCCTCTCTTGTGTGACTTTCTCTGGCAATTTTCTGCTCTATCTTTTCAGTACCCACCTCTAAGAGAAGTCACTCCAGATAGTCCCCAAGCTACTTTCCCATGGCATCCCCTGCCGCACTGCTATTGAGCGGTGACTCTGATTTTCTGTCTAACGTCAGGTTACATGTGTACCCATAAATACTCAAGGACACACAACGATTGTGGCCCACCCTTTTCATCTTAGTCTTTAAACCAAGATATTTAATTCTCTCTTAGTTTCATTCCTCAGATAAGGATGGCCTAATGAATGTCTGTGAAAGGCAAATGTCAGGCCAGGAAAAAAAGTTTGCAACATATATGGCAAACTCTTAGGATATTTGATATATGTATTTACCCTAATAAATCAATAAGCAGAAGGTAATAAGGAAGTGGGCAATGGATATGTACAGGCAAATCAGAAAAAAAGAAATACTACTGGGAGCATCTGGCTGGCTCAGTTGGTGGAACATACAACTCTTGATCTCAGGGTTGTCAATTTGAGCCCTGTATTGGGTGTAGAGATTACTTAAAAAAAAGAAAAAGAAAAAGAAAAATACTACTGGAAAATAAATGTACAAATCTATCCAACTTCATTTGTAGTCTGAGAAATTTTAAGAATTATAAAATAGCACATTTGTCTATCAAATAGGTTTAAATATTTTAAAACTATAATACTCTGGAGTATGCTGTTCCTAATAATAGTTATATCCATACTGTATACTGTTTGTATTGTTCAGCTTGTCAATTAAAAAGTATATCTTTTGGGGTCCCTGGCTTGCTCAATCAGTTAAGCATCTGCCTTTGGCTCAGGTCATGATCCCAGGTTCCTGGGTTGCAGCCCCATGTCTGGCTCCCTGCTTCTCCCTCTTTCTCTGCCAGTCCCCCTGCTTGTGTTCTCTCTTTTTCAAATAAATAAATAAATAAATAAATACATACATACATAAATACATAAATACATAAATACATAAATAAATAAATAAAATCTTTTAAAAATTAAAATAAAAAATAAATCAGTTTGGACCAAAAATATATGTATATATGCATATATGAGTCATATCTATGAATACTTAAAATATATATATATATAAATAAAACACATTATCCCAGAAAGGTAAGGATGCAAGGAAATAAGGATTTTCATAAACTTTAATATGAAGATACATTGATAATAATATTTCTAGATGACAATTAAATTACATGTCTCAAAAAGAAAGCCCCCAAACATGAATACAGTTTTGTTTCTGTTTTTAGAGAGGGAAGGGGGATGGTAGGAGAGGGATAGAAAGGAGAAGGAGAGAGATAATCTTAAGCAGACTCCATGCCTAATACAACCCTGAGATCATGACCTGAGCTGAAATCAAGAGTCAGACACTTAACCAACCACGCCACCCAGGTGCCTCACATGAATACCTTTTGACGCAACAATTCTGCTTCTTGGAATTTACCCTAAGGAATGAATCACGGTTATGCACAAAGATTTAGATACCAATATTCCTCACAGCAGTATGTATAATACTAAGAAATTAGAAACTGCCCAATTCTCCATCAGTAGGAGTTGGTCACATAGGTTGGGGCAGGCTACAAAGGGCTTAGTGTTATGCAAGCTTTAAACCACAGCCCTTCATCCAGTCATGGATCTACACTTTGCCTTGGGAATCAGTGAAAATCAGGCCAAAAAACTGTCTCCCTATCTCAGACATGAGTAGAGCAAAGTCAATATTCCTGCTTGGGTATTACGGTACCAGCTGTCCTCTCCTGACCCCAGGAGAAGTTCCAGAGCAGGGCTGAAGGTCAGGATAAAGACCTAGATTCTTCCTTGTTTGTTGTTTCTTGACTGCACTCTGTGCGTCTTCTGGTAGAACTGGCGTTTTTACATCTCCATCCAAGTAACCTACAACAATAGCTCCATAGTGTGATGTCCATTAAATTGGCCATTACCTTAAATTGCGTGGGTTAGGGAAGGGTTCAACCAAGGGTCCTTCCTGAGGGAAGGGGCCAGAGATCAACCAGCATTTTTTTGTTCAGCCTGCCTGCCTGCTGACGAGAGTATATAAAAAGCAGGAAGGCATTCACACCTTATTTCCCTTCAGTGATAATGAGTGACTGATGGGATAAATATATAGAACAGTGTCCTCTTTATTAGGGTGTGAGTCAGACCCTAAAACACTGACAATCACTTTTATTTTTAAATTTTTTTAAAGATGTTATTTATTCATTGATGAGAGACACAGAGAAGCAGAGAAATAGAGGGAGAAGCAGGCTCTCTGCAGTGAGCCTGATGGGGGACTCGATCCCAGGACTCTGGGATCACCACCTGAGCTGAAAGCAATGCTCAGGGTCTGAGCCACCCAAGTGTCCCAACAATCATTTTTAGTATCAACCATCTACCTTTGTCTAACGTTCATTTTTCCAGAGGCCTCTCACATTTATTTTCCATTTGGATCCTCAATATTAATTGTGTAGATTAGGCATTGTGTCCCCAGTGGGAAGACCAAAAATTTAAGAGTCAGACAGACCTTGCTTCCCAAACAAAGGGAAGGGAATGAAAACAAGTGCAAATGAAGCTAAGGTGGGAGGTGTGGCTGTGGGGAGTTGAAAACATTCTTTCCTAGGCGCCTAAGTGGAGGCAGGGTCATCAGCTAAGGCAAAGAAGAATGTTGGCTGAGGTGAGGGAAGGCAGGCAGGAGAGGTTACTGACTGGTAGCTTTTAAATTTCGCCACCATCCATATAAGATTTGGGTTCTGGTGCCGGGTTCTGGTACCGAGTTATGAAAAACTCCTTATAAACAGACATGAGGCAACCAGACAGGAAGCTGGTTGTAAATGGAGGTCAAAGACACGTTTGGTCCACTGCTATGAACTGAGGAGTTTCCAAATCACACCCTTCAGAATAATTTTTTTTAAACTGAGGTATCATTAGCGTATTACATTCTATTAGTTTCAAGCACACAACATTGTGATTCAGAATCACAGTTTTGAATACCTAAAGCAAAAGGGAGAAAAGAGACTGGTGGGTATAATGAAACGTGCCCTATCAGATCTTTGGAGCGCGATGGTTTGCATCTGGCTCTGCAGCTGGACTTGTGTGATCTCGAGTTGGTATCACAGGGTCTCTGGGCCTTCCCAGATTCTAAAAAGTGACTGATTTTGATGTGCCTCCTGGAGTCTCTCTTCTCTTCCCAGTGACCAAAAGATCCAAAAATAGTGCAGATTTCTGAAATCAGTGAGCTGAGAGATCTTAATATTTACCACGAAAATAGCAATGAAGAAGTTCAGCAGTTTATCTGCAGGTTTACCACACCACGCCCTTTATCCCAGAACGGAAGGCTCCTATGAGCAGAAGGGCTCACGGAGGGAGAGACTGGAAGCTGCCCAATCTTTGTTGCTTGTCAAAGCCAAAAATTGAATTAAATCAGATGGGTCTTTTGAAAAAGAAAAAACAAAACAGATGAGTCTTTTAAGAAAAAAAAAAAAAGTGTTGGTCAGCTAAAGACTTATTTAAAAACACATGGTCATCCTGCCATTTGTGGGATCTAAAGACCAAATATAGTATCTGCAGGAGGCATGCTGTTACAATTTAGCAACTATTTCCCAAAACATGGCTGGGATTCTAAAAATGCTAGTCCTGTACTCGTGTCTCTAGATGAAGCTCCACTCAGCCTGTCTTTAGGGATTTGAGAAAATTCCACCCCTTTAGCCAAGTGTCTTAATATTGGAGACTTTGTTTAGTTTTGCTTTACAGTTCTTTTATTTTTAGAATTCTATTACAGCTTATTGTCAAACAGTTAAATGAATACAACTGTATTATATAGGATACCCTGCAGTTGTGTCCACGCATCTTAATGAAAGACTCTGTAACTTCACAGACTGGATTATAGTAATTTTATGAATAATTATTCCACCAACTCTGAAGTCACCATACCCAAATTTATGTGTCCAAATGATTTCAAAGGAGTTTAACCTCATCAGAAGAAAAGTTAAATTTAACTCAGAATCAGGCCCTCTGCTAAATTGTCAAGGTCCACTGCTTTTAACAGGAGCCTAGCTAGGTTCATTTTGTGAACCTGGGTAATTTATGATATTGTTGGCATACAACTGAAATGTTTCTATGTGAGGATAGAAGGCCATTTCTGGAAACTATCATTCACATACTTATTATAGGCCCAATTGGAGCTATTCAATGAGTAAAGTAGGTGGTGGGGTAAGCCAACAATCTGGCCAACTATGTCTAGTGAGCAGGCCATGGAGCCTACTTTAAAAGACACTTTTAAATCAAGTTAATTCAGCCAGTGTTTAGCTGTTTAATACAAACAATCCTTTTTCGCTTCACAACAAAGGTTTGTGGTTATATATTCCACAGCTCTTGGGAAAGCTTTATTACCTCCCTCCCTCAGCGAAGTTGGTTGGGTAGCCCTTAAATTATGACACTTCATAAAGTTAGAATCAGTAACCCTAACTCCTTTAAAAGTTTAACCTGGTTTAGTTTGAGAACATAAGTTCCCAATATATCTGTTTATCTACTTTTTCTTTGCTGGGTGCTTTAACCAGGAACTTTCACAGACTTCTACAGGCCTAGGGATAGTCTAGCTCCTCTGATTAACACAGCCTTGTGACTAGATTCCCATACAGACCCTCTACCCACCCCACTGTCCCTCTTCCCCCCTAAAATAACTTTAGAAGACAATTAAAATTGTAGACTATGAAGAAAGTTTGCTCAGTTACTTTTTATGATCTGCTGCCCATTATTATGTTGTTTTGAGGGAGTAGATGATCCTTTTTGGAAAGGGAGAAAAATGTAAACAAAGAAAAGATTCTATGGCCCTTTGACAAATTTGCAGTTTTCTGAAGCAGGAAATTGGAACAGTAGAGCCTTGAAAATCTCGGGGATGATTATGTAGCTTGAGTTTTTGTCCATCTCTCTTGGTTTTTTGGCTCCTCTGCCTTTTGTTTCCAGAGCTTGAGGATATTTCATTGCTTGTTAGAACCATCTCCCAGTGACAAAGAGAGGAAGAGAAAACTAACTCCATCTAGTCTGCTTATAAAACATCAACAACTGTCCTGTGCTGATTGGGAAGAATAAAGTGAGGTTTTATCATCCACCCAGCAGTGTTTTACCACCCCCCACCCACCATAGGTAGAGGTACCTCTGGCTAAGAGGTAACTTTGCCCCTCAAGGGACATTTGGCAATGTCTCCATCTAATTTTGATTGTCTCAACTTGGGGGTGATACTGTTATCTAGTGGGTAGAGACCAGCGTTGCTGCTTAACATCCTGCAATGCATCAGAGAGTGTATATTAGTGTATTTGAGAAGGAGATGACGAGGAACAAAGTGAAATAATATATCCCTTAGACAGGTGTTCCTGATTTTATGCAAATCTCCTAAAACTTAATGGCAAATGAGATCTGCATAGATCATGTTGTTTCAGTGTATTTAAAGGTCCCAGTCCTTAGGTGCTTGTGATACTTTGCAATTTTTGTTTTGATAGAGAATATTCCTTGCAGAGGAGCCCTACCTAGACTAATTTTGGCAACACAAATAGGCAGTAACTTGAGAGCTACGTAAACATATTTGCAAACAAGTAATTTTAAATACAGTCAAGTAAGGATCGACAATATTACTTAACATTTTATCATACTTAAAAGAGGCATTGCACGTGCTCGTTTATCTACAGCACAGTGTTCCAATCTCAGCACTACTGATATTTTGGTGTTTATAATTGTTAGTGATAATCGTTTGTTGTGGAGGACATTCTGATGCATTGCAGGATGTGAAATATATATTCAGGTTGCCTAGGAATTTTTTTTCCAGTCTACGGAGGTATTCCACTAGCTTTGAAATACCGCCTAAAATGAAATAAACACTCTTTTTAAAAAGATCTACAAATAAGCAAGAAGTTAATCCCTCAAGAATTTAGCCTATGACCAGTTCCCTTCTTGTCACATTCTTAACTGGACCTAGGGACAGGGTTCTGAAGAACAGACCAGGATGTTTGGCTTTCCCTTTTTCCTGTCTCAACCCGGCCTGGTCATTAGCTGGCCCAGGCACAACTACCCTAAAGTAACCTTTCCACTTCAAGTAGCCCTCAAAATGTAAGATGGTGGCCCAAGAATAGGAGCTGACATTATCAGCATTATTAATAGCACAGTGGAAAATCTTGTGTGTTCCACCAAACAAACTGATCTTGTCATGTTTCTTTTGTGTGTTGGAATGCTGATAGGCAAGTGCCAAACAGATTTGAGGTTTGAGGCCGTAGCTTGAATCTTAGTTCATAGCTAACTGACTGTGGATCTTTTATAAGACAGAACAACATGTGGTCTGGCTAGTATTCTCAGTGCAGAAAGAGTTCTAAGATAGGAACAACCTAGTGGCCTAGTCTTGTCCAGAACAGCTTTAGCATTTCACCTAACCCACTGTGGCCCTTCACAAATCGTTTAGAATTCTTAAAAGGAGCCAGGAAGTTCTATGCATTGGAATTTCTGCAATGAGGAAATGCTATATATCTGCTGTGTCCAATTCACTTGACCACTAACTATATGTAACTACTGGGCACTTGAAATGTGGCCCGTGTGCCTGAAGAAATGAATTTTTTATTTTTACTTCTTAAATAGCCACATGTCCTCGTGGCTACTATAATAAACAATGCCAATCTAGGAAACACTAGCTCATTCCACATCTTAATTATAGATGTCCTGATTCTTTTTTCTTTTTTTTTTCTCAGTTGTAAATATAACAAAATTAAAAAGAATAGTTGGAAAATAGAAGGAAATTCTGTTTAACCCTCATATAATTTCATGGGCCTAACATAATTGTTCCAAATTTGATAAATTTTCAAGGCTTTTTTCTATGTACTTTTAGATGAGTTCAGTATAATTTATCTTATTTTGTTTAACTTTATCTTTTATAACCAGCTTTTTTTTTCATTTAACATTATGAGAGAAATAGACTTTCATACTACTGAATAATATTCACAAGCAATCAGAGTTAATGTTTTCCTATTTCTTAACTTGTGGTACCATAGTTTATTCACTTCCTGTATTTTTGTGAAATTTTGGATTGTTTCATTTGTTGGCTTGCTGGCTTATTTTATTGCTTGTGTTTGGTTTTATGGTCATCATAAAATAATGCTATAGTAAACACATGAGAGCACATTACTATTTCCCCTTCTTAGAATCCATTTACATGCCAAATGATTGAGTCCTATTTAGGTAATGGTTTACATGGTGAATCCACCCCAGATTCATTTTGGAAAAAGTACATTTTCACTATTTAGGTGAAAAATAGACTTGAAAATTACCAAAAGGAAGGAAAGCCAGGACTTTTTCTCTCTGCAGCACGATTTATTCAATAAATTAGGAGACAGATTGACAATCCTTCCCCCATAACAATAAACATTGCTGATAAAATACAACTGCATTCAATGCTGATGACATAGAGCTTTGGTTTGCAAATGGGGAATAAGTTCCTAGGCAAAAATCCTGCAAGTAGAACACCCTGCTGATAGGGACTCCTGGGTGGCTCAGTCGGTTGAGCAACTGCCTTTGGCTCAGGTCATGATCCCAGGAGGGCTGGTGGGATCCAGCCCAGCCTTGGGCTTCCTGCTCAGCGAGGAGTCTGCTTCTCTCTCTTCCTCTGCCCCACCGCCGTGCTCATGCTTGCTCTCAAATAAATAAATAAAACTTTTTTTTTTTAAGATTTCATTTATTTATTCATGAGAGACATACACACAGAGAGAGAGGCACAGACACAGGCAGAAGCAGGCTCCATGCAGGGAGCCCGACGCAGGACCCGATCCCAGGTCTCCAGGATCACACCCTGGGCTGAAGGCAGTGCTAAACCACTGGGCCACCGGGGCTGCCCTAAATAAATAAAACCTTAAAAAAAACAAAAACAAGAACAAAAACCCTGTTGATAATCTCTATAATCTCTAAAAATTAGAAAATTAACAGAGATAAAACAAAAATACCCCCTTTACCTTGTCCCTTGTAAATATATATGTGTAGTTATATATTGTTACATCTCTAAACTATTCTAATTTAAAGCAGCCTAAATATGGTCCAAGTAAACTTTTACACATCTTATAATTAGTAATTATTCTAAAGATGTTGGCTTAAGACATTTTATACTTTGCATAGTGGTAAACTGTCACATCATTTTTAAATTTATTTTGAAACAAATTTTGTATGCTAATGGTTCCCATCCTCAAAGAGCAAAGAGATCCTGCTGGTAACACAGAGAAGTTGAAGACACAACATAATATTAGAATCTAAAAAAAAAAAAAAAATCAAATATTCTCATTATTCCTAATTTGAGATTTAGTTTCTGTTATATCTCTTTGTCTTTGTTTGAATTAATATTTGTGTTTGAGGGATTGCACATGAACTGAATGACTTCGTGCTCATTATACCTTAGGTTACACATGCGAAGCAGCTTTATAAACCACAAAGTACAGTGAAAATCTAATATAAATGTTTTGAAAAGTACTCTTTGCTCATCTTGTATATGAAAAGGAGACATTAAAATCGGTCTAATAGGGGGATCCCGGGGTGGCTCAGTGGTTTAGCGCCTGCCTTTGGCCCAGGGCGTGATTCTAGAGTCCTGGGATAGAGTTCCGCATCAGGCTCCCTGCATGGAGCCTGCTTCTCCTTCTGCCTGTGTCTCTGTGTCTCTCATGAATAAATAAATAAAATCTTAAAAAAAATAAAAATAAAATTAGTCTACTGGAAAGATATGCAAAACTTCTCTTCCTCCCCACCCCCCTTTCTATGGCACAATGAATTTAATAATTTATAGTATGGATCGGTTTTTCTTTCACATAGAAGAATAAAAATGTTTGGCCTGATAAAATAACTGTATTTAGGGCTTTTATTAGTGATATTATCAAAGGACATATATCTTTTCTTCGGAAATGGAACATGAATCTCCAGATGGCAAATCACTGGGACTTTGTTCACAATATGAATGAAGCACATTGCCAGAAATTCATTTCCAAAAAATCAATGCTGTTTGTACTGGAAATGTTTTGTAAAAATGCTTGGCATTCCATCAACCCGTATGCACTTTGTGGATTATCTGGGGGAAAATATTTAAAACCTGACAGGTTTTCCTCTGCCAGGTGGTTAACCTCTTGCCTTCCTCCTTCAATTCTCTGAAGAATGTGAACTAATTCCAGCATTAATATACACAGCATATCATTATGAGCTTAACTGTGCTTAAAAAAAAGAATAGAAGTAGTTTCAGGGTCACGTATAAATGACTTGCTGTAACTCATGCCACTAGGACCTATAGTTCATGTGGACAAGGAAGAGGGCTCTGTGGTTTGCTTATGCATGCTTTGGACTAAGTAAATCCCAAGTTGTAAGAATTTCTAATTTGCAGCTAATGGAATTCATAGTTTTCTTTCTCGGAATTGTAGGTGGTTTTCATCAGCCTATGCAAAAGTTTTTGGGACTGTGGACTGGTAGCCCTGGACGACATTACAATAGAATTGGGAAGCTGCTCATCTCCAGGTAAGACAGCCAAGGTTTCAAGCGCCCTTTGTCTCCCAGGCCTGTGCCAGCACATCCTGTTTCTCTAAGAATACACCAAATACATTTAATCTGGGGCTTGCTTTTGTGGGTTTTTTTTGTTGTTGTTGTTTTCTTGCCAGAAGTGCCTCTGTCCAGATCTGTGTAGTAAGTTTTAGAATTTAGAAATGATGATTTGTATATAATGTATGACTTTGTACATGTGACTTGACTTCTATATCCTCATCTTTAAGAGAAGTAGTAATAGTAATACCTACCTGAACAGTGGGAATAATACCTGTACATGCCCTCGCATGCGGGACCTGGCATTTTTAATGTTGTCTTACATGAATGTAGATTTTCAAGTGATATTGATGAAATCATTATTATACAGATACTATACTAAACATGTAATTTTTCTTTTTCCTTTTTTTTTTTTTAGAGAGGTAGTGCAGGGCAGAGGGAGAGAGAGAATCTTAGGCAGGCGCCACACCCAGTGTGGAGCCTGTAAGCATGTAATTTTTAAATGATAATGAAATGAAATATTTTCTAAGTGAATTAAATGACAGTGGAACAGTGGACCAAGCATGGATGACAGGGACAAAATAAAGATGGTGGCCATGTGTCGGACACTATGTCTAATGAGATAATGGTGCATACCTCAGCCTGTATCTACTGATTACCACTGCATCCTAAACCATAGGTGTATCTATTTCTCTAACAAACAGGCAGATTGTGGTATCAGTGTGGCACTGCAGGATCATCTCCTTGTTTATCTAATTAAAAGATAATTTGTTTTTAGCCTCTTGATTTGTGAGGCACTGCAAGGATAACACAAAGAAAAGAAAGATAAAAAAAATCTCTACAGTCAAGGCATAGCTTGTACCGTATATAAAATAAAATGGAGTAAAATAATTATTATGCAAGAGATGTAATAAAAACAGGTGGTAGATTAGAGAAATTTGCTAAGAATCTCAATGCAGAAAGGTACAACCATGTTCAGGCAAAGAAGTTTCCAGTAAGTGGGAGGTGGCACCATTCTCATTTTAAGAATCATCATCCAAAGACATAAATACTTGTTTTTGGAAATGGAAAATAAGGCTCCAGGTGACACAACACGAAGCCCTAATATTTATTTAGCTACTATTTATTGAGAACTTCATGTTCTAAATAGTTTATGTGCATCATCTCACTGAACACAGTCCCGTGAGGTAGGTGAGAATACTGAAGCTCAGAGAAAGTCACTCACTTGCTCCACGCATGTTAAACTGTGTCTCCAGAAGCACAGTGAGCCTTTGCATGTTCTCTGCTTCCCTCCAGGCAACTATAGAGTTGTTCTAAGGATTTCCTTCACTTATCCTGGATTTCTGAAGAAACCTATTCTAGGCAATTTTATTATTTTCCATATTTCCATAAAGGCAATTTCCCTCCAATTTTCAGAGCTTTGTAAGCTCCTTCGGGCAAATAAACTCACCAATCAGAGGAGGTTTCTTTCTCGAAGTTATCCCGACACCTTGGAATCTAGATTTCTGATTTTTCTCCACTGCTATGGCAGAACCCACAGTAGAATCCAGGCTCTAGCTGGGGGCAAGAGGTTGGCATAGGTGGGTGGCCAGCTGGGGGGTAGGGAGGCTGCCTCTGCTCAAGCTCAGGCGTATGGCCAGGTGACATCCATACATGCAGGGTGGGCTTCTTCTAAGCCACGGGATGCATTTTCTTTGAAAAGGCCTTAACAATTACAACACCTGCTGTTTCCTTACAGAGAGGCTTCCACCTCCACCTGGAGAGTGTACTTTTGAACAAGATGAATGTGCATTTACTCAGGAGAGAAGAAACCGGAGCAGCTGGCATAGGAGGAGAGGAGAAACTCCCACCTCCTACACGGGACCAAAGGGAGATCACACTACTGGGGTAGGTGAGTTATGCCACATGGTACTGTTTGCTAAGGAAACCTGACCGAGCTTTCTAGGGGGTCATTCACTGCATTTTGGAAGGCGCAAATTTATGTCCTGGGTCTAGAATGAGCTACACATGCGATTCGACACCCCTGGGATAGATCGTCAAATTTGTGCATTCAAGATTGTTCTTTCTGCTTATACATTGTTTATGTATCTTGCGCAAAGAGGATTTAAATGGGCTTACAAAGATATGCACACAAAAATAATTTAATTAGAAGTGGGTTTAAAAATAAAAGAGAGAGGGACAGCATGAAGGAAAAAAAAAAGTAGTGATCTAAGCTGGAGCCAGCACTGAGGCCTCGAATGAAAAATGTGCTGGCAGACAAGGGAGGGAACATTAGCGTGCGAGCTTGACTCTACATTTTCTAGCAGCTGAAACAAAGATGAAAAACATGATTTACTGTGTCCTTAGGCTAAAGAAGAAGCACTCCACCAAGGGGTGTAGAAAATAAGGGGGTGCATTTTCTGCAGAAAATATATGAAGGACAATGAAATACACTAAATGTTGATTTATTATCACCATGTGCAGCAGTTGTAAACAATGTCAGTGGTAATATACCCCATACAGAATAGAGCTTTCTCACAGACACTCTTAATTTCGCTTAGTGTATCCATTGGGTGCACACTGTTCAGTCCAGAGAAGCAGAACAATGCCTGATCATAAGCTTGCAGAGATATTTTCTCAAGGGTCCTAGCAAAGAAGCCATTATAATAGGAAATACAAAGGGAGGGGCTCCTGGGAGACTTAGTCAGTTGGGCTTTGAACGTTGATTTCAGCTCAGGTCGTGATCTCGGGTCCTGGGATCAAGCCCCAGATTGGGCTCCACACTCGGCAAGGAGTCTGCTTTTCTCTCTCTCTCTCTCTCTCTCTCCCTCCCTCCTTCTCTCTCTCTCTCTTTTCCTCTCCCTCTAGCCCTCTCCTTGCTCACACACTCTCTCTCTTTCTCAAATAAATACATAAATCTTTCTAGATAAATAAATAATACAAAGGTGAGTTAGCTACTGCTATTTCTTATGGCCTACCTCAAGATAAGCCTATGGAATAACACCAGAGAGCACCCTGCAGTGTAACCTGTTTGTGAATTGGCTAAACTTGATGGGGTACCATCAGGAACAGCTTTATTCTTTCTTTGGACGCTCTCTTGAAACGTACCCTAAAATATTCTCCTTTCTCCATCCCCCGATCCCTTAGTTTCCCAGTCCTGTTGAGGTATTAGAATAGTTACCTACTTCTTTGTGTTACACAATCCAGTCCAAATCAAATCTTCAGTTTCTCGTTCAATTGAGTCACCTCTTTTTCCCTTGGCTGAGATCTAACTCGTAGTTTGGGAATTAGAAAAGGGAAGAAAGTTCCTTTGTTTTCTTTGTTGGACTTCCTCTTCCACCCCTCATTTCATGATCTTTATTCAGGATAAGTGGAAGAGAGATGGAAAGAAAAGAACTTTTAAAATAGTGGGTGCTAGGGACACCTTTGGCTCAGGGTGTGATCCTGGGATCCTGAGATGGAGTCCCACATCAGGCTCCCCTCCAGGAACCTGCTTCTCTCTCTGCCTGTGTCTCTACCTCTCTCTCTCTGTGTCTCTCATGAATAAATAAACAAAATATTTTTTTAAAAGTAAAATAATAAAATAAAATAGTGGGTGCTATTTCAGATTCTCTCTTGACTGATGAATATCCTCTGTTATAGCAGATACCTAAATATTGGCTCTTTGGGGAACCACTGCATCTTACAATATCTGGCAGTGTACTTTCTGGCTAATGTCCTGTGACCACCTTCTCTTCCCTTAGTGCTTGCTCTGCAAGCCACAACTCACACAGACTTTCTCCTTGGGTTCTACCTGGCAGTTTTGGATTGGGGTCCCTTCAAGAGCTCTTGATTCCATCCACCTTCCATGAGTGTCCATTTGACCTCAGGCACTAATGCACTCTTGCCTGATTAAGGAGATGTGCAGGTTGGTCCTACCACTGACCTTTCTTTCTTTCCTTCTGCGTTCGGGAGCTTATTCTGGAACACTGTTGCTTCAATAGACATGATGTTAAAGACATTCAGCATTGGTCCAGTAGAATAGATTCCCACTTCCAGCACTGAGTAGAAGATTCTAAGGGGTCTCTAAGAGTATGTGAGGCTGTATCGGGAAGACCAGGGGGTTAAAAAGATAATTGAAAGACTTGTATGAAAAAAAAAAAAAAAGAAAGACTTGTATGTTAATACTGTTTTGGTTGGGAATAGTTTGTTGCCCTTTGTAACAGACAAAATCCATTTAGGGTTAGCTCTAGGGACAATTTGATGCAGAGGATAAAACTGTGTGATCAGGAGCCAGTTTCCCTCCTGTCTACCTCTCTGCTCTGGTTTTTTGGGGTTGACTCTAATCTTAGATAGGCTCTCATCTCATGATAGCAAGACAGCTGTAGCAACTGTAGGTCTTTCAATATTAAATCTAGTGGAAAGGGCGGCCTTGGTGGCTCAGCAGTTTAGTGCTGCCTTCAGCCCAGGGTGTGATCCTGGAGACCCGGGATCAAGTCCCACATCAGGTTCCCTGCATGGAGCCTGCTTCTCCCTCTGCCTGTGTCTCTGCCCTTTTCTCTCTCTCTCTCTCTCTCTGTCTCTCATGAATAAATAAATAAAATATTAAAAATAAATAAATCGAGTGGAAAGAGGTAACTCAAACAAAAATTTTAAAAAGTGAGTTTCATTGGCTCTGATTGATAATGTCTTCAGGGCAAGGTACTGCCAACCTTGGTTTTGAATCCCCATAGGGCTTAATCTTGTACCTTGTATACTACAGATGCTCAGAAATGTCTTTGGAATGAATAAATGAGCTATAAGCCCTCCTTGACACATATAAATAACTAGCCATTTATTTAGCAAAACCCCTAGAAGTAGGGAGGTAACTTTTTATTATAAGAGGAGTAGAGAAAGGTCAGGAACAAATCAGTTTGAGTTAGAGTCAATTGTAATCATGATGTTGTATTTATGTGCATTTTTCTTGGATGGAGGAGAGTTGATAGTTTTTCTTCCATTTCTCAGAGACACCAAGAAAGCTAGTTGTAGCAGATCTGAGAAGAGATACTCTCAAAGAGAGCTATGCTGTGGTAGATTGCCACAGGGGAATTTTCAGGGTAACATGCTGTGGAATGTCTTGGACATAGAAGAGAGCACAAAGCAAAAATAATAAGCAGTGGAGGAAAGGGGTCTTTGAAAAGGGCAAGGAGGGTCACCAGACTTCCACGAGGTACAGACCAATGAACTTTGGAATTATACCCCACTCACTATGTATGGAGCCATGAGATAGTTACATAAAATCTCTTCATTTCATTTGTGTCATCTCAAAGATTATATAAGAATAATTATAGCCCCTTGCCTATCTACCTGCTTTATAGGCTGGTTAAGTTTAAAAATTGAGAGATTTGGGACTCAACTGCTGCTACGGTCCAAATTTCACTTCTACCTTGAACATCTCTAAATGTCATTTCCTTATCTGTATGTGGAATAATTAGTACCTACATCATAGATTGTGGTGACATTTATGTATGTATCATTTATATGTGAGACAATATCTAAAACATAAGGGGCAGCCTGGGTGGCTCAGTGGTTTAGTGCCACCTTCAGCCCAGAGCCTGATTCTGGAGACCCGGGGTTGAGTCCCACGTTGGGCTCCCTGCATGGAGCCTGCTCCTCCCTCTGCCTGTGTCTCTGCCATTCTCTCTCTCTCTCTCTCTCTCTCTCTCTCCCTCCCTCTCTCTCTCTCTCTCTCTCATGAATAAATAAATAAAATCTTTTTTAAAAAATCTAAAACATGGTTAGGATATGACCTGGTATATAATAAATGCCCTAATGCTCTATTATTCATTTGTTCTTTCACTCAACAAATATTCATTGAGCATCTACTATGTGCCAAGTCCAGTTTAGATACTTAGGAAACACAGATGAACAAAACAAAACAATCATTTGCCCTCTTGGGCCTTCTAATCTAGCAGGTGGAGAACAGACAATGAAGACTACACTGAAGTATAAATTATATAGGTTAGAAGGTAATAAATTGCTACAGAAAAAAATAGAGTAGGGCAGGGGAGCTTGGAAATTGGGAGGAGGATGTAAATGGAGTTGGCTTATCTAAATAGTAGAGGCATAACAGAGCTCATTGAGAAGGTCGCCTGGAAAGAGTTGGGGTAGCTGTCCTAGTGTGTTTCTGGGAAGAAGTGTCTCAAGCAGAGGGAGCAGCCAGTGGGAAGCCCCTAAAGTGAAAGTATGCTCACTGTGTCCCACAGACAACAAGGCTGGTTTTGCTAAACAGAGTGAGTTGGGGAGGCAGTACTAGGAAGTGAGATCAGAGAAATAATCATGGGCCAGGTCCTGGCCTTTTCATTTGTTAAAAAGACTTTGGATTTTAATTTACCTGAAATGGGAGGACACTGGAAAATATTGAGCTTAGTGAAGAAGTGGCCTGGCCCCATTTTGAGAGAATCACTGTGGCTGCTCTGTTGAGAAAAGACTAAAAAATGGAAATGGGACAAGAGTGAAATCAGAGAACCCAGTTGGAATAAGGCGAGGCATCCAGGTAACTGATGATGATGGTGAATTTGCAGTGAGGGTGGATTTACCAATGACAGTCCAGGTGGTAAGAAGGAGTGAAATTCTGGATATATTTTGAAAGCAGAGGCAACAGAATCTCTTGATAGATTAAATATGAGTATAAGAGAAAGAGAGGAATCAAGAATGATTTCAACGATTTTGACCTGAGCAACTAGAATATGAGTTGTGGACAACTAAATAGAAAAGATTGAGTGGAGCAGTTTATTGGGAAGATCAGAAGCTCAGTTTTAAATATGTCAGGTTTGAGATTCTTAATAGATATTCAAGGGGGGAGGGGTGTCGAGTGGACAGCCGGGCCGGGGGATTCAGGAGAATGGCCAAGCTGGAAGTTGTTGGCATATGAATGATATTTAAAACTATATAACTAGGTGAGATCTCCAAGGGAGGTCTTGTAGACCCAAAAGTGGACCAAGGGATAAGCCTTGGAGCACTCCAAAGTTCAGAGGTCAGAAAAGGAAGAACCAGCAAAGGAGACGGAGAAGAGTGGCCAGTATCACTGATGACATTGTACGGGAGCCGCTCCTGCAGTGCCTGTGGGAAGTAGAGACTCAACAAAGGTGTCCCCATCCCTCCCTTCATCTCCATGACCTCTCCTTCCTTGGCTCTCTTTTCACTTGTGGCCATGGTTGTTGCTGCCACCTCAGTCACCCTCATGCCAGTCTAGTGGTTCTTACCTAATCCTTCTATGCATATATCACTTTTATCTTCCCAAGTGGATCATAAATAACGTCAGGAGTGGGTATTTGGACTCAGTATGAGCTTGCCAGTGCTGCCTTAATAAAATACCTCAAATACTGCTGGGCAGCTTAAACAACAGAAATTTATTTTCTCATGATCCAGGAGGCGAGAAGTCCAATCCAAGCTCAAGGTGTTGAGAGGATTGGTTTGTTTCTGAGGCTTCTCTGCTCAGCTTGCAAATGCCCTTCTTCCGGTGGTGGCCTCACATGGTTGGCCCTCGGTCTTTGTGGTCTGTGTCCTGAGCTTTAGTCATTGGATTAGGACCCACCCTAACATTTATTCATGAGAGACACACAGAGAGAGACAGAGACACAGGCAGAAGGAGAAGCAGGTTCCCGATGCGGGACTCAATCCCAGGACCCGAGCATCACACCCTGGGCCAAAGGCAGACGCTCAACCACTGAGCCACCCAGGTGCCCCCTAACTACCTTTTTAAAAGAGCTATCTGCAAATACAGTCACATTCTGAAGTACCAGAGTGAGGGCTTTAGTGTGTGAATTTTAGAAGGATGCAGTACAACACATAACAGAATTCCCTGGAGTTAGTGCACGGTGTGCTGAATCCTGAGGGAGCAAGGTAAGCTCTTCTTCCAGAAAATGAACGGTCCCTGTCCTGCCCCTCTCAACTTTCTAATAAGATAATTCAAAGTTGTTTAATTTGCATACCACATTCTACCCCGTTCCCTCCACACACAAAATCCGTGATAACCTAGCAAAAGCACATTCAGTAGATCTTCAATTACTCATAATTTTCCTCCTTTATTTACCTTTTTTGCTGATTTATGGGGGATGTATTGGTTAACTGGGTGTGGCTTTGTGTTAAGAAATATGATATTGATAGTGTTTGCTTTGTCTCTGAAAACTTTGAAGGATGTTTCAGCTGGCTGGATGTTTCTGCAAAGATGATAATGCAAAAACATCTTTGTGTGCCCACTATTCACTCCCAGTAAATGCTTTATTCATTAAATGAAATCCTTTGATGCACAATCAAGAGAATTTTGATTTTTTTTTTCAGCACACTGCTTCCAGGGTCTGCCTTCTTCTTCATTCTTTACCTGTTTCAATGCAAATTTTTAGAAAGTTCTCAAGGCACCTTTCAATTTTCTAACTAAAGAAAATCTTTTACAGGTTATATCTTTTTTATTCCTATCTACAGTAATGCCGGCGAGGCAGCAAATTTTGCCATGGGTACCTACATATATGGAATTGGATTAAAGATGATTTGGTTTTGTTCTTAGAATTACTTTAGCAATTGCTTTACTAGGGAAATAATGTTAGCTAGTGATCATTTATGGAACATTTACCATGTGCAGGCACTATGCTGGGGACTTTATATCTTGTCTTAGTCAATTTGAGCTGCTATAATGAAAGTACCACAGACTGGATGGTGTAAACAAACATTTTTTTCTCTCAGTTCTGGAGGTTGGGAAGTCTAAGATCAAGGCACCCACAGATTGGGTGTCTTGTGAGAGCCTGCTTCCTTGTTCATAGACAGCCACCTTGTCACTGTGTCTCCTCATGGCTGAAGGGGCAAAGGAGCTCTCTGGGTTCTCTTTTAATTTTTTTTTAATTTTTATTTATTTATGATAGTCACAGAGAGAGAGAGAGAGAGGCAGAGACATAGGCAGAGGGAGAAGTAGGCTCCATGCACCGGGAGCCTGATGTGGGATTCGATCCGGGGTCTCCAGGATCGCGCCCTGGGCCAAAGGCAGGCGCCAAACCGCTGCGCCACCCAGGGATCCCTGGGTTCTCTTTTAAAAGGGTACTAATCCAGGACACCTGGGTGGCTCAGTGGTTGAGTGTCTGCCTTATGGCAGACATCTTATGGGATGCAGTTGAACACCTGCTTTCAGCTCAGGGTGTGATCCCAGCATCCTGGGATCGAGTCTCACATCAGGCTCTCCACAGGGAACCTGCTTCTCTCTCTGCCTATGTCTCTGCCTCTCTCTGTGTCTCTCATAATGAATGAATGAATGAATGAATGAATTTTTTAAAAGGTACTAATCCCATTGAAGAGAGTTCACCTCTATGACCCAATCAGCTCCCAAGGCCTCCCCTCCTAATATCATCATGTTGGGGGATAGGATTTCAACATATAAATTTGGGAGGGGGAGGCATGGGTATTCAGTTTGTAAACACATCCTTACCACAATCTGTAAAGTAAGTGGAAGTGCCTGTTTTTCACATGAGAAAACCAAAATTGGGAGAATTTAAGTGTTTTTCCATGGCCACGGAGTAGTAACAGGTAGAGTAAGGACAGAATCTCAGGAATGTCAGACTCTACTGGCTATATCCTGGCCACACTGTCTCACCAGAGTTTCCCTGCCTTCGTGATACTAGGACACTGCAAACGACCTGGAACAACTGTGACAGCTTCTATGTGAAAGGCCCAGTTCTTCACATAGCAGCATGATCTCACCCCAACACCTTTCAGCCAAAGAAGGGTATCTTCTCTTGGAAAGGATATATTCAAACTGATGGTATTTTTAGACATCTATAGAAATGCATCTAGCAGAAAGTAAATTCTTTTCTGAGCTATTTCTGATGGCAGCAAACCAGTGTTGTAAATTTAACTCCAGGGCTGCAGCCTGCACATCTAGTGTGTGTCCTAAGGCCTGAAAGGGTGGCTTCTTCTTTCTCTGGAGTCCAGTGGCTTGAGACATAAGTAGGTGGATATATTGGCTCTCAGATTACAATATGACAGGTACCACTCGTTCAAAAATTAAAGTATTAGCAAATAAAGGCCCCTTTAAAACATTTATTTTTTTCAAGCCACCAGTGTCACACGCTATGTGTATATAAGATGAAACATCTTATGGGATGCAGTTGAACACCTTCTTTCAGCTCAGGGTGTGATCCCGGGGTTCTGGGATCGAGTCCCGCATCAGGCTTCCCGGAGGGAGCCTGCTTCTTCTTCTGCATGTGTCTCTGCCTCTGTCTCTCTGTTTCTCTCATGAATAAATAAGTAAAATCCTTAAAAAAGAAAAAGAAACATCTTAGAACTGGGAGCAGTCACAAATCCAGATGATCTTGATTTATTCCCCATTTTCTTAGCATCTACTATGCCTTATGCACCAAATAATTGTCCCAAAATTATGATAAGTATAGTATTAAGGGTTAAGTTCTAGAGAAGTTGGAACCACACAGAGAGAAGCAGCTAGCTCTCCTTGGGAGCATCTTGAAGGATGAGTGAGAGTTCACCAAGAAGAATGGCAAGATGAAGGATCCCTGGGTGGCGCAGCAGTTTAGCGCCTGCCTTTGGCCCAGGGCGCGATCCCGGAGACCCGGGATCGAATCCCACATCGGGCTCCCGGTGCATGGAGCCTGCTTCTCCCTCTGCCTGTGTCTCTGCCTCTCTCTCTCTCTCTGTGACTATCATAAATAAATTAAAAAAAAAAAAAAAAAGAATGGCAAGATGAGGTAGCATTTCAGAACAAGGGAATGGCACGTGCAAAGTATGGAACCACTTAACTAGTATGCCACCTAACTAGGTGGCAGCTTCAGGGAACTATAAACGATTCTACTTGGTGGGTGTATAGGAAACTGCCAGGCAGGATTCCCAAGAAAGTGACGTCCAAGATACAAGTTTGTATACAGGTAGTATTTTTGGAGGTGTGGTGCCAAGGAGCAGAATGTGGATTGAAGGTAGCCAAAGCAAGGAAGGGGGCAGAACAGATACAAGGATGCATCATTTAACTTGGCCACTGTTGTGTCCAACTGGTTGCTGGATCCTATGGGACCTCTCAGAAGCCATGAAGATTGCCAAGAGTATTTTGAGGCTTTGCAAAGCCCCGCCCCAACCTCACCCGTGCACATCCCATGTGCACATCCCATGACCTATTTTTTTTTCTTTAAAAATTTTTGGTCAGTCTTTTGTTAGCTTCAATTGTTAATTTCACCTCAGGCAGTTGCAGTGTTAAACAATTATTTACCTGATTGCTTTTGACAAATGCCCTGGAGATAAGGCTGTTCATACAAAGTAAGGTCTACCTCAGTCAAATTAAATAAAGAGAAGCCTTAAGAAGTTGCCCATGCTTTGTCAAACAGGTCAAATAGTGACAATTTTCTGGGGACAGGATTTGGGGTAGCTCCAAACCAGTTCAGCCCCTTGCATAATTGCTGTAGGCTACTGCTTTTTACAGATACTTGAGTTGTAAAGATCCTGGTTTTCAAGTTTATCTTGGAGTAGGAGAATGAAGATGGGATTAGGTCAGGCTAAAAATTTACCTTTCTTAGCAAGATTATCATTTTTCTTGAATTAAAACTCGTAGATTGTTGTATGCCTTTAGTTAATTTCCAGAGTTCTGAATAAGTTGATTTGACAGTTTTTTTTAAATCTTCCCCTTGCTTTGATAGAGAAACACTTTCAGAGGAACTTACTCTGGTATTCTCAAAGCTCCACATTCGTCCCCAACTTCTTTCTCTTTAAGAGATTCAAATTCTTTGATGAAATTTATCTTATCTTCTAGTTCTTGGCCATAATACTAAATGGTCGTATTATCAAATTATTTTTTTTGTATTATTAAATTATTAAGCATATTATTTTACACTCCTTAAAAGTGTGATAGCTCCATAGCTGGGTCACCTGTGCTTCTGTTCCTGTAGTCTGTTTTCCCCCCCGCTTTGGCCCAGTTTCTTGAAATATCTGGTGTTTTAATTGATTACTGAACATTGAGAATGAAAAATTATAGAATCCTTAGTGATGATGTGTTTTTCCCCAGAGAGGATTTAATCTCTTCTCAAATAGCTGGCTTGAGTAGAACAGGTCGCCTCAGCCCAATCAGAACTAGGCCAACTTGAGCAAGTGTTGCTTTGCTGGATCAACATCTTGTTCTCTCCTACACCTAGGAGATATTCTCTGAGAGCAAACCCTGGCGTTTAATGAGGGCCCTCCTCTTTAGTATCTCCTAGACTAATTTTTATCTCTTCAGCTGGTGAGATTGCTAAAAACTCTGTTTTGCATTTGACTTCTTGGCTCTTGCCCTCCACAGCTTAAGCATTTGGCACATGACTCAAGGGAAGATTGCCAAGTGATGCGCTCACTTTTCTGTGCCTCTCTTTTCTCACAAAACTTGACTCTGAAGCCCTGGCTGCCTTGGCAACCCAGAACTCCAGTTACTATCTTCCCAACCCACTAAATTCTGTTGGCTTCTCAGCCTCTTGCTAGCTGCTTTTTCTGTTTAACTTCTGAACTGACGAGGCAAATGCCCCGTGGGGAAAAACAGCTTGAAGAATGTTGAATTCACTTTCCTGACCTCCTTTTCCTGGCAACTCGGCCCCCTCGAATCCTTCCTGCTTCCTCTCTGCTAGTACCAAGACAGGTGTTTTCTAAAATATATAGATATTATCCATTGTTTTTCCAACTCTTCTCAGCAGGAGTGTAGGTCTGCTACAAATTACTCAACATAGCCAGAAGGGGATGTCTCTGGTATTTCATTTTTTTGGCATCATTTATCTAAGAACATAATTATTATACTCAAAATTTGAAGGCATTTGCTTTTCTCCTCTGTACCCACCAATCATAGAGTTTTGAACGAGATCTTTGTGTCTCTGGTCTCCTTAAACTGTATTCTTTAATTGATATTTCTACTATTCTACTCAGGATCTTGCTATATTTGAGATTATGTTATCATACGGTGTTCTGTTCTTTGAGAAGGGGTAATAGGAGGAAAATATTAAAATTTACATTTATACTGCCTTTGGCTATAAACTGCCTGAGAGACTATGATTTTCTACTTCTTTCCCTTTATAACTCTCAGTCTTGAGTAGTAAATATTGGAGACAATTGACATAGTAATAAAGTACTCCAGATGCCTTTTATTTAATTATCATAAAAACCACTTGACGATCACCTCATATTTTTATAGTAATGTAATTTTATAGTAAATGTAATGTTGCTTAGATGAATGTCACCAGAATTTCTCTCCAGCAGGGGATAGAGTCTGAAAGAATAAGAAAATTTTAGTTGACTCAACAAATTAATAATAATTCATAGATTTATAGGATGCTACAGGTAGAGAAGATTTTACAGATCAGCTAAGGCAATCTGGTCATTTTAAATATTAAAAAACTGAAACTGCTCGGGGAGCCGCGGGCTTTGGTGCAGACATGGCCAAGTCCAAGAACCACACCACGCACAACCAGTCACGAAAATGGCACAGAAATGGCATCAAGAAACCCCGGTCACAAAGATATGAATCTCTTAAGGGGGTAGACCCCAAGTTCCTGAGGAACATGCACTTTGCCAAGAAGCACAACAAGAAGGGCCTGAAGAAGATGCAGGTCAACAATGCCAAGGCCATGACTGTGCGTGCTGAGGCTATCAAGGCCCTTGTCAAGCCCAAGGAGGTTAAGCCCAAGATCCCAAAGGGTGGCAGCCACAAGCTCAATCGACTTGCCTACATCGCTCACCCCAAGCTCGGGAAACGTGCTCGTGCCCGCATTGCCAAAGGTCTCAGGCTCTGCTGGCCAAAGGCCAAGGCCAAGGCTCAAACCAAGGCCCAGGCTGAAGCTGCCACCCCAGCTCTGGCTCCGGCTCCTGCTTCTACTCCTGTTTCTACTCCTGCAGCGCAGGCTCCCAAAGGTGCCCAGGCCCCCACAAAGGCCCCAGTGTAGAGGCTTCTGCCTGCCAGTGTGAGGACGGAAGGTCTGGTATGACCCCTGGGCTTCTGTCTGCATGGGCCTGGTGTCCTCCTGTGCTATTTGTACAAATAAACCTGCGGCAGGAAAACAAAACAAAAACAAACAAACAAAAAAACACTGAAACTCACCCAAGGGAGTTTTAATTATTATCTACTTGGATCCTAGGACAACAATAGCAAATGTGTCTGTGATTTAAATGTACGACTTAATCAATAATGGAATTACATCCAAAAAAATCTCCTACTGCCTGCTTTGTTGACTTATTGCTATCTTTGCATTTAATCCTAACAATATTTTCTGTGTGTCTTTTTACATTATAGGCAGTAAAATAATGGCAGTATGCAAATTTGGCAGAACTTACTAACTGATACATTAGTAAAATAATAGATTCAAACTCTGGAGCAGCAACACAATATCTTTCTCCCTAATGACTTGAGGGTGTTAGTTTGATGTTGGTGATAACAGGATCCCTTTTTTTTTTTTAAACATTTTCTTTTTTTTTCAAGATTTTATTTTATTCATGAGAGACAGAGAGAGGCAGAGGGAGAAACAGGCTCCATGCAGGGAGCCTGACGTGGGACTCGATCCCGCATCTCCAGGATCAGGCCCCGGGCCGAAGGCAGCACTGAACTGCTGAGCCACCCGGGCTGCCCCCAGAATCCTTTTTGAACGCAGTGTATTCTGGGAACTTCAGAGGCTATACCTATATTTGGAGACTTCATTCTACCTTTTTGCTTCCGTTCCTAAAAACCTATCAATTTATTCTTGAAAGAACACACACAAGAGGCACCTGGGTGGCTCAGTGGTTGAGCATCTGCCTTTGGATCAGGTCATGATCCTGGGGTCCTGGGATGAGTCTTACATCCAGCTTCCTGCAGGGAGCCTGCTTCTCCCTCTGTCTATGTCTCTGCCTCTCTCCCCATGTCTCTCATGAATAAAATTAAAAAAAAAAAAAAAGAACACACGCAAGAAAATAGAAAGAGGAAAGGCATACAAAGCTGTTTACAGACAACTGCATTAGATGGGCAGTAAATATAGGCCCATTAAATAAAAAGAAAAGCTCACAGAAGCCACATGTCCATATGGACATGCCAGTTTATTGTGTGTTTATTAGACTCAACACATCATCATACATAGCAATTTCAATGGAGCTTTAGTTTCTGACTCATTATCTGGCGAGGCAATAAATCTTTCCAAAATCTAATGGAAAGACCAATGGATGAGCGGTGAACTGACTCTGCCACTTGCTGCATACAACCTGAGGCATGGTCACATAAGTTCTCTGAGCCTCAGTTTCTCCAAATGTAAAATAAAGTTAACAACAGCTGTCCTGTTAATCTCTTAGGGTTGCTGTGATGATCATAACTAAGATCATATTTGTGAAAAGCCTTAATACTGTATCAGCTCCAGTCAAATGAATTGTATTGTTATTTTTTAAATTTTTTTAAAAGATTTCATTTATTTGTTTAAGAGAGAGAGAGCATGTGCACACGAGTGGCAGGGAGGGGCAGAGGGTGAGGGAGAGGGACAAGCAGTTGCCCCCTAAGCAGGGAACTTGACACAGGACTAGATCCCAGGACCCTGAGATCATGAGCTGAACCAAAATCACTTAAGCAACTGAGTCACCCAGGTGCCCCTGTTATTTTTATAATAACAAAAGTGAAACTTTTATAAACTTTTATAAACACTTTTATAAAACTTTTATAAACTTTTACAAAGAGATGTGATGTTCATCTCTAGGATATTTTCTTGGATTTATTGTTCTGTATCACCATCTGTGCTTTTATAAGTAGAAAATCATGGCCTATGACTACAGGTAAAATGACTTAGTAGTAACAAGAATGGTTGGTAGACCTTAAACCAATGTTCTCCAAACAACCAGGGAGTAACTGAAGTGGCATGTGGATTAATATTTTTTATTTTTATACTAATATCCATGTATAAGAAAAATACGTAACCAGTCCGTCAAAAGTGTTATTTCACAGATTTATAGCTTTTTTCTATTTTCATGTTAATGTGAAGTTTCCTATTTGAATAAATATATTTATGTAATAAAAACGGAATCTGGGCCACCTGGGTGGCTCAGTGGTTGAGCATCTGCCTTCGGCTCAGGTCATGATCTGCTCCTGGGATCGAGTCCCGCATCGGGCTCCCCACAGGGAGTCTGCTTCTCTCTCTGCCTATGTCTCTGCCTCTCTCTCTTTGTTTCTCATGAATAAATAAATAAAAATAAATAAATAAACAGAATCTAGTTGAAGAAGAATATTAAGTGACTAATACTGTAGGTATGTGAACAGACAAAATAAAATCATGAAGTTGGTATTTGTATGACTAAAGCTTGGGAAATATTTCCAAGGATTAAGGCAGTCATGTAGTACGACAAGTCAAGTTAGCAGAACAACAACAAAGACCAAAAAACCCCCAAACTCTTGCACTACAATTTGGCTCCTTAATTAATGAGATAATACAGGCATTTGTGACAGATGAATTTGGACTTGCATGGAGAAGGGTTGGACTCTGCAGGATTTGTCTTTCCTGACACAGATGCTACTTATTTACAAGACAGTAAAGACATGTTTTAAAGTTCACAGGGTTTTAATGTTTTTTTTTAATTTATTTGAGAGAGAGAGCATGTGGGAGCAGGGGAAGGGGCAGAGGAAGAGGGAGAATCTCAAGCAGACTTTTCTGTGCTGAATGCAGAGCCTGACGTGGGGCTTGATGTCACTACCCTGAGATCATGACCTGAGCCAAAATCAAGAGTTGCACGTTCAACCCACTGAGCCACCCAGGCGCCCCAAGTTCATAGAATTTTACTGGTTGTTGGAACTTTATTAACATTTATATGCTGCCATGATGTCAGAATTCCTCCATACATTTGTTTTAGTTGCCCTGGAGTTCACAGGGATTTTGTGGACCAAAGATAGCGGGATAAATAAATCAGTACATAACTATCCAGTTTAGCTAGAAAATGCCTCTAGTTGTAACATTTCCTAGCTCACTGAGTCTACAAGCCAATAGATTAAAAGTCCTCCAGGCTCTCCCCTCCACAACTACATTCTAGAAAAGCAGCTACTCAACATTTTCTTAATGATTTCAAAGAGAGAGACACCATCCTTTTCTTTTGTGATATTATTTAATGTTTCAATAAGTCTTCCATAGTTCTGATAATTAAGGGGTAAGTCTTCATTTCTAAGAACACTCCCTCTTGATAGAATATCAAGGATGCATTGAAATACCAACTAATGATATGTATTTATGAAATTACACTGTCAGACAAAAGAAAATTGCAGCTATACTTAATGTATTTATTATATAACTGAAATTTATTAGCAGTCAAATTTTAGTCCTTGTCTTTTAAGAATTGTAGTAGTTGATATGCAGACAAGTAAGGATGCTACCCAGCTAGTCTGTAGCCATCTGAGAAATTTGCTCTAGATGATCAAAATCTCCAATGTCCTTCAATCCTTGTATGATTTCTCTTCTCACACTAGTTTCTGATATTGTCAGATCCTGCTAACACAGAGAAGGCTTCTGCGGCAAGCTTCTGTTAAAAATTGCTATATCACACAACATTTACCACCTTAATAACTTGTAAGCCTGCAGTTCTGTGGCAGTAAGTCCATTCACACTGTTGTGCAACCATCACCACTGTCCCATCTCCAGAACTCTTTTCATTTCCCCAAACTGAAACTCCATGCTCATGAAACAATAACTTACTTATGACAAGCTTTAAAAATCATTTAGAAGGCATGGTAAAAAGCAATTGTAGAGAGACACATTTAGCTGTTGTTCTGCCCAAAGTACTGATGTCTTTTTTTTCCGTGTTAAAAATCCTCTTGGGCTTAATGAATGCAGCTTAGCTGTTCGGTTCACGTGGCTCTTACAGGCCACTCGAGCTCCTTCCTAGCCCTGGTGAAAGGGAGCAGGCATCAGACTGAAGGAACAGCTGTTTCACTGTTCCAAATTATGAATATGGTGTGTGTCTCAACACATCACGGTTGCTGCACAAAGAACAGATGGGACCCCGATCTCCCACTAGACCTAGTGGAATCCCATCTTGAATGTTAAACAATGACCCACAGAGAGAAAGTGATTTCAGTTAATAATCCCTTCCACAGATTGGAATCCTTCATGTGCAAGAACACGTGAGCTGGTCTGAGGTTTCAATGCTGGGGCTTCCTGGCTCCCATCCAGAGCTTTTGTTTGCTGAGACAGACAGCATTTGGAGTTAGAATGTGGCAAAGCTTGTCAACACATGGGGCTTTTCTCTGCTTTCCAAACACATGTGAGACAGACTGGCTCTCTATGAAGCTCTGATCTTTTCTGGGGAAAGGAAATGTCACATGCAAGTCAAAAAGAGAAACATTTGGAATCAAGAGGAATAATTGGTTTGAGCATCAGAGAGACAAATTCTGATCAGGTTGACAAATGTGTTAAAATTGTTTGTATGTATAGATGTTGATCTAGATTGGTTTCAATTGGTATTGCCTAGTGGAATATACATATATGCTTAAAATAGAAATGGTATCAAGCATTTTTGGAGAGCTTAACGTTACTCAAGAAAAATAGACTAGTATCTATCTGCCTAATATTATGATATTACATATATGCATATGTATATTAAATTTAAATATATGAAATTTTTTTAAAAAGTAGACTGGTGTCAGTGTCCCAGAAAAGCGCAACAAGTTGTACTTACATCCCCCTAGATGTTTTCTTTGTCTTCCTAAAGTGGTATAATTACACAGCTCAAAAGCCTGGGAGATTTCCTTTCATCCTTTATCTTCTGAAACACAAAGATCTCTGGAACCAGAGACCTGAGGTAATGGTTTCAGCCTAATACTTGAGACCCAGAGGTGCAGGAGCTAAAAGTGTTTCCAGAAAAATGCTTCACCCATTGGAGGCTAAATAGTTAGTGCATTGTACTCAAAAAAGAAATAATTTAATTTAATCCTGAGGGTGATTAGGGGTTTTCTTCTTTTGCAGGATCTCAGACTAATTCTGTCTGGGACTTATACTGTTACCAATAGGATGCACGCTGTCATCACTAGAAGCACCTCACTTAGCATCTTACGCATGATGGATCCCCATTGCTTCCTTTCCATTCTGCAAAGATGTCACGTCTCAGAGTCCTAATGGTCTCTACTTTCCATTTTTCCAGTGACAGCATCTTTTGGAGGAGCCTGCTTTTCCTCCCTAACTGAGTGGTTCATTTTTAGCCAAGGCCCTTTATTGAGGATCAAGTGGACCTTCTGAGAACCCCAACGCCAGATACAAAAGTTATTTTCTGATTTTCTCCTTATTTGAGGGGGTGAATTTTTTTAGGTTTAACATGCAATAAGGTAGGGTTTCAGGGCACTATGCTACTAATTTATGTATAGGATGGCATGGGATACCTTTGTGCATAGTTAGGTGATAAACCATGGTAATTTTCATGTTTTGACCTTATTCTCCATAGAATTAAGTTGAATACACCCTTCTGGGGCACCTGAGTGGCACACATCGACTCTTGGTTTCGGCTCAGGATCCTGAGATCAAGTCCTGCATTGGGTTCTGTGCTCAGCATGGAGTCTGCTTAGAGTTTCTCTCTCCTTCTTCCTCCACCCCTCCTCACCTCCCACCTCTGGCTGTCTCTTCAATCAATCATATATATATATACATATACATATATACATACACCCTTCTGTTAGGATGATGTATGGCTGAATTTTTTATATCCAGCCTAGCTTAAGTCAGAAAATGTTAAAGAAAAGAATAATAAAAGTTCCTTTCATTGCTGAAAATACAAAAACCCCAGTGTTCCTTGTATAGTAATTTTCTTGCCAGTGGAAAAGTGAAGGTAACATTAAAAAATAATCTTTTTGTGTGTTTGGTTAAAAAACAATGCATCAGATAGCATGGTACTGGTTTAAGAACATTTAATTTGATATGACTTTAATTTTTTCAAAACTTGGATTCATCTTAGTTTTTCCTTGGAGCATCCCAGTCAAGTGCATATCTCATTGCCAAAACCCTCACACAACTGGAGTGACCTTGGTCAAACTGGTTTGTGGCTTAGAGATGCTGAAGAAAATACATTCATTTGTTCATTCAACAAGTGTTTATTGAGTATTTATTACTCAGGCAGTTCCAGGCACTGTTCTAGGACCTGGAGGTATAACAGTGAAGTAAATAAGAAAATATCTCTGCTATTGTGTGTTCTAGAGAAGGGAGACAGACAAACCTAAAAAAAAATTATATAGTATGTTATGAAGCAGTTAAATGCTATGGAAATAATAGTATAGGGAATGAGGAGTGCCAGAGGGGGATTATAATTCAAAATACTGTGGTCAGAATTGGTCTAATGAAAAAGGAAATAAGTGAGCAAAGACTTAGAAATGAGAGGGTGAGGCCTGAGATGATATGGAGGGAAAGCCATTCCAGGCAGAGGGAATAGTACGTGCAATGGCTCTGAGGTGATAGCATACCTACTCCATTCCAGGAACAGCACAGGGACCAATATGGCCACCCAACGCAGAGTGAGTAAGAAGAAAGGCAGTAGGAGAGGAAGGGGGTAGAAATCAGAGGTAGGAAAACTGTTGGGAGATACAGGGCTGTGAAAACCATTCTCAGACCTTCAGCTCTTACTCTGAGGGAAATGCTGAACCAATGGAAGGTTTTGAGCAGAGGAGTTGTGGTGAGATTTAGCTTTTGTTCACTATGGGTACTATGTTGAGATTAGATGGGAGGAAACCAGAGCAGAGAGAGGCAGACTAACTAGTAAGTGTTGCATGAATCCAAGTGAGAAGTAATAGTGGCTCAGACCAAAAGGTAGCAGGGTTGGTGGTGAGAAGAGAAATGACTGGCTTCTGGACATGTTTTGAAGGTAAAGCCAACCTGTCAGGAATTCCTAGAGGTGAGAGTGAGGAGAAGGGGTGGCACAGGACTTCCAGGTTTGGGGCCTGGCCAACCAGAAAGGGTGCTGTAGGTTTTACGGTAAGGCTGTTGGAATTTAGTTTTGGACATGTTCAGTTGGAGGTGTCCATTTGACAATAAAGGGAGATGTCTGTTAGGCTGTTTGAACAAACATGTCTGGGTTTCAGCAAAAGGGTTGGAAATTTAAATTCATGCTACAAGAACACATGTAGAATTAAAAGCCATGAAACAAGATGAGATTACTCTTGGAGTCAGTAAGAATAGAGCAGTTTAAGACCCGGGCCTTGGAGCACTCCAAAGGCTCAAGGTCAGAGAAGAAAGGGTAAGCTAGTAAAGGAGTGACCAGTGAAGTAGAGAAAAACCAGGTGAGTATAGCGTCCTGCAAACCAAGTTAAGAAAACACTTGTAGGAGGCAGAAGTGATGTATTATCTTCAATGCCACAGATGAGCCAAGAATGACAAAGGCTAAATATTGACACTGGTTTAGTGGTGAGCATGTCATTGGTGAACACTCCAGAAATACTGGCAGTATTATTTGTAATATTTTAAGGAGATCATGGAGAAGGCTGGTTGATGAAGGCCACATTCCATGACTCTGTTGGCCCAGTTTCCATTGAGTGGAACACGGCGGGGTGGTAGGAGGGTGGGGGTGGGGAGGGTGACACAGTGCATACAATTTGATAAGACCCACTTAAGCAGGACTCTCTCCCACCTGTTGAATTGCCCGTGGGACTTCTCAGGTCTGTGTTTATGGAAGTGAGAGAAAGGAAGAATGTCCTCTAGAAGCACAGATGGAGTTTCTGATCAATTCTGGTTTGGATACTTCAAGCCCTGCATTTGGGGAAATGACTAGAGCTAATTGATTAAAAGTCCAACTGTAAAGAAAGATGCCTTAGAGACCATTTCATCTGCATGCAGCATGTGGGCTCTCTTTCTTTTTACCCTCAATTTGGCCATTAATTTCTGCATGAAATAATAATAATAGGAATAACACTATGGATTAGTGTTATACACTAATGGATAGTAGTCATACACATAAAAAAATCAATATTGGCCAAGAAGACAATAAAAATGCATGGAAACACTTGTGCATAGTTTTTCAGGTAGAAGAGACATAAACTTTTATCAAATGGTCCAGGGTTAAGAATGATGTGGAATCCAGGGCCTTTTTGAAAATGACCCTCAAGTTTACAGAATTATATCACTGGTGTGTTGATCTAGAAGTTAGTATTCATATTATTCATCTGTTGCCTTATTTCAGTGGCTGGATGGTAATTATTTAACACTAGCCAGCTCTATCAGGGTTGGGGGGCCAAGGCTGATTTGTAGCCATGTCTAGTTTCTGTGGGGTAAATACATCAGTCATTTGGACCTACCAACAGAAGTCACACGATTGACTCTCAAGAGCCAGTAGAAGCTGGTTCCAGCAAACCACTGTTTTATTTATGTGCAGACAAATCTTGCTTCTGCCTGAAACCAGCAAATTAAAACAAATTGAAATTAATAAAGGAAATGGAAATGTTATATAGCATATGGATAGATAGATAGTATTAATCCTTATTCAAAATGATGAACGTAGTTTGAGAGAGGATAATTCCTTAGACCAAGATCAGATATTAGAGTCAAGACTTGAGCCCAGACACATCTGACTACAAAATCCATGCTGGCTCTCCCAAACCAATGTCTGGAAGCTCCAGAACATTGTCCATGAGTTAGTAGGATAAATTCTGATGCACTGATCATCACATTGGTGACCCAATACTAGTGTTATAATAATGTCAATTACATCCTATATATTTAACTGAATTTTAAATTCATAAGTGAAAAAAATTATTTTGATTATCTAAATTTTGTAGCATGTCTATCTATTCCTCTTGGATGATATTCTCCAAAATGATAAAAATCCTTCATCAGCATGGTGGTCAAGTCATCCACTTACTCTAATTTGTTTCCAGGAGCACTACTCAAAAGAGAAAGAAGAGAATATTCTGTGTGTGTGTGCGCGTGCGCACACATGCTTTTAATAATACCTGATTTTGCGTTGCTCTCCAGGCTACTACATGTACATCGAAGCTTCCCACATGGTGTATGGACAAAAAGCACAGCTCTTGTCCTGGTCTCTGAGAGGAGTCACTGGAAAACACTGCTTGACCTTCTTCTACCACATGTATGGAGCAGGGACTGGCCTGCTGAGTGTTTATTTAAAGAGGGAAGGTGAGAGTGAAGAGTCCCTCTTATGGAGAAGAAGAGGTGAACAGAGCATTTCCTGGCTACGAGCGCTGATTGAATACAGTTGTGAGAGGCAACACCAGGTAGGCCAGAGGAGACAAGAACCGAGTGATAGAAAGTGGTCCTATAAGCTCCTGATGTTCTTTCTTTCTCTTGTGACCCAAGAGAACATTTTGTTCTTTTTCAGGATCATAGAGAAAGGCAATACTTGTTTCAGAGTAAACATAATTGGTCTATATTGATGAAATCTCAGCAGTGAATGGGAGAGTAGGCGGGGAGAGAAAGCTTTGGGTATTTACGTGTAAAGTGCTTTTTGCAACTCAGTGATGAAAGGGTAGCTATTTTTGTCTTGGCACATTTTGAGTGTCAGGTGCATCCTCTGTGCCCTGCAACGTCTCTAAAGCAGTCCCCTTCTCTTCCAAACTTGGTATTACCCAATTAGTTGTTCAGGCTACATCTTCCCCTCATCATTACCCACACGCAAGGGCTTTGGTTGCAGGCCTTTAACAGAGTGCGTGGTCCAGGGGAAAGTTGAAGCCTCTGTCTGCATTGACATGGAAGAAACAGAGAGTCCTGATCCTACGTCCTGAGTCTCGTGTGCAGTAGGAGACCTCTGTCCCACAGCATCCTGGCTATGAGTGAATCTGGGCAGCAACAGGAAGGAGCCTTTCACATTCCAGTCAGTGAAGCCGAGCAGCCAGTCTAGTCTAGAGGTGAGCCAGGGCCTCTGGACAGCCACTGACTTCACCTCCCTCTGAGCCAGAACTCCAGAAAGCTCTGGGGAGACATCCCTTGGATCCTGACTGTTCCTGAAATTGCTCTGTAGAATTCTCAGCTGTGACCTTCCACTGAAAACCCTGCTTCCTTCTCATCCTTGCTTCTGACCGATGAACAGTCTTGAGTCAGCACCCCTCAGCTTTAACCACTGGCCACTCTGCTAAGCCTAATTCTTCTGGGGCAAAGATACTTAAAATAAGGGCTTCATTTTATATCATCGTACAGCCACGTAGAATTTTCTTACAGATCCCAATGGGAAGGAATTGCAGAAGCTTGGGTGGGCCAGGTGGCAGGGCCAGCTAGGGTGCTGCATTCCTAAAGAACAAATAACAGAGGGAACATGAGCCATTATCCAGGGATGGCCCATTATCTTGGCATGATAGAACTATTAAGAGATTTAGTCAAGACAACAGCCTCAGGAATGATTTAAGTGGTGCTTTAATGTCTGGTATAGAAGAAAAGTAGATCATTCAGGAACTTACTAAGATAATTGATCATCATTCTGCGATGGTAGATTAATTTCATTAGGCTATTTAGGACACTCATACTGGTACCTTATTCAGATGTTCATAAAGTGTGGTCCTGAGGCCAGCAGCAATGCTTGAAATGCAAGTTTACCTAAAATGACATGTACCTAAAATGCACATTCTCAGGCCCCACCTTGGAACTACTGACCAGCCAGTCTGGGAAAGGGGACCAGAAATCTGTGTCTTAACAAGCCCTCCTGGTGATTCAGATGCCCACTAAAGCTGGAGAGTCTGTCCTCAAGGAAGTGAATCTGAGTCTCTCAGGTGGAGACTGAGCGCTGATGTTTTTTACATTTCCCAAATGTTGCTGATGCAATCTGGGATTTAAGTTGAAGAGAACAAGTGGCTTCTCAGCATCTAAAGATTTTATTTTTATTTATTTCAGGGAGAACAAGAGAGAGAGACCATGAACAGTGGGGAAAGGGAGAAGCAGGCTCCCCGCTGAGCCAGGAGCCTGGCATGGGTCTTGATCCCAGGACCCCAGGAGCCAAAGACAGACGCTTAACTGATTGAGCCACCCGGGCTCCCCAGCTTCTTAGCATCTAAACCCAGGGAGTTGGGGCACCTAGGTGGCTCAGTGGTTGAGCACCTGCCTTTGACTTAGGTCATGATCCCGGGGTCCCAGGATCGAGTTCCACATCAGGCTCCCACAGGGAGCCTGCTTCTCCCTCTGCCTATGTCTCTGCCTCTCTCTGTCTCTTATGAATAAATAAATAAAATCTTAAACAAATAAACAAACCCAGGGAGTTGAGTACATGCCTTGCATATGCTAGACTTGCTGAGTAGCTGGTTGTTTGAAATGTTTTTTTGATCCCAAAGTAATTAGGCATCTAGGGTAGCATCTTGAGGTGTCAAGTTCAAAGGGTACAGAATAGCCAGAGAGATTTTTTAGCTCACAACCTGGAAGGACGACTCCAGACCATTCCCTTTGTCTTACAATGAAACAGATTTGAATCTGCCATGAGGAATTTCCTTCTGGATTTAGTGATTCCCTCAGGAATCCCAAATGACTATCTGGAGACCAGGCTGAGCTTGTTTCTCCAAAACATTTTAGCGTCTGATAAAACACAGACACACCCATTCTAATAAATCAGCCATCTTCTCCGTGCCAGGCACTTACAGCCCTAGGATCAGAATATAAGTCCCTCCAGTTGATCTTTTAGCTCCTCATTACAGATGTAGAAATGGTGTCCAGTTGGTAAATGGCTGCGTGAGAGAATTCAATCCCAGATCTAACTGGTCCCAATGTGTGTATCCCTAAGTCATTATTCTACACTCCCTCCTATCATGAAAGTTCCAAACTAAACTCATTCCCCTGGGTGTCATAAACACTGGGTGATCTTGGGGAAATCTCATCCTCTATCAGAGTGTTTATATATTTTCAAAATGGGGTAGTAATTTCTGACGTGCTGACATCACCAGAGTTAGATGGTCAAATTAGATGATGTATGTGAAAGGGTTTAATATACTTTAAAGTCCCAAAGTATAAAAAGATGTTATTGTTTCTAAAAATATATTCCCTCCCAAATATCTCTGGTCTCAAATTCATGTCACCATGGCAACCCTGGTATTCTCAATAGTTACATTAGCAACCAGACTGAGTTCCTAAAGTATGAGGCCAAAATACCTTATTTTAATAATTATTTATTGACCATTTGCTGTTCTAAGTGCTGGGGTACAGCAATGAACATAACATGTAAAGCTCCTCATCTTTTAGAGTAGACGTTCTCGTGGGGAAGAGGTAGAAAATGTAAACCAAAATATATAATGCACCATCAGGTGATAATAAGTGCTGAGAAAAAGAATAGGTCAAGCTGATTAGGTAATGAGATCAAAGAAGTACCAGAGCATAATCATGGAAGGTCTTGGCCATCATCATGTAGAAGTTGAAATTTATTCCAGAAGCAACAAGGAACCATCAGATGGATTTAAGGTAATGCGATCTGATTTATATTTTTAAATGATCAGCTATTATGTGGGGTGTAGACTGTAGGGAGTGAAGGAGACTTCGGGGCTACTGCAGCAGTCCTGGCAGAAGGAGTGGTAGCTAGGGCTGTGTAGCAGAGGTGAAACGCATCAGAAGCCCACAGGACTTCTTATGTGTGGCATGTGGGGCTCAAGAGAAAGAGTCATCAAGATGACTCCACAGGTTTTGGCCTGAGCAACCACTAGAATGGAGTTACCATTTATTGAGCTGGGGAAGGCTTTGGGTGGAGCATATCTGGAGGTGTAAGGGCAGTGTGCACAGGAGGGAAATTTAACACATGGGGTTTTGCGGACATGCTAAGTTTTCCACATCTGGTAGATATCCACAGGGGGATGTCAGGTAAGCGGTAGGATATGAGACTGGAGTCTGGGGAGAACAAAGCTGGAGAAATCAGCGTGTGAATCATCAGAGGGGGCAGGCAAGTGTGGATCACTTTCAGAGTGCTGTAGTACTGCTGACATTTGAGACCGTAGAGGGGAGATAAGTGGGTGGCCTCCAGATGACATTCCAATCATCCGATCTTCCTTGTAGAAGAAATGCATCAAGTAGCAAAATTTTAATCATTCTCTTTCCTTGGGGTTTAATAAGGTGCTGAGCCACACTTGACTCGCTATTGATCAAAAACACAAAATGATTTTATTTCCTTTGAATGCCTTGCTTAACCTTTCCTCCTCCACTCTCTTGGGTTCTTTTATTTTGATGCTATTGAAAGAAAACGTTAGACAAATTCTTAGCTCATTGAAACATTTATGTCATTCATATTGTTCATTATACTGCCTAACATTTAGTAGGAATTATTACGTGGTGGGTACTCATCTAACACCATGTTTCCACATTTACTTGTTCACGGTGTGCTTAGTCTCATTCATCTTTTCCTGGTGCCACTAGAGCAAAAGTAATACCTAACAGTTTCATTTATTTAATAGTTGGGCCCAAACAACTTAGCATTTATGTCCTAATGACTTTGTAGCCATTTGAAAAAAATAATACAGTTAAATTGAAAGAAAAAATAAAGTTTCATCTCATTCTTAAATAACTACAATTATTTAATAATAGAATGTGTGTCTGTAATACAAAGGGGAAACCATAATGGTATAAAATGGTTACCACTCAAGTATTAAGGAAATTGAAATGAGAAGGTTGTATGGAATCAAATGTTTGGCTCAACTGCAGACTATTCCGAATTTAATTCCATCAGGTAATTTGTTTTTTTGTATTTCCATTGTTAGAGTTGGAGGTGAAAAAACAGATTTTATTGATGTCCAGAGAACCAGAATGCTTATTAACTGCACTCATATATCCTCCTATCTAGATGTGTTAGGATATTTTTTCCCTCTTTTAACAACTTATTTGGATTCTTGTTTGGGATCGTGTCCTTAGAATTTTTAATAACGTTATTTTGCCCATTTCTGTCATTACAGCTTCTTTGAGTCATTAATTTCAAGATAGTTTCATATGCTTATTAATTATCCACTTTATATTCTTTGATTTAATTTAAATCATAAACTAGTCCAATGGGGAGTCATTTGCTCATAAAGTGAGTAGAGCAAATGTATCTTCTGGATAATTTTCATTACTCACGAGCCTCCCTGGAGTATTAAGTGGTTTATTAACCATTGTTGGAGCAGCTTTAGGACTGGTAATGTAACCTGTTTTCCCTAGAACCTGAATATTTGATCAGTTATTTTCTTCTCAGTATCTAGAGTTATGGAGCTGGTTCTCTCCTCCTGGGCTGTTCTTGGATGTTATGGTATTTAACATGATAAGTGAACCATTGTCCTTTTGGTAAACTTCGTGATTATTCTTTGCTGCTCATACATAGTCTCATCAGCCATGTTAAATTCTTCCACCTAGTACTAGTATCACTGTAGATTTACAGAAAGCCTAAGAAAGCTTAAACTTCTGGCCCATGGCTTTCATAGGCCTTGTGAATACTGGGACTAGACTATTCTAGGGAGGAAGGGGAAACCAGGTCACTACCAAGAAGCCTTTCTAAGTGAGCATTTCTGGGAAATTGTCTAAAGAAATCTCAGAATAAAGGGACCTAAATCTCCAAGGCTCTTAAAACTTGTGAATTTCTTTAAAATCCCAAATAAGTACTCTCTTTTGTACCTAAGTCTGAATTTGTGACTTTGCATTCCTTTCCTTAAAGGAGCTCGAAAAACAGTCTAAGCTTCCAGACCCACATAGCCTGGATCTGTCCCTGACAAGTATTGTTTTGCTTTGTTTTGTTTTTATTTTTAAAATTTTTTATTTAAGTTCAATTTAGTTAAAATATAGTGTTTTATTAGTTTCAGAGGTAGAATTTAGTGATTTATCAGTTGCATACAATACCCACTATTGTGGTGTATACAACACCCAGTGTTCATTACATCAAGTGCCCTCCTTAATGCCCATCACCCAGTTACCCCATCCTTCTAGCCACCTCCCTTCCAGGAAGGTTTTGTTTCCTATGATTAAGAGTCTCTTATGGTTTGTCTCTCTCTAGTTTTCATCTTATTTTATTTTTCCTTCCCTTTCCCTATGTTCATCTGTTTTGTTTCTTAAATTCCATATATGAAGGGCACCTGCGTGGCTCAGTCTACCTTTGGCTCAGGTCATGATCCCAGGGATTTGGGATTAAGCCCCTGGGTTAGGCACCATGCTCAGCAGCGAGCCTGCTGCTTCTCCCTCTCCCCACCCCTTGTTCATGCTCTCTCTTGCTCTCAAATAAATAAATAAAATCTTTTTTAAAATTCCAAGTATGAGTGAAATCATATGGTATTTGTCTTTCTCTGACTGACTTATTTCGCTTAGCATAATACCCCCTAGTTCCATCCACTTTGTTACAAATGGCCAGATTTCATTCCTTTTGATGGCTGAGTAATATTCCGTTGCAAATGGCAAGATTTCATTCTTTTTGATGATAGTAATATTACATCTGTATCTATATACACACAATATAGATCGATCTATCTATCTATCTATCTATCTATCTACCACTTATTTATCCATTCATCTGTCAATGGACATCTGGGCTCTTTCCATTGTTTGGCTATTGTGGACATTACTGCTATAAGCATTGGGGTACATGTGCCCCTTTGAATCACTATATTTGTATCCTTTGGATAAATACCTACTAGTGCAATTGCTGGATTGTTGGATAGCTCTATTTTTAACTTTTTGTGGAATGACAGTTTTCTAAGAGTGGCTGCACCAACCTGCATTCCCACTGACAGTGTATGGGGATTCCCCTTTCTCCAAATCTTGCCAACATTTGTTGTTTCGTGAATTGTTAATTTTAGCCATTCTGACTGATGTGAGGTGGTATCTTATTGTGGTTTTTATGAGTATTGTTTTATCAGGATGACTCTGTCTAAATTCAAACTCCATTACTTTTCAGGTAATTTTTGAAGCCATTCGGGGAGTGTCAATAAGAAGTGATATTGCCATTGATGATGTTAAATTTCAAGCAGGACCCTGTGCAGGTAGCAGTCTTTTCCCCAATTATATCAGCATGCTTGAAAAGGGTTTTTGCAATAGTCTCACATCATAAGAAGGCAAAATAAGTGTTTTTCCACAATAAAAATAGGGAAAATTACTATTGTCTATTTTCGATTTGTCTTTCCTGACAGAAATGGAAGATTTAACTCAACAATCATCAGGATATTCTGAGGATTTAAATGAAATTGAGTTTTAAGAAATGATCTGAATTGGATAAACTCAACAGGAGCCATACCTCTCTTCAATCAAAATGAAAACAAAACAAATGAATACTGGACAGTCTTAACCATTTCATAAGTTATCAATGACTCCACAGCACAGTACTCTTTTTTCATTTCTTTTGCAAAAAAATACTGACTCAGGGCTTTTTGTTTTGTTTTTGTTTTTTTCCTTTTTGCATATGACAACTGCTACAAAAGTGCAGGCTGTTGATTTTGCATAGATCACTCATCTTAATTTTGGTTCCAGTTAAAAATACAAATGTACTATATATTTCAATCATCTTAAAGTATGCAAATGAAGGGCACAAGCAAAATGAGATGTGCTCATTTAAATCTGCATTCAGTGAATGTATTGGGAGGAGAATAAGTCTTATGGGTTTCTTTTTGAATTTCAAGAATCATAACTATTTTTAAAGTAATAATGTGAGGTGTCAGTAATATCTGCAGAATGAATGCAGTTTTTCATGGTTAACAAGCTAGTCTAAGAAAATAAAATCTTATTTCCTATGTTTTATTCATAGAAATGGAGTATTAATTTTTTTGAGCATTAATTTTTAAATATTTTTACCATATGTGGTAACAAAGGATCTTTTCATGAATGTCCGAGGGTAAGTCAGTATTAATTAATGGTGTTTTACAAGGCAGTGCTACTTTCTTTTCTCCCCCTCTGAACTATTTTTGAAAGTCACTATGAACACATGAATTAGAAATTGCACTCTTTTTTTGTAAAGCAAGCTTGAAAATGTTTATGTACACACACCCAAAAATGTTTGGGATATGTCAGGCAATTTTACTGTTTTTTATAATAAATGTTTTGGTAAGGTTTTGAGTTAATATGAATTCAAGTAGGTATACTAAACTACTGCTTTTTATTTACATGTTTAGAAAATTGTATATACATATTTGTATATCCAAACAGCTGTTATAAGATTACCTAATAAAAGGTAATTTGAAAATCGTTTCACTAGCAATTAACTCATTTCTACATTATTTTTCTTGTTCAGAATATCTCCAGTACACAACGGCACATTCTAATTTGAATTTCTACTCTGCCACAATTAAATTCTTTTTAAGCCTTCCATTAGTGATACAAGCACTGCATACATTGATACAATAATAAATTTCTTTTTTTTTTTTTTTTTTTTTTTTAAATTTATTTATTTAAAATAGTCACACTCAGAGAGAGAGAGAGAGAGGCAGAGACACAGGCAGAGAGAGAAGCAGGCTCCATGCACCGGGAGCCTGACGTGGGATTCGATCCCGGGTGTCCAGGATCGCGCCCTGAGCCAAAGGCAGGCGCCAAACCGCTGCGCCACCCAGGGATCCCCAATAATAAATTTCTAAAGTGTTCCATTTTACATAAGCTAACTTAATTTTTCACTAAATTTTGTGTTGTTAGAATATAAACACTATGAGGATAGGGATTCTTGCATGTTTTGTTTACTTTTGTAGCCTCAGAAGAATGTCTGGTATTTAGTAGGTGTTCAACATATAAAAGCTTGTTGGATGGATGAATTTAACTCTCAACATCCTCCAAAATGGAGATATTATTATCCCTTTTTACACAGAAAGAAATCAAGACTCTGAAGAATAAACAAATTATTTAAGATTCCATAGCTGTTAAGTGGAGGAATTTGGAGTCAGGTCTCTCTGACCCCAAAATCTATACTTCTTCCTGTTTTGTATGGCCAAAAACCCATAGTTTTCACAGAGTTTGGTGGTATTCCCATTCAAGAATGTCAAAATTCCTTGGGTGCCTGGCTGGCTCAGTCAGTAGAGCATCTGACTCTTGATCTTGGGGTTGTGAGTTTGGCCCCATGTTGGGTGTAGAGATTACTCAAAAAAAAAAAAAAAAAAAGTCAAAATTCTTAAATTAATCTGTAAATAGTAGTATATCCTCCTGAAGACCACATTAGTTGGAAAACAAAAAGTGAGACTTTTTGTCTCACCCTACAAAATAAACATCCTGAGGTAAACTTCTATAGTAAAGCAAATCAAAAATTTTGCAAATCCCTTAAATAGAGTTGAAACATTGAAAACAGAAGATTTTAAGATGTGAACCAACTCAATAGTATACTAGACATTATTTCCTCACTCTGTTATTCCTGTCCAGAGCTTAGTTGTATTTGCTGAATAAAGAAATGAAAATTGTGTCTCCAGGACCTAACACTGTACCTTGTACATAGCAAGGAGTTTATGAATAGTGACTGAATGAAGTCATTCACCAGCCTCCTTGCTTATGAATTACATAAATCCACCATAATAATCAGAGCTAACATTTATTGAATACTTAACTATCTTCAGACATTATTCAAAGAGCTTTGCATGAATTCACTCATTTAATCCTGATAACAACCTGTGAAGTAGATCTAGTGATATTTCCATTTTATAAGTTAAAAAACTGAATTTGTCCAAGTTCAGCAGCTGATATAGTGCTTAGGTTTGAACCTGGGTGTGTTTCACTGCCAAGCCTGTGTTCTGATCCTAGCAGGACTGCCTCCTGAACCAGCCAGCTCTCCTGCCCACTCCATCCCTAATACTAATTTAAACTGTAAGGAAAAGTTCCAAGTTTCTCTCCCTCCAGAGGATTTATTGGCTAAAAAAAATTGTCCCAAAGGTTGCCAAACCAGAAATAGTACTGGTGCAGCCACTTTGGAAAACAGTATGGAGGTTCCTCAAATAAAATAAATAAATAAATAGAGTTACCCTATGACTCAGAAATTATACTACTAGGGATTTACCCAAAGGATATATAGTAATTCGAAGGGACACATGCACCCAACATTTACAGCAGCATTATCAACAATAGCCAAAATATGGAGAGAGCCCCAATATCCATCAGTTGATGAATGGATGGAGATTAGACAGATAGATAGATAGATAGATAGATAGATAGATAGATAGATGATAGATAGATATGATATGATATGATATATGTATATCTCCACCACATACTACTCAGCCATTATAAAGAATGAAATCTTGCCATTTGCAACAACATGGTTTGAGTTAGAGTATACCATGCTGGGCAAAATAAGTCAGAGAAAGACAAATATCACAGGATTTCACTTGTATGTGGAATTGAAAAAACAATAGATGAACATAGGGAAGGAGGGGAAAAAAGAGAGGGAAGTAAACCATAAGAGACTCAACAATAGAGAACAAACTGAGGGCTGGTGGAGGGGAGGTGGGTGGGAGGTGGGGTAACTGGGTGACGGGCATTAAGGAGTGCACTTGTGATAAGCACTGGATATGGTGTATAAGTGAGGAGTCACTAAATTCTACTCCTGAAGCCAATTTTACTGTATGTGTTAGCTAATTTAAACAAAAACTTGAAATAAAAAGAGAAAAAGAAATACTGCTTGGGATCCCTGCTTTGGGAATTGCAGGGGGTGGAGGGAAGGTAGGGGTTAGTAACTAGTCATTAAGTTAAGGCAGAAGGGAAAGAGGTAATTGTTACCAGTTGTTATTAAGAAACAACGTGTAGTTTATAAAGGAGAACAGAGGAAGGTAAAAGGTAAGTGGATTAATTTACCATTCCTCACTTTCGTTCCTTCTGCAGAATTCACTATTTGGATGCTTCTCTTTCTTTCCAGGTTGCTCAGGTTTAGAAATGCCCTAGTGGAGGACGTGCTAGCTATTGGGTACTGCTTGATAATTTAAGTAAGCACAGTATTTGCATTTACTTAACTCTTATTTAAACACACAAATGCTCCAAAGACAAACTACTTTTTCCACACAGATCGCCTTCTCTCCTACAATTTGCTCTCTCGGTTGGAGATTATTTATATGTAGAAGGAAGTGAAGGAGAAGATAGGGCCTCCAATGCAATATCTGGTTTAATGTGGAAAAAGAAAGCTTCAGCAAAGATCTGGTGACAGGGTTGCCTGGGCAGCTCAGTCGGTTAAGTCTCTGACTCTTGGTTTCAGCTCAGGTTGTGGTCTCAGGGTCCTGAGGTCGAGCCCCACCGGGTAAGGCTCCTGCTCAGCAGGGAGTCTGTTTGAGATTCTCTCTCTCTCCCCCCCTCTCCATCCCTCCCCCCTGACTCACATGCTCTCCTCTCAAAAAAAAAAAAAAAAAAAAATTTTTTTTTTTAGTGAGAAATCTGTGCTCCAGGCATTATACCAAGCATGGAGGGTATGAAGATGCTCACAGGTGGGGAAGACGGATCCAAATGGATCAGCACAACTTGGAGCACTTAGTACAGCGACGTCATCTGCTCAGGTGCGAGGGGAAGCCAGGGCCGGCCTCATGCTGCGGTGGGGGCAGAGCAATGAGAACAGAGACATACTAAATGCAGCTTTCCAGGTGCCTGGATGTCTTCTGTGACTTCTAGGGCTGAGACTCGGGTTCTCTGACTGCTTATTCCCCTGTGGTAGACACGTTTCTCAGGGCGATTTAACCAGAACTTGGGGCCTGGGGTGGGGGGCAGTTTTGATAAGTGATCATTCTCCTGTTGCATCCTCAACATCTGGATTCTTTTAATGACAGATACAGCATAGTGATTAAGTACACGGTTTCCAGATTCAGGGTGTCCGGGTTAAAATCCTGGCTTTGCCACTTAGTGGCTTCATGACTAGGGGCAAGTCACTTACACCCTCTCTGATCTCTATCATTAGTCTGCAAAACGGGGTGACTACTCCTTGTCTCTATGTCTTCAGGTGGCTTTAAAGATGAAATAAAAGTGATAGCTACAAGCACTTAGTGTCTGACACACAAAAGCCATCCCAGTTTATATTAGTTTATATTAGAAGGTCTGAGAGAATTCTTTTACTAGATTGCAGTTTTTAATGTAATCTTTCTCTACAAAGGAATTGTGAGTTTATAGTGCCATCTTAAGGATAAAGCAACCATATAATCTTGTCATTGTATCATGTTTTCCTTTTGTACTAACAATGCTAGGCTCATTTTAAGCAGCAGCTGGGCAGTGCCTTCCTCTTGCTCTTCCTACTCCAGCCGCGATTAGTGGTTCTTCTGGGCTGTATATACACTCTGGCAAAAGTTATCATGCTGAACCTAAATTCTTGTTTTCATGTCCATTTCCTCAAGAATGGTCACATTTCCAATTCTGTTCCCCAACTGCCTACCATACTCAACACATATTTCTGGATTAAATAAACAAATACTCAATAAAAACTTTCAGTTTCACACAAACATGTATGTGGATTCCAAGAATCACAAGAGCTATAAAGATTCTCTTTCATCCATCAACATTTCATGGTCTGAAAATCCACACTCTAAAAATTTAACATGAAAAATGTGTCCTTGCCCGGTGAGGACACTTGGGGCAACTAGTAAGAACAACTTTAAACCTTCTTTAGGGGGCCATGACTCCCAACCCAGGCTGCACACAATTCCCGTATGTAAAACTGGAAGAAGGACTCACAATCCAAAATTACAACACATTTGGTCAGCTGTCAACAGCAGAATTAGATACCCAAGACTTCACAGGATGAAATTTTTTAAAATTTTATTTATTTATTCATGAGAGACACAGAGAGCGATAGAGCCAGAGACACAGGCAGAGGGAGAAGCAGGCTCCATACAGGGAGCCCGACACGGGACTCAATCCCAGGACCCCAGAACTCCGGGGTCACACCCTGAGCTAAAGGCAGATGCTCAACCACGGAGTCACCCAGGTGCCCTGACAGGCTGAAATTTTTTGATAGACATTTTAAAATAATGATTTTAAAAATAGAGACCAAAAAAAAAAAGAAAAAAGCATTGAACACATAAAAGGCAATACACTGTGAAAAAATGAGGAGGCAGATTGATTTTTTTTAAAGATTTATTTATTTATTCAGATAGAGAGGCAGAGACACAGGCAGAGGGAGAAGCAGGCTCCATGCAGGGAGCCCAACGTGGGACTCGATCCTGGGTCTCCAGGATCACACCCTGGGCTGCAGGCTGTGCCACCCGGGCTGCCCAGGCAGACTGATTTTAAAGGGAACCAACTAGAACATCTGCACATGAAAAATACAGTCGTTAAAATTAAAAATGTAGTGGAAGAGGCAAATATCTAATTAGACATATCTAACAAAAGAGAACTGGTGAACTAGAATAAAAGATAAATGTGAATACAATACAGAGAGATAAAGAAATGAAAAATATGAAGGAGACAGAGAACAAGAGCATCCGGGCTGTTACAGTAAGAGAGGGGTTGGGGGGCGGGATTCAAAGGGAGAACATTTGAGACCATTTCAGAATGGATTATGGATAAAAATGTTTAAAATCAGGAAGTCTAACAAATTCTGAGCAATGTAAGTGAAAATAAATCCACACCTAGATCCATCATTGTGAAATACCAAAGGCTGAGAGATTTCAAATGGAACCAGAAGAAGAAGACAGATGACTTACAAAGGAAAAAAAATGAAACAAAATCAAACTTCTCAATAATGAGGAAGGTGTTTAGACAGTGTGATAAAACCTTTAACATGTTGAGAGAAAACCACATCACCTGTGAATAGTATCATTCAGAAGAACAAAATCATGACATTTTCAGACAAACAAGGAAGAAATCATATATTTGTCATACGTATGTGTGTATAGATATGCATGAATATACTTATACACAGATATTCCTCAACGTTCGATGGGGTTATGTAGCAACAAACACATTGTTAAGTTGAGAATATCATAACTTGAAAATGCATTTAATGCACCTAATGCACCTAACCTACTGATCTTGATAGCTTAGTCTAGCCTGCCTTAAACATGCTCAGACCTCTCACGTTAGCCTACAGTTGGACAAAATCATCTAACACAAAACCTATTTTATAATAAAGTGTTGAATATCACATCCAATTCCTTTATACTCTACTAAATGTGAAAAACAGAATGGTTGCCTGGGTCCGACTATCATAGGTCGGAGACTGTATATTTAGATCAATGATAGTTAAAAGCACCACATATCAACATTCATGGAATGTAGCTACATTAACACATGAAAAGAATCTTGTCACCTTAAATAATTAATTTAAAACCTGAAAAAAGAGAAATTCTTGAGCCAAGCAGCAAACTCAAGAAGTTAGAAAAAGAACAGAAAATCTAAAGAAAGTAGGAAGGAAAACAGAAAGAGCATACATTAATAAAATAAAAACAAACATCTAATAGGGAAAGAATTAATAATATATGCAAGCATCTTGAGAATTAGATCAAATTAAGCCTAAAAGACAAACTCAAAAGACCCTAGGGGCCCCCACCTCGAGAGCCTATTGTGGAGGCTCTAAACATTCCATGAATGTTCTCAGATTGGGCCGTAGGTTGAGATACCAGGCCATCAGTATGTCTCATTCTTTATTTACATTTTATTTATTTTAATTAATTAATTAATTAATTTCACATGGCAGATGGAAGCAGCCAGCAGGTAGGCCTGCAGGACCAAAGGAGCTATTACCAAGCCCAGGAAGAGCTGTGGTCTTGGGGAAAAGTTGTATAAGAGAGACTGTGGCCAGAGGTAGAAGAACACAGCCACCTCTAAAACGCAGCTATGCTCCAATTCCCTGGTGAACCCAATCAAAAGTCAGAGGGCAAGTGAGCCTAGATGATGCAGGTCATCAAAATCAATCTCCCAGGCCACAGAGCAAGGGATATAGTGGGGCAAACAGAAAAGACACAGCACAAAATCTTTAAATCTCTTAATGAATTTCATCTTAAAGCACTATCTAGAATCTTTAATAGTGAGGATTGTGGCCTCATTCTTTAAGAGAGAGAGAGAACTAGCAGCAGGGGGGTAGGGAGAGAGAGAGAGAGAGAGAGCCCAACACAGGGCTCGATCCCAGGACCCTGAGATCATGACCTGAGCTGAAGGCAGATGCTTAACCAACTGAGCCACCTAGGCATCCTGGCATCTTTCTTTCTATTTTTTTTTTTTTAAGATTTTATTTATTTGAGAGACTGAGAGAGAGCACAAGCAGAGGGGGAGAGCAGAGGAAGAAAGACAAGCAGACTCCCTGCTGAGCAGGGAGCCCAACCTGGAACTCGATCCCAGGACTCTGAGATCAAGACCCCAGTGGAAGGCAGACGCTTACCTGACTGAGCCACCCAGGCACTCTACTGCCCCGCTCCCCACATCTTTCTTTGGATCTTAATGAGAAGGAATAGGAAGCTTCTCCATTAATTATCCTGTATAGTCCAGGTTTTTGATAAGTAGCATTTAGCAAGTTCAGGAACTTCAGTGCCATTCATAGTTTTCTAAGACCTTATTACAAATAGACATTGATAGTACTGGAAGTCCTAGCCTCAGCAATCAGACAACAAAAAGACATTAAAGGCATTCAAATTGGCAAAGAAGAAGTCAAACTCTCCCTCTTCGCCGATGACATGATACTCTACATAGAAAACCCAAAAGTCTCCACCCCAAGATTGCTAGAACTCATACAGCAATTCGGTAGCGTGGCAGGATACAAAATCAATGCCCAGAAGTCAGTGGCATTTCTATACACTAACAATGAGACTGAAGAAAGAGAAATTAAGGAGTCAATCCCATTTACAATTGCACCCAAAAGCATAAGATACCTAGGAATAAACCTCACCAAAGATGTAAAGGATCTATACCCTCAAAACTATAGAACACTTCTGAAAGAAATTGAGGAAGACACAAAGAGATGGAAAAATATTCCATGCTCATGGATTGGCAGAATTAATATTGTGAAAATGTCAATGTTACCCAGGGCAATATACACGTTTAATGCAATCCCTATCAAAATACCGTGGACTTTCTTCAGAGAGTTAGAACAAATTATTTTAAGATTTGTGTGGAATCAGAAAAGACCCCGAATAGCCAGGGGAATTTTAAAAAAGAAAACCATATCTGGGGGCATCACAATGCCAGATTTCAGGATGTACTACAAAGCTGTGGTCATCAAGACAGTGTGATACTGGCACAAAAACAGACACATAGATCAGTGGAACAGAATAGAGAATCCAGAAGTGGACCCTGAACTTTATGGGCAACTAATATTCGATAAAGGAGGAAAGACTATCCATTGGAAGAAAGACAGTCTCTTCAATAAATGGTGCTGGGAAAATTGGACATCCACATGCAGAAGAATGAAACTAGACCACTCTCTTTCACCATACACAAAGATAAACTCAAAATGGATGAAAGATCTAAATGTGAGACAAGATTCCATCAAGATTCCATCAAAATCCTTTGAACTTGGCCATAGTAACTTCTTGCAAGATACATCCACGAAGGCAAAAGAAACAAAAGCAAAAATGAACTATTGGGACTTCATCAAGATAAGAAGCTTTTGCACAGCAAAGGATACAGTCAACAAAACTCAAAGACAACCTACAGAATGGGAGAAGATATTTGCAAATGACATATCAGACAAAGGGCTAGTTTCCAAGATCTATAAAGAACTTATTAAACTCAACACCAAAGAAACAAACAATCCAATCATGAAATGGGCAAAAGACATGAACAGAAATCTCACAGAGGAAGACATAGACATGGCCAACATGCATATGAGAAAATGTTCTGCATCACTTGCCATCAGGGAAATACAAATCAAAACCACAATGAGATACCACCTCACACCAGTGAGAATGGGGAAAATTAACAAGGCAGGAAACAACAAATGTTGGAGAGGATGCGGAGAAAAGGGAACCCTCTTACACTGTTGGTGGGAATGTGAACTGGTGCAGCCACTCTGGAAAACTGTGTGGAGTTTCCTCAAACAGTTAAAAATATACCTGCCCTACGACCCAGCAATTGCACTGTTGGGGATTTACCCCAAAGATACAAATGCAATGAAACGCCAGGACACCTGCACCCCGATGTTTCTAGCAGCAATGGCCACGATAGCCAAACTGTGGAAGGAGCCTCGGTGTCCAACGAAAGATGAATGGATAAAGAAGATGTGGTTTATGTATACAATGGAATATTACTCAGCTATTAGAAATGACAAATACCCACCATTTGCTTCAACGTGGATGGAACTGGAGGGTATTATGCTGAGTGAAGTAAGTCAGTCGGAGAAGGACAAACATTATATGTTCTCATTCATTTGGGGAATATAAATAATAGTGAAAGGGAAAATAAGGGAAGGGAGAAGAAATGTGTGGGAAATATCAGAAAGGGAGACAGAACGTAAAGACTGCTAACTCTGGGAAACGAACTAGGGGTGGTAGAAGGGGAGGAGGGCGGGGGGTGGGAGTGAATGGGTGACGGGCACTGGGTGTTATTCTGTATGTTAGTAAATTGAACACCAATAAAAAAAACAAAACAAACAAAAAAAAAACAAATAGACATTGAACTTTATCAGATGCTTCCTTGCATACGTTGAGAATATGATTTTTTCCCTTTAATCATTTAACATGGTGAATTACATGGATACATTGTAGGTACTTTTTTTTCTCCTTTAGAAATGCCTAACTTTTTATGTAAAGCATAATCTAACTGTAAAAGAGTATACAACATGGGGCACCTGGATGGCTCAGTGGTTGAGTGTCTGCCTTTGGCTAAGGTCGTGATCCTGGGGTCCTGGGATTGAGCCCAGGGGGCTCCCCCTGCCTGTATCTGTGCTTCTCTCTCTATCTCTCATGAATAAATAAGTAAATAATCTTTAATTTAAAAAAGGTTTGTAAAAAAAAAGAGTATACAGCATGTATGTCAATGCTTAAAAATAATAATAAGCACCCATGTACCATTGATACAGCATGAGAAATAGAACATTATCGATAATTTAGAAGCATTCCGTGGACTACAGCCCAGTCACATGTCCATTCCTTGTCCAGAGAGGTAACCATTATCCTAAAACTTACGTTAAGCATTCCTTTGTTTTGTTTTGTTTTGTTTTGTTTTTGTTTTGTTTTTTAATAGTCCTAAAGCCTATATATGCATTCTAACAATATATTACTTAGCTTTGCTGGTTTTCAAAATTAAATGAGGTGGGGCGCCTGGGTGGCTCAGTCACTTAAGCATTTGACTCTTGATTTTGGCAGAGGTCATGATCTCAGTTGTGAGATCCAGCCCCACATCAGGCTCTGCATCGAGGGTAGAGTCTGCTTGATACTCTCTTCTCTCCCTGTCTCTCTGCCCCTCCCTCCCTGCCACTCACACACATGTGGGCACACACTCTCTCTCTTTCTCTGTAAAAAAAAAAATTATACAGGAGAAATCATTGTATATATATATCCATTGTAACTTGTCTTTTTTCCTCAAAATTATGTTTTTGAGATTCAGCAATGTTGAGTTTCTAGCTGTAGTTAATTCATTTTCACTGTGATATGATATTCCATTAAATGATTAGGCTTCAATTTATTGATTCATTCTCCTATTGATGAATATTTGAGTTGGTTCTAGTTTTTTGCTATTGTGGCAATGCTGCTAAAATACTTCTTGTGCAAGTGCCCAGGTACCCATGTGAAAGAATATCTTTAGGTTGCACATCTAACATGTTGAATTGCTGGTTTGGACCTCATAGGTACACTATACTACTGAGTGAGGAAAACTGCTTCCCAACTGGCTGCACTAATCTACATAACATTTACCAGTATAGATGAGTGCCCAAAAGATGCTAATGTCAGATTTTAATTTTTGCCAATCTGATATTTATGAAATTGCATTTCGTTGAGGTTTTATTTTTTATTTTTATTTTTCGTTGAGGTTTTAATTTGCATTTCCCTACTAATGAATTAAATTGAGCATCTTATCATATGTTCTATGACCACTCATGCACCTTGGGCCAAATGCCTGTTTGTTTTGCCCATTTTTCCAGTGAGCTGTATATCTTTTTCTTACAGAATCATAGGAATCTCTTAATACCCAGATACTAAGCTTCTGTTTATTTTAAATGTTGCAAATATCTTTATTTTATCATGTGGCTTCTCTGCTCCCCACTCATATTGTGAATTTGATTCATGAAAGGCTTAGTTTTTAATATGTATGAATTCATAATTTTTTCTTTATGATTTATATGGGTTTTTTTGTCTTAAGAAACTCTTCCCTACCCTGTGTTTTTAAAGATATTCCCATATGGTTTCTTCTAAAAAAGTAAACTTTTGTCTATTCTGTTTGTTTGATTTCTCTGAAATTCTATTCAGCCAACTTGCTAAGCTCTCTTTCTCAGAACAGACTCTATATTTACATTCATTTCCTACTGCTGCTGCAACAAATTACCATGCTCTTTGTGGCACAAAACAACACATTCATTATCTCATAGTCCTGGAAGTCAGAGTCCTAAAAATGAGCCTCATTGGAGCTAAAATTAAGGTTTCAGCAGGGCTGTGTTCCTTCTGGAGGCTCTAACAGAAAACCCATTTCTTGTCTTTTCTGGGTTTTAGAGGCTTCCCACATTCCTTGGCTCATGGCCCGCTTCCAGCTGTGTTCTCTCTCTAGTATCAGCTTTCATTGTCACGTCTCCTCTGACCCTGACCATCCTGCCCTGCTCTTTTAAGGACCCTTCTGATTATATAGGTCCACCCAGATGATCTAGGATAATCACCCCATCTCAAGATTCTTACCTTAATCACACCTACAAATTCCCTCCTGCCATGTATTCACAAGTCTCAGGGATTCACAAGTCTCAGGGATTATGATGTGAGCATCTTTGGGTTAGCCATTATGCTACCTATGGCAGTTTTCTTTTGCTATTAGGTCAGAATTCTTAATAAGGCCAGTTTTGGTTTTCCTCTTACAACTCCTCTATGTGTCCTATTTTCCTAACTGCTTTAGCAGGCTAAGATCTCTAATGTACTGCTCAATAGGAGTAATAGAATCATCCTTGACTTGTTCCAGAATTTAAGAGAATACTTCTAAACATTCTATCATTGAACATGAGTTTGCTAAAGGGTTCTGGAGTCACCTTTTCCTGGTTAAAGGGAGGTTTTGGGTTTTTTTCTATTCATATCTTCCTAGAAATTTCGACCATGAATGTGTGTTGAAAACAATTTTTCTTTTTCTGCTTTGATCTTCCTCCTATATTTTAATATGAAAAATCATAGTAATTTATTTGATTTGCTAGTATTTAATCGATCTTGGATTCCTATAACAAACCCAGTTGGGTCATGATATATTTATTTTTGTGAACATTGCTGCATATTCGTGGATATGTCCACAAGCAAGATAGGAAATTTTCATTGTCATCAATTTTCCAAGAAGCTGCAGATTTACATGATTAGACTCATGTATTCTCACAAAGTATGGATAGGATTAGAGCAGAGCTTCTTAATCTGGGGATGGCAGAGGAGGGGGGGCAATTTTACCCTTTAGGGGACATTTTCCAATGTCTGGAGACATTTTTTGCTGTCAAATCTGAGGAGGCACTACTGGCTTCTAGTGGGTAGTGACCAGGGATGCTGTTGGCTATCCTACAATGCACAAGACAACTGCCTCCTCTTCCTCCAAAAGAATTTTATCCTACCCAAAATGTCAATAATACGGAGATTGGGGTTTCTTCTCATTCTGATATAAATAATCACTATCCTAATTTGTAATTTTGTGTTTTTTCAGAAGGGCTTCAACATTTAGGTACGTTTCAGGGCCCCCACAGAACCTGGATTCTATGGGGAAAAGAGAGTATTGTGTGGAGGACAGAGATGTATGTGTAAGAGAGAGAGATACAGACAGGGAACAGCTACTGAGCCAAAGTCAACACTAGAGAGAGATGGAAAAAAAGAGAGAAATTTTGTTTTGACATAATTTTCAAACAATCATAGTTACTAAGAAATTGGCCACATACAACAATGTCAAGAAACTGAAGGGAAGTAATTAGTGTAGTATATAGTCTAGCAATTTTAATTCTTGGTATTGATCCTAGAGAAATGCTAGCACATGTACATAAAGACATGTTTGAGGGTATTCTCTGAAACAATGTTTGTAAAAATAAAAAATTGGAAGCCATCTATATGTCAAATCAGTAGAGTAATGGATAAAGAGAATATCATCATACAAAAACCTTACAGCAGTTAAAAAGGAAACAGTTTTATATGTGTCAATATGGATATTTCTTAAAAATACATTTTTTGCATGAAAAACAAAATTGCGTAACCTTACCATATTTTTTAAAGTTAACACATTTATATGTATGCATGTAATATATTTTTATGTAAGACATTTATGTAATGCATTCACACTCAAAATATTACTACGTATTTTCTGTAGATAAAATGCATGTAAACATAAAAATGGCCTTTAAGGGGGGGGCTTGGGTGGCTCAGTCAGTTAAGCCCCCAACTCTTGATTTCAGCTCAGGTCTTGATCTCAGGGTCATGAGTTCAAACCCTGAGTTGAGCACCATGCTAGGTATGGAGACTATTTTTTTTAAATGGTCTTAAGAGACATTACATACTGAACAAGTGGATAGGTGAGGATAAGGTTTACAGCAACAAGATTGAGGAAAAAAATATCAAATGCACACTAATTTAATCTGTACTGTTCTAGTTTTTTAAAAATTTTATGTATTTGAGAGAGACAGAGAGAGCACTAGTAAGAGGCAGGGTAGAGGGAGAGTAAGAAGGACAAGCAGACTTGCCACTGGGCAGGGCTCCAACCCAGGACCCTGAGATCATGACCTGAGCCAAAGTCAAACACTTAACCAACTGAACTATGCAGGCACCCTTGTATTGTTCTAATTTTTAAGAGAATGTATGCATGTGTTTCATGTGTAACTGTTTAAAAAGCAGATAATGGAAAGAAGGACAATAAGATCATGCCAAATTGTTAACAGTGTTAATTCCTTTTTAAAACGTTTTTTTAAAAAAAGATTTTATTTATTTATTCATGAGAGATACAGAGAGAGGCAGAGACACAGACAGAGGGAGAAGCAGGCTCCATGCAGGGAGCCCGATGTGGGACTCGATTCCAGGACCCCAGGATTGCGCCCTGAGCCAAAGGCAGATGTTCAACCACTGAACCACCTGGGCGCCCCTCTTTTAATGTTTTGAAAATACTTTTAATCAATCTCTTTTGGATATTTAATTCTAGTATTTGTTAAAATCAAACATGTACTGGCGAACAATTTCATCTTCACATCTCTGAATATTTACTTAGGGTAAATTTATTAAAGGAAACTACTGACTCAAGAGGCATGAATAATTTTGGTGCTCTGATCTATACTGCCACGTGATACCAAAGATCTTGCTGAACTGATTTCCTTACCAAATTTTCCCTTTGGTGCCAGAATGACGATTTCATTGATCTTTCACCAACATTGGATGAAAGATTATCATTTTCAATTTCTGACTAACGTGGAAGGGTAACTTCATATTTGCTTTGTAATAATTTGCACTTTTTAATACTTTGTGTGAATATTTTTCAAATATCTGTGGCCATTTTAGTTCTTGTTTTATGATTTTTGCTTTTTTTCCTTTTCAAATTTTTATTTAAATTCTGATTAGTTCACATACTGTACTCAATATTGGTTTCAGAAGTAGAATTCAATGATTCATCACTTATATACAATACCCAGTGGGCACTGTAACAAGTACATTCCTTAATGCCCATCACCCATTTAGCCCATCCCTCTACTCATTTGCCTCCACAAATCCTCATTTGATCCCTATCTTTAAAGAGTCTCTTATGGTTTGTTTCCCTCTGTCTTTCATCTTTTCTTCCCCTCCCATATGTTCATCTGTTTTATTTCCTAAATTCCATATACAAGTCAAATCATATGGTACTTGACTGTCTCTGTCTTATTTCACTAAGCATAATACTCTCTAGCTCTATCCATGGCATTGCAAATGGCAAGAGTTCATTCTTTTTGATGGCTGAGTAATATTCCATTGTGTGTGTGTGTGTGTGTGTGTGTGTGTGTGTGTACCACATCTTCTTTATCTATTCAGTCCAATCTTCAGTCAATGGATATTTGGGCTCTTTCCATAGTTTGGCTATTATTGATAATGTTGCTATAAACATCAGAGTGCATGTACCCCAGCGAATAAGTATTTTTGTATCCTTTGGGTAAATACTTAGTAGTCCCATTGCTGGATCATAGGGTAATTCTATTTTTAAGGTTTTTAAAAATTTTTATTTATTTATGATAGTCACAGAGAGAGAGAGAGAGAGAGAGAGAGAGAGGCAGAGACATAGGCAGAGGGAGAAGCAGTCTCCATGCACCAGGAGCCCGACGTGGGATTCCATCCCGGGTCTCCAGGATCGCACTCTGGGCCAAAGGCAGGCGCCAAACCGCTGCACCACCCAGGGATCCCTAAGTTTTGAGGACCCTCCATAACAGTGTTAGTTGTTTTTTAAAGATTTATTCATTTATTTTAGAGAGAACGAGAACAAGCGTGAGTGGGGATGGGACAGAGGGAGACAATCTCAAGCAGACTCCCCACCAAGCACAGAGCCTGACACAGCATTCAATCCCATGACTACGAGATCATGACCTGAGCCAAAATCACAAATTGGAAGCTTAACCAACTGAGCCAACTAGATGCTCCTGTTAATTCTTGATTGTAGGAATATGCATGCATGGTTGTTGGTTTCTGTTTTGTGTTTTTTGGGGGTTTTTCAACATTCCAAAATAATATCAAAAACACAAGTACAATTTCAGTTATAAAAAGAATGTTATGGCTACCAATCAAAATTGTGGAAGTAAAAACTTAAACCCAAGGAGTTCATGGAAGAGTTTACTTTATAATTTATGTAGCTGATTTCAACAGATTTAGCATGGTTTTGACTATTACCAGCTTTATTTCTTTTGGTTAGTAACACAGTGTGAAGGGAAACAGTCACTGTCACTCTCCCCCCATACACCTCTGACCTAGCCTGGGTGAAGAGGACTGTTCATTTTGCAAGGATTGGCAGAGATGATTGTTCATAAGTGCTTTAGCACCTTGTTCCTGATCTTTCTGAAATTGACAGTAAATTCCCTCTGGAGCAATTTAATAACTGTTTTCCCATTTCATATCCTCAAAAGAAATGAAGGCACATTTAGCTATAGATTTTCTATCATGACACATTGCAAAGAACATTTGAAACCCAATATTAATTCCTAATGATTTTTTCAATCTTTCAGTTGGTTTTTGTATCCAACAGATGGAAATTTGAGAAAGATGCAAATCTGTTGAGATATTGATCTCAAATTAACTATGAAAAAGTACTTAGAACAGTAGCTGTTATATGGTACATGCTGTTAGTATCAGCTACTTCTACTAATACCGTCGCTATTACTCTAACCAGTTCCAAGACTACTGCCACCATGGTAAGGAGAAGGAGATATTTTGATTGTTTAAAGCTTTTCTGTTTTTTTTTTTAATATTTTATTTATTTATTCATGAGAAGCACACAGAGAGGTAGAGAATAGGCAGAGGGAGAAGCAGCCAATGCTACATTTGATCCCAGGACCCTGGGATCATGCCCTGAGTTGGAGGCAGATGTTCAACCACTGAAACATCCAGGCATCCCTGTTTAAAGCTTTTCTATGATGTTAGAAACAAATTTTTTAAAAGTAAAAGCGTTAGAGATAAGGTATCCTTATTCCTAGCAGAAGCTTGCTGTATGGCATGTTACTTCCTCTGTAGAAAGGGTGCTTATTCTCCTCAGAACAGCTCATCCCTCCCTACATCTTCCCCAACTGTTCTTTTTTTTTTTTTTTTAAGATTTTATTTATTTATTTCAGAGAGAGAGTGTGTGCACAAGTGGGGAGAGGCACAGAGGGAAGGGAGAGGAAGAGAATTTCAAGCAGACTCCTGCTGAGTGCAGAGCCAGAATCTGGGCTTGATCTCAGGACCTGAGCTGAAACCAAGAGTCGAATGCTTAACCAACTGAGCCCCCAGACGCTGCCTCCCCAACTGTTCTTTAACAACATTAATTAGAAAGAGTGGGTGAGGAGGCACCAGGAAAGAAGGGTTGTTTATGGGTGCTAAGGACTTCAGTTTCAACAACTGACTTTTCCCCTTCTTTTCAAGCCACCAGGGCTCACTTTTCCACTTTATGAATTTGCCAAAAGCAAAAAGCCATATTTACACCAGAGGACATCATCCCTGTTATCCTGTGAGGGTCTTATCAGAACTAGACGAGTAAACCATCTTAGTCCATCGTGGCCTCCGCAGAGTCCCAGTCCATGTATCTCGTCCCACCTTCTTGCTATTCTAGCACCATTATCAAGTTTGGAGTAAAGCCAAGAAAGACAACACACAAGATGGTATTCCCAGGGTGAGGTGAAATGTACTTACAACCCTTAACCCTGCCCCCTTTCTGCCAGTTTTTTGTTTGTAGCAGTTTTAAAGTTTCTGGAGCACTGTAAGGCCATCACTCAAAATCGCCGCTGGTGACTTACTCCTCGGTGAGTAGAAGGTTAAATACAATTGCTGGGCCACCGTAGCTAGCAAAAATGGCCCGATGAACTCAGCTGATGAGTGGACTTCGGATCCCGGAAATGTAGAATTAGCTGTTGTGGCTCATTCACTTATTCATTAGCATCAGTTTCCAATTAATTGATATTCTATTTCCAGAGACCATCTCCCTCTGCCTCTCTACCACCACCTCTTCCGAAACAGTTTTCACCAGTGGAATTAAAGAAACCAGGTGTGGCAAGATACTTTTATGGGTGCGTGAAATTATTAAAGAATGTTAGGAAGCACTGAGCTAGTATAGTCAGCCAGAGCACCCCTGGTTCCTGCTAACTGCCAGTTACACAGACAAAAAAGAAATGTTTAAATCAATTAGTTTATGTTTGATGGAATACTATATGGCTACTTAAAACTATGTCACAGAAAAATATTTTTATGGCATGGAAATACATTCATATTATATGAGAAAAGGGGTATTAAATGCTGTAATTTGGGATGCCTGGGTGGCTCAGTGGTTGGGCGTCTGCCTTCAGCCCAGGGTGTGGTCCCGGAGTCCCGGGATCAAGTCCCACATCGGGCCCCCTGCAAGGAGCCTGCTTCTCCCTCTGCCTGTGTCTCTGCCTCTCTCTCTGTCTCTCATGAATAAATAAATAGATAAAATCTTAAAAAAAAATAAATGCTATAATTCATGTGGCATCATCCTGTTTTTTTTTGTTTTGTTTTTTTGGAGGGCGGCAACAAAAGTTGCATATCATACATACAAAAGGAAGGAAGATATAACACCTAAACCTTAACAGTGATTAGCCTGGGTAGAGGAATTAAGAGTAAATTCTCACTTTGTACAGTATTTCTGTGAGTTCCCAAGGTTTCTACACCTAACATGTATTGGTTTTGTAACTCAAAGCAAAAGCAATAATATTTTCCTTTTTAAAAAAAATATTTTATTTATTTACTCATGAGGATAGATTTCCCCCAAATGTAATCATTTCTTCAAAGACTTTGACGCTTCTAAGGTTCTTGAAATGAAGTAACAAATTACTTTTCAAAAAAAACGTGTCCTAGCCTTGTGGGGGAATGACAGGATAGAGCCCCCCCTAAGACCTAAAAGTTCTAAAATTATTCTTCTGTATTGTAATTTGCAATTTACCATTATTTCTAGTAACCACGACGAGTTCATATGCTTTTCTTCTCATTCTATTTTCTCTGATAATAACTTTTAGAGAGCACTGATGCCACTTGTGTGAGAGGAAGCGCCAGGCACCTGGGGAAGGAGCACTGGTCCTCGAGTCAGGAATGAGGGTTCTACTGCACCTGTTTTTCAAACGGCTTCCCCGGTTCCAGGCTTGACCCTCTCCAAACAGTAATGAGGGATTATTTAAAAACTTGAATCAGATCACGTCTCTCTCTTGCTTACAACCATCCAATGGGCTTCCCAAAGCCTTAAAACTAAAAATCAGCTCAGCTATGGTGGGCAAGGCTCTGGTCAGGTGCAATGGTCAGGTGATCACTCACCGCAGCCACACAGGCCTTCCCTTTGTTCCTCAGAAGTCCCCCTGTTCCCACTCCAGAGCTTTTGTCCATGCCTGGAATACTTTTTTTTTTTTTTTTTTTTTTTTTTAGCATTTAGGGTTCCACTCAAACACCACCTCTTCTGACAACCTTCTGTGCCTCCCCCCATCACCTGAGTTCTGTTTCACAGCACCTAGCACAGCCTGGAATGATCCTGAACCTGCTCCACTGGTTCTTTTCTGTCTCCCACACCGGGCAGGGGCGCAGGCAGGCATCCCTGGCTGGGGTCCCTCAGAGCCGCGGCTCCGGCCTCTGGCGGGTTAGACATTAGCGAGACGCTGAGTGGTCGAGGCGCTGCGGCAGCTTCGGTGCGCCTCCCGTTCAACGAGGTTAACCAGCGGCAGGTGCGCAGGTTTAAGTGGAAGCGCGACCCACTGAAGCCGCTGCGCTCGAGCTCCTGGGTTTCTAGAAACCTCGGGGCAGGAAGCCTTAAAAGGGAAGGAGGGAGCGAGGGGGCGGAGTGTCTGCTTGCAGGGAGGCCGTTTGCAAGTTGGAGCGCCCCGGGTACCTGGCACCACGCGGCTCAGGGGAGACGCGGGCGCAGGGCCACCGCTAGAGTTTTCTTTTTTGGACACGGGGACCTGCATGAGGCCCAGCGGGGAGCAGGGTGAGACGCGGAAGAGCCCGAAGCAGGCGAGTCCGGGTGCGCGCGGGCAGGGTCCGCCCGCGGCCGCCGAACGTCTCCCTCCGTCCTCTTCGCGCGCCGGCTTCCTCCGAGCGCTCAGAGGGCTTTCCGAGTACTAAATGCAACTGACATCTTTTTCTGAGCCAAAAAGCCCGAACCGTGAAAGATGCACGAGCGCTTCGGGGGCACGGCCGGGTAGCCGCGCGCTGGGGGGGCCGCCGCCCCGGCCCGCGTCCTCGCTGCCGCCCGCCCCCGAGGCCCGGCGCCGAGGGGCGGGGCCGCCCGCTGACGCCGCCGGGCCGGACTGCGCAGGCGCGGGGCGGGCTCGCGGGCCGGGCAGTTCGCGCGGGAGCCGGGCGCCGGGGCGCCGGGGCCGCAGGTCGGTGGGAACGGAAGCGCCCGCGGGGCGGCGGGGACGCCGGGATGGCGACTCCGAGTAGGAAGTCGTCGACCCCAGGCACCGTGGCCTCCAAGAGAGCTCTCCCGAGGGATCCCTCGTCGGAGGTCCCGAGCAAGAGGAAGAGCTCGGCCCCGCCGGCGCCGCCGCCGCCGCTGCCATCGTCCAGGCCTTTCGTGGAGGGCTCTATCGTCCGCATCGTGATGGAGAACTTCTTGTGAGTGTCCGGAGGCCGCGGCGGGGCGGGGCGCGGCGGGGCGGGGCGCGGCGGGGAGGCGAGCGGGCCCGCGGGCGGTCGGCGTGCGTCTGCTGCGATGCGGGGTGGGCTTTTTTTTTTTTTTTTTTTTTTTTTTATTCATTCAGCCAGCGTTTTCTGAAGGCGTCACAGGGCGGGCAGCGGACGGGGTAGGGCCCGGATTTGTGTCGGCCGGAGTCACGGCCTACGGAGGCAGGACGTGATGTGCGAATCCCAGAAGTAGGGGCGCTGGCAACTCCGAGGAAGCCACGGTGAAATCGGAGCAGCGGTGATGCTGTGGCCGACTCGGGAGGAGTCAGCGGTCGCCAGGTGGACAAGATGGTGAAGGTGGTTCCGCCTGGAGGTGGAAACGTACAAGCAAACTAATAAGCCTCGCTCTGGATTGTTGGGCCTCCTAGCAGACCCCGGAGCCCTCAGCATCCAGCTCCCCCCCCCCCCCCCCCCGCGCCCCGTTCCTTTTCTTTCTCTCCAGGCAACTAAGAATCGTAATAATCGTTTGAGAATTTAGTAAATATCTTTTAACACAGATACTGTGTATCTCTCTAGCACCTTACAGTTTTGTTGGTCAAGGTCTTCCCACTCCCCCCCCCCCACCCCCCACTATTTTTTTTTTTTAAAGCTTGCACATGGGGGCTTAGGATAACAGAATTGTAACTACCAACGTTGTGGTTCCCGCGCCCCCGTATCTATCATGTGCCAGGTACAGAAGTAGATGCTTTATTTACATGATACTCTGATTCTCTCCTAACAACTCTTCATCTTCACTGATGAGATGATGTCAGGTTAATTTACCCATGTTATACTGCCAATAAGTAGCTGAATTGCTATATGAATCTAGATCAGGAAAGATAATCAAATGAGTCACCTACCATGATAATGCGTGTATGTATTTATAGATATGTATGTATCAGGGTGCTGTGTGGGCACAGAGGCTGAAGTGGTTAATTTTATTCATAACTGTGAGAAAGGGCTTTGTACAGGAGGTTATGAAAGTTTTAAGGGAAGAGCACTGTTTCAGAAGAAACCGCCTGAAACAGCTGTATTTAGGAAGTTCTAGTATGGTTAGCACGTAGGGTGTGAGTGAGAGTGACGATGTGGACAAAGATGATACTAACGAGGTAGGCAGCTCTTGAGGATCTTTGTTCTCTATGCTGAGGAATTCCAATAATCCTGTTGGCAACCTGGGAGTGGCATGTGATTTATATTACTCTGGAAGCAGTGTGAAAGATGATTTAGAAAGGGTCCAAGATCGGAAGCAAAGAAGACTTTTACAACGGTAAGACATGATTGGTTTTCGAACCTAGGAGTAACAGTGGGAAGTAGTGGAAAAGAGATTTGGCAGGATCTGGCTACAGATTGGGAGGCCTGAGGGTAAGAGAGTAAGACAGTATTTTTCTCAAGTCTCTGTCTTGGCTCTTGGTCGGATGTGGCCCTTTTCAGAAGACGGAGCAATTTGGGGAGGATAATGATAATTACTTTCTGGATCCTGTGATTTGAAGTTTCCCATGGGGGTGTCTAAAAAAGGTCTTCCATGAGCAGTAATTTTAGGGTCAGGAAAATGCAAACAGGTGAGAGATTTGGAAGTCATGCATAGAGGTGATTCTTGAAGTTGCAGAAACAGTTGAGGTTGCCCAAAAGGAAATATAAATTGGAATAGAAGGCCAACTGTGGTGTCCTGGAGGAATGCCAACACGTAAGGGTGAGCAGAGGAGTTGTTTGGATGGAGAAGGGAACTGTTCAGGGAGGTAAGAGGAGAATCGTGGGAGAGAGTATTCTCTCAGGAGCCTAGGGGGAAAAGTGTTTCAAAAATATCATCTGCTACTTTGGCATCTGATACAAGATAGTGGAACTGAAAAGAGCTCACTGCATTCAGCAATTAGGAATTCTCTTACCCTTTGAAGCCAGGTAAGCGCAACATTTTGCAAGTCCTAGAAGAATGAATGAATGTGAGGAAATAAAGCTTGGATATGAAGAGGAGAAGGAAGAGGTGGCTGCAAAGTGCAGAGCTAGCCTGTTGATTCTCACAATGAGAGGATGCTGAGTTTTAAGAATGAGGGAGGAAGGGTGGGCCTGGAGAACCAAAGTGGCCCGAAAGAGTACTTCCTAGAAGAATTCCTAGGAGCAAACCCAAGTCCAGTGGGGCTTGGGAATGGAGGGAGAGATTTCTGCTGATGGAAAATAAAATAGCATGTGCGAAGGCTTGGGAGAATAAATAAGTGTAAGATAGTCAAGAAGAAGTTCATGGTAGGTAGAATTTAGAGGTCAGATTAGAGAACAAGGAAGGAGATAGAAAGTAAGAAAAGATGATGCAAGAGTCCTATTTTTTCTTTTTCTTAATGAGTGATCTCAGAATTGCTTGTCTACCAGCATGACTTGGTGACCGGATGATGGGGGGCAGAGGTGAAGAAGATGGTAGAATCAAAGATGATGAAAAACTTAACGTCTCGGTTTCTGATTTGGGCAGTGGGATGAATGATGGTACCATTCACTAAGAGAACACAAGAGTGGTTTTGGATTGGAAAGCTAGTGGGTTTTAGTTTTGAATGTGGGATGTTTGAGGTGACTGTTGTGCAACATCCAAAGACAGTTCTGGAAGTGGTAATTGCATCTGTAGGTTACATGGTTTGACTTTGAGCATGTAGATCCTACCAGAAGTCATGAAGAGTATGTGAGATACCTGGCAAAATACATAGATGGAGAAGAGCATGGGCCTTTGACAGCTCTTTTCTGAAGGCGCTCAGAAAAAAAGAAAACTCACCAAAAGGGAATTCCCGATAAATAGATTACAGAGTCAGACCAACTAATTTTCTTCTTTTTTTTTTTTTTTTTTTACATGTGAAGGCGTTTTGTGTGTGTGTGTGTGTGTGTGTGTGTGTGTGTTTTCTTTAGCAACTTTGTTGATAATATCTGTATGTTATAGGCCAGGAATTTTCCTTTTTCCTCTTGTTTTTATTGTTATCTTAAACATCATTTACATCACTTGTTTTAGTAAGACAGTGGCACAGATTTTACAGCAGGAAATTGGGGCTTAGTGTTTTTCTGTGATGAAGTTCCAAGGCTGGTCATTTTCCAGATGCCTGAAGTACCCAAGTTAGTTTCATTTTAACCATGACACTAAGGGTTTCTTTATGATCCTGCTGGGAACAGAACAAAGTATTTGAAATGATAAAGTAGGTAGATGCTGTGTTGAGACGTACAGTTGGAAACCTGTCAGAAAATACTTGTTTACTCCCTGTATTTACATTTATTACTATGTGACATTTCAGATTATTTGATTACTAAAGTGGAAGTGTACTTTGTTAAATTAGTTATATACCTACCAGGTTAGTAGTAGGGTAAGTTTTTATTCTTGGGGAAGTAGTTGTCAGCTAACTCAAACCATTTGGGAAGAGGATATTATTTGTAGGTTCTAATTTAGGATATTCAGAGACAAAGTAGATTATCGGAATGCATTTGTTTCACATTTTGCTGTAGTTGTCCTTGGTGGCTAATACAGATTAGGTGCTTCTGTTGGAGATAGAAGATTAAAACTGCTGGACAGCAGGCAGCTTTCTGGTTTGAGGGAGTTTACAAAAGTGCTTGGTGATGATGCATTCTTGTTTCTTCCCATAGGAATAACATTTATTTGAATATGGACTAACAGTGGATCTTTTGGTGAACCTCTGGCAGGATATTAAAAGAAATGGATTTTTAAAAATTTGTAATAAAATGAAACCATTGAGTTTATATCTCCAGTTTGTAATTAGAATAGAAATTTGGATTATTTCAAGTAGTAAAATGTGAGAAGTTGCTATTAAGCATTTTAATTCGAGAAGTAGAAGTGAAAAATGCACAGATTTAAGATGAGCTGTGGCTTCTCTTCACATAATTTTTTTTTTGAGATTTTATTTGAGAGAGCATGAGCAATGGAAGGGAGCAGAGGAAGAAGCAGACTCCCTTTTTCTTTTCTTTCTTTTTTTTTTTTTTTTAAAGATTTTATTTATTCATGAGAGAGAGAAGGACCAGCGAGAGAGAGAGAGAGAGAGAGAGAGAGAGAGACAGGCAGACCCCATGCAGGGAGGCTGATGTGGGACTCAATCCTGGGACTCCAGGATCACATCCTGGGCTGAAGGCAGGTGCCAAACTGCTGAGCCACCCAGGGATCCTGAAGCAGATTCCCTTCTGAATGAAGAGCCCGATGTGGGGCTTGATTCCCAGGACCCTGGGGTCATGACCTGAGCCAAAGGCAGACACTTAACCGACTGAGCCCCCCAGGTGCCCCTCTTACATAAAATTTAAAAAAATTATTTGTATCCTAGCTCTGATAAATTTTCTCATGTATTCTAATTATTAGAGGAATAAATAATATCAAACTTTGCTTTATTCAACAGACCTATGTTTGAAAAGGACCTATGAAATCTTATTTTCTCACTGATAATCTTATTTCAGATTTGCATTATCACTTTCTCATTTCTTCCATTGATTTTCTTTTTTCTCTAGTTTATTAACAATGTATAAATACGTTGAAATGTAAGGTCAGCTGGCTTCTAAAGGAACTCCAGGAAGCCCTTAGATAATATAAGCAAGAATAAATGTTTTTGTAAAGAAAATATTCTTCACTTGTTATGTCTTAGTAATTTAACCTCTTTATAATTCAGAACGTATGATATCTGTGAAGTGTCTCCTGGACCCCACCTGAATATGATTATTGGAGCTAATGGAACAGGGAAGTCTAGCATCGTGTGTGCCATTTGTCTTGGATTAGCAGGCAAACCTGCTTTCATGGGACGAGCAGATAAGGTGAGTTAATATAAGTACTTAAAAAAAAAATCAGAGTTGACTTGCTTTTAGTAACAAATCACTTTCTATATCTCCGTTCCTTGGGTATCACAAAGATGTAGAATTTGAATATAAAGAATGAAGTTTGCAGGTAGACTGCCGGGAGGAGATTGCCATTTCTAGAAGTATACGTAGAGAATTCTCCAAGTATGTAACACTATAATTTTTCAGACTAGTGTAAGACTAGTGTAAGATGTCGTTTTAAGTGTATTGCTGGAGGAAAGATCACTGTCACTTTGAACATTAACATCCTGCCAACATTTCGTGGGGAGGAGGAGCCCTACCAAGGGCAGAAGGTTAAAAGAACAGCCTGAATTGATGGTCAGCCCTCACTTTTGTGGTTGAAGTTAGAAAGACTGGTGGCAAGAAAGCCACCAGTGCTGGACTGTCCCTGTCCAGAAGGTGAGGCTGAGCAAGAAGAAGAGGTTGAGAGAGACCTTTTTCTTTATGATGGAAGTGAGCTTTCAGCCCATTGTTGAGTCTGAGTGAAAGGATGTGAATTACACACTCAACACTGATCCCCTGGACTGGGCCTTATGTGAGCACGTGATGGATTTCCTGGCAGACGGATGGGCAGATGACACTTTTGCAGATGAGTTGGTAGAGCTCAGCACAGCACTGGAGCTTGAGGAACACATCATTTTCCATGAAGATCATAAAGGTTTTGTCAGGGTCTGGTAGAGCTGGCAAGACCTTGAATACCTTCTATTTTATGGCCGGCTTTGGCCAGGGAACAATCTACCCTGAAACTAGGCACATACATATTGTGAAAGGGTTTTCATCCTAATATGGAAAATAATTCAAATTTAAATTCTTTCCATTTCTCTCGTTTACTATTCATTTACTACTTCTCTACAAATCTGTTCCTAGATTTTTGTGTGACATAATGATGGATAATAAAATTGGTTTATCTCCTCCCAAAACAAAACAAAAAATACTATGAACAACATGAAGAATTCAAGCTTTATTAGCATAAAGTTTTTACAACTATGTAAATGATCAAAATCAGTAGAAAAAGTCAGCCATTCATTTTTTTTCTTAGAACACCAGAGACAATTATCAAAGACCATTATCCATTATATGCTGCTCTAAAAGCAATCACTTCCTATTTTACGCAAAGAATATGACTGTACCAGAATAACAGTACCAGCATCTGTTGAGGATGGGATGAGAAAATTAAAAGATAGTCCTACTCATGAACATGGGAGCAAAAATCTTAAGAAACTTTAGTCTGTTGAATGTAATACATAAAAAGCATAATACATCATGACCAAATGTAATCAAGGAATGAGAGATTGAACATTAGCAGGAAATTAATATATCATGTTTATTTTTATCTTTTTTGCATATCACTTTTTTTTTTAAGGATTTTATTTATTTGAGAGACAGAGTGCTCACAGAGGGAGAGGGAGACCCAGACTCCTACTGCGCAAAGAGCCGGACACGGGGCTCAATCCCAGGACTCTGGGATCATGACCTGAGCCAAAGGCAGATGCTTAACCGAATGTGCCACTCAGGCACCCTACATAACATTTTAAAGGAGAACTGGATGATCATCTCAGTGGAGGAAAAGCATAAATTCACAGTAATTTATGATAAAGTCTTAGCAAATTAGGATTAGAAGATACCTACCTTTTTAAATTACATAAAAGGTAAAACATACAACAAGTTCAAGAACAAGTCAGGGTTAACTACTAGCACTGCTATTTAATGTACTGGAAGTTTTAGCTAGAACAGTAAGGTAAGACAAAAGATACAAGTTAGAAAACTGTCATTTACAGGTTTATAAAAAATTTGCAGTGAAAAAGAGACTACAGATAAGCCTTCTGATGAATTAATTTGGAAATTTATCAGGATTGCTAGATTATGTAACAAAATCATATTTCCATACATTAACAATGGACAGAAAAATGCAATTAAAAATAGATAACTATTTACAGTAGCACCAAAAGTACAAGTTAATAGCAATAAACTAATAAGACATGTAAGAGCTATATTTAGAAGCCATAAAATTTTATTTGAAAATACTGGCGTTTGATGAGATGGACAGTTGTACTATATTAGTGGACAGGAAGACCTTGTATAAAAATGTCGTTCTTCATGTTGATTTACTTATTGAGCATCATTCCAGTCAAAATCCTAATGCTGTCTGTAGCAAATTACAAGCTATTTCTAAATTTTAGGTGAAAGAATAAAGGGCCAAGTATAGCTAAAATACTCCTAAAGAAATTCAACAAAATGGGAAAACTTGCCTTATTAGATGTCAAGACTTAACACGCAGTAATAGTAAATTAAAACATCATATGGAATATTATTCAGACATAAAGAATGAAATTGATGTTTGCAACAACATGAATGGGCCTAGAGGGTGTTAGACTAAGTGAAATAAATCTGATAAAGACACAAATACCGTATGATTTTAGTTGTATGAGAATCTAATAAACCCAGAAATGGACTCAAATACAGAACACACCAGTGGTTGCCAGAGGGGAAGAAGAGGTGCGTTTGGGTGAACATTGAAGGAAATTGAGAAACAGACTTCCAGCTCTAAAAGTCAAAGGGATAAAACACAGTATAAGGAATATAGTGAATAGTATTATAATAACTTTGCATAGTTACAGATGATGACTACACTGTTGAGCATGTGTCATGTATAGAATTCTTAAATCATTGTGTTATATATCTGAAACTAATAACATTGTTAATTGTACTAAAAAAAAAAAAAAAAAACCCACCTATGGTTTATTGGTGGAATATACATCAGACCAGTGTAATGTGATAGAATAAAGAGCCTAGATACAAAGCCATGGTGAGTAGACTCTTGATTTATGATGACTGACATTGTAGCTGAACGGGGAAAGATGGATAAATAGCACTGAGATAATTGCATAGGAAAAAAGAAATTGTATTCTCACACTTGAACACAGATCAATTAATTGCAAGTCGATTGAAGATCTAAATGTGATTGACAAAGTTTTTAGAAGATACTGGTATAGAGGAGAATAACTTTGTGAATATCTTTTGGGTTAAATAGAAATTTATCAAGTAAAAGTATAGATTGAAAAGGAAAATACTGATAAAAGTTAAACTCTTATCAAAAAGCACTATAAAGAAAAAGACCAGCCACAAATTGGGGGAAGGTATATATAACCCATATAACAAAAGATTGGTATTTAAACTTTTCAGTAACAAAACAATAACAATTAAAAATGGACAAAAGCTGTACTGAGACACTGCACAGAAGAGGCAGCTCAAATAGCCAATAAATGTTGATCTTTGAACAACATAGGTTTGAACTGTGCGAGTTTACCTATATGAGGTTTTTTTTTTTTTTTTTTTTTTCAGTAAATACAGTATGGTAGTATAAATGTACATTTTCCATATGATTTTCTTAGTAACTTGTTTTTTGTAGTTGTAAGAAAACAATATATTGTACATGTAATATATAAAATATGTATTAACTGTTGACATATTGGTAAGGATTCTGGTCAATAGTAGGCAATTAATAGTTATGTTTTGGGGACGTCAGAAGTTAATGCAAAGTTTTATGCAGGGAGTTGGCACTCCTTTGTGTTGTTCAGGGCCCAACTATATATGAAAAGATACTCAACTTCAATAATGGTCAGAGAAATGTACATTAATCCTGGCGAGGTATATTCCTCAGTGTCACAAAAATTCTGGCAGTGCCATGTGCTTACGAGGATATGGAATAATGGGAACTCTGATGCACTCTTGGTGGGAATATAAATTTGTAAAGTCTTGGAAAAGGGCATTACCTAGTGAATCTGCATATGCATATACCAAATCTCTCAAATTCTTCTAGACAGCTCTTGTACATTAATACTAGGCAAAAATTATTAAAATATTTACAGCAGTATTTTAAAATAAATCCTCGTATAGTGAAGTAAAATTGAATATTACAAATTAGTGAAAATAAACCATAGCTCATTGGTTAAATCTCAAAAATAATTTTAAGGAAAAGTGCTATTCTGGAAGAATACATGAGATATGAATTTATAGAATGTTCAAAACATTTAATATTTAAAGAGACAGCAAAACTAAAAAGCAAAAGGATGATCAAGTCAGCTTAGAGATTATATTTGCTGAGCGAGGATACAATAGTAGTGAGTTATATACGCGGAATGTCAGATACATGGTTAATGTTCAATTCTTTAAATTTTTGATAGATGCCTGATTGTTGTATTGTTCTTTCAAACAGTATATGAAGTTTATGTATAATGTTTGGTGTATATTTCACATAAAATTATGTTTTAAAAAGAAAGTTTGAGGGTTGGGTTAATCCAACTGGAAAATAGTTGTAAAAGTTTAAATGATTCTTTGTGTTTTTCTAAAACTACTGGGAAATACTGCAGTATTACTAAAATGATGCTATAGGTTTCTTAGCCAGGCTTATATTTAATGTGGGATTATAAGGTTGAAGCATATACCCTTAAGATTATAAGCCTATTCAAAATACGTGTGTGTTTTTAATGCTATATGGGAGGCATTTATGAGGTATAATATTCCTAGATACTGCTCTATTAATAATTAGCCTTGTGACCATAGTCATTTGTCTGGACTTCAGTTTATTATAAAGATAGGGAGGTTGGAGTAGATAACTTCCAAGGACGAGTTTTTGTAAATATTGATGTATGGTTTTTTAATTGTCAAAAATCATTTATTAAATCCTTATCTCTCTGTAATCGTCTGCTGAATTGTACTCCAGACACTGTACAGTCAGAATGGTTTGGTGTGTAACAATTTCCACCAACCTTCCCATTAATTTTTGGCAATCAAAGACGCTAGATCTTACCCTTCAGTGGTAGGGATTTTTTTTTTTTTTTAAAGATTTTATTTATTCATGAGAGACACAGAGAAAGAGAGGCAGAGACATAAGCAGAGAGGGAGCCCAGTGTGGGACTCAGTCCTAGGACCCCAGGATCACAACCTGAGCCAAAGGCAGATACTCAGCCCACTGAGCCACCCAGGTGCCTTGAGTGGTAGATTTTTTTGTTTGTTTTTTGTTTTTTGTTTTTTGTTTTTTTTTTTTTTTTTGAGTGGTAGGTTTTTAAAGGCTGTGGAATGCAGGGTTTTTTGTTTTGTTTTGTTTTGTTTTTTAATTTTTATTTATTTATGATAGTCACACACACAGAGAGAGAGAGAGAAGCAGAGACACAGGCAGAGAGAGAAGCAGGCTCCATGCACCGGGAGCCCGACGTGGGATTCGATCCCGGGTCTCCAGGATCGCGCCCTGGGCCAAAGGCAGGCACCAAACCGCTGCGCCACCCAGGGATCCTGTATGCAGGGTTTCTTAGGTGACAGATGGCAGACCTTTGGATATCCCCAGATGGTTTTAGGGGCTACATAAGTCCTCAGCAAAAATAGTTTTAATGTATTTACGGTTAAATCCTGAAAGAATTTACCATATTCTCTACCATCCATATGTATACCTCATAATAAGAGCTGCCTTGTGATTTTTTTTTTCTTGACACAAGTATTTTAATTGATGCAAGCTAATGAGCAAATAGCACTCCTACAAAAATGCCATTGTTTTTCCTGTTTATGAAGAAATTATAAAACAGTGGTAACAAGTAACTTACACATTAATGGCAAGGTTGAGATTGGAACCTGGATGGTGTGTGTTAAAGCATGTACTCTTAATCATTAAGCTATACTTTCTAATTATGAGGACAGACCTCCTTTGTCATCTTTCTGGGCCTCAGTTCATCATCTGTAAAATGGGTATGATACCTCCGAAAGTTGCTCATGAGTATTAAAAAAAATTTGTAAATTGCTTAGCACAGTAGCATATGGTAATGCTTAATAAATGTTCCCTTTTGTGGTTCTAATTGTTGTCATCACTGGTGTTACCACTATTAAAAGAATTATTATTTACGAGATATATTTTCTGCCTTTTTTTTTTTTTTTAGAATTATTTAGCCAGATTGAAGATCCAATCTGTTGTTTTGTTTTTTTTGTTGTTGTTTTAGGTCCACAGTCTCTCTTCAAGATTATGCTTATGTCTATATTCAAACTAGATTAAATATGTCTACTTATCATGTAAACTGTACTTAAATTGTATTTGCTATGTGTATTCCTCTTTTTAAGAAAATGGCAATTATGTCCTCATTAGTAACAGGATGGGTAGTATTAGACTGGTTAATATTTAATCTGTGCTACTCCAAAGAAGTCTCCAGTGGTAATAAGGAGATTTGGTAAAGCTTTGATTAATCCATAGAACCTATTTTCCTCCTGGTTTTTTTTTTTTGCCTCTACTGAGAGTATTTAGTATAGAGGCTAAGTATGCAGACTCTGGAGTCGTATTATGTGGGTTCATTACTTACTCTGTCATTCCTTGCTCTGTATCACTTATCAGCTTTGTCGCAAGCTTTATGAGAGGCTATCTGGCACAGAGAATGTTCAATAAATGGTAACTAATAGTATTGTTACTTGTGGGAGGAAACAATGGAAACAATTTCCCAAATCTGGGTAAGGGATGGGAGTGGGCAGAAAAAAATAGTTATTGAAAAAATTTTAACTTGGCAAATAATAATGACTTTGCTAAATCTGTGATAACCTGGGAATGTCACTCATGCACTTTGTTTTTTGTTCTAGGTTGGCTTTTTTGTGAAGAGAGGATGTTCCAAGGGAATGGTTGAAATTGAATTGTAAGTGTTAAAAGTGCTGAAACCACTTTTTCCTTTATGACTTATGTTTATGCTTTCATGATAACTTTAGAAAAGAGTAATATTGTGGCATTATGGCATGAATATTTAGAATTAGAATATTATAAATAATATTTAAAGAATGTTTTATCCAGACAAGTAATTTTCTTATGTTTCTATTAAAACCTAAGTTGTAAGACTTTTCTTTCAGTAGAATTCTTAAAGAAGTTACCTCTCGGCAGCTATTTCTGATGGGTAAGAGTATTCAAGATGAAACCAGTTAACTATCCTTGGTATATATACTGTTAGTCTTTTAAACACAGATATGTTCATTGGTTAGTTGGTTTTTAGTGAGCGTTGTGTTTTGGAGTGTTTATAGAAAGTCATGGAATTTTTGAGCTTATGTAGCTTTTAAAGATCATCTGATAGCTTCCTCGTTTTATAGGATACGGGAAAATGATCTTTTACTCAAAAACTGTGGAAGAACGTTTTATTTATGTAGTGATGAGAAATAGGCACAGTAGAGGTAAAAGAAAACAAGATTATACTCCATTTATTAAAAAAATATGGTACTATTTTACTGAAAGATGTAAAACCGAGACCTGAATAACAGGGAAAGCATACTTTGTTCCTGGAAACATAAAGCTAATGTCATTATGAACATGCCAATCCTTTCTTATTAATGTATAAATTTGATACAGTTCCAACTAGAGTATCAACAGGTAAGTTTGCAAGTTGATTCTAAAGTTCATCTGGGAGAATAAATGTGCTGGAGAACCCAAGAAGATTTTGAAAAAGCAGAATCATGAATAAGTCGTTTGTGTACCAGATGTTAAAGTGTACTTACTATAAAGCTGTTGATAATGGTATTAGTACAGAAAATTAGAGGAGCAGAATGGAAAATGTAGGGAGATCTAAACGTGTAAGAGAATTTATTGTAAAGATGGCAGTTTAAGCATAGGCTATGAATTACTCAAATTGAGATAAACTAATTGGCTATTAATTTTTCAAAGAACATTTAGAGCTTTATCAAACATCCTACTTATAAATCTAAATGTGTTAATGACTGAGTGAAAAAATATGTAACTTTGAAAATAATAGAAAAGTATATTATTTTTTAAATCTTAGGAAAAGGAAAGGCTAGAATAGGATACCAAAGGAAGATACCAAAGGAAGATCCCAAAGGAAGATACCAAAGGATACCAAAGGAAGAATAGGATACCAAATAAACATAAAAAGGAAGATAGGAAATTTAGATTACTTACAAATCCAGCTGAAAATAATGGTACCATAGTTAAAAATGAGTGAGTGACAGATGGGAGAAAACATTCTCAGCACAAATAACATGTACATGTCTTAAAATTACCAAAATACCAGTGTCTCATGCAAGTCAGCAAAAATTACAAACAACTCTTAGAAAATAAGCAGAGAATTGTAATGCCAAGTAAAATAAATTGCCAATATGTATAAAAAGGATACAACTCATTAGTTGTAACTCGTCAATTTTGAAGGAAATCAAAATGAGGATTTTTTTTTCCTTTTAGTTTAGAAAAAAAAATTTTAAAAAAATTTTTTTCATTTATTTATTCATGACAGGGGAGAGAGAGAGAGAGAGACAGAGACAGAGACAGAGACACAGGCAGAGAGAGAATCAGGCTCCATGCAGGGAGCCTGACGTGGGACTCGATTCTTGGTTCTCCAGGATCCGGCCCCGGGGTGAAGGTGGCACTAAATCGCTGAGCTACTGGGGCTGCCCGGTTTAGAAAAAAGTTTTAAAATAAAATTTTAAATAAAATTTAGTGATGTGATGGTATAAAGAAGGGAATCCTGTCATGTAGGAATGTTAGCAGTACGTCTTATTTGGCAGTATATATCAGATTTTAAATAAAATAATCTTTGATTCAGTTACTATTTTAGAGAATGTTTATTCATTTGCACATAATTAACTTTTTCCTAATTTTAATAATGAGAAATTATAAACACTCCAGATGTCTATCATCTGATAAAAGGCTAAAGAAAATGTGGTATGTTCATAGTGACATCGGATTCAGCTATAGAAAGGAAGATTGATCCTCCAACAAGGGTGAACTGGGAAAACATGCTTTGTGAAAGAAGCCAGACACAAATACTGCATACTGTGTGATTCCACTTCTGTGGAATGTCCAGAATAGGCAAATCCGTAGAGACTGAAAATAGATTACTGGTTGCTTTGGAATGAGGGGAAGAGAGAGTGGCGAGTGACTGCTTAACAGATATGGGCTCTTTTTTGGGGTGCTGAAAATAATTTGGAATTAGCTGGTGGTGATGGTTGCAGAACCTTGTCAATATGCTAAAAACTATTAATTCACATATTCCTTCACCTGTATACCTAAAAATGGTTAAAATGGTAAATTTTATGTCACGTACATTTTACCATAATAAAAATGCATTAATTGGTATATATAAAATGATGGGGTATGTATGATATATGAATTACATCTCATTTTTTAAAAATTGCCAAGGATACTCCTGTGTTAGCCTTGTTACCGTTGATGGATCACAGTAGTTTGTTATCTTTTACAACTGAAACAAATATACTAAGCCAGGAATATTTACAAAACACAGAGGGAGTATTAATATTTAAGTTTCAAGTCTTGTATGGGTGGCTGCAGGTGTTAGCACTCCTGATTTTCTGCTTGGAATCACCAAGTCCCAGTTGTTTTCTTAGTTATCTAAAGAGGCACACTTTTTGGTGTGTAATAGCTACTGGCCAGCTGTTATAATCTAACCAGTGACCATGAACCAGAGTTATGTTACCAGGTCTGCCACAGGGGAAGTTTCCCTAGTTATATTGTGGTCAGTTGTTTGGGAATATGAAACAGAACGACTCATCATTAGTTGAAATTGTTATTGATGTTGAATAAATCTGTTAACTGGTCACATATTTGTTGAATGGAATAATGGATAACATAATTCTGGCATAAATGTATGCCATCATTTTCAGATATTTCTTGAGTACGAATTCTTTGAGGGAGAGGAGAGACAGAGCATCTTTCTAATTTATGGTTAGGGGCATGAGGGGAGGGACAGATAAATACATAGGTAAAATACATATTAGATTAGATGGTGATTAGTGAAGTAGAAAATTGAGTAGGAAAGGAGGATAGGGAGGGCGTGCCAGAGTGGAGTTAACAGTATTAAATAGGGTGATCAGGAAAGCTCTCACTCAGAGGTCAATACTTGAATAAAGACTTGAAGGAGATAAGGTGTTGAACTTGGAGGTATTTGGGGAAACAGCATTTCAGCATCTACAGATGCTAAGATGGAAGTGCTACCCAGTTGACTCCATTGCACTGAACAAGAGAATAATAAGAGATGAGGTCTGAAAATACCAAGGATCTGGTTGATAGGGGCTTGTAGGCCAGTGTAAGAACTTTAAATTTTTGAGTAAGCTGTGAACCCACCAGGATTTGAGCAGAGGAGTGGTAGAAGCTGTCTTGTGTAGTAGTGTTATTAGCCTCCTTGGTTGTTTTCCCCTTGATGTGAAAAAAACTGGTTTATCACTTTTATTAAGTCTTTTTCAGTGAATTGACTTCTGCATTGTTGTTTCTGTGCTATATCATGGTTTTCTGTTTCATTATTTTCTATACTTTACTAATTCTTCTTGAAACTTTTTTGTGGTCTTTAATTTCTTAAAATGGATTTCTTAGTGCAAATTTTTAGTCTTTTGTTTTTCTTAATATAAACAGTTAAGGTTAAAATTTCTCTCTCAATATTGCTTTAGGTCTGTCTCCCAAATTTTGGTATATAGCATTTTCCTATTTTTCAATTCTATTTTCTTCATTTTCTTTGAGTTCAAAATCAGAAGTTGTTTCAAAATTTGTAGTGATTTACTTGTTATATTTTAATATTGATTTCCACTTTGCTAGTAGTACTGTGGTAAAAAATACGTATATTATGAATATATAAAATTGTACAACGTTAGTATGTTTACTACTATATGTTATGTATATTATATATAGAACCATGTGTAATATTACTATATATTGTATATATTGTACATTTTATTGTGTATATATATGACCTTAGTGATAAGTAGTATAATATATAGCAGTGTACATTATTGTATGTTTTACTATATATGACCTTATAGTGATATATAGTATAATACATAGTATTATATACAGCATAATACATACATACATACATACATAGTAGATATATGTAGAGAGAGTAATGTCACCAAACCTTTGAAATTTATCAAGGCATCCTCTTTGTAGTGAGTTTTCATAATTGTTACCTATTGAGTTGAAAGAATGAGTACTCTGCTCTTATATGTTCGGTGTTTTCTATTCAGTTCAAGCTGATTAATCATATTGTTAAAGCTGATTATTTTGCTGATTTCAATCATTTGATTGATTCTTCAATTAACTGCGAAAGGTGTATTACATGTCCCTCTCTGTAGATTTGTCAGTGACCCTTGTCCTATCAGTTTTTGCTTTATGTATTCTCAGGACGTTATTAGTTGCAGCTAAGATTCAAATTGTTCTATCTATCTAGTGAGTTGAACTTTCTGTTGTTAGGTACTGACTTCTTTATCTTTTGATGCATTTCCCTTAGAATGTATTTTAATTTGCTACTACTGTAGTTGGTAGCTTTCTTTTTAAAGTATTTTCCAGGTTATCTTATTTTTATTCATTTATTTCCAATTTTTTATACCTTTTTGTATCTCATTGGAAAATTATAGCTGGGTCTTGTTTATATCACCTTTTAAATAGTGCGTATGATCCATTATGTTTATTGAATGACTTACATGTTGAGGCTTATTTTACTGTCTTACTCCATGCTTTTTATTTGTTCACCTGGATTTCTTTTCAGTATTTCTTCTCTCTTGCCATTGTCTAGATTTTTGTTTTAATTTTTCTCTACTGTTTTGGAAATTATCATTCTTCTTTTAGTGGTTGTTGGAATTTATAATGTAAATACTTGAATTTGAGTCTAGACTGAAATGTCTGTATCTTTCTGTTGAATAAAGACCTTAGAGTACTTTTATTTGAATAACTTTTTTTTTTTTTTAAGATTTTATTTATTCATGAGAGACCGAGAGAAAGAAAGAGAGAGGCAAAGACACAGGCAGAGGGAGAAGCAGGCTCCATGCAGGGATTTCAGGGGATTTCAGGATCACGCCCTGGCCAGAAGGCAGGTGCTAAACCACTGAGCCACCCAAGGATCCCCTTGAATAATTTTTTGAACTATTTTAATTTTACCTTGTCTTTTAAACTCTTTAAGATACAGTAACTATTATTAATTTATACTGTTAGTGTTTGTTTAGAATTACCCCCCCCTTTTTTTTTGGTTTGCCTTTTTATTCTTTGCTGCATTTTTATTTCCTCTAGGATCGCTTTCTGCCAGAAGATATTTTTTAAAGTTTTCTTTAATGAAAATCTTCTAGTAGCATACTCAGTTTTTGTCTGAAAATGATGTTCTTATACTCTAAATCTAGAAAGATGTATTGGCTAGATATAAAAGTCTATATTGATAGGTCTTTTCTCAACAGATGCAAAGTATAATTCTATAATCTTCAAACGTAAATCTAATCTTAGTTTCTTTGATATTCTTTTTTTTCTTATAAGACTTTTTTTCCCATTAGTTTCATGTAGTTCCAGTGGCTTTTGGAGTCCTATCTCAGTTTTTGGTGTTTTATAGTTTCATATATATTTCGATGTTGATTTATTTTTTATTTATTTTGCTTGACATTTAATGAGCTTCTTAAATTTATGGTTTGGAAAATTATCTATTCCCTCTTCCTATATTGTTACCGACCCATCTGTCTCCCTGCCTTCTGAAACTCTTGTTAGACAGATGTCAGGATCTTTTAGTCATCCATGTCTTTTTTTTTTTTTTTTTTTTTTAAGATTTTTATTTATTTATTCATGAGAGACTCAGAGACACAGGCAGAGGGAGATGCAGGCTCCATGCAGGGAGCCCAATGTAGGACTCAATCCTGGGACTCCAGGATCACACCCTGGGCTAAAGGCAGGCGCAAAACCGCTGAACCACCCAGGGATTCCCATTCATTCATGTCTGTTAACATCCTTCATATTTTTCATCTTTTTATGTCTTTGTGCTGCATTCAAGATCCATTTCTCTTTGGTTCGTTTTCAGATCAGAGTAAGTAAATATTTTGAATCTGCTATTTCTTGAAATATAGTGAATATACTTATTCTGTACTTGCCCATTAATTTGAGTGATTCTTTTTTGTTATTTCTGTTCTTGATCTTGATGGTTTGTTTTCATATGTGTATTTCTAGTGAGCTGCCCCTTTCTCTTTGAACTTTGTGTTAATTCTTTGAGGGTAAAGGTAGATTTCTGCTGAGGAAATTTTTATTGACTTCTGCAACAGACCATTGGATACTTTGAATCCAGGATTGAAATATACACGGTTCTCAGTTTGTGCATTTTTGAACCTTAGGTATGTCATGTAACTAACTTCAAGATACTAATGTGTTTGAAACTGGCTTGTGGTTAATAACTGTCTTTAGGAGAAATTGTTTTGCATTGCAAGCCGCAGTTTGAGACATGTAGGTGCTGGTGGTGGTGATGGTGATGATGGAGTAGTTCTAGTTTACCCTTATATTGAGGGTATGGTCTTTTTGGCATGGTTTTTATTAGACTCTCTACCATAGGTAGCTTTGGGCCCTGTCTGCAACCCCTCTCCCAGGAGATTCTGAAAATGGATGTGTCAGGTTATTTGGTGGAACAGATGCTTCCAAGGCAAAAGCCGGTTTCGTTTTTCAACTTCTGGATCTGAACCTGCCCTAGGATCCAGGCCAGATTTACTTACTTTCATGTTAACTCATAAATGTATTTATGAACATACTTCAATATTTCATTATTTGTAGTTTATAGCAAGAAGATCAAAAAGGGTAGTTCATTAGTCATTCTGCTGGAAATGAAAAATACTTTAAGTTCTAAAATCTTAATGTTTGGAGTGTTCTGATTACGTTATAGTCTATATACACAACATTTATAGATTATCATTGTCATTAGCCATTGAATACCAATAATTTATCTTTCTACCACATGCTGCTGATTCCCAGTGAAGAAGATGGATGGGAGGTGTGGAGCAGTAGTACTTCTAAAAGCAAGAAATAAGTAAATACCCTTCTTTCGGATTCTGTATTGCTTAATCTTCCCTTAAGGCTGTATGTTTTAGTCCTCTCTGAGTTCAGAGTGGAGTACAAGACAAGGAAGGCATGGGCCACCTGTATGACCAAGCTAGCTATGATGTCTGGAACTGCTTATGCAAGAATTGGTTTCCATTCATGTATTTTCCAAGTAGAGGAAGTTTCAGCATTTAATTTTATATGCTTTAATATACCAACCCATTTTGAATCGCAGTCAACGCATGTGATTGGAGAATAATAATTAAAGGATAAATAACTCTAGATATGTAAATCCTCTGTCAGTGTTTGGAAATTAGTATTGGTTTTGTTTTATTTTAACAGTTTAATTGTGATGTTAAATAAGTGGTAACTTCCATGTGGTCAGTTATGTATCATTACCAATGAAATACCAAGGTTTCCTTCTTTGGAGGGGCCAAAATATCAAAAAGAATAAAAATTATAATAATACTGTCTGGCAAACTTTGTTGTAAGAGAATTTTGGAAATTGTATTTCTAAAATATGTGTACTTTGAACATAAAGATTTTTAAAAATTATTTTTTAACCAGATTTAGAACTTCTGGAAACCTTATAATCACCCGCGAGATTGATGTGGCAAAAAATCAGTCATCTTGGTTCATCAACAAAAAATCTACAACCCAGAAAGTAGTAGAAGAGCAAGTTGCAGCCTTAAACATTCAAGTGGGCAATCTTTGCCAATTTCTACCTCAGGTATGAGAGAATGAAATGTACAGATGGGAAAATTCCTCTTCATGCTGTAGGACAATGTAAATACTTTTCAAGGGGTATTGTAAAGGAAGCTATTTAAAGTAAGCCTTATAATGTTAGTACTTTCTAACAGTTCTTTGTAAATAGAGCATCTCATCTCATATTATAATATAGTAAATTTGGAAGATTTCAATTAACTAATTAAAAGTTAAGTCTGCAGAATATTGTAAAGGAAATAAAGTTGTATTGTTTTTAAGTAGAGTAGCTTGGATGGCCATGGTCTACAATTTGTACGTCCTTAAAATTTTGTTAATAAACAACTTATTCGTGTTTTTTGTAATAAAATGCTTGATATACTGAAACTCCTAAATCTATAGGTGTGTCTTCTAAAACTTTGTTATATTTTAAGTTTGTTTAGTAAAAATATCCTGAAAACGCACTTTATTTTTTTTTATTTTTTATTTTTTTGAAAACGCACTTTAAATGTTACATTTGTTTTTGAGTGCTGTCTAGTGACTGCAGTATAGTTCATTTTTTTCAATTTAGAAACAATGACTTGATTATTACGTATGTCCAAATTAAATAAAAATTTTAAATTTGGAAGCATTGTTAGCTGATGTCTGATAGCTTCAGAACTAGATGTTTAAAAATGTCCTTTCTCTTCTAACATTCTAGCTGATATGTGGTAGATAATGATCATTCAATCCAGTGAACTGATTTTATTCACAAGCTATCTGTTATATGTATGTAAACACTTCACCCTAGAAATGTTGACATAGAAATTTTTTAAAAGTTCTCAGAAAGATGACAGTTCATACCCTAAGTTTATCTTTACCATTTTAAAGAGTAAAATATGAAGGACAGAGTTTCTGTTAGCACATCTTACAGGAGTTTTTTTCTTTTAAATGAGTTTCATCTTAACAAGTGTGATCACTGAGTGAAAATAGGTTTTGAAGATATTTATAAGTGATAATAGTTGTGGGACACCTGCGAGGCTCAGTCAATAAGTGTCCGACTCTTGGTTTTGGCTCAGGTCATGATCCTCAGGATTGTGAAGTTGAGCTCTGTGTTGGTCTCTTTGCTGAGCACTTAGCTAAGACTTAAGTTTCTCTCCTCCCTCTCTCTCTCTGTCTCTGTCTAAACAAATTTTTAAGAAAAATGATAATAGTTGCTGATATTTAAGTTTTATGCTCTAGGATAAAGTTGGAGAATTTGCTAAACTGAGTAAAATTGAACTCCTTGAAGCTACTGAGAAGTCTATTGGTCCTCCAGAAATGCACAGATACCATTGTGAACTCAAAAACTTCAGGGAGAAAGAAAAACAACTAGAGGTATTTATAAAGAGACAACTCATTTTTATTGTCCCTCACTGATTCCTTTCTTTTACAATGTGGTAGTGTAAGAGTAGCTTTGATTCATCGGGTGACTTCATATATTTGTGATTTTTTTTTTTTTCCCACCTAGGGTTATATTGCTGACATTAATTAAACTAGGTAACAAAGTGAGAAATTGATTTGAAAAATTTGACTACCATTTCATCAAGTAACATGTCATTGATTGAATTTCTAAGTAATCAATAATATTTTAAAGTATTTATTTTTCGCAGGAAGTTTCAGTATTATTCCTTTATTTATTCAGTGTTTCTTAAACACCTGCCATGTGCCAGGACGGTACAAGGCTTTGTAGTAGTATAGCAGTTACCTTGTAGCTTTTGATGTAGTGTCTCTTGAACCAGTTCTCATATTTTTTCAGTTGCAGGAGGGTAGACTTCGTAAGAGAGCTTTGTGTTTAGTTGCAGTGTTTTTATTTTCACCTTTAATAAACATTAAAGTGTCCATTTATGGCGTATCACTTAAAAGGGTGTTTTGTTTAATGAAGCATTTTCCATGTGTCAGCCACTAAAATAAATTCAGTAAATTTTCGTAATAAGATCTGTTATAAACAAATGGTTTCTCTTAAATTATAACTGTTCATACTTAATAATATGCATATTACTATAATTTAATATTTATTATACTTTTTCAGAGTCTGTGACCAAAGGAGTAGTTATTTTATCATGCTTTAGATACTCTGGCAGTTGTTTTACCTTTGCCCCCATGGAACAGTCAGATACAGTAGTCCTTCCCCTTATTCACATTTTCATTTACCTGCCATTTCAATTGCCCGTGGTCATCCATGGTCCAGAAGCAGATAATGTTCCTGACATATCGTCACCAGGTCACCAGGTCATCAGTAGTCTGTTGTTATATCACGGTGCCTCACTTCATCTTATCACGTGGCATTCTTCCCTTTCACATCACCACAAGAAGAAGGGTGACAACAGTAGGATGATGTATTTTGAGAACGATTGCATTTGCATAACACTTATGACAGTTTATTATAATTGTTTTGTTTTTTGCTAGTCTCATTGTGTCTGATTTATAAATTAAGCTTTATCATAGAGAAAAGCGATATATAGAGAGTTTGGTACTATCTGTGGTTTCAGGCATTACATCTGTGTAATGGCATTGTATCTGTGGTTTTGGATTACTTTCCCCACAAATAAGGTGACGGGACCACTGTACTCTGAAATACTCTGAAATTACTACCATCCTCTGAAGGAACACACATTATCCTACTAGGTTCTGAGTACATCTTTGCAATTGGTACCTCGTGGTCTAAGGGCTAAATTTTAGCTGCCTTCTCCTTTTTAAGTCCCTAAGTCATGAACATTCATAACATACGAATCATAATAAAACTATTCATTTGTATGTCACATTACAGCTTTGGGTGAACTTGCATTTAGAATAGGTACATTGCTTCTACCCTCCAGGTGAGTAGGGCAGATAGATGTCTTCTCTTGAGGCAGGAAGAGGCTGGGCTCAGAGGTATGGGGGGGGTCTTCCTCACAGTCACACAATGAATAAATTGCAGAGCCTAGATCAGAGCTCAGATATGCATGTTAGTTTTATGCAGTCCTTAAGAACTCCTGTGAAGTTCTTTATGGTAAAATTTTGCTAGCATTGTACATATTTTGATCATTAAAGGATTTGACCTCTTGTCTTCAGTTAAACTGATTGTTAAATATTTGTTTTAGACCTCGTGCAAAGAGAAAACTGAATATCTAGAGAAAATGATTCAGAGAAATGAAAGATACAAACAAGATGTGGAGAGGTTCTATGAACGTAAGCGACATTTAGATTTGATTGAGATGCTTGAAGCTAAAAGGCCATGGGTGGTAAGTCTTAATTATTAGAGGCAAGAATAGTGATGCTTTAACTAGCAGACAAGCCATAAAGAAGGCAATAATTGCTCTGTATTCAAATTATGTATTTTTGCCTTATATACTATAATAAAATTTGTGTTATGATAGAGCTGTGTACTGTTACTATTGTGTAACAGATAAGTTGATTGTGCTCCTAATTCTCCCAGATTTGAGTCCTCAACAGATTATGTAAGACATTAGCGATCTAAAAATGTTCACACATAAAAATGAAATCTTTGAGTGCCCTCAAGTCACAGAGAATTTTCTTGGCATGTGCCACCAATAACTTCAGGTACAGGTGGAGCGGAAGGCTGAGGACTACTTCTCTACTCATGCTTCATAAGTTTATTGAGGCTAATGTTGTCTTTTAATCACTGTGCTGTACAGTTATTATGTTTGGCCACAGTTTGGGCTAAAGAGTCTGTTCCCTCAGTGCATTTCTTTATGACAGGTGGAATAAAATAGGGAAGTTTTAAGATGTTTGTTCCAGGGTTAGGATGAAGGTAATTGTTAATTGATTCGAAAAATATGTAGCTGTGTTTATGGCATTTCTTCCTCACCCCTTCACCCTATCCTGTCCCATAATTCCAATATTAAACTTTTTGCTTTCTTCAGCTTGTTTTGACTATATTTGCCCATTATTACTTTTAAACCTACTTTGTTTTTCCTTTAAAAGTCTTTTTGTTTATCCTTTTCTTTCTGAGATTGATTTCAATCTTTTTTTTTTTTCCCCATTTTTAAAATTTACTCTGTAATCTTTCTTTTTTTCAGCCCATACATTCTTAACTATAAGCTCTCCGGGCACTCCACTTACTTTTCTTTTTTAGCAAATATTTACTAATTCCTGTAACATGACAGACATTTTTACTCGCATTTTTGTTCTCCTTTGATCTGTTTTTCCTTTGTTCATTTTTACTTTTCATAACTGAGTTTATTTTTTATTTATTTTTTTAATAACTGAGTTTATTTATACCTTCTGCTATCCCTTCTTCATTGAGAGACTAGAAAGACTAGTAGCAATTCAGAACCAGCTTCAGAACCAGGAAGGGATGGAAGTGAGGGCCCAGCCCAATAATAGAGGTAAATACTCAGGGAGTGTTGAGCTTCTTAGTAAATCAGTGTTGGTATTCACTGCTACTGAAGTTATTTCAGGCAGTAGATTTCACATGAGTAGACTTGCCAAAAGGATACCCAGTCTTTTCATAGATTTGGTTTCTGTTTGCACCTTGATTTTAGCGTATGGGTTTTTAGTTCCACCTACTAGTGCATTAACTTTTATTTCTTGAATTAATTGCAAGGAATATGAAAACGTTCGTCAGGAGTATGAAGAAGTAAAACTAGCTCGTGACCGAGTGAAGGAAGAGGTGAGGAAACTGAAGGAAGGGCAGATCCCCATGACACGTCGAATTGAAGAAATTGAGAGGCAGCGGCACACTTTGGAGGCTCGAATCAAAGAGAAGGTACTTTTCCCAGCTCGGTTATGGATCTTCTGTATTTGAGCAAGTACAATAACTATTTTGTAGATCTGTTATTTTGTGGATTTACTTGAAGCTTTTGTTCCTTTTTAAGCTTGATTCTACCACTGCAGGGCTTTTCAGGGTACTGTCACTGCTGGTGGGTTGCTCCTTTGTGGAAACTCCAGCCTACAAAAGAGAAAATGGAAATGTGATTGTTTTAATGACAAGAAGACTCAGAGTAGTATTTGTAGGAACATTGAACATCTTTTGTGAATTTATCATAGAAAACTTGGTGTTTCTTAGAATAAATGGTATAATGGCATATGGAAAATTCCATTTATTAAAAAATATATTTAAACATTTTAAACTCAGGGACTCCTGAGTTGGGTGGCGCAGTGGTTGAGCATCTGCCTTCAGCTCAGGTCATGATCCTGGGGTACTGGGATTGAGTCCCATATCAAGTTCCCTGTAGGGAGCCTGCCTCTCTCTATGTCTTTGCCTCTCTCTTGTGTCTCTCATGAAAAAAATAAATCTTTTGGAAAAAAATTTTTAACTCAAAAATTTTTATGGTTGTGGCTTTTAACTTTAGGGAGATTTTGGAGTCCCAAGATTTTTGAGGACAGTTTAAACTATGGACCCCACTATCCTGGTAGGATTGCTTTTAGGATCAGATGAAAATCATGAGTTAATAAATGCAGAGATAAACGTGTGCATATTGCTATGGCTATTTTTATTTATTTAAAAAAAAATAAAAGTAAGTAAAAAATGAAGATTTTATTTATTTATTGATGAAAGACACACACACAGAGAGGCAGAGAGACAGGCAGAGGGAGAAGCAGACTCCATGCAGGGAGCCCAACATGGGACTCGATCCCGGGTCTCCAGGATCACACCTTGGGCTGAAAGCGGCGCTAAACCGCTGAGCCACTGGGGCTGCCCTATGGCTATTTTTAAATATCATTGAATAACCTTTTATAGATTTGCAAGTAAGTTATTTTTGGTGTTAACATGAATTTGGTTTGAAAGAAATGAAAAAGCATTGTGAATTAAATTAATTTGGTTGGGGGGCCACATAATTGGCTTGCTTGAGATTTTAACTAAATTCCCCTCCTTGTGGTTCGATCTTACAGGCAACAGATATTAAGGAGACCTCTCAAAAATGTAAACAAAAGCAAGATATTATAGAAAGGAAAGATAAACAGGTAAGATTTTTGTATTGAAATTTTTATTGTGCTAATTTCACCTTACTTTTGTGTTCAGGCCTGAATTATGGGACAACCTTTTGTTTGGAAAGTGTCTAAGGTCCTCCTCATTCCCTCCTTGGTCTGTGAGGGCTACTAAGATTCAGAAGTAGAGCAGTTGCACAGACGATAATGAGGAAGAATTCTCACAACTCCTAGATAGGCACTGTGATCTTTGTAACTGAGTGGCTGTAGGTTTTTAATGGACTCATGGTAAAATTGGATTTAGTTATCTCAGAAATTAAATTTTAAGAGATCTGTTGATGTTAAGAGTTGGACGTTAAAAAGCTGGTAACAGATTCTTTGTACAGGTTGGGGCTTGATGGCAGAATTGTTTTAAGATGGCTATGCAGGAAAGTGGGCTTAGCCAAGAGATCCTCAATCATGTGTAGAGTTTTGTTCTTCAGAACCGTTCAGAAACCTGAGTTTGAATTACCTGTCTTTGGGATAGACGCATAACTTGAAACATTCCCAGTGGTTGAAGCATTATGTTCATCTTCTGTTTTTTTCAGCCCCACCCATTTTTCTGTAGCTTTATCTTCAGATTCCAGGCACCTCTGATTTAATTTCTCCAGGATAAACCTCAGATTCTCATGGCAGAGGCTCAGCCATCAGTGTGAAGTGCATCTGTGTGGAGGGGTGCGGGGCACTGGGCGGGAGGCAGGGAGGGGGCAGTCCTGTTGTGTATGAGGTCTTTTCTCCTTGATATCTCCTGGTTGTTGAGAGGCTCCAGAATTGTTCTTTTGTTTTGAAAGAGTCCTCCTCTCTTTCCTTTTTCTCCTCATCACCTTTCACACTGTGGCTCCTCCAATAGGGTACTACATCAGTGGTCCTTCTGCTGTCTTTCCTCTTTTGAATGCTCTTGCTGTCTCCTCCCTTGGTTCCCTCTGTCCCTGTGGGAGTGAAGCTTTGTACTCCATTTCTAATACTTTGTTGGAGTTTAGGAGGGAAAAGACATAAAGATTTCATCTTTAAAACCCTAAACAGGGATGAATACAGATTGCTAAGTTGTGTAAATTTGAATCATCTTTGTTTCTGTCGCAAATCGTACCTGATATTTTAATACATTGCTGGATTCAGCTGGAAGATCTTGTATTTACAGTTTTTTGCACCATATGAGATTGGCCTAAAATTTTATTTTTATTTCATCCTTAACTGGTTTTTCACTATGTGATGCTGACTTTTTAACTACTTTAATACTCCTTGGACCAGTATTTTCTATTTTGCTCTTAGTGTATTTACCAGGGCTTGTCACTTTATAAGTTATTTCACTTTTAACTTTTATTAACTTAAAAAAATATATTTATTTATGAGCAGTGGCAGAGACACAGGCAGAGGGAGAAGCAGGCTTCTCAAGGGGAGCCTGATGCCGGATTTAATCCCGGGATTAAGTTAGGTTCACACCCTGAGCTGGAGGCAGATACTAAACCACTGAGTCACCTACATATCCCTAACTTTTAATAAATACATTTTAGGGCATAAATAATTTTTTGGTTATCATTTGGCTACATCTCATATATGTGGTTAAGTGCTTTTATTGCTTTTCTACTTCAGATTCCATATTTTCAGCCATCAGTGAATTTGGTTTGAAAATTTAACATTTTCATTCATTTAAGCTTATATAGAAGTTCTTACTATTTTAATTTCTATGGATATGGAATTTCAAAACCTTAAAGTAGAGTTCTAATTCTGTTCCTATATGGTTAATAAACATGGGCTTTATGACTTTTAGATATTTTGAGATCTTTTTGGACTTTTATATTTGGTTTTGTACATGTTCTGTAAATATTCAAAAAGAATGTATTCAGTCTATTTATATGTATAAATATATGTGTTACAACAGGTTTACTATACTTATATTATGTCAATGCCCTATGTACATTTTTATCCATTTTTAAAGTGAAATACCCTCTTCTATGAATATAGAATTGTCTATTTTTCCTAATGATTATATTAGGTTTCGTTTTCTAGGTTTTAAAGCTATATTGTTTTATTATTTCTGCATCATGTTTTGATTAATTTTTTCTGCTGTGAGTAGTATGTACTGGGTTTTGTTCTGCAGTTTTCCTCATTGTGGTGTTATGACACTTTGTCATCCAGGGAGTTTCACCAGTCCATTTATGGTTGGTTTCTACTCACTATGCTTTTTGTTGGATTTCTCCTGCCTGCTCCACTTTCTCCTTTCTGTTGGTATTGATAGCTTTTTTTTTTTATTCCATTTTTCTCCCATGGAGTTATATATTCTAAACCTAAAGTTAGCATTTTGGGATGGCTGGGTGGCTCAGTGGTTGAGTGTCTGCCTTCAGCTCAGGGTGTGACCCCAGGATCCTGGGATCGAGTCCCACATTGGATTCCCTGTGGGGAGCCTACTTCTCCCTCTGCCTGTGTCTCTGCCTCTCTTTGTGTGTCTCATGAATAAATAAAAATCTTTAAAAAATTAAAAAGTCAGCATTTTTATTCTTCTGTTTAGTTAAGATACTTTGTCTTCTTCTATTCCATGTCTGTACCCTCAGAAATGATACTTACCAGTTATTTAAAATGTTATTTTTACAGTCTGTGCCTATTTAGACTTAATTTGTTTTATTATTTTTTTTGTAAAGATTTTATTTATTCATGACAGACACAGAGAAAGAGAGGCAGAGACACAGGCAGAGAGAGAAGCAGGCTCCATGCAGGGAACCCGACGTGGGACTCGATCCCTGGTCTCCAGGATCACACCCGGGGCCAAAGGCGGCGCTAAACCGCTGAGTCACTGGGGCTGCCCTATTGGGGTTTTTTTTTTTTTTTTTTTATATTACTTGTTTTATCTTATTTCTGCCTTTAGGAGGTAGACTTTTTTGTTGCTGGATATTTTGCAAGGATGTTTCAGAGACACTCTTTGGGTGATGAACTTTGAGTTCTTGTATGTTGGAAAATAAGTTTTTTGCATTCATTGTGGAATGTTAATATGGCTGAATCTTAAATTATAAACTCTAAATTGTTTTTTTCCCAACACTTTGACTATCTTTCCTCTGTGTCCCATGAGGTCTTATATTCCTAAAAAGTAGCAGATATGAGAGCTAGGCACAGACCATATTAGACCCTTAAAGAAAAAAGAAAGGAAATTGAATTTGATTCTAAATGCAATGAGAGAGAAAGCTTTTGAAGTTTTTAAGCTGGAGAAATAGTACTTCATATGTTTTAAAAGCACTCAGGATTGCCTTACAGAGAGTGAATTGTATGGGACAAAAAAGTAGAGAGTTCCATAATAAGGCCACTGAAGTAGGCAAGGCAAGTGAGAAGGCTTGCTTCTCCTCATATGATAGTCGTGGACAGGCAAGTTTAGAAAACTGAACCACAAAATTTGCTCGGGGAGTAGATAGACTGAATTGTGGAAGAATTGAGGATCCCTTCTAATCTTTTTGACTTCACAATTGGATGGATTAGTGGTACCTTTTACTGAAATGAGGATTCTTAGGAGAGTGGAAACGAGTTCTCTTTGACTCTATAAAGTTCCATTCTTTTACTTTAAACCTATTTGTGTCTTTGAATCTAAAATGTTTCTTGTGGATCATGGGCTTTCTTTTTTTATTGAAGTAAATATTAACATACAACATTATGTTAGTTTCAGGTATATGACATTGACTCAATTCTGTGCATTACTCATTGCTTACTATGATAAGTATAGTCACTATGTATTATACACTGTTATTCCAGTATTATTGACTGTTTTCCTTATGTTGTACTTTTCATTTCTGTGGTTTATTTTATAACTGGAAGTTTTTGATCTCATAATCCCCTTTATTTAACCCATCCCCCATCCACCTTCCCTCTGGCAACCACCACTTTGTTTTTTTACTTAAGAGTCCATGTATATATGTATTTATGTAGGTATGTGTATATACATGGTGGCAGAGGGAGAGAATCTCCAGCAGATGTGGTGCTGAGCATGGAGCCTGATGTGGGCCTTGATCTCATGACTCTGAGATCATGACCTGAGCTGAAATCAAGGGTTGGACGCTTAACCAACTGAGCCACCCTGGCACCCTGAGCATCTTTTTATGTCTGTTGGCTGTCTGTATGTCTGCTTTGGGAAAATGTCTATTTAGATTTTCTGCCTGTGTTTTAATGATGTTGGGTTTTTTGTTTGCTTTTGTTTGGTGTTGAGTTGCATAAGATCTTTATATATTTTGGGTATTAACCTCTTATCTATCACTTGCAAATATCTTCTTTTATTTACCAGGTTGCTGTTTTGTTTGTTGACAGCTTCCTTCACTGTGCAAAAACTTGATGTTGGTGTACCAGTAGTTGTATTTGGTACACCAGTTGGCCCAATAGTTTATTTTTTTCCTTTTGTCTCTTGGCTGAAGAGACAGCCATAAATATGTTGGTAAGGGCAATGTCAAAGACATAACTGCCTATGTTACCTCGTAGGAGTTATATGATAATATGTCTCACCTTTAGGTCTTCAATCCATTTTTAGTTTATCTTTGTGCATTTTAAGCTGGAGAAATAGAAACTGGTCCAGTTTCATTCTTTAGCATGTAGCTATTGAGTTTTTTCAACATTTATTGAAAAGATTCTTTTTCTTTTTGTATATTCTTGCTTCCTTTGTTGTAGATTGACTATATAGGTGTGGGTTTAATTTCCAGGCTCTCTATACTGTTCCAATGATCTATGTACCTGTTTTTTGACTGGTACTATACTGATTTGATTACTTTCGCTTTGGAGTATATCCTGAAATCTGGGATTGATATACCGCCACCATTTTTCTTTCTCACAGTTTCTTTGATGATTCATTAACTTGTGTGTTTCTGTACACATTTTGGGATTATTTGTTCTAGTTTTGTGAAAAATGCTTTTGGTATTTTGATAAGGATTGCATTGAATCTTAGACTGGGATAGTATAAACATTTTAATATTAATTCTTCCATGAGGATAGTATATCTTCCCATTTGTTTATATCACTTTTGGTTTCTTCCATTGATGGCTTGTAATTTTCAGAGTATAAGGCTTTTACCTCCTTGGTTAAATTTATTACTCGGTATTTTATATTTTAGGGTGCAGTTATAGATGGCATTGCTTTCTTAATTCCTCTTTTTGCTACTTTATTATTAGTGTGTAGAAATGCAACAGATTTGTTTAGATCCGTTTTGTATTCTGCAACTTTACTGAATTCACTTATTCTAACAGTTTTTTGGTGGAGACTTTAGGGCTTTTCATATATTGCATACCATCTGCAAATAGTGACAATTTTACTACTTTTACCAGTTTGGCTGTCTTTTATTTATTTTTCATGTCTGATTGCTGCAGTGAGGATTTTCAGTATTATGTTGAATAAAAGTGGTGATAGTGAATGTCTTTCTTATTCTTAATCTTAGAGGAAAAGCTTTCAGCTCATTGAGTAGATGTTAGATGTGAGATTTTCATATATAGCCTTTATTATGTTGAGATGTGTTTCTCTAAACATGAATGGTTGTTGTATTTTGTCACATGCTTTTTCTGCATGTATTGAGATGGTGATAGGATTTTTATCCTTCTTGTTAATATGATGTATCCTGTTGATTGTGAGTATTGAACCATTCTTGCATCCCTGGAATAACTTGCACTTGGTCATGGTGAATGATCCTTTTAATGTACTGTTGAATTTGGATTAATACTTTGTTGAGGATTTTACATCTATATTCCTCAGATACTTGCCTGTAGTTTTTTTGTTTTTTGGTAGTCTTTTTGTCTGGTTTTGGTATTAGTGTAATTGCTGGTCTTGTAGAGTTTGGAAGTTTTCTGTTTCAATTTTTGGAATAGTTTGAGAAGAACAGACATTACCTTTTCTTTAAATGTCTAGTACAATTAGTGTGAAGCCATCTGGCCCTGGACTTGTTTGCTGGGAGATTTTTTTTTTTTTTTTTTTTTTTGGTCAAATCCATAAACTATTTGCTGTTATTTTTATTGAATTGAATTAAAATTATAATTTAGGGAATACTGAAAACTTCATGATGGTGCATCATCTTACCAAGAACAGGGAATATTTTTTTCTTTTGCCCAAGTCTACCTCTGTGTCTTTCAAGAGAAATTCACTCATACATACAAAACCATGTAAGCGTATATTCATTTAGCAAGTCAAAGACAGCAATCTGTCCAATCCAGATTCCTATTGTTTATATTCTGAGACCCAAGGCCCAATAAAAAATCATGCATGGGCCTCAAGATGATAATGAATCCCTTCAAATTACATATAAAACTTGTGTGTGTGAGTGCTTTATTATTTTTTTTTAAAGATTTTGTTCATGAGAGACAGAGGCAGAGACAGACACAGGCAAGGGAATAAGCAGACTCCCTGTGGGGAGCCCAATGTAGGAGTCAGTGCCAGGAACCCAGAATCACGACCTGAGCTAAAGGCAGATAGATGCTCAACCACTGAACCACCCAGAAGCCCCGTGTGTGTGGTTTAAATGAAATTTTTATTATATGTTGTTTTCTCTGAGAGATCATTATGATTTTCCTCTGCATTCTCATTCAAGTATAAACTTTCTAGTCTGTAATTTCCCCAACAGTAGCAATCTCATGTTTACAAAGAAACAAATACACATGACTTTTTTTTTTGTTGTTAGTGCTTCTAAGTACAATGACCCAAGCAACAAGTAGTTTCTCTCTACCCAAAATTGAGCCAAGCAATATGATAGAAAAGGATATTAGAATGATCCTTATACTAAAAAAAAAAAAAAAAAAAAAAAAAAAAAAGGCAAGACAGACTTATTTGGGACAAAGCACTAAAATCAAGTAGAGAACCATAACAGTCACTTGCAACCTAATTCAATAAAAAATACAACAAAGAAGAGATCATAGAAGCATACTGTCAGTGTTGTGCCCAAGATTGCGAATCCGAGAAACCACCAAGGAGCCGACACCAATGCTCGAGCTTGGGTCCAAGTATACCCGGCACAGGGGAGCAGGGACTTGGACCTTTTGGGAGATTTTTGAGTAGTGATTCAATTTTATCACTAGTATTTGGTCTGTTTATGTTTTTTGTTTCTTCCTAATTCAGTTTTGGGAGATGCTATTTTCTAGGAATTTATCCATTTTTTCCTAGGTTGTCCCAATTTGTTGGATGATAATTTTTCATAGTATTTTCTCTTGTATTTCTATAATATCAGTTACTTCTTTTCCTTCATTTTGGATTGTATTTGAGTCCTCTCCCTTTTTTTCTTTGAGTTTGGCTAAAGGTTTATCAATTTTGTTTATCTTTTCAAAGAAACAGCTCTTGGTTTCTTTTACCTTTTTCTTTCAGTCTGTATTTCATTTATTTATGTTTTAATCTTTATTATTTCCTTCCTTTAGCAAGTTTTGGGCTTGCTTTGCTCCTTTTCCAGCTCCTATGAGTGTAAGGTTAGGTTTGAGATTTTCATTTGTGGGGATAGACCAGTATTTCTATAAAATTCCCTCTTAGAACTGCTTTTACTGTGTTCCAAAGATTTTGGCCCATTGTGTTTTCATTTTCATTTATCTCCATGAATTTTTTAATTTCCTCTTTAATTTCTTGGTTTTCCCATTCATTGTTAAAAACCATTATGTTTAGCCTGTGTGTTCTTTTCAGATTTCTCTTGTAATTGATTTCTAGTTTTATATCATTGTGGTCAGAGAAGGTGCTTGATATGATTTCAGTCTTCGTAAACTTGTTGAGACCTCTTTTGTGGCCTGATGTGATCTACTCTGGAGGATGTTCCATGTGCACTCGAGAAGAATGTGTCTTCTGTTTTTGGGATGTAATTTTTTTTTTTTTTTTTTTTTTTTAAGATTCTATGTATTTATTTGTGAGAGGCACAGGGAGAGTGGCCGAGACATAGGGAGAGGGAGAAGCAGGCTCCCTGCGGGGAGCCCGATGTGGGACTTGATCCCCAGACCCTGGGATCACGCCCTGAGCCGAAGGCAGACGCTCAACCACTGAGCTACCCAGGCATCCCAGGGGATGTAATATTTTGTGTATGTTTGTTAGATCCATTTGTAAATGATCCAGACCACTGTTTTTTGAATTTTTTTTTCTTTTGGTCTGAGTGATCTATCCATTGATGTAAGTGAGGTGTTAAAGTCTTCTATTATTCTATTGTCAAGTTCTCATTTTGTCTGTTAATATTTACTTTATGAATTTAGGTGCTCCTTTGTCGGGCACATCCATATTTACAATTGATATATCTAGTTGGACTGATCTCTTTATCATCATGTAGCGCTCTTCTTTGTCTCTAGCTTCAGTCTATTGTGTTGTTTATTTTGTCTTGTATATCTATTGCTATTCTTGCTTTTTTTTTTTTTTTTTTTTTTCCCCTGCTTCATTGCATGGAATATCCTTTTGGATTCCTTCACTTCAGTCTGTGTGTCTTGAGGTCTGAGGTGAGTCTCTTAAAGTCATCATATATACGGGTCTTGGTTTGTTTTTGGTTTTTAATCCATTTAATCATTCTAAGTCTTTTGATTAGAACATTTAATCCATTTACATTTGAAGTAATTATTGATGTGTACTTATTGCCATTTTGTTTTCTGGTTCTTTTTTGTAGTTCTTCTGTTCATTTTTTCTTCTCTTGCTCTCTTACCCAGCAGTTGAAAGCTTTCTTTAGTGTTATGCCTATATTCATTTCTGCATTATTTTTTATCTATTTTAGGTTTTTGATTTGTGGTTGCCACTGGGCTCATATATAACATCTTATGTGTGGAGCAAATCTCTATTAAGTTGCATAAGTTTGAACACATCCTAAAATAACTACTACATTTATACTTCCCCCTCCACATTTTATGTATGTGATGTCGTACTTTATATCTTTTTGTGTATCCCTTGACTAGATTTTGTAGGTATAATTTATTTTACTACTTCTCTGTTTTAAAAACTGGCTTTTATAAGTGACTGATCTACCTTTAATACCTGGTTACTTTTACCTTTGAGCTTTTTTTTCTTTTCATAATTTCCTTCTAGTTCTGGCTTCGTCTTTGCACTTAAAGAGCCTCCTTTAAATTTAGTGATGAACTCATTTAATTTGTTTGCCTGGGAAACACTTTATCTTGTATTCTAAATGATTTACCTTGTTGGCTAGAGTATTCTTGGTTGTGGGTCTTGTCTTTTCAGCACTTTGAATCTATCAGTGACACTCCCTTTAGGCCTGCAAAGTTTTTGCTGAAAAATCAGCTGATAGCCTTATGGAGTTTCTTTTAGTGTATAACTGTTGTCTTTTGCTCCTTTAAAAATTCTCCTCATAAAAATAAATTATGTATCTTGGTGTGGTCCTTGGGTTCATCTTGTTAGAGGCTCTCTCTGTGCCTTATAGACTGTTTCCTTCCCCAGATTAGGACATTTTTCAGCTAGTGTTTTTTTGTTTGTTTGTTTGTTTGTTTTTTTAAGTTTTCTGCCTCTTCTCTCTCTTCCCTTTCTGGAATCCCCATAATGTGAATGTTATGCTTGATGATGTCGCAGAGTTCCCTTAACCTGTTCTTATTTTTTATATTTTTTTCTTTTTGATATTCTGCTTGATTGCTCTCCATTACCCTATCTTCCAGATCATCTGTATCCTCTAATCTCCTGTTGATTCCCTTAGTATATTTATTTCTGTTATTAATTTCTTCTGCTCTGATTCTTATATTTTCTATCTCTGCTGAAGTTTTCATTGAGATCATCTATGCTTTTATGAAGTCCCAATTTCTCTATTTGAATCTTTATTAGGTATATTGCTTACTTCCATTTCATTTAGCTCTTTTCTGTGTTTTTTGTCTTGTTCTTTCATTTGGGACATATTACCCTCTCATTTTGTCTGACTCTATGTTTGTTTCTGTGTCGATCAGCTACATCTCCTAGTTATGAAAGTCCTGGTCTTTTGTGGAAGAGATTCTGTGGTATCCTGTAGTTCTTGCCCTCTCTGGTCTCCAGGGGTGTCCTCTGTGTGGGCTGCATATGTCCTGCTCTTGTGGCTGAGCCACTGTTGCCTTCAGCTTAGCTGACTGCAATGACCAAAATAGGTGCTGTGGGTGCACTAGGCAGGGTGTGGTCTCTGCTGTTGAGAGGCCTGTTTGAGGTTGCTTCAGGCTTGCTAGTGGGCAGGGCTGGCCATCTGACTAGGAGTCTGCAGTTATCCTCTCAAAGGGCATCTCTTGCTCCCTGCACAGCCACCAAGAGTCTGGGCTGCTGAACTATAGGTGTGCCAGTGTGTGAGGTTATCTTTCCCCCTCCCAGGGCAGGAGTCATTTTGAAGTGGTACTGGTTCCTTCTGGGGCTTCCTACAGGGTGTGGTGTGCCAGGAGCAGTGGTTTGGATGAGTAGGTCCTCAGGGGAATGCTTGGGTGGAGCACCTAATGCTAGCAGGATATAAGTGGGGTGGGGGTGGGGCATTAGCTCTGGCTTCTGCAAGTGTCTGGCTAAGCTGGTGGAGTAGAAGAGAAGTGGCATCTGCCAGCACCTTGGTTCCTGGAGAAGTCTCCTGAAGATCCCTGCCCATTCACACACTCTAAGATTAGTCAATAAATCCCTTCCCTTGTACCCCAGGTGCTTTTCAGACTGCTGCTTCTATGCTATGTCTTGTGCAGTTAATTTTTTGTTCTTTAAGGGCAGCTATGGAGTTTCTTATTGCCATCTGGCTCTTACAGATTTAAGTCTCGCTGATTTATCAAGGGCCATGTTACCGGGATTCATCTTCCCAGTGCAGGCCCTCACTGCCGGGATTGCCTGGTATGGGATATGATCCTCTCACTTCTGCATGCGTGGCTACAAATTCAGGGGTTCCCATAGCCGATCTTCAGGTTTGATATTTGCTACAATGATTCGCAGAACTCAGGAAAATATAATACTTGAGAATTGCCAGTTTATTACAAAGGATGCAACTCAGTAACACCCAAATGGAAGAGATGCTTAAGATGAGGTAAGGGGGGGTAGTGTTCAGAGCTTTCATTCCCTCTTCTAGGTGCATCACCCTTCCAGGATATTGACCTCTTCATCAAGCCAGAAGCTCCAGGACTTTATCATTTAGAATTTTTTTTATTGAAGATTCATTATGTAGGCATGGCTGATTAAATTATTGGCCATTGGTAAATGAACTCAGTCTCCAGTTCTTTTCCCCTCCTTGAGGTCAGGGAGTGGTGCTGAAAGCTCTAGCCCTCTAATCATGTGTTGATTCTTCTGGCAACCAGACTCCATTCATTCTGAAGTTATCTAGGGGCCCTTCCAAGAGTCATCTTACTAGCACAAAATCAGGCATGGTCAAAAGTGGTCCGTGCTTGGTATGAATTTCAAAAGATGCTCCTGTCACTCAGGAAATCCCAAGGGTTTTAAGAACTCCAAGCCAAGAACTAGGGACTAAGAAAATACATGTTTTTGTTTTTTTTTTTTTTTAATTAATAACATAACAGTTGTCTTTTAAATCTGATAAAAGAAAAAAGATACAAAGAGATTTTACTATTTTTTTTATTAACTCTGTAGCTACCTTTACTGATGCTCGCTCTTTCTTTATATAGATTTCAAGTTATTGCCTAGCATCCTTTCATTTTGGCATGAAAGAAGACTTTAGGATTTCTTGTAGGGTAGGTCTGCTAATGATGAATTTTCTAGTTCTTGTTTCTCTGGCAGTGTCTTTAGTTATCGAAGGACAGTTTTACTCGATAGGGAATTTTTTTCTTTTCTTCCCAGCATTTTGAATATGACATTCCATTGCCTTCTAACCTCCTTGGTTTCTTTTTTCTTTTCTTTCTTTTTTTTTTTTTTTTTTATAAGATTTTATTTATTCATGAGAGAGAGGGAGAGAGAGGCAGAAGGAGAAGCAGAAGCAGGCTCCATGCAGGGAGCCTGATATGGTACTTGATCCCAGGGCTCCAGGATCACGCCCTGGGCCGAAGGCAGATGCTAAACCACTGAGCCACCTTGGAATCCTGCCTCCTTGGTTTCTGATGAGGAGTCAGCTTTTATCTTGTTGGGGATCCCTTGTATGTGATAAGTTTTTTTTCTTGCTTTCAACAGTTAACTATGATGTCAATCATAGTTAATCATAGTTAATCAACATGACTCTTCTTAAATTTGTCCTATTGGAAAGTTGTTTTTATCTTCTGGGATGTGCAGATTAATATTTTAGATCAAAGTTGGGAAGTTTGGGGTTATTAATTTTCTCAGATATTGATTCTGCCTCTTTCTCATCTCTTCCCCTGAGACTCCTATTCTGTATAGTTTTATATACAGTGATATATTTGGATACACATTTTGTTCATTTTTTTTCCCCTTTCATTAGACTGGATAATCTCAAGTAACCAATATTCAAGTTTCCTTTGTTCTGTGTTCAAATCTGTTTAGCCTCACTAGTGAATCTTTTATTTTGGTTATTGTATTTTTCAACTCCATATTTCTAGTTGGCTCTTTTTTTATAATTTCTTCCTCTGTTGATATTCTCTATTCAATGAGACATTGTTCTCTCTTCCTTTCTTTTAGTTCTTTAGACATGGTTTGCTTTAGTTGAACATTTTTAAAATAGCTATTTTAAAGTCTCTACTTTGTAAGTCTATTTCTGAGCTTCCTCAGGGATATTTTTTACTGGCTTTTTTTTCCCCAGTGTATGACCCATACTTTGTTTTTGTTGAATGTGTTATAATTTTTGTTGAAAGTGGCCATGTAAGTAGCATGATGTGGCAATTTTGAAATTGGTTGTCCTTCCCTCCCCAGGCTTTTTGTGTAGTTACTTTCCTAACCAATTGTTTGAAATTTGTATTTTTTTTGTTGTATGTGACTACTGAAGTCTCTGCTTAGTTAGCATACTGGTCAGATAGTTCTTTAAATGACTACAATGGGGACATCTCCCGTCTTTGTTCAGGATCTCTTTATGCATGTTGGGTCACACCTTCACACAGCAGGGTAGTGTTTTTACTGTGCACCAAGGTTCAGTAAGTGGTCTCTGAATTGTTACAAACTTTGGTTAATAATCAGTGCTAGTTTACAGCTGTCTTTTGGGTTTCATTTCCTATTTGCACAAGGTGAAACATTCTTTGTGTGCACAGAGACTCTGTGATTGCTTCGGGCTCCTTCCAGTCTTGAGCATGTGTACAGTCCTAGGCAGGTACACTGTCTACTCATACATGTAGGCTTCTAGATTCCCAGGAGCTTCCCAGGTCTCCTACAGGTATCTCATTCTCCAGCTTTAAAAAATTTTTTGGTTGCTTACTGTTCTCCACAACTGTTATTCTCATGAAACAGCTGTGGTTTTAAATACTTGCCACTGATTGTTTTTGACAAATGCCTTCAGGGAAAAGGCTGCAAGCTGTAGAGTCTTAACAAATAAAGATAAGCCTTGTAAGTATTTCCAGCAAGCAGATCACAGAATAGCAGTTTTCTTAGAATGAGAACTAGAAACCTTTTTTTTTTTTTTTAACTAGAAACCTTTTTAACGTTGTTCTGACTTCTCCATTGGTCAGTAGGTTGCTGATTTCAGTGTGATTGTGGGCTGTTGATTTTCAGGGCTGCCCTGGAAATGGGGAAGGAAATAGGGTATGTTCAAAATCCCACAAAGCTTGCTGTTTTTACCTAGATTGACATTTTTCTTGAATAGTCTCCAGATTATTAGAAGCCATTGATTAAATTCCAGAGTTCCCAAAAGGTTAGTTTTGATAATTTGTGTTTTCATTGCTTTTATGGAAGAGAGGATTTTCAGAGTTTGACTTTGCCCTTCTTGATGACATCAAATATTTTCTATATCTATAGAAAAATGTTTCTGATATTTTAATAGGAATTGCATTAAATGTGTATTTGGGGAGAATTGAAATCTTTACTGCATTGAGTCTTCCAATCTTTGAACATGGTATGTCTCCATATATTTACATCTTATTTCTTTGGTGAGCATTTGGTAGTTTCCAGCACACATGTCCTCCGTGTTTTTTGCGAGATTACACCTAAGTATTCCTGCTTTCCCCCCTCTCTCTAAGAAGCAGAGACCTTGGGATTTTCTGCATAGGCAAGCATGTCATCTACAAATGAGGACAGCTTTATTTTTTCTTTTCTGATTTGAATGCCTTTTATTTCCTTTCTCGCCTTGCTGTACTGGCTATAATTTCCAGCACCATGTTGGATAAGAATGGCAACAGTGGACATTCTTATCTTGTTTCTGGTCTTAGGAGGAAAGCAGTTGAGTATGTTGTTAGCTGTAGGTTTTGTATATTTTGTTTTTAATCAAGTTTGGGAGGTTTCACTCTATTCCTGTGTTTCTGAGAGTATCATTGATTGTTGGATTTTGTTAAGTGCTTTTTTTCTTTTTTTGCATCTGTAGATATGATAGTGTCTGTGTTCATCTTTAGCATATTAATATGTTGCATTACCTTGACTGATTTTTTTTTTTTATATCATTGGATTCTGTTAATAGTCAAAAATTTTTTTCATGTCTATATATATTTGTGAGGGATATTGTTCTGTAGTTTTGTTTTTGTACTATCTGTTTCTGGTTTCAGAATACCAACTAGCTTTATAAAAAGAATTGGTAAGTATTCCGTTTTCAAAATTTTTTTGTTTTGGAAGAGATAGTGTAGAATTGATGTTAATTTTTCTTGAAGTATTCCAAATAATTCTCAAATGACACTGGGTATTTGAGATTTCTTCTTTGAGCACTTTTAAATTTTTTTTTTGAGCAGTTTTAAAATTATGAATTTTATAGAGAGCTATTCAGATAATCTGTATCATATGTAATGAGTTGGGGTAATGTTTTTTGAGGAATTGGTCCTTTGAGTCTAAGTTGTCAAATTGTATGCATAAAGTTTCTTACTATCCTTTTGTTGTCTGTAGTGATACAATGATATCCCTTTTGATTCCTGATATTGGTACTTTGTGTCTTCTCTTTTATTTTTTGGGTTGGGGGCAACTCTTTCTAGAGGCTTAATTTTTTTTTTGCTTTTTTCAAAGAACCAGCTCTTTGTTTCATAGATTTTCTGTTTTTCCCTTTTTAGCTTTATTAATGTCTGCTCATATCTTTATTTTCTTTTTTCTGCTTGATGTGGGTTTATTTTGCCCTTTTTCTGGGTTCTTGTGGTGGAATCTGATTATTGATTGGAGCCATTTTCTCCTTTTGTATGTATTTAATGCTGTAAAGTACATCTTTTCATCACTGCTTTAGCTATGTCCATGAAGTTTGATATGTTGTATTTTTATTTAATGTATTTTTTTCCTTTGAGACCACAGTTTTTCTGCTTACCTATTGATGGACATTAAGGTTATTTCTGGTTTGGGGCTATTCCCAGTAAAGCTGCTACGAGTGTTCCTGTATAAGTTTTTGTATATATATATGCTTTCATTTTTCTTTGATAATTTCCTAGGAGTAGAATATCATAGGTGTACATTTCACTTCTGAAGGATTGACAAGCTATTTTCCAAAATGGTTGTTAGTAATTTATTGTGATTGATAAAAGCTGACTTTTGAGTGGCTCGGAATTTTTATTTTTGTTTTAATTATTATTTTTTAATTTATTTTTTATTGGTGTTCAATTTACCAACATACATAATAACCCCCAGTGCCCGTCACCCATTCACTCCCACCCCTGCCCTCCTCCCCTTCTACCACCCCTAGTTTGTTTCCCAGAGTTAGCAGTCTTTACATTCTGTCTCCCTTTCTGATATTTCCCACACATTTCTTCTCCCTTCCCTTATATTCCCTTTCACTATTATTTATATTCCCCAAATGAATGAGAACATATAATGTTTGTCCTTCTCCGACTGACTTACTTCACTCAGCATAATACCCTCCAGTTCCATCCACGTTGAAGCAAATGGTGGGTATTTGTCATTTCTAATGGCTGAGTAATATTCCATTGTATACATAAACCACATCTTCTTTATCCACTCATCTTTCGATGGACACCGAGGCTCCTTCCACAGTTTGGCTATTGTGGCCATTGCTGCTATAAACATCGGGGTGCAGGTGTCCCTGCGTTTCATTGCATCTGTATCTTTGGGGTAGATCCCCAACAGTGCAATTGCTGGGTCGTAGGGCAGGTCTATTTTTAACTGTTTGAGGAACCTCCACACAGTTTTCCAGAGTGGCTGCACCAGTTCACATTCCCACCAACAGTGCAAAAGGGTTCCCTTTTCTCCACATCCTCTCCAACATTTGTGGTATCCTGCCTTGTTAATTTTCCCCATTCTCACTGGTGTGAGGTGCTATCTCATTGTGGTTTTGATTTGTATTTCCCTGATGGCAAGTGATGCAAAGCATTTTCTCATGTGCATGTTGGCCATGTCTATGTCTTCCTCTGTGAGATTTCTGTTCATGTCTTTTGCCCATTTCATGATTGGATTGTTTGTTTCTTTGGTGTTGAGTTTAATAAGTTCTTTATAGATCTTGGAAACTAGCCCTTTATCTGATACGTCATTTGCAAATATCTTCTCCCATTCTGTAGGTTGTCTTTGAGTTTTGTTGACTGTATCCTTTGCTGTGCAAAAGCTTCTTATCTTGATGAAGTCCCAATAGTTCATTTTTGCTTTTGTTTCTTTTGCCTTCGTGGATGTATCTTGCAAGAAGTTACTGTGGCCGAGTTCAAAAAGGGTGTTGCCTGTGTTCTCCTCTAGGATTTTGATGGAATCTTGTCTCACATTTAGATCTTTCATCCATTTTGAGTTTATCTTTGTGTATGGTGAAAGAGAGTGGTCTAGTTTCATTCTTCTGCCTGTGGATGTCCAATTTTCCCAGCACCATTTATTGAAGAGACTGTCTTTCTTCCAATGGATAGTCTTTCCTCCTTTATCGAATATTAGTTGACCATAAAGTTGAGGGTCCACTTCTGGGTTCTCTATTCTGTTCCATTGATCTATGTGTCTGTTTTTGTGCCAGTACCACACTGTCTTGATGACCACAGCTTTGTAGTACATCCTGAAATCTGGCATTGTGATGCCCCCAGATATGGTTTTCTTTTTTAAAATTCCCCTGGCTATTTGGGGTCTTTTCTGATTCCACACAAATCTTAAAATAATTTGTTCTAACTCTCTGAAGAAAGTCCATGGTATTTTAATAGGGATTGAATTAAATGTGTATATTGCCCTGGGTAACATTGACATTTTCACAGTATTAATTCTTCCAATCCATGAGCATGGAATATTTTTCCATCTCTTTGTGTCTTCCTCAATTTTTTTCAGAAGTGTTCTATAGTTTTTAGGGTATAGATCCTTTACCTCTTTGGTTAGCTTTATTCCTAGGTATCTTATACTTTTGGGTGCAATTGTAAATGGGATTGACTCCTTAATTTCTCTTTCTTCAGTCTCCTTGATAGTGTATAGAAATGCCACTGATTTCTGGGCATTGATTTTGTATCCTGCGACGCTACCAAATTGCTGTATGAGTTCTAGCAATCTTGGGGTGGAGACTATTGGGTTTTCTATGTAGAGTATCATGTCATCGGCAAGAGGGAGAGTTTGACTTCTTTGCCAATTTGAATGCCTTTAATGTCTTTTTGTTGTCTGATTGCTGAGGCTAGGACTTCCAGTACCATGTTGAATAGCAGTGGTGAGAGTGGACATCCTGTTCCTGATCTTAGGGGAAAGGCTCCCAGTGTTTCCCCATTGAGAATGATATTTGCTGTGGGCTTTTCGTAGATGGCTTTTAAGATGTTGAGGAATGTTCCCTCTATCCCTACACTCTGAAGAGTTTTGATCAGAAATGGATGCTGTATTTTGTCAAATGCTTTCTCTGCATCTAATGAGAGGATCATGTGGTTCTTGGTTTTTCTCTTGCTGATATGATGAATCACATTGATTGTTTACGGGTGTTGAACCAGCTGTGTCCCAGGGATAAATCCTACTTGGTCATGGCGAATAATTTTCTTAATGTATTGTTGGATCCTATTGGCCAGTATCTTGTTGAGAATTTTTGCATCCATGTTCATCAGGGATATTGGTCTGTAATTCTCCTTTTTGGTGGGGTCTTTGTCTGGTTTTGGAATTAAGGTGATGCTGGCCTCATAGAACGAATTTGGAAGTACTCCATCTCTTTCTATCTTTCCAAACAGCTTTAGGAGAATAGGTATGGTTTCTTCTTTAAACGTTTGATAGAATTCCCCTGGGAAGCCATCTGGCCCTGGACTTTTGTGTCTTGGGAGGTTTTCGATGACTGCTTCAATTTCCTCCCTGGTTATTGGCCTGTTCAGGTTTTCTATTTCTTCCTGTTCCAGTTTTGGTAGTTTGTGGCTTTCCAGGAATGCGTCCATTACTTCTACATTGCCTAATTTATTGGCGTATAGCTGTTCATAATATGTTTTTAAAATCGTTTGTATTTCCTTGGTGTTGGTAGTGATCTCTCCTTTCTCATTCATGATTTTATTAATTTGAGTCTTCTCTCTCTTCTTTTTAATAAGGCTGGCTAATGGTTTATCTATCTTATTAATTCTTTCAAAGAACCAACTCCTGGTTCTGTTGATCTGTTCCACAGTTCTTCTGGTCTCCATTTCGTTGAGTTCTGCTCGAATGTTTATTAACTCTCTTCTTCTCCTGGGTGTAGGATCTATTTGCTGTTTTTTCTCTAGCTCCTTTATGTGTAAGGTTAGCTTTTGTATTTGAGTTCTTTCCAGTTTTTGAATGGATGCTTGTATTGCGATGTATTTCCCCCTTAGGACTGCTTTTGCTGCATCCCAAAGATTTTGAACGGTTGGATCTTCATTCTCATTAGTTTCCATGAATCTTTTTAATTCTTCCTTAATTTCCTGGTTGACCCTCTCCTCTTTTAGCAGGATGGTCCTTAACCTCCACGTGTTTGAGGTCCTTCCAAACTTCTTGTTGTGATTTAGTTCTAATTTCAAGGCATTATGGTCTGAGAATATGCAGGGGACGATCCCAATCTTTTGGTATCGGTTCAGACCCAATTTGTGACCCAGTATGTGGTCTGTTCTGGAGAAAGTTCCATGTGCACTTGAGAAGAATGTGTATTCAGTAGAGTTTGGATGTAAAGTTCTGTAGATATCTGTGAAATCCATCTGGTCCAGTGTATCATTTAAAGCTCTCGTTTCTTTGGAGATGTTGTGTTTAGAAGACCTATCAAGTATAGAAAGCGAGATTGAAGTCACCAAGTAGAAGTGTATTATTATCTAAGTATTTCTTCACTTTGGTTATTAATTGATTGATATATTTGGCAGCTCCCACATTCGGGGTATATATATTGAGGATTGTTAAGTCCTCTTGTTGGATAGATCCTTTAACTATGATATAGTGTCCCTCTTCATCTCTCACTACAGTCTTCGGGGTAAATTTTAGTTTATCTGATATAAGGATGGCTACCCCTGCTCTCTTTTGAGGACCATTCTAATGGTAAATGGTTCTCCAACCTTTTATTTTCAGGCTGTAGGTGTCCTTCTGTCTAAAATGAGTCTCTTGTAGACAGCAAATAGATGGGTCCTGCTTTTTTATCCAGTCTGAAACCCTGCGCCTTTTGATGGGGTCATTAAGCCCGTTCATGTTCAGAGTTACTATTGAGAGATATGAGTTTAGTGTCATCATGATATCTATTCAGTCCTGTTTTTGTGGATTGTTCCACTGAACTTCTTCTTAAAGGGGAATTTTAAGAGTCCCCCTTAAAATTTCTTGCAGAGCTGGTTTGGAGGTCACATATTCTTTCAGTTCCTGCTGGTCTTGGAAGCTCTTTATCTCTCCTTCCATTTTGAATGAGAGCCTTGCTGGATAAAGTATCCTTGGTTGCATGTTCTTCTCGTTTAGGACCCTGAATATATCCTGCCAGCCCTTTCTGGCCTGCCAGGTCTCTGTGGAGAGGTCTGCTGTTACTCTAATACTCCTCCCCATAAAAGTCAGGGATTTCTTGTCTCTTGCTGCTTTAAGGATCTTCTCTTTATCTTTGGAATTTGCAAGCTTCACTATTAAATGTCGAGGTGTTGAACGGTTTTTATTGATGTTAGGGGGGGGATCTCTCTATTTCCTGGATCTGAATGCCTGTTTCCCTTCCCAGATTAGGAAAGTTTTCAGCTAGAATTTGTTCAAATACATATTCTGGCCCTCTGGCCCTTTCGGTGCCCTCGGGAACCCCAATTAAACGTAGGTTTTTCTTCCTCAGGCTGTCGTTTATTTCCCTTAATCTATCTTCATGCTCTTTTAATTGTTTGTCTCCTTTTTCCTCAGTTTCCCTCTTTGCCATCAACTTGTCTTCTATGTCACTCGTTCTTCCACCTCATTAACCCTTGTTGTTAGGACTTCTAGTTTGGATTGCATCTCATTCAATTGATTTTTAATTTCTTCCTGATTAGCTCTAAATTCTGCAGTCATGAAGTCTCTTGAGTCCTTTATGCTTTTTTCTAGAGCCACCAGTAGCTGTATAATAGTGCTTCTGAATTGGCTTTCTGACATTGAATTGTAATCCAGATTTTGTAACTCTGTGGGAGAGAGGACTGTTTCTGATTCTTTCTTTTGAGGTGAGGTTTTCCTTCTAGTCATTTTGCTCAGTGCAGAGTGGCCAAAAGCAAGTTGTATTGGGAAAAGGAGGAAAAGAGAGGAGAGAAAGAAGGAAAGAAAAGAGGAGAAAAAAAGGAAGAAAAAAAAGAAGAAAAAGAGAAAAAGAAAGGAAAAAAAGGGTGGGGGAAGGAAACAAATCAAAAAGCAAAACAAAACAAAAGAACCACGGGGGAGTATCTTCTGATTCTGTATACTTTAAGTCCCTTGACTTCCCCTGGAACTTGCCCGTCTAGCTGGTCTTCTGGGGGAGGGGCCTGTTGTGCTGATTTTCAGGTGTTAGCACTTGGGGGAGCTGCTCTGCCCCCTGACTGGTGCAGGGCTCAGTGGGGGTTGTTTACCCCGTGAGGCCCCAAGAGGAACAGCCCCAGTGGCGGGGCCAGCTCTGGAGCCCTGGATTCAGCCCCCGCAGTAGCTCCGGAGCTCTCCGTCTGCAGGGCCTGGAGGCTCCGGGGCGGGGCCGCTGATCTGCTCAGCTCAGGGCAGGAGCGTCCTCGCTGTCCTGGGCCCTCCCAGCCTCTGCCTGTCCCGGGGGAGGCCGGATCCCAGGCTGTGTCCCGGTGCCCTGTGCTTCGGAGCCTGCGCTGTTGGATTCAGGCTCCTGCTGCGCAGCCCCCTCCGCGGAGCCGCCGCCCGAGCCCCCCCCCCCCCCCCTCCCCGCGAGCTGCTCCTGGAACTGCGCAGCCCCCTCCGCACGGAGCCTCTTCCTCCGCCGGAGCCTCTTCCTCCGCCCGAGCCCCTCTGAGCTGCTCCCACCCCGTAGCCCCCACCGGGGAGCCGCCCCATGAGCCCCTCTGAGCTGCTCCGGGCCCGCCGTGCGGAGGACTCTCCTGGGGCGCAGGTGCTCTGTTACTGTCCCAGGGAACCCGAGGGCATCCCCGCCCTCCTGGGTCCTGCTCCAACTCCCCGCGAGCCCCTTTCCGCCCGGGAAGGTTGGTGCAGCTCCTGCTCCTCCGGGACGGGGCTCTCCTGTCCTGGGGACACTCGCCCCGACCTCAGCCCGGCTCCTCCCGGGGCCCCTCCCCCTTGGAGGCCTTTTGTTTCTTTATTTCTTTTCTCCCCGTCTTCCTACCTTGATAGAAGCGTGAACTCTTACTGTTGCATTCCACTGGTCTCTCTTTAATTCTCAGGCTGAATTCATAGATTTTCAGGATAATTTGAAAGTTTTCTAGGTAATTTGGTGGGGACAGGTGATTTGGGGACCCTACTCTTCCGCCATCTTGCCCTTCCCCCCGGTTCGGAATTTTTAAAAAATGGCCCTCACTGTTAGTGATTAGAGAAACACTGCTTGGAGTAGCCTTGGTTAGATTTAGGTCACTAAAAGGACTCTCCTTACGTTATACAAGATAAAATGGAGTGAGTACAGATGGAGACAGGGTGATGGATTTTAAAGCAGGAATAGTAAGTCCTTTGATCATAGTACTGATTTTATGCTATTAATGAAGTGTGAGGCAAAGTGATTAGCTGAGTGAGTAGAGGGCCTGTAGTAATAAAGGATTGAGGAAAGGAGGAGGCCAAGATGTGAACTCATTTTAGAATGAGCACACATTTGGTAGAGAATATAAGAGGTTTGTCTGGTAGTTTTTGAGTTCCTATTTAAGTTTTTGTGGCCATAAATTCAAAGTTAAGAAGTGTTTTTGTAGAGTTTCTTCAATTAGTTCAGCTGCTTGGATACAGATACATAGGAGGTATATAGTTAGATTCAATAAAGACTGCTTTCTTTCCTGGCTGATGTGACATAGGAATGGAGGAGGGTCCAGAGTCTTGTGCTGGGGTATAGAATTTCAGCAGGTTAAAAAGAAAAAAAAGAAATGAAGAGGGATGATGGATTGTGAAAAGATAGTGGAATCACTGGATTGCAGGACCCTCTGGAGTCCAAGAAAAATTTGAATACCACAGTAAGTAAGATGGAAGTAAAGGAGACTGAAAGAATAGGATTATAGAAATGGTTTTCAGGTATATGATTTTTGGTGTTTTATGTGATCTGAAGTATAAATAGTAGGAGAAGGTAGCTGAGGAGGGGTTTAGGAAAAGATGGTTGAAGTAGTCCAGGAGCTCAGAGGCCAAAGAGTTATTATATTGATTTTTCTGGACATATGTTGAAGCCCCAGAATCATGGGCATCATGATGGAGAGTAAAACAATGAGTGGCAGGCTAAAATCATCAATGAATAGAGTGAGGAAGGATTTTGAGGGACGTAGTTAGCACAGCAACAGAGGTAAAGCCTTATACCATGGTCTTCAAGGAAAATTAAGTGGGGGCTCAGTTAATAGAGGAAATAGTAAAGTAGGGATTAATGAGTTTAACTTCCTCCCCACCTCTTGGTTCTGAAGCTATTTGAAGGATTGTGGCAGGAAGTCACCGTGAGAGGACTTTAGGGAGAAGTGTCTTTCAGTAACAGCTAAGTGTCAGAACGAGAGAGAACACTCATGGAAATTGAAATGATGGGTTATCTAAGAGTTTGGACCTACAGTGTTTGAGCTAAAACCTGAGTAAAATGGGATTAGTCATGGAAGTTTCTTGGATGAGAGCTGCACATGAATTAGAATTCAGAAAAACTTAACCTATAAGGACAGGGACCATTGGGCTGCTTCCCAGTTGTCAGTAGCCCAGTGAGATTTGGTAGCTTGGTCTCTGTTTTGCTGGGAGTGCACAGGTTTTGTTTCCTGAATTTCTTGTCCTTTTTTCATGAAGCTAGACTTCCTCATGTGTTTGGTGATTCTTAATTCTACACCTTTTTATTCTCATTGCCTTGGACTTCAGGGTTTCCTGGTTGGATGCTGTGGCATCTTATCTCCTTCCTTCTTTTAGGTCCATTGAACATTGTTAATTTTCAGCCACAGATACATACCTTAATTTTAAAAATATTTCTGTCATTTGTATGTTTGGTATAGGAGAGGGGATTTTGGATATTTCAGTTCATTTTCTTGACACAAAGTTAAATTTTTAGAAAGGAAAAATTGATACCAACCCAAATGTCCAACAGTAAGGAATGATTGGACAAAGTGTGTTATATCTACTTGACATTACATAGATAACAAAATTTTGTTTTGCCTGCAACATGGGAGAAATGAGAAACTGCTCTTAATACATATTTAGTGATGCCATTTAGTAAAACATGTACATTCTATATGGAAAGATATAAGTAGGTATGAAAATATAAATGTTTAAGGGCAGTATAGATTTTTATTAAAAGTTTGTATTTTTCATGTTTTCTGTGATGAATTTGTTCCTACTTTTTTATAATGGGGAGGGAGAAAGGGAGTAGATAGGACCATTACAGAATTCTATTTTTGTAAAAATAGGGTTGTATACATGTGTATTTTTGCATGTGTATGCATGTGTGTCTTTAAGTCTTAATTCTTAGGTAGACCTTGTATGATCTTGATAAAAATCCACTGACCTCTATAATCTTGGTTTTTTAAAAATAATTTACTTTGAAAATGTCAACATATCTAAACATACATAGAGGATTAAAATCTTAAAATATTAATTTCAAGTATTAGTGAATAATTTTGTTAAAATAGTTTTGATGGGCGCCTGGATGACTCAGTCAGTTAAGTGTCTGCCTTCAGCTCAGCTCATGATTTCAGGGTTCTGGGATTGAGCCCCATATCAGGCTTTCTGCTCAGCGGGGAACCTGCTTCTCTCTATCTTCCCCTCTGCTCATGTTCTTTCACTTTCTCACTCTTTCTCTCAGGAGTGATGTATGTAATCTTTGTCATCTCTACCATGTAAATGCTATTTTAATTGTGGTCTTCTGGTGTATAGTATGAATTTATTTACTGTCAGTATTTAGAAATCTGCGAATTGGCTTTATACATATTTTGTTTGTCGAGCAAATATTTTATAAGTGCTAATTATATGCTAAGCACTGTGTTCGGTACTTAGGATATATTATGAACAAATAAAACAAAGGTAACAAGTGTTCTGATAGGAGTAACACTATAATCACAGCAGAATACCTTTTAGTGAGGGGAAACACCCATGTTCTTAGGTTGTTTGTATTTTAGATACTGTACGTACTATAAAAACCTTACAAAGCAAGAGAAAAAACAATCTCCCGTACCATTCTATCTTTGTTTTATCAGATTGAGGAACTTCAGCAGGCATTAACGGTAAAACAGAATGAAGAACACGACCGACAAAGGAGGATAAGTAACACTCGGAAGATGATAGAAGATTTGCAGAATGAACTGAAGACTACAGAAAACTGTGAGAATCTTCAGCCCCAGATCGATGCCATTACAAATGATTTGAGACGAGTTCAAGATGAAAAGGCATTATGTGAAGGCGAGGTGATTGATAAGCGAGGAGAGAAGGAAAGCCTAGAGAAGGAGAGAAAGAGTAAGTTTATGAAACTTAGAGTGAAGAGGTGTTTATAAAATGGAGATCTATTTCTGTTGATGGGCTTTCTTCTTCCCGTGGTACCATGTCTTTAGCATCTCAAATCCCTTTGTTGAGGAAGCTCAGCTTGGTTTTCCAAGTTAACACCTTTAATCACCTATAGGTAGTATATACCATGCTTTGGCACTGGCTAACAATTGCTGTGTTAGATTATTATAGTTGATTTAATTCTCTAAAAATGCTTTCCTTTATTTTCTTCACAAAGTCACTCACTGTTATTTATCAGATCAAATTTAAGCTCTTCATTTGTCTTCAGAATCTTCTATCATGGGACGCCTGGGTGGTTCAGCAGTTGAGCGCCTGCCTTTGGCCCAGGGCATGGTCCTGGAGTCTTAGGATTGAGTCCAACATTGGGCTCCTTGCGCGGAGCTTGCTTCTCTCTCTCTGTCTCTACCCAGCCCCTTCCCCCTGCCCCCATCTCTCCTGAATAAATAAGTAAAATCTTTAAAAACAAAAAATCTCTTCCATTAGCTTTTGCCTCTTGAAACCTGTCCAATTTCATCTTTGCTTTTCTTTCCTATGGACCATCAAAACAGTTGTCGGTATTGCTAGAATGCACACTTTGTAAGCTAAAAATACTTCAGACGTTCTGAGACCTCTAATTTGTACTCATTTTTATATTTTCAAGGCTGAAAACATTTTTTTGAGAACCATTTCAAATTTTATATGATCTGTTTATGGGTTAATTCTAAAAGCTAGAAATATTATTACAGCAGTGTATGTAACTTGTTCACAGCAGAGCCAGGTAGTGCATTATGATCTGATTTCCTTTCATTGATAGCTTTCTTCAAATGTTTTAATTTACTTTAAAAATTTTTTTTAAAAGATTTTAATTATGTATTCATGAGAGACACAGAGAAAGACAGAGGCAGAGACACAGGTAGAGGGAGAAGCAGACTCCACGAAGGGAGCCTGACATGGGACTCGATCCCGGGTCTCCAGGATCACACCCTGGGTTGAAGGCAGCGCTAAACCGCTGAGCCACCGAGGCTGCCCTAATTTACCTTTAAAAAAAAAAAAAATTTGCTTTAGCATTTCCTTAAAAAGAAAAAAATGATTAGGCATTCGTTCTCTTGAGTTTTAGAGCCTTGCCCCTCCCCCTCCTTCCATCTAAATGGATTGTTTTCAAAGCCACTTATGTGGCTGTCATCTGGGATTTGTCAAGATCCTTTTCTGCATTGGATAAAGCTATTCCCGAATTCCATGGGGTTTGTTATATTAATGTTTTCATACATAATTTGTTTTTCTTACATTACTCCCTTATACATCTTTGGGTAACCTCCTAAGGAGAGCTGTTTGGGGAATAATTTCAGAGTCTCTGCATCCCTCAAAATACCTTGTTTCATAGTTTTGTGGTATATATGACTCTAGGTTGAAAATAATTTTTCGCTCAGAATTTTGACGGCCTATTGCAGCTGCCTCATGTTAGGAAATGTAGTGTTTTCTTACTGGTTTTTATGTGACCTGCTTGCTTACTTTTGTAACTTAAAGATCATATTTTCTCTCAAATGTTTGGAAATTTGGTAACCATTTTTTTTGTCCAGGGTGTTGCTTTCTCACTGTGGGGGGTAGTTGCTGAGGGTGTTGCTAACTTTCAGATCTAAGACACCCTTTTATATTACCAGTGAATTATGTCACTGATTAAAATTTTCAGAGAAATAATAATTTTGTCTTCCTTTTTTAGGTGTAGGTGATAATATTGTACGGTTTGACAATCTTATGAATCAGAAGGAAGATAAGTTGAGACAAAGATACCGTGATACATATGATGCTGTTTTGTGGCTGAGAAATAACCGGGACAAATTTAAGCAAAGAGTATGTGAGCCTATAATGCTCACGGTAAGAAATTTTGTTCATCTTGGTAGCATCTGTTAGTTTTATTATTGTAGTTGTCATGGTTTTTTGTTGTTTTAAGAATTCTTAGTGTTATCAAAACCCTGGTTTTCCATGATCAAACTTGTGGCTCTTGGTATGCTGCTGAATCCGTACCTGATTTTTGACCAATAAATCTTTGAGCTTTGTCTAGAAAGATTATGAAACTGTTAGCTTATCGACCAAGAATCATGTATAAAATGAGTTTGCTTAGCTAGTTCCTTCTGGCAGTTGTTATTCTTAGGTTATAGCAGGCAAGAGATTAAATGCTGCCCACAAGCTAAGAACTGCTATAAATAACTGTGTTGATTGGAGGAATTAACAGAAGATAGAGGAGAAAATCACCTACAAATAATAGAGCATTCCAAGGATTCTGAGAATGCAACCAGCAGTCTCTTGACCTTATAAACCTTTGATAGATGGCTCTTTTTGATAATGAGTCATTAAGAATAGCTGTATTTAATAAATCAGCTGTATTTAATAAATAATCTGTATTTAATAAATCATTTAATGAAATGTGGCCATGGAATGGCTAGGGTGATTTCCATCTAAAATATTTTAAGTAATAACTTTGGCCATGGAAAGAGAAAATAAAGTAAAAACCACATTCCTTGGAAATGATATATTTCGGTATAATATAAACCTAAAACTTACGAAGAAATGACTTAAGGATCGTTCTTGGTGGGTTTTTTTTTTTTTTTTTTTTTTTTTTTTTTTTTAAGAAAAGAATGTACTATAGAGCCTTGCAGGATTCGTGAAAACTTCTATTTTCTGTAATTCATGTTTGTATTATTCTTTATTTAAGATCATTTCATGTAGTTGTCTTTTTTATATCTTAGATTATATTAGCAAAATTAATATGCATAATACTGTATTCTCTTCTTGCTCAGGTATGTATTAGTAGAGTATTTTTGCCAGATCAAGAAGGGAATATCTATTTTGGATGCAGACATTATTGTTTTGATTAATCTGGTAAGGACTGAAAGAAAATATAAGAAAATATTTTGATCCTTAACATAATAAATTATAATGCAAGTAATTGTCAACAGATTTTAATTAAAATGTCAACCTCAAAATTTTAATTCACAGCTTAAGTGAATTTGCCATCTTTTTTTCATTTGATCTCCTAATAGTAGCTTGTCACCGAGAGGGATTACTAACTGGTGTATATTTACATTCAAATTGCATTTGAATCTTTGAGATAAAAAGATATATACTCTTGCTTTTTTATCCTTTCTGGGGTAACCCTTTACCTTTCCTACCTTCTTCCAACTATGTTTCCTCATCCCCCACCCCCTTCCCTACCCTGATGCACACATACTTAACTAACCTTTCAATAGCTAGTTGAAATGTCACCCATGTAGGCAAGTTAGCAATCTATAAACTTAAAATTTTAGCCATATGACTTGGCAACTAGCAATCCATTTCCATGAGTTATGTCTAACCATTCCAATATACAATGAGAGAAGTGTACAGAGATGTGTTTATGGTTCTGCTCCTCACAGCAGTGTTCATAACAGCACAATGATAGTGGAGTGCAAAGAACAGAATTTCCAAATATATTGATTAGTTATATAAAGTATTCTACATTCATTGGATGGAATACTATGCAGCCATTAAAAATGTCACTCTAGGTCTTAGTTAATATAAGAGGATATTTATGACCTATTAATGAACTATACAATAGGTTATCGGATAGGGTGTATAGAAAGATTTGTGTTAAAAAACTGAACCATGCATGCCATCAATTGCCCGATCACCTTGGAGTGCTGCATCTCCTCTGTCCGCCTCTCTCTGTCTTTGCTGTGTTGTGAAGAAGTGACCTTGAACTTTGCCAAATATTTTCTTTACCAGTCTCACAAGGAAGAGCATGTTAAGTAGCTGATGAAGCTGCAGAACCAGCAAAGTGGTGAAATCTTCCTTCCTTCAAGATGTCAGGAAGCCAGACTGAGTGCAATGCAATTTGCATATTATGGGGGGTGGGGTGGGGTGGGGAATAACTCAGTTACTACTGGAAGTGCACAAAGTGGGCAGGGACAGGAATGACCTCCTACTCTTGAGGCTTTTTTCAGATTCATTATCTAAATGAGCAGGTGAAATTCTTCGAAGAGTTGAATGACCATGTAACCAACTTACATGAGATTGAGACCCCAGAAAAGTCTTTTTGAAAAAGGAGAGTGATAATGAGAGCTCAGTCTTGGCTGCCTTATCCACAACTATTTTAAAAAGGTGACTTCCTGCAGTCACGTTACTCTTTCTATAAGTTGTAGCTAACACTCACTTAACATTTTCTTTAATTTGTACCACTGCTTCTAATGAAAGTACCAAATTTGGTACCAAAATGAAATTGTGAAATGAGAGAAGCTAAATTTCTATAGTGTTTAATGTCCAGGTATTTTATGTTTTGTTTGCTTGTGTATCTGTTCCCAGTTTTTGTGCTGATGTTTTGTGGTGGTGGTTTTTTTTAAATAGAGAGTAGTAGTTGCTGATATTTATGTGATAAGCATTGTACTAATTTTTTTTTAAAGATCTTATTTATTCATGAGAGACAACACACAGAGAGAGAGAGAGAGAGGCAGAGACACAGGCAGAGGGAGAGGCAGGCTCCCCGCGGAGAGCCTTGATGTGGGACTGGATCCCAGGACTCTGGGATCATGCCTTGAGCCAAAGGCAGATGCTCAACCGCTGAGCCACCCAGGCGTCCCTGTACTAAATTTCTTTGTGCTCTCTTAATCCACATTTATTCCTGAGATACTATTTTACTGTACCCATTTTGGAAAAGAATTAAAACTGAGAGAGTTAAGTGGTACGTGATTTGAAGCAACATCTGTCCAACCCCAGAGTTTTAGCTCTAAACTAATATGTTGTATTTTATATATATGGTACATAAATACCTTCCTTCTCTTTCATAAATCTTTATTTTTTCAAGAAAGCTGATTTCCATGTGCTGAAGGTAAATCCATCTCCCCCCTCCCCGCCAAAATTCCATAAGACAGTACTTTATAGACACCTCTGTTATAGAACTCTATTGTTCTCTACTTTTCAGCATACTTATCTGCAAAGAGTCTTAAAACAACCTGTCTTCACTTATCTTAGTGTTTTTCCCATAGCATTGAGCCTCACATGCAGAAAGTGCCTGGTTTGTTAATACTTAAAAAGGTAAATCCTAAAGCTTATGCTTTAGTGGTACAAGCCTAGGATTTCTCTTGAAAGCACTGTTAAAATTAATTCATACCAAGTGTCTTTTCATTAGTTTCTTAAAGTTTTGTTTGTGTTTTTGTACTGATTGTTATTGCCAGGTATAGTATGACTTCCTCTTGAAGATTAATAAACATTTCTCATCTATCCCCAAACTTTTAATATTTTTGTCCTTAGATTACAGTCTAAGCCTATTTCAGATATTTTCAATGAGTTGACTAGAAGGGACTGTAGTTATTTTTTTAGCTAGAATCAAAATTAATATGCATTAGGTACTTATTCAAGTCTTGGCTTTTGTTTTACTATGTATTGTTAGATGTTTCTGGGTGCTAAATTTAGTAGAGGTTTTAAAGTGTTGAGTCTTCATACCAAAATCTTTTCCCCCCCTCAAGTATTTTTTTTTCCCCCTCAAGTATTAAATTTAATTTGACTAAACAAATCAAAGTAAAATTATGTCCTAGTAATCAGTTTGAATTTCATGAGAATTAACTTATATTTTCTTTTTTTTAGATCAATATGAAGGATAATAAAAATGCCAAGTATATTGAAAATCATATTTCATCAAATGACTTGAGAGCTTTTGTATTTGAGAGTCAAGAAGATATGGAGATTTTCCTCAAAGAGGCAAGTAATCAACATACTTTGACTCACCTAGTGCTTATTTTCTGTCCGTAAGTTTTTAAGTTCAAACTAAAGCAAAAAATAGCAACTAATTATACCAGCAGTAACTCTTGTGTAAAATCATTCAATTTTGCAAATTTCTTTTTTATATATGTCATTATTGGGGAATGAATTTGTTTTGCAAGAAAAGAAACAGCTCATAATTACATCTGTAACATGTTTTGAAGTTATTTGGAGTTAGTAAGAATAATTCATACTGTTTTAAGAGGGAAAAAACATAATGATGGGCCGTTGGTCTTAAAGAAAAGCCAAGTTCATTCCAATACATTTCCTGATAGGGAGCATGGGAATCAGTATGTTGTTGCTTTTATATAAAACCTCTTCAGAAAGAATGAGAATTCTATATCTGGCTACAAAAACACCACAGAGAATCTAAGCCACTAAAAGGCAATGTGGCTTAGTAGTTTGGAGCATAGACTCTATAGATAGGCTGCCAAGATTTGAATTCTGGCTTTGCTACTAAATTGGGCAAGTTTCCTAAATGTTTTGTGCCATAATTTCTTTATCTGTAAAATGTAGATATATTATCTACTTCAAAAGGTGGTTGTAAGGATTAAATCTCTTAATAAGTAAAAAAAAGTATACAGAACAGTGCTTGTTTGCAATTATTTTTATTGTATGTGATTATCTATAAAATATATATTGTTAGCTGTTGTTACTATCAGTAAGATTTCTTTCCTTTTGCATATGCCACCTTCTTTTAAAAGCCCTAAAGAGGGGGATCCCTGGGTGGCGCAGCGGTTTAGCACCTGCCTTTGGCCCAGGGCGCGATCCTGGAGACCCGGGATCGAGTCCCACGTCGGGCTCCCGGTGCGTGGAGCCTGCTTCTCCCTCTGCCTGTGTCTCTGCCTCTCTCTCTCTCTGTGTGTGTGGCTATCAGAAATAAAAAATTTAAAAAAAAATAAAAATAAAAGCCCTAAAGATTAGGTTTAGATTTTGCTTTAAATCTTTGCTAACAAGTGTAAATGAGGACAGGACCCTGAATCACCTCAAGTGGGGTCCTCTGTTTCTGTGGTACACTAGTGATTGGAAAGAATCCCTACTTTTTTTGGCTTTTACCATATTGCCCTCCTTCTGGTTTGGGAGTTGGCAGGAAATGTTGAATATATGGTAATTGCATAAAGTTGCATGTATAAAATTACAGAATGGACTCCAGAAAGTTAGACATTTGTGTAGTTTAGGATTATTTAAGCTTAGCCAATGAGTTTTTGGTCTGAAGAAGTAGGTTACTTGCATTACAAGTCTGATAAATGGCATGTTGCGAAGGGCATTCAGTCAGGTGCAGTTAGATGTTTTCTGTTGGAAATGGTCTGCTTAGCCTACACTGGGTACCTTTTTTTTTTTAAGTAAAAAACTCATGCTGCTTCTGTGCTAGAGATTTGAATCCTATATGGATAATGTGACAGGAGATCCTGAAATTTTGACCTTTTTGTGTGTGTGCTAAGTAACTTTCCATAGCTTCAGGACCAAAACTACTTCCCACATGTCTGACTGTTCATTTTACATTGTGAAATTTATTGTATATAACTGCCTCCTGTAATATCTACTATAGAATACCATTAGCATCTTATCGTGTAAGAAGTATTGTGTCTGCTATACAGTTACCATAGATGAAGTTGCCTTCTGTTCCTAGTTTGCTGAGAATTTATCATATTTTTCCGCATCTTCTGGAATGATCGTTTGGCTTTTGTACTCTATTCTGTGGACATAAATTAGATTTTTTTTAAAGATTATTTGTTTATTCATGAGAGAGAGAGAGGGAGAGAGAGAGAGAGAGGGAGAGAGAGAGAGGCAGGCTCCCTGTTGGGGAGGGGACTTAATTTCAGGACCCTGGAATCACGACTTGAGCCAAAGGCAGATGCTCAACCACTGAGCCACCCAGGTGCCCTAGATTGGTTTCTGAAATATATCAATCTCGCATTTCTCTGAGAAACTCTACTTGGTTATGTGTGCTGTTTACATATTGCTGTATTCTGTGTAGTAATATTTTGTAAAGGACTTCTGCATATGTATTAATGAGGGATAGTGTTTTTTGTCAGGTTTTGGTATCAAGATTATGCTGGAATCATAAAATGATGTGGGAAATGTCTTGCATTTCCTCTCGTTTTTTGGAAGAGCTTCCTTAACTCTTAAATGTGCTCTATTTTCACTGAAATTCTTTCTGTACAAACATGTAATTATAATGTCCTTATCGCACTAAAACATTTTCTTGAAAGTACCATTAAATATACAGTTTTGATCATCTTATACAGTAGGAATGTAACTTTAAAAATCATTTTGATAGTGTATGCTAAGTAAAATGTTTTTTCCCTTATATTCAGATTCGTGACAATAAAAAATTGAGAGTAAATGCTGTCATTGCTCCCAAGAGTTCATACGCAGACAAAGCACCTTCAAGATCTCTGAATGAGCTAAAGTAAGTCTCAAAAATATTTTTAGAATTAACCTGTTACTTTGAATATTGAGTAACCATTTAGCTCTTAAATACCTCTCTTACATAAGTATCTTATAGGCTGTATCATTCCCTTTTAGGATCTCTGCTTAAGTTTAAAAGAATGAAACTAGGAACAGACAAACCATGGAATATTTACTGGTGATGTTTCAGATCAGTGGAATAATACTGGACTGTTTCATAAAAGATACTAAGATAGTTGGTTAGGTATTGGGAAAGTCAAACCGGTCATCACTTCATAATGCAGAAGTAATGTCCAGAAGGACTAAATGGAAAATTTGCAATTATAAAACAGTTAATAAATAAATATCTTAATTCTGGGTGTAAGTAAACATTCTAAATATAAAAGCAATGGAAGAAACAAAAAAGATTAATAGTTTTAATCATAAATATATTAAACTTTTCTGACAAGGGAGGAAGTCTCAACATTAATCACTTAATATTGATTTTAAAATATAAATTTTTGTCATACCATCATTAATTTATATTTTATTGTTTGCCACGTCTCAACTATCAGATTTCTGTAAATGATTTTCTTTTAAGAAGAAAAATCTAGTAAGTACTTTCTGTTTCAGACCATATGGATTTTTCTCTTACTTGCGAGAATTATTTGATGCACCTGATCCTGTCATGAGCTTCCTTTGCTGCCATTATCATATTCATGAAGTTCCTGTAGGAACTGAAAGGACCAGAGAAAGAATTGAACGGGTAAGAAATACTGAAATCATTACCAGAATCTCATTTTGTTAAAACTTCTTAGCATAAAAATAAAAAATTATGAGAAATTTAAAGAAGTAGGTCACTGTTGTTTTTAACCACACAGATATTCTTTGTATTTTACATTTTTAATATAACACAAAATAGTGACTGTTGACTATTATGTTATGACACACATGATATGGAGTTATCTAGAGTAAATGCTTTTATATCTGTATTTAATGAATAAAATGTTGAAGCCTGAAAAGACACCTGGCACTCTTACCTCATTCTATTTTGCTTGACAAACCTATGTTCAGACATTATATTAATTACTTTTTTTTGGCTTTTACCATATTGCCCTCCTTCTGGTTTGGGAGCTGGCAGGGACTGTTGAATATATGGCAATTGCATAGAAAGTTGCATGCATAAAATTATAGAATGGATTCCAAAAAGTTTAATCATTTAAATTCTTCTAGATTATTTTTCAGATAAATTATACGTTAGGGTGGTAGGCTGGTGTACAGAACTGTTTCGGTAAGCCCTTCCTTTCTTAAAGCTGCCATTTAAGATTATCTGCTATATGAATGACCTCCCTTCATAGGATCTCCCTTCTTGGCTAGCATAGCACACATATTTGTAGTTCTTATATTTTGCTAATTCTGCTTGGAGTTTTCACCTTCTCATATAAATCTCCAAGACTTCAGATTACATTTGTTGCTTCTATCACAGGCAGAAGCAGGAAAGAAATCTCTTCATCCAAAACAAGTATCTCCATAACACCAGGTTGTGTTTTTTGCTTGTAAGCATCTAAGGACCCAGTTAGAGACCCAACTACTATTGATTATATTGATTTCATTAGAAAATGTGTTTTAAAATTTTACACCTAGTGTACCAGTATTCCTGGGACAATTCTTTTGTAACTTAGGGACTCTTTATTAAACTTTATGGACAGAAGGTAGAAATGAGGGCTTATTACCAACCCATTTTGCAAACAAACAACAACAACAAAAACAATAAACCACCAAGTTAGTAAGTTGCGTGTGTCTTTGAATAAAAATTACATTATGGAGAACATTTGAGGAAATGAATATTAGAGCTCTCCATGTGGGTATACCACTCTTCTATCCTTTAGAAAAGAGGACAAGACCATCTATATATAGGAAGATTTATGGAATTGTTCTCATTAATTTCTAGGACTCTCCTCTTTGGTTGTTTTGCCACCTTAGGCCATGATGACCTTTTTGCTGCGAGTGTCCTGCCCTTGCCATCTCTGTTAAATTTATTAGAACTTGAGTAGCCTTTTAGCTTTCTCTTTATTTCAAATTATTCAGCAATTTGTGGATACCAGGTTATACCTTGTTAAACTTAAATGTGCTTAAATGTGTCTTATCTCTTCACTTAGTCTATAAACTTCCAGATAGAAACGAGCCACAAGAGTATTGATAGTGAAGCTTCAGAGATTGGAAAAAAACTGTATCACGATAGCCTGTTATTCATGAATATGCAGCAATACATAGAGTAATGTTACTGTGTTTAGGATGTGCTTTAGTTTATTAAGCTCTTGAGAGACAAGCTTTCCAAAAAATGTAAAAAAAAAAAAAATTTTTGAAAATTTTCAAGTGTGTCCATTAGGTATTCTTCCAAATATACAGGAATTATAACTGAGGGAAGGTGAGAATAAATGACTTAGTTGAGCTACCACAGTTCTGTGTTCTGGGCAGCTGGTTCCTGGCATCTCTACTGTAAACTCACCAAAACTCCAAAAGTACACTTACTTGAGAGAGATTATATAGTCAAGTAGAAGTATTGCCACCTTTGCTGTAGCTGTTTGGGTTTTATTCCTTCTCTCTTCCTTAGTATTTTCCAAAATAGTACCCTAAGATGTATCTATCACCCACCTTTTTAGAGATGTTACTGGTGAAGTTAAAAAAAAAAAAAGTATATCTGTTTTGATCTTTTCAAATTCACTTGATCTGCATTTTCCAGTGTTTTAATCCTTTTAAAAATGTTTTAATGACTATTAGATGTACCCTAACAGTTTGACCTTGTTTGGCTTATATGACAGGTAATACAAGAAACCCGGTTAAAACAAATGTATACAGCAGAAGAAAAGTATGTGGTGAAAACTTCCTTCTATTCGAACAAAGTTATTTCTAGTAACACATCGCTAAAAGTAGCCCAGTTTCTCACAGTCACTGTGGATCTAGAGCAAAGACGACACTTGGAAGAACAGCTGAAGGTCAGTTACTTTGAGTATTAAAAAAAAAAAATAACTGGATTTATAATACTTTACCTAGAACTATTTTTAAAATAACAATCTTTAACATTTCATAGGAAATTAATAGAAAATTGCAAGCAGTGGAAGCAGGGTTGATTGCCCTATGTGAGCGAAACAAACATCTAGAACACAAAGACAATGAACTTAGACAAAAGAAGAAGGAGCTTCTTGAAAGGAAAACCAAGAAGAGACAACTGGAACAAAAAATTAGTTCCAAACTAGGAAGGTATCATTCAGCCTATTTGGGCAAGGGTGTGTGGGGAGGTACAGCTCTACGAGGATGTTATTAGTGACAAAGATGTTTTTTATTTTAGACAGATTAACAGTTTGTGCAGCCTTCTGTCAAGTCTGTTGGCACCATTTTTCTAATAGCATTTGCTCACTTTGCCTCTGTGTCACGTTTTAGTGATTCTCACGATGTGTGTGTGGTGATCTGTGATTAGGACTCTGAAAGCTCAGATAATGGTTAGCATTTTTTAACAGTGAAGTATTTTTCAGACATAATGCTGTGGCATACTTAATGGGCTACGGTATGGTGTCAACACGACTTTTAGACACACTGGGAAACCACAAAATTCTTTGGACTCACTTAATTGTAGTGGTCTGGAACCAAATCTGCAGTATCTCTTAGGTGTGCCTGGACCCTGCCATGACAATGCAGTTCCCACAAACATGTTTTTGTGATAATTTCCCTCAAATTGTAGTCCTGGTATTCAAAACAAAATTGTGGTCTGTAGGGTAAAGGTTGGGGAATCTTAAGTTGTTGTGAGTTTTCCTGTCCCCTGATTAGCTGCAACAATGTAGAAAAGTGCTTAGACCCTATGTGGAGGAGATACTCTTGCTAATCCTAAAGCATCTGCCCAAGGGCCAGGAGCCTAATGGGAATCCCTCCTGGGACAGGGGCCATTGGTGGGGACCACTTTTGCACTCTCACTCTGACCTGCCAGCACTAGTGGGTATATGGCACCCCCAAATCCTCGACAGAGCTAGGCACCCAAGGGTCTTAAACTCTCTGAGAAACAGAGTTCTTAGCAGACTGCTCTCCCCAGGATACTGCATAGACAGCAGTCTCAAACATTTTCCTGTGAAAAAGATCTATTTACTGGTCCAAAACTTCATCCTCAGAGGCTTCAGGATCACCACATATCTAGAGGCTCTGCAATTGTTCTCAGGGAACATGGTCCAGGAGTTGCCATCTTTGTACTCTGTTGTCCTTGCTAAAGCTCACACACTCGTCTAGAGCCCTGATTTTTCCGACCTAGGTGTCCTAAATCTCTAGATTGCCTGGTCTGTAGATCAGTGAGGTTTATGGGAGTCCCGTAGGACTGTTTATATATTTGCATACGTTAAAAGCTGCTGCCTGAGGGTCCTAGTTTATATTCTAGTTTCTGCCTGAAACTAGGGATAGACTGAGATCCTTCCCTCTGGAACACTCACAGGACTTGGCACTCCCTCAACAACTGGGACCTATCAAGAATATAAATCAGGCTTCTTAGATTACAAAGAGTTAGAAGAGGCTTAAACAGCAGGGCTCATCTCTGTGAGGCCACTTCATGACTTGCTGAAGGTTGTTTCATCTGCTGCTTAGAAATCATACAGTCAAGCAAAATGAACAAGAATGTGTTCCAAATGAAAGAACAAGATAAAAATCAGAAAAGAACTGTTAATGAAATGGTGATAATTTACTTAAGAAATCAGAGTTGATGGTCATAAAAATGCTAATTGAACTTGGAAGAGGAATGAACATAGTAAGAACTTCAATAAAGAGAAGTGTAAGAAAGTACCACAAAGATTTCACAGAGCTGAAGAATACAGTAAGTGAATTGAAAAATATTCTGGAGGGGTTCTAACAACAGACTAATGAGACACAAGAAATATCAGTAATGTGGAAGACAATAGAGAAAAAAAAAAACTTCTAAGAGCGCATGTGTGCGAGCAGGGGTGAGGGACAGAGGGAGAGAGAGAATCTTAAGTTGGCTTCACGATCAGTGCAGAGCCCAATGTGGGGCTCAGTCTCACAACCCTGAGATCATGACCTGAGCCAAAAATCAAGAGTACGACACCTAACTAAATGAGCCGCCGATGCACCCCTCAAACAGAATTTTAAGAAGTAAAAATAGCGTAAGGGACCAACATGACAATATCAAGCAAAATAACTTTCACATTATATGAACCACAGAAAGAGAAAGCAGAAAACATACTTGAAAAATAACACAACTTCCCTAATCTCAGGAAGGAAAAGACATCCAGATCCAGGAAGCCCAGAGAGTTCCATGTAAGAGGAAATCTGTTCTGTAGAAGAGCACTGATTTTTTTTTTTACTGAAAACAAATCAGTCATATGACAATGACATTTGACAGGACTGGAAACCCTACATTCCTCAATAATGAAGAATTTACACAATGTTCAAGGCTTTTGTTTTTTGTTTTTAAGCCATCATGACTGATGGAAGCATATTATTTGTATCTGAGAGAATATAACTTCATCACCTTAATATTTACCATTTAATCTCGTGGATCAAAGTATTTTATCCCAGAGAGGGAACATTCACTAGTTTTTAAAAATACTCTCTATCCATCTGCTGAAAAATGATTCATTAACACTTGAGTATTTAAAATCAGAATCCTGTTGTCCTATGCTTTGAAGAACAGTAGACCCATAGGAGTCACATATCTATGAATACGTGTAATTTATAGGAAATTTCAAATCATTAGAGAATGGTTTAGAAGGAACTATACAAGGCACATAGAGGCCTTAAGATGATCGAAATTGTAGCTATTGTCAGATAAGCTAAACTTTAGTTCATCAAGGATGTGTACTGTTGCAGACCTTAATGAGCTCTAGATATCTGGACATCATTCACAATTTTATTGCTGGGTCACAAGGAACTACCTATGATAGAACATTTGCCTTTGAAGTTCTGTGAACATCAGGGTGTGAATGTCATGTGCATGGTCTAGAATATTTGGCAAAAATGTCATGAGCTCTTAATGCAGTATGGGAAAGGCAGATCACGTTATTATAGGTTCCTAATTAAAGGACCACAGTGGATTTGGCTCCAAACTCATTGTATCATTTATCTTTAGTGGAATTCCAAGCCAGAGTTTATTGTTTGTACTCCTACCATGCTAAATTATGCATAAGTTAGGGCTGGAATATGAAGAGTACTTGGCGTTGAAGAGTCTCTGAGACAACTGCTAACAAAAGCCAAGATTCTCGGTCTGATAATTGTACAGATAACAGGCCTCAAGGAAGCATTGGAAGGGTTTGATCACAGCCCACCTCCTCCTGCTTTCTTCCAGAGTTCAAGAAAATCATTTCACCTGGCAGTCTCAGACCATTCCCTCAACATCAGCAGAGACTTGCACTCCTCCCAGATAGCAGCATATACCATCTTAATGAAAAGATGATGACAAAGAGGGTCATTGTTGAGTCAGTCCATAAGTTCCCAGTCTGTTCAGTCATTGATATGGCCAGTGATGTCTCAAGTTGCAAATATGCAAGTTCCTTAAGGCATGTCTCAGTTTCAATTTTTAGCTCAATTATGAGCCATGCAGCAACTGAAAGACCAGTTGGAGCAACAGACATGGAAGACAGAGGCAAATATTCATCAGCCACAAGAAGAACTAAGAAAAATTCAAGAACAACTTTAAATGGTCCATGGTTGAGGGCTGTAGATGTTTTTACAACAGTCCACCCCTGGGTTGAATTTAGATTCTGTTCAAATTTCTTCTGGAAATTCATCAAACATCCTATAAATATTAAGGACCAAGTTGTTCAAACTAACCAAAATCAAAGTGAAATGGTATTGGACACATTGGCACACTCAGCATATGATACTACAGCATACCCAACGAAGTCCATCAAATCAGAGTCAACAGAACGTACTGAGCTGGCACAGTCAATAAACACCTCTTTCCAGTTGGTCACAGAGCACTCTTACAGCCCCACTGTATGACACTATAATGATTTCATAGCAGAAAACGTGGTCCGGATTCCACCCACAAAAGAGTGCCACAAAACCGTACCCAGAGGGCTGCAGTTACCCCACTGGTTTGGGACAGAGGAGAATCTTTTCAAGGTCAGCGGCATGTGCTGTGTGATTTAGTACCTGCTCTTGTAGCTTGGGGGTGGTCGTGGTATTTAGCACTATGCTTATGGGTTAGGTGGTGGCTGCCTGCCCTACTTTTGCTACACAACAACAGCAATTACAGACCTTGTCCATCACGCAGCAGCAGCAGCGTTCCAAGGAAGGGCAGCTTAGTTTAGTTCAGCAACCCTCTTAGACTCCACTGACCCAACTACTGCAGCAGTTTTTACAGACTTGAAGGATTTCCATGGAGCAGTCTTGAAACCAGCTTACCCCTGCTGCATTTCCACTACAACAGGGCACATCCTTCAGTACCATCACCACCAACACCCACCTCAGCAACAGCAGCATCTGAGTCAGCACAGGACAAATTGATCTGTTCTTCTAAGGTTCAACCATGGTAGCATATATGCCTCCTCTGGCCTTAAGGGAGGAAGGGGTTGGCCATGAAGAGTTGCTCAGATGATCTGAAGCTAGGAGAAGGCCTAGCGGTTTCACAAGAAACAGTACTGAATGTTCTAGTTTGTGGAATTAGGGGAAATGCTGCCTAGTACTACAGAAATACATTAAACACCAGTCAGTGGGAGATGATCATGGGTCCATACCCAACTCTTGACAGTGTTGAATGTGGCCAAATATTTTTTGACAGGAAAAAGTGTATTGCCAGATTGTAAGCTTATCTATGAAACATGGTCACTAATCAGAAAGGCACTAACAGTATTAGTAACTTAGTGGTTCTGTACTTTTTTTATAGGTATTACAGGACATGTCACTGTCCTGTCAGGGCTTTGCTTGCAGTGATGCTATGGGGGTAGTCTAGTAGACTCAGACCCCTTCCCGAGCCCCTTTCCTTTTCAGAGGATGATGGAATAGTAATTTAATGTCAGAATGTTGTGTGGGTACAAATTTTCTATGTACACATACTGTAAATACTATGTATATGTCTGGATAAAAGAGAAAGCCAAAAAATAAAAGTCCTACTGCATCTCAATAAATGCAGAAAAAGCAGTTGACAAAATACAACATCCATTTTTTTTTTTTTTAAGATTTTATTTATTTTTTCATGAGAGACCCACAGACAGGCAGAGGAAGAAGCAGACTCCACACAGGGAGCCTGACGTGGGACTCAATCCCAGTTCTCCAGGATCACACCCTGGGCTGAAGGCAGTGCTAAACCGCTGAGCCACCCAGGCTGCCCACAACATCCATTTTTTGTAAAAACTCTAAACAAAGTGGGCATAGAGGCAACATACCTCAATATAATAAAGACCATTTATGATAAATCCACAACATACTCAACAGTAAAAAGCTGTGAAATCCTTTCTTTTAACATCAGGATCAAGACCCAGATGCCCATTCCCCCCACTTTCATTCAGCACATTATTAGAAAATAGAATTTCTGACCAGAGCAATTAGGCAAGAAAGAAAAAGCATCTAAATCGAAAAAAAGTAAAACCAGCACTATTTGTGGATGACCTGATTTTACATAGAATACCGTGAATACTCCACCAGAAGAAACTTGCAGGGTACAAAATCGGCACACAAAAATCTGTTGCATTTTCAAGATGAATTCAAGAGAACAGTCCCATATACAATCACACCAAAAAGAAAAGGCTTAGGAAGAAATCTAACCAAGGAAGTGAAAGACCTGTATACCAAAAACTAACACATTGAGAAGGAAATGGAATATAACCCAAATGAAAGATTTTCTGTGCTCATGGATTGAAAGAACCAATATCTTTAAAGTGTGTTACCCATGGCAGTCTATAGATTCAGTGGAATTCCTATCCATTTCCAAATTCCAATGGCATTTTTTAGTATTAGAAGAATCCTAAAAATTTGGGGACCATTAAAGATATCAAATAGCCAAAGCAGTCTTGAGAAAGGACAATAAAGCTGAAGGCATCATGCTCCCTGATTTCAAACTATATCACAAAACTGTATTCATTAAAGCAGTATTGACCTAAAAACAGACGTGTACATCAATGGAACAGAGTAGAGAGCCCAGAAATAAACCCCTGTATTCGTCTCTGGTCAATTACTTTGTGACGAAAGAGGGAAGAATAAACAATGAGGAAAGGGTAGTCTCTTCAATAAATGGTGCTGGGAAAACTGGATCACTAGCTTACACCACAAGAAAAATCAACTCAAAATGGATTAAAGATGAATGTAAGACTAGAAATTAATAAATTCCTGGAAGAAAATAGGCAGTAAGTTCCTTAACATGGGTATTGGCAGTAATTTCTTTGAAACTGGCTTCAAAGACCTTGGCGATATAAACAAATGGGACTACATCAAACCAAAAGGCTTTCACACAGTAAAGGGAACCACCACACCAAGAAGGCAACCTATGGATCGGGAGAAGATATTTGCAAATCACATATTCATTAAGGGTTTAGTATCCAAAATGTAAAAAACTACAGCTCAGTAGCCAAAAAAAAAAAAACTCCAAAACAAAGACCATTTGATTAACAAATGGGCAGAGGATCTGAAAGACATTTTTTTTTTTTTATTAAAAGTTTATTTATTTATTCATGAGAGACACAGAGAGAGGCAGAGGAAGAAGCAGGCTCCATGCAGGGAGCCCGACGCGGAACTCGATCCCAGGTCTCCAGGATCATGCCCCGGGCCGAAGGCGGTGCTAAACCGCTGAGCCACCAGAGCTGCCCTGAAAGACATTTTTTTCAAAGAAGACCTACAGATGGTCAGTAGGCACCTGAGAGTGTGCTCAATATTATTAATTATCAAGGAAATTTAAATAAAAACAATGAGACTACCACCTCACACCTGTCAGAATGGCTATTATCACAGGACAGGACAAGAGATACCACATGTTGGTGAGGACACAGAGACAAGGGAATCCTTTCCACTCTTAGTGGGAACGTAAATTGGTGTAGCCACTATAGAACACAGTATGGAGGTTCCTCAAAAAAAAAAAAAAAAAAAAAGAACTACCACAAGATCCAGTAATTCTACTTCTGGATATTGATTCAAAGAAAATGAAAGCTCAGATTTGAAAAGATATCTGCACTCTCATGTTCATTGCAGGATTATTTACAAGAGCCAAGTCATGGAAGCATCCTAGGTTGTCCATGGAGGATGAATGGGGAAAGAAGTGGGATACACATGGAAACATGACGCATGTATGTGCACACACTGCACTATTTAGCCATTAAAAAGGATGAAATCTTTTGTGACAACATGAATGGAACTTGAGAGTATTACGCTAAGTGAAATAAGTCAGATGTCGTATGATTTCACTTTTAGTGCAATCTGAAAAACAAAGGAACAGAAATGCATAGATACAGAGAACAGATTGGTGGTTGCTGGGGGTAGGGAGGAGTGTTGGGGGTTTGGTAAAATAGGTGAAGGTGATTGAGAAGTACAAACTTCCAATATAAAATAAAAGCTCATGGGAATGTAATGTATGGCATATGACTATAGTTAATAACACTGTAATGCATTATTTGCAAGTTGCTGAGAGTAGATCTTAAAAGTTTTCTTTAGCAGAAAAATCTTTTATAATTGTATAATGACAGATGTTAACTAGATTTTTTGTGGTGATCATTTCAGGATCGATACAACCACCAAATCATTATGTTTTGCCCCTGAAACTAATATGTCAATTATACTTTAGGTAAAAAATGAAATAAGATTCATGATTTAATACAGTTAATTTTTCTGTCATCAAAAATATTAATTGAATTTGGTATGTTTGAAATTTTTAAGTACACGGCAGTGAAGAATCTCATGACTCTGAGTCCCCTTTGGTGCCATTACCTAGATTCATTCCAGAGCACTAGCGTTTTTATTCACCATTGCTTTTGTCCATTAGTGCAAAACATCACTTCAGTGAATGGGGCAGTTGAGGTCTTCTTCCAACAGTGAAAATGGTTCATGATTCCCCTGAAATGGTTTCAGGGATCCCCACAGGATTCTGCAACACCCCTTGAGAGCCACTGACCCAGACATATATCCAAAATAATACATCCACTGAATTTGGATTGCTGGGAGAGGAGAGAAGAGGGTACAGGCAGTGAGATGAACAGTCCAGACCATTAGCCATTAAGCTGTGCATTCTCTTCTCGACTCTAAAGAGAGTAATGGGAGAGGAGGAAAACATGCTGATTTTCACAGAAGAGAATGGGCATCTGGGGATTTAACTCACTTCTTCAATTGTAATCTCCCTTGTTAAATTGGAATTATGTCTGCTTAGCCTTCATGCTCACACATTCCACAGAATTCTGTACAAGGACATGAATAGTCTTAAGTCTTTTCCTAAAGAAAAACTGGTAGGCAACCATTCTTAGAACTGATATGTTTTATTGCGTTTGGATATTTTGTAGAAATGGGGATATATAAGCAGAGATAAAATTTATGTTTATTCTAGGGGCAGGGAATGTGGCTTCCGGTTCAAAGGTTTTTCTCATGGCCTCAGACCTTTTTGTTGTGATTTTTTCTTTTATGTTTTCTATAAAGATTTAAATATTAATAGCATTGTCAACCTTTGGTAATAAATGACCACTCATGGCCTTAAGGTTATCTGTTTACCTTGCCCTAATGTAGTATGTTTTTAAACACATTGGTAAATTGAATTGTATTGAAATATGTTAAGAGAATTGGTGCTGTTTTGGTTTTGTTTGTTGGTTTGGGGCTTTGGGGGTTTTGTTTTTAAGCAAACAGTTGTCCATTAACTCAGTGAAAAAGTAATAGTGTACCTTGATTACTTAAAGCAAGATAGTATTTAGTCTGACTGCCTAGGAGGTTTTTCATCTCTCAAGTCTCTTTTCAACTTTCACCTCTGGCCTCATTCCTCTCTTTCATCATCTACAAGTCACTTAACTTTTCATGTTCACCTGTTCTGCTGGACCCACTGTCTTAAAAACTTTTCATAGGTAGTGTGGATTTTTGTAGTGAGATGGCCTTTCATACCCATCACCAGCCTGCTGTCTCATACCTATAATTAATTGCCTCTAGTTACAACACTGCATTCCTTGAGATTGACTTTTCATTTATACAGTCTCCTTTCACTCGACCCATTTCGCCTTACCTCCCTGGCATCCCCCTACTCTCTTCCATGTACTGGTCAGGCCCCTCTCTACAACATCTGAACTTATTTATTATTGTTTCCAGTGGAGAAAAGGTAACATGGTGCAGTGGAAAGAACTTGGATGTCAAACATGTCTTAACCACATGCTTGCTATACATGATCTTAGAGTAACTTCTGATTCTTAGTTTCTTCACCTTGACTAGCAGAGTGTCAGTTTTTAGGGTTTATTGTCTTTTCAGTATGTATTTTAAATCTTAATCAGATATCCTCAGTTAAACTACTTTAAGTAAGAGACTGTATGTAAACAACATTAATAACAATGGTAGTAATTAATATTCATCAACTGGTTAAGGGCCAGGCACTGTGCCAAGTGTGTTATATGTTTTACCTTTTTAAAATTTTCATCATAGCCCTGTAGGGGAAGTAGCATTGCTAGAAAGCCCATGAAATAGCAGGAGACCTAAGGATTTTTGCTCAGTCCCTGTGTTAACTCTGATTTCTGCATCATTGTTTTATGCAGTTTAAAACTGATGGAACAGGATACTTGCAACCTTGAAGAGGAAGAGCGAAAAGCAAGTACCAAAATCAAAGAAATAAATGTTCAAAAAGCAAAACTTGTTACTGAATTAACAAACTTTGTAAAGGTAAGGCATTTTCTTAAAAACTCTTCTAAGGGGATCCCTAGGTGGCGCAGTGGTTTGGCGCCTGCCTTTGACCCAGGGTGCGATCCTGGAGACCCGGGATCGAATCCCACGTCGGGCTCTGGGTGCATGGAGCCTGCTTCTCCCTCTGCCTGTGTCTCTGCCTCTCTCTCTCTCTCTGTGTGACTATCATAAATAAATAAAAATTAAAAAAAAAAAAAAAACTCTTCTAAGATTTTTACTATCAATTTTAACTTGCTTTGTTTGACATTTCTCCTTATAGGTTAATAAATTAGTTAAAAGCTGTCATTAAGCTAAATTATTTTATTCCAGATGATGCAATTAAGCACAGAAAAACATTTAAAAATTCTCTTGTAAGAAGTAGTTGTAAAAAGAACTAATTGAGGTATCAGTCACATTAAAAAAATGTTCCTTTTTCTCATGGTTTATACTAGTTTAAAAAACTTTTTCTTAGTTGTAAAACAAATTAAAATTTTAGGGCTTTTTTGTTCCTAGATTTGTACTTCTTTGCATATACAAAAAGTTGATTTAATTCTTCAAAATACTACAGTGATCTCTGAGAAGAACAAATTAGAATCAGATTACATGGCTGCTTCATCACAACTTCGTATAACAGAGGTACGGTTTTTGCTTTTATTTTTTATGATAGGGTGGTTCTAGCCTTAGACCTGGTTTGAAAACCTGTATCTAGCACTTAGAATATGCATTTTGTTATGTGCTCTTTAGTTTATGAATTAATGCATTTTGCTGATGAGGAAGCATCTTTTGAAACAGTGTATTTTATGTTACTTGATAGGGGGAGTTATGGTAATAATCAGAGTCTTATGTAGTCACTCGACAAAGTCTCCTCTGTGTTCCCTTAGCCCATCTAAATTACAGTCACACTATTAACAGGTAGCATCTAGTAGCTTTTATTGCAGCTTGTACATCCCATAAAATAAACCGCAGATGAGTTATAATCAACACTAATTCTGGCCTAGGTGTACAGTTTTGGTGGTTTAAACTTCCGTTAATATCAATCTGTGAAATAATATTAAAATAGTGTGCAGGGGTGAAACAGGATGCTCTAAAGTTAACGAAAATTGCAAGGGCGAACTGGCAAAAGAAGTGGTGACAGTGGCATAGTTTTTGAGTCTTCCAAATCCTTTCTTAAAAATAGAAGAGTAACTAGGATAATGACCACAAATTCATGGATAACATATACAACAAAACTAAGTTTCAGAGCTCCCCTGTTGTTGTACTGCAGTATACTCTCCCACTGACCACCCAGAGTTAGCATCAGACTGTTCAGGTTAAGGGCACAGACTCAACAAGCCTGCCCTTCAGGCTCTTCCCCTCTCCCCTGAAGGCTCAAGAGTAAGTCACTCAATGCCCCGACACTCTGATCACATAATTTGCCTTTTGGCATTGTCTCTTGAGTCCCCTCAAGCTCTTAGGTCCTCTCCTAAGCTTGAATGTAGGTATGATCCAAGGGGGCGGGCTTATGAATAATAGACATTCCTATCACTCAGAAAATTCCTAGGGTTTAGAGTCTCCTTCCCAAAAACCAGGGACAAAAGCCCAATTCTTTATTACATGACACATATGAACCTCCATCATATCAGTGGGTAAGATTAAGTCAGCGGCAGCGGCGGTACAACTAGTGTGTTATCGGTAAGTGTGTGGTAAACAGAGGGAGAGCTCAGAGAACCCAAAAATGGAGGTCACCAACAGGTTCTCCTCTCTAAAGGGAGGCCCCACTAACTGTGGAAAGCTCAGATCAGTTTGAGAACAGCTGAAAGTGGGAGGTGACTGCAGGTCCTAGAAAGGCGGATGGTGCTGTGGTGGTCCAGGTCCTGTGAACCAGACTAAACTACTTTGCAGAAGAATGCTGCTTACTGAAACTAGAACCATGTGGTACACTAAGGAGACAGTTAACTTGGTAGTACATGGTTAGAAGGCTGACCCTGTAGCTAACACGCAGCACTAAAAATGGGAGAAGAGAGACAACAGAAGTAAAATAGAATATACTTCCTGACTGTCTGATAGGTATTAACAGGAAATAAAAGGATAATACTTCAGAGTGGGTGCTTTGGGAGACAGAAATAAGGGAGAATTTCAATATTTATAGTGGGAACCAAAAGACACTATTCCAAATAAAATATAAAGGACATAGGACATTATATAAAGTATTTGCGTAAACTTTCCTAAATACCAAAAAGATACACAAAGAAAAGGGGAGGAAGATAAAACAGATCTTTAAAGATTGAGTATTTTATTTATATGTGTATTTGCCACAAAAGTAAATATGACATAAAATGGCAGAACTGGGGCACCTGGGTGGCTCAGTGGTTGAGCATCTGCCTTTGGTTCAAGTTGTGTTCCCAGGGTCCTGAGATCGAGTCCCACATTGGGCTCCCCACAGGGAACCTGCTTCTCCCTCTGTCTCTGTGTGTCTGTCTGTGTCTCTCTGCCTCTCATGAATGAATAAAATGTTAAACAAACAAACAAACAAAAAAAACAGAACTAAGGCCAAACATCAATCTTGTCACTAAGTATAAAAGGATGTGTAACTCATCTTTTAAAAAAGGATTATTTCCAAGTTCCAGTATGGTGCAGAATGTGAGGGGTACATCTAAGAGAAGAGATCGAGAAAGGTTTAAATAAGAGGATGATAAGCCCAAGGGATTTTTTTTTTTAAATCAAAAAGATCCAAAATACCTATCAAAAGTCTCTATATTTATGGAATTATAAATATACTTAAAAATAGTAATATTGGTCACCTTTGGAGGATATTGGAGAACGAGCTCATTATTTTGAAAAATGGCAAAGAATTCTACAATCCAGAATTTCCTATGTGAACTATTACTTAGGATAAACAAGTATAAGAGAAGTTCCTCTTTACAGGAGCATTTCAGATAATAAATGCAGAGGGAATTTTAGTATTAGAATATCACCACTTTGCAACTGCTAATGAATCAGTGGATCACATTAGCTGCTAACATCACCAAAAAATAACCAGATATTTATATGTATTCCCACAGACATAACATGAAATTATTTTGTGAAAAAATTTCAGTCTGATTAAGCCTCTGGAACAAGGGTGTGTCGACATCAGCACTGTCAACATTTTACACTGGAGAATTCTTGTGGGGGCTGTGCTGTGCATTGTAGAATGCAGTATTTCTGGCCTTTACTTGCTAGATACCAGCAGTATACCCCTCCCCACTGCAGTTGTGACAATGTTGCCAGATGTACCCTGGGGAACAAGACTGCTCCCATTTCAGAACCACTGTTCTAAAACTACCAGTTTCAAGTCTTCAGAGTAGTCTATTTTATAATTAGATCTCAATTTAGATGATAAATTGTCATCAGAAGTATTTAATTATATTTTGATTTTGGTGAAACCTACAGTTGAAAAAGTAAATTCATATACACAGGTTATGTAACTAAACATTTTCTAATAGCTGTAGTATGGGTTTTTAAATTTTTTTAAAGATTTTATTTATTCATGAGGATCTAGAATTGTAGATGATAGGTACATGAAGGTTTATTATATTCTACTTTTGTGTATGTTTGAAGTTTTCCATAATAAAAAATAAAAAGTTTCCATTCTTGACCATCATGAAATAATAGGGGTCATAAGTATTATCTCACTTTAAGCCACTAAAAGATGGAACAAAATATATGAAGTAGTGATTTTCAGACACTGGATAACAGGCAGCACAGGATGGTGATTTTTGAGAGAAGGGAAAACAGTGCAAGGTGATCCCTGTGATTGCCTTAGCTTACTGCCAGGAGAGTTTTTAGGCCACACTGTAGGGAAGAGGAACCCAGTAGGAAATAGAGCATAGCACTGCAGGTCTTACACATGGTAAAAGAGTATTAGGAGAATATGGTCAAAAACTTTCTGGCAGTAAATCTGACAGTTTAGAAGAAATGGGCACACTCTTGAAAAGCCACAACATATCAAAAGTCCCTGAAGGAAGACCTAATTAGATTAGCCCCATATTTACTAAAGAAATTAAATTTGTACTTAAAAACCTTCCCACAAGGAAAACTCCAGATCCAGAGGCTTCACTGGTGAATTTCACCAAGCCTGAAAAGGAAGAATTAATAGAGGTTCTACCTAGAGTCTTCAAAAGGTGTGGGGGGTGGGGTGAGGGTTACTTCTTGATACATTGTATGAGGCTAGTATTCCTAATATCCAAACCAGGCAACTCTACAGACCAGTATGTCTCATAATTCTTTTTTTTTTTTTTTTTCATAATTCTTTAAAAAAGTTAGTAAGTGAAGTCCAGTGCTTTATAAAAGAGTAAAACATCCTAACCAAGTGAGTTTATTATCCCAGTGTGTATCCCAAAAGTTGATCTAATGTTTGAAAATTCATCAGTGTAATCATGTGAATGACTACAGAAAAACCAGATGATCAGATGATCATCTTAAGTATACACAGAGAAAAAACATTTGCTGAAGTCTAGCACCCCTTTAATGATAAAAACTCCGTGTATCTAGGAATACAAGGAAATTTTATACATCTGATAAAAGGCATTTACCCAAAACCATTAGCTCATATACTCATTGATGAAGGAATGAAAGCTTTTCCCTACTGATTGGAAACAAGGAAAATGCTCACTAATCAGTTGTGTTCCACATTGTACAAGAGTATCTAGCCAGTGCAGTGAAGAAAAAACAAAAACTTGTCTACTTCAGACCAACAGATTTCTGTGGAAAATCTTAAAGAATCAGTGCATTCAGCAAGGTTTCAGGATCAGATGTGGCTCCATCTACTAGCAGTGAACAATTGGCATTTGGAAGTTTAAAAATACTCTTTGGGGTGCCTTACTAAGCATCTGACTCTTAATCTCGTCTCAGGCGTTAGCTTGGGTTCTTGAGTGCAAACCCTGAGTTGGCTCCACACCCAATTTTTAAAAATGCCATGTACAATAGCTTCAAAAATAGGAAGTGCTTAAGGATATATTTATAAGAAACTACAAAGTTTTACTGAAATTAAAATAAGACTTACATAAATGGAGAGAATGATTATGTTCATGGATCAGAGGTTCAGGATTTGTTGTCAGTTCTCTCCCAAATATATATATTCAATAAAGTTCCCAGCAAGGGTTTTAGAAATTGACAAGCTTATTCGAAAATGCAGTAGACTTAGAAGAACTTTGAAAAAGAACAAGTTCGATGACTCACCCTTCCTAATTTTAAGACTTATTATAAAGCTGCAGTAATGAAGACATTATTGTATTGGTGTAAAAATAGACCTATATGGCTCTGTGGAACAGAATAGGGAACCCAGAAATAGATTCACACATACATAGTCAATTGTTTTTTTGGCATAGATAACTGAGGCAATTCAGTGGAGAAAGAATAGTCTAACAAATAGTGCTAGAACAATTGAAGAGTGGTGTACAAAAAATGAGCCACAACCCTTACCTCATACCATATATAAATGAATCATAGACTTAAATGTAAGAACTAAAGCTAAAAGCTTTTTGCAGGAAAGATAATAAATTCTTAGTGATCTTGGTTTTGGGGAAATTGAATGAAACACAAAAAGCATGAACTATAAGGCAAAAGGAATCAGAAGTTTTACTTCAACAAAATTAACTTTTCAATAGATGCTGTTAAGAAAAAGCAGGCTGGAGACTGGCGGGGAGAATATATTTGCAGCACCTAACACCTGACGAAGGACTTGTATCAAGATGAAGGGCTCTTCCTGGGGGCCTTATCGAGCCTAACGTCTGCTTCTATAAAGTCTCTGCAGGCTAATGCTTTTTCCATTTTCAAAGGATTAAAAAAGAAATACAGGATAGTTTGTCTGCGGCCCTCCACACCTAAAATACTTACCTGCTGGCCTTGTATAGAAAAAGTTTGCTGACCCTACAGATACCACAGAAAGAACTCTTAAACAACTATTGACACAAAGAAGACAACCCAGTCAGAAGACGGGCAAAAGATTTTAACATGATCTTCACTAAAGAAAATACAATAGACAGCAAATAAGCATATGAAAAGATGCTGAACTTTATTGTAGGGAGGTGTGAATTAAAGTTATATTGAGCTACTATCAGAGACCCACTAGCATGACAAACTTTGACCGTACCGAAGTGATGGTGAGGATGTAGAGCAGCTGGAGCTCACATATATACTGGTACTAGAGACTTCAAGTGTGCAACCACTTTGGAAAACCATTGGAGAGATTCTTAAATGCTAAAAAATCTGCCTGCCGTATATTTTGATCCAGCCATTCCTTTCCTGGTATTTACCCAAATGAAAGGAAAGCATATGTCCATGAAAGACCGGCACAGAATGGCAATTTTGTAATAGGTAAAGACTGGAAACAAATGTCCAGCCGTGGTTAAGTCACAAATTATGGTATATCCACACAACAGGATATTACTCAGCCATTAAAAGGAATGAATTACTGAGACACACAGCATGATGGATCTCAGCTATGCTGGGTGATAGAAGACCAAAAAAACCCTCTGATTCCCTTTATATGAAATTCTACGGAATGCCTAGTGACATTCTAGAATTCTAGTAGAATGCCTAGTGACAGACATAAATCAGCAGTTGCCTGGGGGGAGGATACAGTGGGGTAGATCAAGGAGGAGTATGTAGAGTTGAAAGTGATACGTTTGTTACATTGGGGATGATAGTTTCACTGTTGTATAAGATCATCAGAACTTACCAAGTTGTATACTTTACACGCAGCTTATTCACCAGTACACTGCAAAGCTGAAAAAACTCTTTAAAAACTTAGTTTTTTTTTTTTTTTTTTCTAAGATTTTATTTATTCACGAGAGACAGAGAGAGAGGGGCAGAGGGAGAAGCAGGCTCCATGCAGGCCTGGGACTCCATCCCGGTCTCCAGGATCACGCCCTGAGCTGAAGGTGGCACTAAACCGCTGAGCCACCAGGGCTGCCCAAAACTTAGGAGTTTATCATTTGTTTTACTAAAGTTTTTTTGCAGTATTTTCAAGTATGAAATTTTAAAGGTACATTCGAGTAGGAGTAATGTAGCTTCCACATGTCCTTACCCCTAACAAATGTAACATCTGGCCATAATTGTAGATTTTTAAAGCTTGTCCTGTATTTGAAGTCCCCTTGTACGCTTTGTCATCCATTCTTCTCTGAATCTGCTGTACTCTGGCAGGGTCTATACACGAGTCACATTGTACCTGACTTTTCAGAAACTTTTCTGTTGTGTAATAGTAAACTATAGTAGTATCTTTCAGTGGAAACAGCCCTGATAGGAGGAGCTGTGGGGGCTGGGTACAGAGCTAGCTCCCCAGAGGGCCTCATCTGGGTTTATTTCACGGGGTGTGAGTGAAGCCCTTTGCCCTCGTGTGTTTTGTTGGTGAATAATTACAGAGCCCATGCTACAGTTGTGTCACTGAGTGAGCCTGTGAACCTGGTTATGGAGTGTAGGAAGTGCTATTATAGAAAAGAGTTCATGGAGAAATTGACCCATCATGCCTGTACTATATGGAGTAAGTCCAGTCACATGATACAGTACTGGATCTCTGTGCCTGAACTTGTATTTTTGAATTAAGCATTAATAAGCTTAAGAAGACTATAGGTTTGTGCATGTTGACAGAAGTATCATGAAATCATGATGGCTTTGGGGTAAACATTCTCCCAAACTTCAGCCCACTCTTGACGTAGAGCTGTTCTTCCAGCAGCTTTTGTTCACATGGACATACTAAGATTTGGTGTAAACTGACAGCTATTGCCCTGTGATCCATTTTGTTAGTAGCAGCAGGAATATTAGAGCAGAGTGAAGGGAGAAAGGTTTGTTTTCAGTTTTTGAATCACTAATTTTTTATAAAAATGGCCACCTTACACTGTCCAAAGAAATAATCTGTGGTTAGCTGCTTGTCCCTTTAGATTTTGTTACCTGGAAATAGCCACTCACTTCTCAGCCTCTTAACCACTAGCAAAGACCTGTGTGCATACAGCCCTTGACAGGTTTTCCCATAACGATCTTACCTGATACTCCCTGACTATATTTTGCATTTCCTCAGCAGTGTTTGGTACCATTCTGTTTCTTTTTTTCACTAGTTGATCTGAAAATTGTTTTATGCATCCCTTTTGGAAAGTTCTTTTATTTCCTGCACAGTGTACTCAATAAATGTTTGTTGCTGACTGACCATAGTCCCTAACTACACTTTTGAAATAATCAAGGACGAATGAAATTATATAGAATACACCTGTCATCATTCACTTTCTTTTGTTCTTTTTTCTTCTGGTTGCTGTCCTTTACCCACAGATGCTCTTACTATTCTTTCTTGCTCTCCTACTTCATTTGAAACAAGGAAAAAATAGTGTTTTTCCCCCTACTTGTCCCTTTGAACACATGGCAGGTTGCACTAAGTAACCATTACTATCACTTCCCCATTTTGTCCTTGACGCTGATCATGGAAACAAGTTAACTAGAGAGGACGGACTTGTGTCAGTGGGTGTTGTATCCATGAGGGAACTTAAGGATGATTAACTACCATGGATTCTGATGTGTCCTCAGACTGGAAGGCAAAGAGGGCAAGAGGATTCCAGGCCCCTAACATATCCTCAGAGAAAGGCAGGTGGTTTAAGTGTTGGTTTGTTAACTGTGCCTGGAGTATTTTTAGGACAAGTTAATAAACATGTAAACCTGAATATAAAGGTGGCTACAGATGAATATACCTGTTACTTGGTTGAGGTTTTTAAGTCGTGTGCTGCTTTCCTGATCCCACTCAGTGTCTCTTGTCTATCTCTGGTCATAGGTATTAAAACATCTATCTGCCTGGCAAGGGGTATTGTGATGTGATAATTCTATTTAATATATATCAGAATGCTTAGTGCACTGCCTACCATGAAACCAGGGTTTCCTTCAGAAGTATAGGTTTACATCAGAATTAACATTAGTTACAAGAATTAGAAGTTGTTTGTGTTTATCCTCACACTAAATTTAGAAATTCTGTGCTTCCGTCTAATGTTCTCTTCTCTAGCTGCCTGCTTCCCTCTGTCCCGCAAAACAATTTCAGGAACCTTTAGTTTATTTAAGGGAAATAGATTTGGGGAGAAGGAGGGTCATTTAACAAGTAAACAGTATTATTGCCATTTGTTAATGGCTCACTATTAGAATTTGTTATTTTGAATAGTAAAAAGTCAAGACCACTATCTTTAAATTTCAAGTTTGACGTTAAAATTTCAAGTTGATATTAAAAGATTACTTTTCATATTTCTAAAATATGTGTATGTACTAAAAGTTAACATGTGAACTTGAAATCTATTGGTATGAAATTTGAGGCTTGTTTTAAAGGAAAATTGAAGCAATGCTTTTATTTACAACTACTGTTTTAGTAAAAGCTCACATTCCTTTACTACAGAAAATCATTGTCATTTGACTAATTGTTAAATATTTACTGTGTTAATTTTATATAAAACATGCAATTATATTAAGAAATTCTGTGAGCAGTTCTGCTTTCTATCACTAGAGGGCCCTCTTAGAGAAGCTTTTCCATATTCAATGTCACTATACACCTTTCAGGACCATTGAATGTGCTCAGAATTTCAGAAAAAAGGATACTTATTCTTTCGGAATATATACTCCTAGAATAGTCCTTTCTGAGATGTTGGTGGGGCACAGTTTGTCAGTTTGCCTTTTCCTCCCTTGGTCTCCCACAGATGAAGAGTTTCTGTTGTCTGTTAACTGTTAAAGGCTAGACTCTAAGCAGAATTGTTAACAAAGCCTTTTTCATTAGCGTGACTATAGAACATTATCTTAGATAATGGTAGGCTCTCTTTCTTTCCTATCGTTACCCACCGCTCCCCTACCCCGGGCCAAAAAGACTCAATAATACGAATTATGGTTTAGAGTAGGGAGAAAACCAGCACCGTTTAAAGAAGTGTGTCACAAACACATACATACAGAAAGAACAGTTTTCTCTTTAATTAGATCGATGCTATTCATTGGAAGGCAACTGTTCAGTGAGGTCCTCCCAAGCCCAGAGGCCCACACGTATTTCTTTGCCGTAACATTCTGGTGCTTTGTTTGGCAAGGCCCAGAGGAGTATGAAGCAGAAATGGAAGAGTCTAGAAGTGTGTGGTCTCTCTGGCACTTACTGACAGTTGCCTCTGTGTGATTGGCCCTGAGAGCGGAACAGAGGTGATGGGGAATCTTTAACATTTTCCTCTATTTGTCTCAGGCTTAGAGAACCATAATAGCAAGTGAGTATTGGGCTGGCTTTGCATTTTCAGTTCAGTCCAGGAATTCCTTTACTTTTTTCTTAGTTTAGCGCATTTGCTATCAAACTTGTATGCATAAAAATCACCTGAGGATCTTGTTAATACACATGTGCAGGCCTCTGCCCTAGGAGATCTTAATGAGTAAATACATCTGCCATGTGGCTGGGCATCAATACTGTTTTAATCATCTTCACCATCCTCTCCCGCACCCCTCTGGTGCAGACTGAAGTTTGAGGTTTAGTGGAAAGAGTAAGCTGGACCTGTTTTCTTAGGAACCTGTTTACTTGGTATTTTTATAACCTTGAGAAAGTTTCTTAATACCTCTAAGCCATGTATGAAGAAGATAATACATTTCTCTAAGATTGCAATGAGGATTAGAGGACTTAACATATAACAAGCTTGGCCCACAGAAGGCATTCCATGATGCTCTCCTCATTACAAATGAAACTTGTCATCTGGCTCTTGCCTACCTTATCACTCTGATTTTGTACAATCTTACCTCTCCTCCAATTATGGTAGATTACTAGTTCCCTAAATAAGCCTCAGGGAGGCTTCCCTGCCCTTACATTTGTAATTAGGATGCTAATGCTAGGAATCTGTTCTGCTACTTGTAGCCTCCCTAGTAATTTCTTTCTTTCTTGTTCTTGAAGACCATTCACCTGTCATAGCTTCTGTGACCCCTCTGGCCTTCCTGTACCCTCCCCTGCCAGGCGTTGCTTTCATCTGTCCAGCCCTGTCCAAGGGCCGTCCATGGTGCTTAAGAAGGAGAGCATGAGTTCTAGAAGCAGGCATGGTTGTGAATCCTGACAGCCTGCAACTAAATTTGTGAGGTTGGACAGGATGCTTTATTTTTTTAATGTGCAAAATGGGGAATAATAGCATTGTATAGTATTGTGAGAAATAAGGGCATCCTGTGTGAAGCATACAGCACATAAGCTTTCAATAAATAGAGCTGTTTCTTTAATGATAATAATTTTGTCTTTTCTCCTTTTTCAACTTTCTGTGTTGAGTGCCTAATAAAATCCTGACATTCCATGGATTCTCAGTAATTATCTGGTGAAGGAATGAGTGGGTCCATGAATAAATGATAACTATATGAAAGGCAGTGGGACAGCTACCAAACACTATTTACAGGTTCTCTTTACATTCAGATGCTGAGTGTTCAGACAGGAAGCCTACGGACTGTGTATTTCAAATTGTATTAGAGTATAATTATATATAGCTAAGTTAAACTGTTGAAGAAAAAAGCAAATTTAAATTTCAGCGCTCTTAAGGGAACTATGGCGCAGAACATAGCCATAGGATATACTGGTATATTTTAAAATTTAAGTTCAGATTTAATCTTCCTAATAATAGCTGTCGTGATTTTTGAGGTATGGTTTTTTTAGATGCTTTTGCTTCCCTGTATTCAGTCATTGATCTATAGGCCTACCTCGTTCTGTATTTTTCACTTCACTACACTTCAGATGTTGTATATTATATCATTATTGTATCAGTTACGGTGACCTGGGATCAATGAGTCGCTTTGCTGAAAGCTCACATAGTAGTCAGCATTTTTTAGCAATAAAGTATATTTTAAGTAATGTATGTACTTTTTTTTTTTTTAAAGATATAATGCCCTTGCACAATTAGACCACATTTTGGTAAATGTAACTTTTACATGTGCTAGGAAACTAAAACATTCATTTGACTTGCTTTCGTGTGATGGCCACTTCATTGAGGTACTCTGGGACTGAATCCACAGTGTCCCCAAAGCATGCCTGTGAATTGCTCATTTGATCAAGTAGCTCGCTGATCTAATGATAACAGAAAAATGGTCAATTCTTTTTCTTGCAATAGCAACATTTCATTGAGCTGGATGAAAGTCGACAGAGATTATTGCAGAAATGCAAGGAGCTGATGAAGAGAGCTAGGCAAGTATGTAACCTGGGTGCAGAGCAGACAGTTCCTCAAGAATACCAGACAGTAAGTATAACAAGTATATAAGGCTGCAAGGTCACATGCTGCGCACCTTCTTTATCTGCTTCAAGTGTGTTAGGCATTGTAATGGGCCCTGAGAAACACAACGTGCCATAAGGAATGTGGGATCCCACCCCCCCATTTTTAAACTGAATATGTAAAGTCATTGTGCATAGTGGATTTTCTTTCCTGTATTCAAACCTGGGCATTCCTCCATCTTCGCTTAGTCCTAAAGTTATTAAAGCACGGCTATCCCCTTGCATAGTTCTCAGTTTCGTAACATTCATTCTTCCAATAAGAGGCTTTTTTTCTCCAAACTCCCTTTAAGAGGTAGCGTCAGGGGATGGGGTGTAGTTCTTTATGGAAACATAGCATTGGTAATTGGCATATAAGAAATAGTAAATAGAAGGGATGTCTAGAAAAAGGCAAAATGAAAAGGTTTTTCTGGAAGTTAGCATGTTTATTTAGGTTTAAGCGGGACCTGAATCTTTAGGGCTAACATCTGGTGAGAAAAGGAGAAAAAGAGCCTTTCCTCCTTCCCTTTCTGTTTTCTGTGCTGACATATTGTTCAGTTAGTACAAGGAGTTGTTGCCCTCTAGTCCACGTTCCACCACTGATTATGCGGCCCCGTGGCTCTGTTATCTGACGAGAGGGGATCATACCAACTCTCAGAACAATGTCAAAATAAAAGTAGAAAATGAATTTTTATTTAAGGTATTTTATCTTAATTTGAACAGATAACGAATGTATATTTCCCTATTTCAGTAGTTCATGTCCCATCTCTTTCAATACCTAATGAAATGGTGGGTGGGGGGAACCATTTGGATTATAATTTTCAAATCCTCAAAGATCTTACTCTGTTATATCAACTACACCATAGAAAATGGTTCTATTTAGGCACATAATAGGGATGTAGTAGGTACATAGAAAAGACGAACTGAGTGGTGGCTGTTTCTAAAAATATATTAGAACTTCTCTAGAGTACATGGAATTATAAAATAAATATTAGCACAAGATCACCAATTTTTTTTTTCAGAGCGTAGAATTAGTCTACTCTTGATAAGTTGTATTGTTTTTGAAAGAAAATTAGAAGATAATTCACATATTAAAAACATTACTGATGTATCAGGCATTGAACAAGACAGATACTTCTCTACTGAAATTTATATTCTAGTCTGGAGGGTGGAGCAGATAAATGAATTAAAAAGCAGATAATGTTGGCTGTCAAGAGGTGCTAAGAAGAAACAAGGTAAGAGGATAGTGTCAGGGAGCCTCCTTTGGGAAGATACTATTATAGAGGATTCCTGAATGCAGAAAAGAAATTAGTCAAGTAAGAGTTGGAGGGTAAAGTTTTCCAGGCAGAGAAAACAGCTCCATACAAAGCCCCTGAGGTAGAAGTACACAGGGCAGGTTTCACATGAAGGAAGCAATCTCAGTCTGGCTAAGACATTATGATCCAGGCCCAAAGGCAGGCAGGAGTCAGATCATGCAGCCCCGTAAGCCCATGGAAGGAGTTTGGATTGTACGTGGAGACGGAACCCACCAGAAGAAGATCAGAGAGAGGAGTGATGGGACTGGTGTGGGCATGTAGGAGCCCCCTCTGCCTGCCAGGCGGAGACTCGAGGAGGGACCCAAGAATGAAAGCAAGGAGGCCATTTAGAAGAGGATTGCTTCGGGCCAGGCCAGAGCGAAAAGTGGCAAGGAGCAGGGTAGGAGCACTGGAAAGGGAAGTTTGCCGACCTGAGGATCTTTTCGTGACAGTCAGCAGGACTGGCTAATGGATTTCAGGAGAAGGGCAAGAGGGAGAACCACCCCCTATGTTCTGCCATTGACTGAAGGAGAACTAGGTTTGCCCCCATTGGTGGGGAGGGTGGGTGACAGGAGTCTTTCTGTTGGACCATCTCCACCTGAAGATGCCTGTTAGGGAGCCTGTGAAGACCCATGCACGTGCGCAGCACAGGCTGAAAGCTCAGCAGTCACGTCAGAGCAGCAGCAGATGCTGACTAGAGAGAGCAGTTCAACTTCTCCAGGCTTTCAGAAACAGTTAAAAGACCTTAAAATTGAAGTATTAGATTAATGTAATACTTCAGGACCTCTTTCAGAGCGTCAAGATGCATTCTGTACCTCATTTTGTCTGAGTGTTGCAGGTTCCCCCTCAGACAGGAAAGGGCCTGTGCCCACTTCTCTGTCAGGGCTCAGAAGGTAGTACGGTTGATCCTCGAACAACATGGGCTGAACTGCACGGGGCCACTTCTAGAAATTGCCCCAGGGCAATTTCTTTCAATAAATACAGCACTAAACGTATTTTCTCTTGTGTTTTTCTTAATAACATTTCCTTTTGTCAAGTTCACCGTAAGAGTACAGTATATAAAACCCGTAACCTACAAAGTACGTGTTATCTCATACGTGTTATCTCACTGTTGATATTATCGCTGAGGCCTGCAGGCAGCAGTGGACTACTGGGAGTTAGACGTGTATTTCTGACTACACGGCGGGTGGGGGCGAGGGGGCGGTCCCCTAACCCTGCGTTGTTCGAGGGTCAGCCATGCTGTGGTGAAATTCTACCGTCGAAGTAATTGGATTCTTAAGATGCTTTTGTCGTTCTTCATAAGTACAGTATAAAGTTCTAACTTCTTGCTCTCTTTCAATGCCCCACATATTCTGGACCCATTCTACCAATTCAGCAAGTACCCACCATTCCAAATGGACACAACTCCTCACCCCCCATGGTATGCAGCGCTCTTTCTGTTCTCCACACTCCTCTCCCTCTGCCTCGCTTTTTCCCCAGCTACTTGCTTGCAGGCCCCAAGATGAAATTGAGGCCTCTTCTTTCCCCTAACTCTCTGTAGTTTCTCCAGCATGAACTGGTATCCCTTCCTCCCCCGTAACTCCCTGTAGCTGTAGGATAGAACGTTAATACTCAGCACCAACACTCGGCCTTAAGGTGTTACCAGTGTTACTAAGTGTATAAAGTGGAAGCTTTTTGAAGGCAAAAACCCCTGTTGAATTCCTCTGATTCCTTGTATGCTAGCATGCTGTTGAACACATAGTAGATACTTACTCAGCAGAACACTTAACTGTTCAAGCAGAACTGCTTCTGCTGGACTGCTTGTAATAACAGACCTTTGTTTTTTTCCCCTTTTAGGCTTTCCAGGATCTTCCAAACACATTGGATGAAATTGATGCTTTATTAACTGAAGAAAGATCAAGAGCTTCTTGCTTCACGGGACTGAATCCTACAGTATGCTACTTGCCCTGTTGCCTCCCGCAAGCACCACTGCCCCCCTCCTCACACCCACCACGCACGCGCACGCACACCTCCTTCCAGCACTCGCCTCCCACTCTGTACTAGAGCTCTTGGTAATAATAAGCCAGACAGCAGGAACAATGTGCTTTAAATGCCAGATTCTGAATCTATTAGAATTTTAAATAGACTCTTCCTAAGGAACACACTGTTCTGTGCCTTTCCTTTATAAAAAGAATCATTGGGCTAACCTGAAATACTGCAGTGTCTATTTTTTCAAGGATAAAAAAACACGTTTAGTAGAAGAACATAAATTGCGTACAAACAATGCAACAATTGGCATATTTTCAGTTAGTATTTTAATTGATGCAGAATTTCCTGTAATGTTATCCTTTGGTAGATTGTCTTAAATAGTTTTTTCTCTGCCAGGTTGTTGAAGAATACACAAAAAGAGAAGAAGAAATAGAGCAATTAACTGAGGAACTAAAGATAAAGAAGGTTGAACTGGATAAATACAGGGAAAACATTTCACAGGTCATTAACCTTTAACTTTTATTTCTGTCACGTGCTTATCATATGGGAATGTAGAATAATGCAAACTGAAATGACATGTTTCTAAGAACAACTGCCATGTATGGTCTCATGACTAAATTGATCTTTGTTTTATGGACAATTTTCTGTCAGAACGTAGTAATACTTCTTTTAAATTGCCCTTTTATGTTGAATTGATTTGCAGGTAAAAGAAAGGTGGCTTAATCCTTTAAAAGAACTTGTAGAAAAAATTAATGAAAAATTCAGCAATTTTTTCAGTTCCATGCAATGTGCTGGTGAAGTTGATCTACATACAGAAAATGAGGTAATATTGCATTTGAAATGTTTCTTGGCAAGTAATTTTAATTATATGCTAAAAGTCTGTGTAAATTATTTGTTTATTCTAGAGTTATACCTGTGAAAATTTTGCTAACTGCAAAATCGAGCCACCTAGGCACCCTAAATAAACCAGTTAAGCATCTGCCTTTGGCTCAGGTCATGATCCCAGGGTTCTGGGATCGAGCCCCGTGTTGGGTTCCCTACTCAGTAGGGAGTCTGCTTCTCTCTCCCCCTCTACCCCTCCCTCTCTTAAGCTCTCTCTTACTTTGCTCATTCTCTCTCTCCAATCTTTGAGAAGGAAAACACCACCTGTGGGAGTCCGTCAGGGTTTTTTTTTTTTTTTTTTTTTTGGCGACATGAGACCAGTCACTATAGCCTTACTAAAATTCTTTTTTATATCCAGATAGGTAATGGTTATTCAGCTGTGAATGAATTGCTTTATAAATCTACCATTCTCCACGTTAGAAGAGTCCTTTAGAGATTGGCAAATGTAACTGAAATACAGTATAATATCAGTGGTTTCCTCTTTTATTCAAGATTTTAAGAGTACACAGGAATGAAAATATTTGGAAACTTGTTACTAATTCCTTAAACTATAACTTAATGCACTACAAAATGGTAGGTGTAAGATAATTTTGAATCAGAAATGTGTAAAGTGAATGTGGAATTTGCTTTAAGATCATTGGAAAAGAGGAAAGGGTAGAGTTAGAGATGAAACAGGGTTGGTCATTATGTTGATAATAGTGAGGCTAGTTGGTAATTTTACTGAGCTTATTTTAGTGTCTAGTTTTGTGTATGTTGAAAATTTTCCCTAATAAGTTTTTTCCCCTAGTATAGAAATGAAGACCATAAAAGATCATTTTCTTTCAAGCATGTGTGCAATCTTGCATGTACGTTCTGTACATAGATACAAAGCAAGGTAGTGCTTTAGGAACTTTGCCCCATGACTCCTTCACCTGCTTGACTATCCATAAGGATAGTCAACATTATTTCACTTTTCAGTTCTATTAAGATAGTAGATTTTGCCATAGTGAGGCCATCCACAGACTTTTTAGGCTTGTTACACAATTAAGAGACAGTGTAGTAACAAATGTAATTCATAATATACTGTGCACCTGCCGGGCTCTGTGCCGAAGCACTTAGAAGTCCGTTATCTCGTTTCATCCTCCCAGTTACTCTGTAAAGCAGTATTCTGATCATCCCTCTTTTTTTTTTTTTTTTTTTTTTTTTTACAAATAAAGTATCAAAGAAGTAGTTGCTGTCTACAAAGCTATTAGAGATCTTTAAGGAACTAACTCTTCTAATGGATTTATTCAGTCTATCATCAAATACTATAAAATTGCTGGAGAAAACTGTAACCTTTCAACAACTTTTTACTGTTCTACAGGAAGACTATGATAAATACGGAATTCGAATTCGAGTCAAATTTCGCAGCAGTACGCAGCTGCACGAATTAACCCCACACCATCAGAGTGGAGGTGAAAGAAGTGTTTCCACCATGTTGTACTTGATGGCGCTCCAGGAGCTTAATCGATGTCCATTTAGAGTAGTTGATGAAATCAATCAGGTGTGGTGCTTATTCTTTTACTTGCGCTTTAGTGTAGCTTATAATAGATTGAAATGTAATCATTATTGTTGTCATTGTTTAGGGAATGGACCCGATCAATGAACGGAGAGTGTTTGAAATGGTTGTAAATACTGCTTGTAAAGAAAATACATCTCAGTACTTCTTTATTACACCAAAGGTGGGTAATAAGACATCTGCACGTGCTCTGTACTCAGAAGTCCCCTGTGGTCTAATCATAGAGCAGATTATGGCCCGATCCATAAATGAGCAGAAACACTCCCCCAAGACAGAACTAAAAAGATTTCAGTAATATTTATATAAAGGGGACAAGTTCCAGTGACATACTTAATCAGAAACCTTATTATTAGAAAAAGAAACGTAGGAGGCATAGAATTATGTTCTAGAACCAAAATTTCCTCCCTGCTTTTGGCACTTTTTATCTAGAGAGGCTCTTCTTTTAGTACTTTAAAAAAGGGGCGGGGGGGGGGGTGGGCAGGAGAATATAACCCTAGAAGTCTGGCACTCCTCATTTCCTCAAAGACCCAAGGATGCCCTGCCCTTCTGTATTTGCCCAACAGCAGTCCCCTGGCGCAGGGCAGATCTTAATTATCCTTACGGAGAATTTTCCATAAGCTAGAACCATTATAGCAGGAAATTTTCTTTTGTTACATCTTGTGCAAGAGCTAATTTGTAAGACCAATATACTCAAAGGTGTGTTTATCATCAGATTTCCCTTTTAAATTAAGTAGTCATGAAAAATTTCATTGGAGAGCCCACCTTAAATGCACATTTTCTTAGAATAGAATAATCTGTTTTTTTCCTGTTACTCTCTGGAATAGCCAGAATGTTTACCACTCTATTTACCAAACACCCTGGTGTATGAACCCACCCCTCTGTCACACACTTTTCAGGCTACCAATCTTTCATGGGCCATACAAGTTGCTTGTGAAGTATATGTGGATAAATGAGTTAAAGTATGGATCCTAGGAAAATTCTGAAGGACATACTTCCAGGGTCAGCCTAGAAGTTGTAGAAGCTTACTTGGCCTGGGAGTGCTGACAAGGCATTTGTTGATGATTCTTTAGGCCAGGTATTGATGATTCTTTAGGCCAGGTGCTAGCTCAAGTAAGGATCATAGTCTGGCCAGGTATCTTATCGAATTGAGAACTTCACACTAGAAATAACATTTGACTTGACACATGTAAGGTTCGCAAACTGTGCCTCTTAACGTATGGCATTATGGGACCATCTGTTCTAACACTTACAGCTCCTGCAGAATCTTCCTTATTCTGAGAAGATGACCGTATTGTTTGTCTACAATGGTCCTCATATGTTGGAACCTAACAGATGGAATTTAAAGGCTTTCCAAAGGCGGCGGCGCCGTATCACATTCACTCAACCTTCTCAATAAAAGTAAAGAGCAGAAACGGAGCATTTTTGGTTAACTCCTGTTTATGAGTATGGCTCACCTGAATAAAAGATTCGTTAAGACTAAGAGATGGGTCATTTTTGGAAACCTGTTAAATACAAATGGGTTGATGGATGGAGACCATAGTCACTCTTTCTATGGGGGCCTCATCTGACAGTAGAAATTAAGTCTTCAGTTTCTGTTGAGCTCAAGTCCTTGGCTCTCTGCCTATGAGTCATTGGGTTCCCATGGTAAAAGGTATTCACTGTTTCACATCACAGGTACAGGGGAAGGGGTGACCCAGCACAGGAAGTGTGGGTGACCTGGTGATCCCGAGCTTCAATTCCAGAGTCACTTTAATTACTTTCAGAGTCTAAAGAGGACTCTACAGCTAAAGTCCTCCCAGTATAATATTTAATTTAAAAAAAGAATCAATATGGAAATGTCTAGACTAATGTATAATAATAATTTATGACAAATCTATTTCTTCCTATTAAGAAGGATTACCTTATCTCACCAGGAAATGGAATTTTATGGGCCTTTAAAAATTTTTTTTACAAAACGACATTATAATTGTATCAGTATCTCAAGGGAAATATGTACTGGGCTTTAGAAATGGTAGGGGAAAGTCTTTGAAATGCCACAAGGTGGCCACTAGATGATGCAGTGTGCAACCAAAAGATTGACAGGAAAAAATCAAGTGATAAGGGTTTTTAAAGAATAACCTGGAAAAGTGTGTGTGGGTTTGGTGTTTTGTTTTGTTTAGTTTTTTTAATTTAAAGTCAATTGTATTTTACATCTTCAATTTCTAAAAGCATTTTTATAATTATTTTTAGTAGGATTTTTTCTTAAAATTTCATATACTGGTTTCTACAATTTATATTTGAAAATTTTCAGTGTTATTTCAAGAGTGAGGGAAATATTGATTTGTTTTAAAACACAATACTTCTAGAACCTGAACTTTTAGGTCCTTCCTTACAGTGTTGACCCTACCCAACTGTCTTAAAAAATCTAGTTTAAACTGGTTTTTTTTTTTTTTTGGAGCAAGAAAGAATTAGATGAGAGAATCATTTGTTCCTCTGAGTTACACTAATAGTGCCAAAACTATTTTAAAAAAAATAAATCCATTGGACTAATCCAAGAACATGTCTCTGAACAGTTGAATTGGATCTCTGCCAGTAATGACAAAATTATTTTTTAGTTGGTAGCTTGAATAAATTGAAGAATTGCATTCAGTTTCGTATATTCATCACTAGCCATGGAAATTTGTATTATTAGGTTAAAAAAATAATGAACCCTAGTCTATATCCTCTCACCTGGACATTTTCTCTTTAAAAAGGTATTTTTTTTCTTGAGAAAATTTTAAGAGAGCCTTCTACTCTTAGCCTAATGCATGTATTATGAAAATATTTTAAAATAACATTTTTTTACTAGTGTAACAACTCACGTAAAAGTTGAAAAACTTGGTAACCTACTAGTAGGTGGATCTTGTTACCAAATATTTGTTGTTTAATACTTTGTTTTCCACCAAAATATCTTTACTAATATGTGCTTACTGTCATTTGTTTTTTGTCTGAGTTAGTGCCAGTCATCTTACTTCTGCAAAATGATTATCAGTGTGAAAAAAGGAGCTTGAAGATGAGTGTGTTTGGGGGGGTGGGGGGATGATCAAGTACATTTCCGTTTACATATGGCAGTAATTATTCCTATAACTTGTTTGTAAGCATTTTATATTTCTCTACTGGACAAAGTTAATACTTGGTTTTACATTGGATTTTGAGCTGTAAAGGAAAAATTATGTATCATTTTAACATAAGAGAATAAGAAGTGTAGCACATTATATATACTCAGCCACTTAAAACTTCATATATTTTCTGCAAAAGTTGATTTCTAATTACAAACAAAATGTAAAAACACCAAGTCTGATTTGATGAATAAAATATTTAAAACCTGAAGGTGACAGGTATCCTCATCGATTTGCCTAAGGAGAGTGTCTCTATTCACAGATTTGTAGTGTTCGAAGTTTTTTTTTGTTTTGTTTTTTTTTTTTTTTTTTTTTTTGTTTTTGCTGCTTTCTGATTTGCTTACTTTCTTTGGAATACGGATCTTTAGTATGTGAAAAATGTAATTTTGTCCTGCTATAGTGTGTGTCTGTGTGTGTGTGTATAACTGGGGAAAAAAATCTGTGGGAAATGCTACTTTGTTGGTAATAAATGCATATTTTCATATTCTTTTGGTGTATGTTATCTTAAATAATGGTTTTTACACTTTCAACATTAAGTCATTCTGGTTTTTTTTTTTTTTTTTTTTTGTCATTCTGGTTTTCACACTTACTGAAGAACAACTCTCTTCAGTGTGCCTTGCCAGCCTTCCCGTGGTCAAAAGCATAGAAAATTTTGTTTCACATTTGCCTGCAAAGGAAGTAGTCTAACAGCACTGAACACAGTGAAAAAGTTTGAAGCCATCAAGGAAGCCAAGTTACAACATGAATATAGACATTTTTTGCTAAAAACATTCACAGTATTCTTTTTGTCTTCATACAGTAAGCTCTTCTCTTGCCTCAATTTCCTCATTGTGAAATGAGGGTAATACTTCATTTACAGAGTTGTGGAAGGGAGCAGAGGAGGTCAGGGGCCTCTTACTAGGGCACCTGGCATCCTAGTGGATGCTTTATTAATGTGTCATTTTTTTTTCCAGCTTTATTGCAGTTTTGTATTTTAAATTTCTTACATTTGAGAGAAAGAGCGAGCACAAGTAGAAGGGGTGGAGGGAGAAGGAGAGAATCCCAAGATGACTTTGTGCTCGGGGGGCTCAGTTTTATAACCATGAGCTCATGACTGAGCTAAAACCAAGAGTCGGACCATAACCAACTGTGCCATCCAGGCACTCCTTGCATTTTAAATATTTTTTTTTTTTTTTAAACATTTTTTTTTTAAATTTATTTATGATAGGCACACAGTGAGAGAGAGAGAGGCAGAGACACAGGCAGAGGGAGAAGCAGGCTCCATGCACCGGGAGCCCGATGTGGGATTCGATCCCGGGTCTCCAGGATCGCGCCCTGGGCCAAAGGCAGGCGCCAAACCGCTGCGCCACCCAGGGATCCCCGCATTTTAAATATTAAAAAAATGTAATATACTATATTTTATACATCAAGGTATGAGAATTCCCTTTTAAATGAAGTTTTTTCTTTTGTGTCCATTGTTCCAAGGACAGACACATGTAGGTTTTGAGTGAGCCTCTCAACATACAGATAAAATTGTTGTACACCTTCATGAAATTTGACTTCGTTAATTAGATGAATTGGTATAAGTATCTTTAGAGTAGCTTATCTCTTTATAGTCATACCATAGGTTTTGGAAAACTTGTAATCAATACAGTTTGCAAATTTGGGAGATTTGACTCTACTGATAATTTGGGCTTATTTTTTATTCCCAGTGGAAATTTATATTTGACATTTTTTTGTTGAGCTATTCACTCACTGCTCCAAAGTAAGTTATTGATGGAGTTTAAAAAAAAGCTGGCTCAAAAAAAAAAAAAAAAAAGTCCCACTCTTCCAAAGACAATGAGCTGGGCTACTATAAGAGGATTTGGTGAGGCTGGGCTCTGGCTTCATCTGAGAGACCCGGACAGGATGTGGGGTGGCGGTTTTGGAGCAGATCAGAAACATGAAGGGTGTTCTGCTGCAAATCCTGCCTTACCTTTCTGATCATCCATTAGTAAATTTTCATTTCCTTTTGCCTCTCAAGAGCATGCTTACACATTCGGTGTCCAGGCCCAAGGGTTCAAGACCCCTTGGCACCCTACCCTGTCCCTCAACCTCTGCTCTTATCATGCCCAATACTCCTTAAGGAGTGGGTTGAAACAGGATAATTTTAAATATGTTGTTTAAAATCTTAATTTAGTCCCAGTGATCTCTGTGACATGTTCCTTTCTTCCTTTGCAAATATTAGCTGTTCAATTTGGAAACAATCTTCCAAGTGGCTTAAATCAGCCTCCTCTTTCCACTGTCTTAATTCATGAAAGGAATCATTTGAGTGATGAGGCCAGCACCTATTTTGTAAATTAGGTGGAGTAAGAATTTGTTTATAAGCTGTACTATACTTTCAAAGTGTTTCCACCCAGCAACCCCTGTACTATCGATTAATAGAAACTTAGTAAAAACTTGAAAGTCTTAACAGTGCTATCAGTAAATGGCAGAGGTGGGAATAAAGAAACATTTTTTTCCCGGGATACCGTACTGCTATTTTAATCAGGATACCTTGCCTTTTAGATTGGTGGAAGCTATACCATCAACAGTCCTGGTTATGTAATCTACTTCATTATGGCTAAGACTTGCTGTTCTGATATGCCCCTGGATTAGGGTACAAGTTCTGCAGTCACAAAAAAACCCAGATACAGCTTATATAAGATAGAAATATATTCCTTTCTTAAAAGAGCATTAAACAGTCTGGGATTCTTCACCCAGTTCATATTTTGCTGTTCTGCCGTTCTCAAACTGGGTTCTCTCATGGGCCAGGATGGCTGCTTCAGCTCTTGCCAACATTTGTATCCAAATGATGAAGAGGGGAGAAAGGGACAAGAGGAAGACATGGCTACCACCGCCTTAGAAGTACTGTTAACGTAAGAGGCCCAAGTTACTTTAACTCTTGTCCTGAACTGAGTGCCGCAGCCTGCATGAGACTTGACTATGTCATCCTGAGTTAAGGGACTACATACCTAGTTAAACTCCAGCCACTCTGTTAAACAAAAAAGGGGAGAGTGACTATCGGAAGACCAGCAGGAGTCTGCCACAGACCCCAAGAAGATAACCCTATGGCCTATTGACAGCGTTTTCAGAGAAAAGATCTGTCGAGTTTCCCATCGCACCTAAAGATCCGGTTACCACAGCCTTGAAGATTGCTACACACCACTCCCTCTAAACAGCAGCCCCAAGCCACTGCTATTCTCTTGCTCTCTCCTTTCTTCATAGCATTTCTCACCACTTGTGTATTGTGTTTGTTTCTTTTCTTTACTAGAACCTGAGTTCTCTGAAGGCAGAAGCTTCATTGTGTTGAGTGCTATCACCCCAGAGCCTAGAGTGCTTATTAGTACATACAGTGTAATGGTATCATGAACGAATGCTCTTTCTCCCAACACTGATGGATTAGAGCATATTCCATTACCTGTATATTCAATTCTTACTTACATGTATTTCAAGGAAAGCACTATCTTATGTAGTTTGAGGAATAAAAATACACCCCGCGTATGATTCCACTCTGAAGGAATTTGGGGTAGGGATTTATTCAAGAAGATGATGTAGGACGATCTTGAACTCCCCTCTACCCACAGACATACGGTGGCTACAGCTACATATGGAACAGTGTCGTCAGAATAACCTGAGCCTGGCTGAGAGATACCTACCCAACAGACTAAAGAGAAGAAAACCACATCAATGCAGGTAGTACAGGTTGGGACACAAGCTTGTCAACCCCTCCCCCCCAGGCACAGTGACCCACAATCAGGAGGAGACGCCACTCCAAATCCAGAGCCCCACCCCCCCTGCCGCCCACCACTAGTGATAAGAGCTCAAACCCATCAGGTGCCCCAAATTTTCAAATGTGCACCTGAAAAGACCAGTCCCCATCTAGTTTTACAAACCAATGGGGCTCATAATCCCCAAATCCACCAGACTATCAGTCTGAGAAATAGCTCTGAAAGGGTGTGTGTGCTTGAACTCACCTGCTCCAGATCCCAGCTCAGACACCACTGACTATGCCTAGACTTTAAAGGGAGGAGACTCATTTCTTTAGATTCAACCATCAGCTTGAGGACCAGGCATCAAATTTAACCCACATATCTAGAAGCCTGCTGGAACACTCCCGGGACAAGAGTGTCCTCACACTCTTCACTCTGATCCAAACCAGTTATCTCCCGGAAGGGAGCTTTTACATGTGTCTGGTGCCCCGGTGTTTATAGCTGCCACCAAGGGACACTTCTTGATCACCTGAGAAGGGCAGGGAGCTTACATTCCTGGTCCCATGGAACTATAACAATAGGTGTTACCCAGAAAGGAAATTATACCCTTGAGGCACCCTGGTTTTTGTGACTGCTGCTGGGGGACACTCCACATCACCTGGATCTGGTGGCCAGTAACGAATGGAGAAACACTTCTTAAATAGCCTCCATGCCCAAGGGCTCAGCAAGAGGCAACAGATCTAGGATATCAGTTTTTACGTGAAGGGGGCCTATTAGCTAATCATGGCTGTAGCCTAAGGGACGGGCTTTTTTTTTTTTTTAAATAATAATTTATTTTTTATTGGTGTTCAATTTGCCAACATACAGAATAACACCCAGTGCTCATCCCATCAAGTGCCCCCCTCAGTGCCCGTCACCCATTCACTCCCACCCCCCTGCCCCCCTCCCCCCCCTTCCACCACCCCTAGTTTGTTTCCCAGAGTTAGGAGTCTCTCATGTTCTGTCTCCCTTTCTGATATTTCCTACCCATTTCTTCTCCCTTCCCTTATATTCCCTTTCACTATTATATTCCTCAAATGAATGAGAACATACAATGTTTGTCCTTCTCTGATTGACTTACTTCACTCAGCATAATACCCTCCAGTTCCATCCACATTGAAGCAAATGGTGGGTATTTGTCATTTCTAATGGCTGAGTAATATTCCATTGTATACATAAACCACATCTTCTTTATCCATTCATCTTTCGATGGACACCGAGGCTCCTTCCACAGTTTGGCTATTGTGGACGTTGCTGCTAGAAACATCGGGGTGCAGGTGAGGGACAGGCTTCTAATAAAACATGCATCTAGAGGCTGTAATCCTTTCCAAAGACCTGCAAAAGTGGGCACTTTCTTTGCACTCTCCCTCTGCCGCATTTTAGAGCACTGTGTCTCCCAGAACACGGCTTTACATGTGTCTGGTACCCTGGTTTTCAGTCTGATAGCCAGGGAAACTTGTATTTTTGGGTACTGTAAGACTAACAGTTTTTGGCAGGCTACTACCCCCCAGGATACTGCAAAGACAGTAGACTGAGGCACACTTCCAGTCTCTGTGAAGACCTCTTTGCTTGTCCTGGAGCTTTGGGCCTAAGGAGGTTTCAGGTTTGACACACATCTAAGTGGCCTATGGAGCTGCTCTCAAGGAACATATGCTCTTAGATGCCATGTTGGTGCTCTCCTTCTGCCTTACTTCAGCTTGGCAGGATCTCCCAGAAAAGAGCTTGTACACATTTCTGGAGTCCCCATTTTTGCAAATACCTCCCAATTGCCTGGCTTTGGTGGCCAATGGGTCTTATGTGTGTGGTCTTGAGCACTATATATTTGCACACTTTTGAAAGCTGCTTCCTGAGGGTCTGGCTTCCAATTGGCCTGAATCCAGGTGCTGAGAGAGCCTCTTCTCTGGGATACTCACAAGTCTTGGCACATCCTCAGCTACTGGGAGCTACTAAAAATATAATAGGCTGCTTGGACAAGCACAAATATTTGAAAGACAAGAGCTAGGGCAGGATTGAACAACAGGGTTTATCTCCTACATGAATTCACTTCTTCAAAACTAGGAGAGGTGGCTGCTTCATCTAATGCATAGAAGCCAACAGAGAGCCAAGCAAAATGAAGCAGCAAAAAAGTATATTGCAAATTAAAGAACAAGATAAAAACTCAGCAGAAAAAAAAACAATGAAATGACAGTACGTAATTTACCTGTTAAAGAGGTCAAAGTAATGATTGTAAAATGCCCAAACTGGGAAGAATGGATAAACACAGTGAGAACTTTAACAAAGAATGGACAACATGGGATCCCTGGTGGCGCAGCGGTTTGGCGCCTGCCTTTGGCCCAGGGCGCGATCTGGAGACCCGGGATCGAATCCCACATCGGGCTCCCGGTGTATGGAGCCTGCTTCTCCCTCTGCCTGTGTCTCTGTCTCTCTCTCTCTCTCTATCTGTGTGTGTGACTGTCATAAATAAATAAAAAATTAAAAAAAAGAAACATAAACATTTAAAAAAAAAAAAAAAAAAAGAATGGACAACATGAGAAAGCACCAAACAGAAGTCGCAGAGTTGAAGAATAGATTACATGAAGCAAAAGAAGGGATCCATGAATTCAAAGGCAAAGCAGAACTCACCCAACCTGAGCAGCACAAAGAAGAATGAATGAAAAGAGGAAAGATAGCATAAGGGACTTATAGGGCAACATCAAATGGATTAATGTTCCTATTATAGGAATCCCAGAAAGAAGAAAGAGAGGGGCTGAAGTCTTATATGAAAAGACAATGGCTGGAAATTTCCCTAACCTGGGGAAGGAAACAAACATCCAGATCCAGGAAACTCAGAGTTCCAAATAAGGTGAACTCAAAGAGACCCACACTAAGACACATAATTAAGATGCTGAAAGTTAAAGATGAGAGAATCTTAAAAACCAGAAGAAAAAATAAGTTGTTATTGTACAAGGAAAACCCCTCATAAGACTATCAGCAGATTTTTTTCAGCAGAAATTTTGTAGGCCAGAATAGAGTGGCATGATATATTTAAAACTGAAAGGAAAAAAAAATCCCAAAATACACTACTCAGCGAAGTTATCATTCAGAATTGAAAGAGAGAGAAGGAATTTTCCAGACAAGGAGAATTTTCCAGACAAGTCAAGCTAAAGGCTTTCATCACCATTAAATCAGCCTTACAAGAAATGTTAAGGGACTTCTTTAAAAGCTAAAAGAAAGGGTGCTAATTAATAACAATATATAAAAGAATAAATTTCACTGGAAAAGTAAATATAGAGTAAAAGTTTAATTAATCACTTAAAACTAGTATGAAGGTTAAGACAAAAGCAGTAAAAATAACTGCTTACCATAATAGTTAAGGGATATGCAAGATAAAAAGATATAAAATGTGATGTTAAAAAACAAAATGTGGGGGACACCTGGGTGGCTCAGCGGTTGAGTGTCTGCCTTGGACTCAGGATGTGATCCAGAGTTCTGAGGTCAAGTCCCACATTGGGCTCCCCAAAGGGAGCCTGCTTCTCCCTCTGCCTGTGTCTCTGCCTCTTTCTGTCTCTCATGAATAAATAAATACAATCTTAAAAAAAAAAAATGTGGGAGAGAGAGCTCATCGAATGTATGCAAGTTAAGCATTAGCAACTTAAAATAGACTGATAGAGATTTAGGTTGTTATACATAAGCCATAGGTAACCACAAAGCAAAAGTCTACAATATATACATAAAGGTAGAAAAGAATCTAAACATACCACTACAGAAAATTAATCAACACAAGAAAAGAACAAGAGAAGAAAGGAACAGAGGAACTACAAAAGAGCCAGAAAACATAACAAAATGGAAATAAGTACATACCTATCACTAATTACTTTAAATATAAGTGGACTAAATTCTACACTTAGTAGATAGAGTGACCAAATGGATTAAAGAACAACAACAGGACCCATCTCTATGCTGCCTGCAAACTACGCACTTTAGATGTAAAGATACACACAGACTGGAAGTTAAGAAATGGAAAAATATATTCCATGCAAACGGAAACAAAAAAGACGTGGGGTAGCTGTATTTGCATTAGAAAAACACAGACTTTTAAACAAAAAAAGATTGTACTAAGAAGAAAAAGAAGGGCATTGCATAACGATAAAGCAATCAGTTCAACAAGAGAATATAACATCTGTAAATATTTGTGTACCCAACATAGGAGCAGATAGATAGATGGAGAAATAGACAGTAATACAATACCTGGGACTTTAGTACTGACTTACATCAATGTAAAGATCATCCAGATAGGAAACCAATAAGGAAATATTGACCTTCAACAACACATTAGATCAAATAGATTTAATAAATATATACAGAACATGTCATCCAAAAGCAAGAGAATATACAATCTTCTCAAGTACACATGGACCATCCCCCAAGGATACATTATGTGTTAGACCACAAAAACAGAACAATAAGGTTTAGAGGACTGAAATATCAAGCATCATTTCTTGCCACAATGGTATGAAACTAGCAATTGCATGAAGAAAACCAGAAAAATCCACAAACATGCAGAGATTAAACAATATGATAATGAACAAATGAGATAAAGAAAAAATTGAAAGAGAAATTTATTTTTTAAATTTTTTTTAATTTTTATTTATTTATGGTAGTCAGAGAGAGAGAGAAAGAGAGAGAGAGAGAGAGAGAGAGAGGCAGAGACATAGGCAGAGGGAGAAGCAGGCTCCACGCACCCGGAGCCCGACGTGGGATTCGATCCCAGGTCTCCAGGATCGCGCCATGGGCCAAAGGCAGGCGCTAAACCACTGCACCACCCAGGGATCCCTGAAAGAGAAATTTAAAAAATACCTTTAGACAAATGAAAACAGGAAGCAAGAACAGTTCTAATAGGGAAGTTCACAGCAATAAAGGCCTACCTAAGAAATAAGGAGACCCAATAAACAGCTTTTATACCTCAAGGAACTCAAAGAAAAAATGAAGCTTCAAGTTAGAAAAAAAGAGGATATACAAAGATTACAGCAGAAATAAATGAAATAACAAAATGGAAATAAGTACATGCCTATCAATTGCCTTAAATGTAAATGGACTAAATGCTCCAATCAAAAGATAAAGGATGGCAGAATGGATTTTTTTTAAATGCTGTTTATAAGAGATTCACCTCAGACTTAAAGAGCTATTCAGACTGAAAGGGAGGAAAAACATTTAATGCAAACCTAAGTGAGGGGGAAAACAAAAGCCAGAATAGCAATACTTTTATCAGACAAAATTGACTTTAAAACAAAGAGCAAAGAAAAAGACAAAGAAGGATATTACATAATTATGAAACAACCCAAGAGGATATAAGAATCATAAATATCTATACACTCAACACTGCAGCACCTAAATACATAAGGCAAATATTAAATGGACATAAAGAGAAAATTAATGGTAATATAATAATAATAGGTGACTTTAACACCCCATTTACATCAATGGATAGATCATCCAGGTAGAAAAAATATCTGTAAAAAAAGAATATCTTTGAATGACACATTGGACCACATGGATGTAACAGACATATACAGAATATTCCATCCCCAAACAACAGAATATATATTCAAGTGCACACTAAATATTCTCCAGACAGATAACATGTTAGGCCACTAAACAAACCTCAATCAACTTAAGAAGAATGGAATTATACCATGCATCTTTTCTGACCACAACTGCATGATACTAGAAGCCAATCTCTGTCTCTGTCTGTCCGTCTCTCCCCTCCCTTTCTCTCTCTCTCACACACACACACCCCCCCCTAAAAAAAGTCAAATATGTGGAAGCCCAACAAGGTGATACTAAGTAATCAATGGTAAATGAGTCAAAGAAGAAATTGAAAAATACACGGAGACAAATGAAAACAGAAGGGTCTCAAAGATTTGAAAAAGTGATTCTAAGAGGGAAATATATAGCAATATAGGCCTACATCAAGAAACAAGAAAAAGCTCAAATAAACCATCTAACTCTACACCTAAAGGAACTAGAAAAAGAATAAGCAATCCCAAGGTTTGTAGAAGAAAGAAAATAACAAATATCAGAGCATATGACATAAATGACATAGAGACAAAAAATTTTTTAAAAAATTAAATCAAGAGCTGGTTCTTTGAAAAGATAAATGAAATTGATAAACCCTTAGCCTGACTCATCAAAAAAAAAAAAAAAAAAAACCCAAATAAATAAAATCCAAAACAAATGACATCACAAATACAAAGGATTATAAAAGAATGCATTAAAGATTATATGCCAACAAACTGGACAACCTAGACTAAATGGATAAAGTCCTAGCAACATAATTTTCCAAAACTGAATCAGGAAGAAATAGAAAATCCCAAGCAACTGATTACTAGTAATGGAATTGAATCAATAATGAAAAAGTCTCAAATGGAATCACAGACGAATTCAATCAAATATGCTATAAAACTGTAGTCATCAAAACAGTATGGTCCTGGCACAAAAAACAGACACATTGGTCAATGGACCAGAATAGAGAACCCAGAAGTAAACCCACAATTATATGGTCAATTAATCTACAACAAAGGAGGAAAGAATATGCAATGAGGAAAAGACAGTCTCTTCAATAAATAGTGCTGGGAAAACTGGACAGCTGCATGTGGAAGAAAGGAAAGAAAGGAAAGAAAAGAAAAGAATAGAAAGAAACTGGACCACTTTCTGACACCCTACAATAAAATATACTAAAAATGGATTGAAGACCTAAATGCAAGACCTGAGACTATAAAACTCCTACAAGGTAACACAGGCAGTAATTTTTCTGACATTGGCTATAGCAACATTTTTCTAGATATATCTCTTAAGGCAAGGGAAACCAAAGTAAAAATAAACCATTTGGACTACATCAAAATAAAAGGCTTTTGCACAGTGAAGCAAACAATTAACAAAACAAAAAGGCAACCTACTGAATGGGGAAAAAAATATTTGCAATTGCTATATCCAATAAAAGATTAACATCTAAAATATATAAAGATCTTCTACAACACCAAAACAACAAACAATTTAAAAATGGGCAGAGCACCTGAGCAGACATTCCTCCAAAGAAGACATCCAGAGGCCAACCAACACATGAAAAGATATTCAATATCACTCATCATCGGGGAAATGCAAATCAAAACCACAACGAGGTATCACCTTCTATCTGTCAGAAAGGTTAAAATAAAACACAAGCAGTAACAAGTGCTGACGAGGGGAGAAAAAGGAATCTTTATATACTGTTGATGGGGAGCTAAATTGGTTAGAGCCACTGTGGAAAACACTATGAAAGTTTCTCGGCAAATTAAAAATAGATATGATCCAAATTAAAAATACCATATGATCCAAAAAATCCTACCACTGGATATTTACCCAAAGGGGAAAAAAAAAAACACTAATTCAAAGCCATACATACCTCTATATTTATTGCAGCATTATTTACAAGAGCTAACATATGGAAGCAACCTACATGTCCAGTGATAAATGGATAAAAAAATTATTTTATATATATTCATATGCAAGCAAATGCACATACAATGGAATATTGCGCAGCTGCATAAAAGGATGAGATCATGCTATTTGTGACAACATGGATCTAACAGAGAAATAAATAAGACAGAGAAACACAGATACTATAGGACTTCATTTATATATATGGAATCTAAAAAACAAACCAAATGAACAAACAAAAAAGCAGAATCAGATCTATAAATACAAAGAACAAATGTTTGCCAGAGGAAAGGGGGTGGAAGAAATGAGCAAAATGGGTGTAAGGGAGTGGGAGATACAGGCTTCCGGTTATGGGGGAATAAGTCATGGGGTGATAGGGATAAAAGGCACAGCATAGGAACAGAGTCAGATACTGTGATAGCATTCTGTGCTGACAGATGGTGGCTATGCTCCTGGTGACCATGGCATAATGTATAAACTTGCCAAATCACTATGTTGTACACCTAAAACTAATGTTATATTGCATGTCAACTATACGTAATTAAAAAAAAAATCAGAAATGAAAGCAATGTTACAACTGGTACCACACAAGCGCAAAGGACCATGAGGAACTTTTATGTGCAAATGTTTGCAAAAACATTAGACAACATAGGACAAACGTCTAACTTCCTAAAAACATGTAATCTGAGAATGAATTGTGAACAAATAGAAAATCTGAACAGACCAATTACTAGTAAGGAAGCTGAATCAGGAATCAAAAACCTAACACACAGAAGTCCAGAATGAAATAATTTCCCAGTGAATTCTAGCAAACATTCAAAGAATTCATACCAATCCTTTAAAAACTCTCCCCCCAAAATAGCAGAGAGACTGCTTCCAAACTCATTTTAGGAGGTTAGCATTACACAGATCCCAATACCAGACCAGGATACCACAAGAAAGGAAAATTATAGGCCAATATCCCGGTGAACACAGATGCAAAAACCCTCAACAAAATATGAACACATCGGGGTATTTGGGTGGCTCAGCTGCTTAAGCATCTTCCTTCAGTTCAGGTCATGATCCCAGGAGCCCCACATTGGGCTCCCTGCTCAGCGGGGAGTCTGCTTCTCCCTCTCCCTCTGCCCTTCACCCCCACCCATGCGCGCTCTCTCTCTCTCTCTCTCTCTCTCGTTCTGCTCTCTCCAATAAGTAAATTCTTTAAAAAAATATTAATACATCAAATTCAACAATACATTAAAAGGATCATACACCATGATCAAAGGGGTATATTCTGGAGATGAAAGGTTGGCAAACCTTTGCATCTGCAAATCACTTGATGTCATATACTATATTAACAAAACAAAAGATAAAACTCATATGATCATCTGAAGAGATGCATAGAACGCATTTAACAAAATTCAACATCCATTTATGATAAAAACTCTCAAGCATGTATAGAGGGAACGCACCTCAATGTAACACAGGCCTAGAACTAACATCATGCTCAATGGTGAAAATCTGACTTTTCTCTGTAAAAATCAGGAACAAGATTGGGATGCCTGCTCTAACCACTTTTATTTTATTATGGTGCTGGAAGTCCTAACTAGAGTAATAAGCAAGAAAAATGAATAGAGGCATATAAAAAGGAAAGGAAGAAGCTAACCATTTGCATATGACATTATATATATATATATATATATATATATATAGAAAACCCTAAAAACTGCAAATTCAGTAAAGTTGCAGGATATAAAGTCAATACACAAAAATCTGTTGTATTTTATACATTACTAATGAACTATCAGAAAGAGAAAGTAAGACAATAATCCCATTCGTAATTGTTCCAAAAAGAATAAAATATCTAGGAATAAATTTAACCCAGGAGGTAAGAGACTGAAAACCATGATGAAACATTAATGAAAGAAATTGAAGATGACACACATACAAAAATGGAAAATATTCCATGTTCATGTGTTAGAAGAATTAGCATTGTTAATTGTAAAAGAATTAGCATTGCAAAATGACCCTATTGCCCCTAACATTCTTTTTTTTTTTTTTAAGATTTTTATTTATTTTTTCATGAGACACACACACACACACACACACACACACACACACACAGAGGCAGAGACACAGGCACAGGGAGAGGCAGGCTTCATGCAGGGAGCCTGATGTGGGACTGGATCCCGGGTCTCCAGGATCACACTCTGGGCTGAAGGTGGCACTAAACCGCTGAGCCACTGGGGCTGCCCAAACATTCTTTATTCAATGCAATCCCTATCAAAATCCGACGGCATTTTCTACAAAATTAGAACAATCCTAAAAAACTTTATGGAACCACAAAAGATGCTCAGTAGCCAGAGCAATCTTAAACACAAAGTTGAAGACATCATGCTTCCTGATTTCAAACTATATCACAAAGCTATAGTAATCAAAAACAGTAGGACATTGACCAAAAACAAAAAACCCCAAAACCAAAAAACCCACATAAATCAATGGAACAGAATAGAGACCTCAGAAATAAGCTCATATGATGGAGAAAGGACAGTCTCTTCAATAAATGGTGCTGGGAACTGGACTTTCTTACACCATACACAAAAATTAACTCACAATAAAGACTTGAATGAAAAAAACCTGAAACCATAAAACTCTCCCCACGCCTCAAAAAACATAAGCATAAGGGTTGGTGGTGATATTTTGAATTTGACACCAAAAGCAAAAACAAGAAATAAGCAAATATAACTACCTCAAACTAAAAGTCCTCTAGGTAGCAAACCATAAGTAAAATGAAAAGGCAGCATACTGAATGGGAAAAGGTATTTACAAAGCATTTATCTGATTAGGGGTTAGTATCCAAAAGATATATAGAACTCATACAACGCAACACCAAAAACAATAGGATTAAAAATGGGTTGAAGAAAAAAAAAATGGGTTGAAGTTGTAAATAGATATGAAAATACGCCGAACATCATTCATCATCAGGGAAATGCAAACCAAAACCCCAATGAGAAATCACCTCACACCTATTAAATAGCTATTATCAAAAAGACAAGAAATACTAAAGTGTTGACAAGAATATGGAAGACAGAACCCTTGTGCACGGTTGATGGGAATGTAGAATTGTTTCTCAAAAAAATAAAATAAAAATAGAACTACCATATTATCCAACAATTCCACTTTTGGGTATTTATCCAGAGAAAATGAAAACACTCAAAAAGATGTCTCTACCCCCATATTCATGGTAGCATTGTTTACAATAGCCAAGATATTAAAACAACCTCAGTGTCTATCAATAGATGAATGGATAAAGAAATTGTATATATACACAATGGAATTTTTTTAAAGATTTATTTACTCATGAGAGACACACAGAGCGAGGCAGAGACACAGGCAGAGGGAGAAGCAGGCTCCCTGCAGGGTGCCCAATCCCAGGACCCTGGGATCACGCCCTGAGCCAAAGGCAGATGCTGAGCCACCCAGGCATCCCTACACAATGGAATATTTAGCCTTTAAAAAGAATGAAATCTTGCCATTTACAACAACATAAATGGAACTTGAGGGCATTATGCTAAGTGAAGTAAGACCAAGAAAGACAAATACCATGTGATTTCTCTTACACATGGAATCTAAACAAACAAAAAGCAGCCTCATGGATATAGAGAATGGACAGGTGGTAGCTAGAGCTGGGGGTAGGGGATGGGAGGAATGGTTGAAAGAGATCAAAAGGTAAAAAAATAAAAGCTAAAAATAAATATAAATAAGAAAATAATTGTAAAAGAAACTTGGTCTATGAAGATGCTTTAAATTGTGCCACAAAGTGGGACGCCTGAGTGGCTCAACATTTGAGCATCTGCCTCGGGCTCAGGTCGTGATCCCGGGGTCCTGGGATCGAGTCCCACATCGGGCTCCCTGCAGGGAGCCTGCTTCTCCCTCTGCCTGTGTCTCTGCCCTGCTCTTTCTTAAAAAAATCTTAAAACAAAAAAATTGTACCACCAGGATGCCCAGGTGGCTCAGTCTGTTAAGCATCTGACCCTGAATTTCAGCTAGGGTCCTGGTGTCAGGGTCCTGAGATCAAGCCTTGCATCTGACTCTGCTTCCTGGGGCATCTGCTTCTCTTCCTCTGCTCCTTCCCCCACTCACACACCCTCATTCTCGCTGTTACATAATTGGATAAATGTTTAAAAAATTAAAAAAACTGTACCACAAAGACACTTTGCAGTGCAGTAAATGGCACGTAGATTGAACACTATTGGAATTGAGAGGGCATGGGATCTGAGAAACGGTGGGCTTCATGAAAACACAGAATTTGGATGTTGACAGTGGGCCTTCCCGAGGGGCAAGCAGAACATGCAGGCGAGATATCACAGGCAGTTTATGGAAGTGGAGAGACATTCATGTCATTAAAAATATATGTCCAGTTATTTCCAGCTGATCCAAGACAATTTGATCACGTATCACTCTTACAAATTTTGTTTGGGGAAAAAAAACTGAATTTAACACAGATGAAGGGACCCCAGGGTGGCTCAGCAGTTGAGCGTCTGCCTTTGGCTCAGGTCGTGATCCCGGGGTCCTGGGATCGAGTCCCATGTCGGGCTCCCCACATGGAGCCTGCCCCCTGCCTCTTTCTCTTTCTCTCTGTCTTTCATGAATAAATAAATAAAAATTTTTTTAAAAGGGCAATCCTGTCGGGACCCTTCTCACTTCTGAAAGCTTTCTCTATATCTTTGCTTAATAAACTTCTATCAGTTTACTCACAAAAAACAAAACAAAAGAAAACACGGATGAAAGTTAGCTATTCCCCCCCACAACCTTGTTTACAGGGTACGATGAAAATAAGTCTTAGATAATTCTGCCAATCATAGATATTTGAAAGTATTTTATTATTTTGTTATTCCATAGACATTTGTTAAGCATTTGGTACAAGTAAGCACAAAACTATTCTTGTATTATGTTTCCTAAGCATAGTGAAGTTATATCTAGCTGTTTACCATTTTGGGTGATTTGATCATGTTTTGCATGAAAGGTTCACTTGTATCAGATGTGGTAATAATTCCTTTAAATGGACAAACAACAAGAAATCCTTAGACCGATTGCCAGTCATAAAAGTCTGTTGGAGGAGGAGGGGGTATTCAAGCTTTGGGAATCACCTCTAGAGGAAAACATCTAGAATTTGCTGGATCCTTATACCCAGGTTCTTGAAATAATTGGGAGTATCTGAGCATTTTAGCTAAGCTATTAATACATATCTTGAATACCTTCCTCAGTGAGGGCCCATTGGTAACATTCATCATGTTAATTACAAGCTATCAATGTAATAAAAACCCAATTTTGACACTCTGTGCTAATTAACGAAGCATCTGTCTGGTTTTAATCAATATACTGATAGTAGATGCACTTTTGATAGCTGCCTCTCTGGGGTGGGCTTTCTGTTCAGAATGCTGAAGTACACACTGATTAGGCCAATTGGCTGTGCCAATATAACCTCCCACATGATAGATATATCGCTGTGTGCAGGCAGGAACATTTGAAAGAAAGGAATTTTACATATAACAGCAACAGCGGGCAAAGGCAGCTGTGGAAAATGGCTTAGCAAGGTATAGAGTCGGGCTAAATAACAGAATAAGGCACAGAATTTTCTTAATTACATGGTCTTTTTTTTTTTTTTTTTTTTTTGGTTATTGCAGGAGAGTAACACAACGAGAACTTAAATCCTGGGTGACTCATTTGACCATCGAATTTGGGGGAAGGAAACAAGGGCATGTGAGAAAGATACACAGAAAGCAGGTAGATGCATAATAAAGCCTGAACAGTTGCTGTGCTAAAAATAGTAGCAGAGAAGTGACAGTAAAGCACAAGAGCTATTTATACACAGAATATATAAAAATACTGATTCTGCTTCCCATCCGTTTAATGCGTGGTCTTTCACGGATCTCCTTTAATTTTGATAGAGCCTACAGAAAATGAATAGGAGCTCCACCGAAGAAGAGGATTCAGAGAGACTAGAGTGACTTGTCCACACTTGCGAGCCCAGTACAGTGCCAGTGCTGGGGACTGGGGCGGGGCGGGGGGGGGGGGCAGCAGTGTGGCCACCGCAGAGCACAGGGAAGGGCCAAGCTCCAGAAGCAGACAAGCCTGTGGGGAAAGAGGCACCTGCTTGGTCCGTGACCCTGCCAAACTGGTGCTGCCTCCGTGGTGAGCGGTGTAGAGATCTGTTCCGAGGAAGGTCCCTTCTGACCTAGCAGGTGCACCCACAGGAACGAATCCTGCCCTATTCTCCACTTGTAGGTCCAAGCCTGTTCGAGAGCATGAAGCTCAGTACTGCTTGATATAGCCATTGATTAAGAACAGGTTAATAAATTAGGATGCAAACGACCACTTAAAAGAATATTGTGGGACGCCTGGATGGCTCAGTAGTTGAACATCTGCCTTCAGCTCAGGTCCAGATCCCGGGGTCCTGAGATCGAGTCCCCCCATTGGTCTCCTCACAGAGAGCCTGGTTCTCACTTTGCCTGTGTCTCTCATGAATAAATAAAAATCTTTAAAATAAAAGAATATTGTACAGTTGTTAAAAAGAAAGAGGCTGCTTTTTATGTACTGATATGATCAGAGCCCCAGGCTGCATTAAGGAAAACAGCAAAATCCTGGGGAGAGGGAGGGGGAGGGAATTTACCATGGGCACTTACAAAGAAACAAATACACAGACACACATTACATTTTCCATCTCTTTAAGGATAGAAACAAATGGTGGTTACTTCTTCGGAAAGCAACAGGGTTGGAAAGAAGATTTATTTTTCACCTAATGTCTGTTTGTAGCTTTTGAATCATATAACTTACACTGCTTATTTTTAAAGGCTTTTATCTGAAAAGAAAAGAGAAGAAAAGAGAAAAGAAAAGAGAAAAAAGAGAAAAAAAAAAGAAAAGAGAAAAGAGAAAAAAGAAAAGAAAAAAGTTTGGGCTTTGGACTCAGAGAATTTGTTTCCACTACTTAACTAGCTATGTGAACATGGCCAAGTTTTTTTTTTTTTTTTTCCAACTTAATGTGACATAATAGAACATATGACAAAGTCTCTTATGAAGCCAACACTTAGACACAATTATTGTCAAACTTTGATGTAATTCCTCATAGTCTCTAAAAAATAAAAAAAATGGTGGGGGCACCTGAGTGGCTCAGTGGTTGAGCATCTGCCTTTGGCTCAGGGCATGAACCCGGTCCTGGAATTGAGTCTCGCATCAGGCTTCCTGCAGGGAGCCTGCTTCTTGGTCGGCCTGTGTCTCTGCCTCTCTCTCAGTGTCGCTCATGAATAACTTGTCTTAAAAAATATTTTTAAAAACCACTTTACTTCTTTCTGATACATGTAACAGTTAAATTTTAAAATGTATATTACAAAATTCATCAACCCATGTAAGGTATAGTGATTTGTGCTGAAAAATTAGAACATTGGGAAATATTTAAAGGTTTACTGGTCAATAAGTGTACCATGTTTTCCTGTTGAAGTCCCAAAATCATCTTTATTGTCAAATGCATCCTTCCTGGCTAATAGCATATCCCACCTGGAAAAAGAAGTAGTGACAGTGTTGCTACTTTAAATCCCACAGCTCTGGGAATTTGTATGGAAACAATACAGGTTATTTTGTCTGTGCAGTCCTCTAGTACCACCACGGATTTTAATGCTGGCACATTATGACTCCTGGGAGTGCATCATTCAGTGACTTCCAGGAACTTTAACACTCTTACTATGCTTTATGGATGATGAGGACGAATGCAAGTCTTAGCCAGAGTTTGCAGGAAAATATGAACCATAATTCATTTTCCGGGCGGGTTAAGTTTGCCATTCAGAATTTTATGGCGTAAATACAGAACAACATGTTTTCCAGCAGGGCCTTTGCTTGAGCTCCTTAGGCCATCGTCACAGCAAGTGCAGACCATGCTCTCTTTTTCTGCAGGGCGCCCTGCCTTCCACCACCGCCCGGAGAGAGAAGCATAAGCAAGGGGCCCAGATGCCAAGTGAGAGAAGCAGCCCCATCTGCACAGGGAATGTCTGTCCCAGTTAGGTAGGACCCAAGTAAGACTCAGCCCATGAAGGAGGCTGAGTCCCGGGGCCCAGGGCAAGGTTCCCACTTGCAAAGCCGTCCACGTTGATCTGGACCATTCACAGAGGGAGCATTAAATAGAACAGAAATGAGCATCTGTCTTAAGCCACGTTACTAATGTTTGATCTCTGGTATAGCAGTGTAGCCTTATCATAATTAATATACTCCTATATATCAGATACTGCAAATCTGTCATTTCCATAAATCTGATAAAGCAAAAATAAAATACCTTCTTTTTCTTGCCTAATTTGAACTTGTTAGTGAGGTTGAGCCTTTCTGCTCCGCAGTCATTTGTATTTTTTCTTTGAATCGTCTCTTTTCCTTCTGTGCCCATTACTTTCTCTTATGAACTTTTTCATACCTATTTTTATAAATATATTTCATAAATATATAAAAATATTTCATAAAACAAAAAATAGATTGGGGGAAAATATTTGCAACTTCCATCATGGACAAATAGTTTAATTTTTTTTTCTTTTTTACTGTTTATAGTGTATTTTTGTTTTTGTTGAAGTAAGATTTATTCCTGTCTGTTTAGGTTTTGCTTTAGTCAGATTTTTCATTCTATGCTTTATGTCATTTGCAGAAAGGCTTTTCCCACTCTTACTCATGTTTTCTTCAGTCTTTTTATAGTTTCTTTTTTTACATTTAAATCTTTGTCTGTAATTGATTTTGACAGAAGAATGACGCAAGAATAAAGTTCCCACATGTAACAAGTCTACTGCCACATTGTCTTAATTACTCTTGATTTACAGTATATTCTTACCTTGTGGAAGTAAGTAGTCTACTTTTCTTATTGCTCAGAATCACTCTGTTTCCCTATGTTTTATATTTCCAGGTGGACTTTAGAATCATTTTGGCATTCTAAAAAACAAGCCTATTATGATTTTGTTTGATATTATATTAGTTTACCAATTAAAAAACTGATATTTATATAATACCAGATCTTCTCATCCAAGAGTAAGATAGGTGTCTATTTAATCACACTTCCTGTATTCCAGGGAGATTTATGGTTTTCTTCACAAAAGTACTGCATAGGTCTTATCAAGTGTATTTCTAGGAATCAATTTTGGTGTTATTGCTATCATAAAACAGAAAATATAATGATGCTGATATTTTGCAAATATTAAAAAAAAATCAACAAGAAAATTTTTGTTCCCCACCTCACATTACCAGTTGCACATGGACTTATTTTATGAAACTGATTGTACACTGGAGCATACAATTAAAAAAACCTAGCTCATATGAGCTAGTCTATTCATAAAATTTGTTATGAAGCCATATATCCTAGATTAAAATTATTCAAAGTTTTTAAGATATAAAATATGCACGAGCCAAAAATATTAAGTAACATATAAAACAGTATCTGAATTGCTGATATATTTTCAGGTTATTGATACTTATTACCATAAAATACATAATTCTATTTTATGGATGGGCATGGAAATATTTGTTACAATTAAATATTTGTTACTATTTAAAAACTAAGGATTTCCTCATTTTGTAAAGAGTATATATTAAACCCACAGGACCAAGAAGTCTAAAGAAACCCAAACACAAGAAACGTGACAAAAACTGTACCAAAGTACATCATAATGAAATTGCTAAAAAAAAAAAAAAAAAAAAAAAAAAAAAAAAAACAGGTGAAAAACTTAAAAGTATCCACAGGAAAAGATATATAAAACAAGAACAAAGATAAGATTAATAACAGATTCCTCAATGGATATAACACAACTGAGAAGTCAGTGGAGCAGCACATTTACAGAAAGAAAAAACCCAGCCTAGAAATCTATACACACACAAAAAAAATCTCTTTCTAAAACAAAGGCAAAACAAAGAAAGCCTTATTTTTTAAAATAAAGTTATTTATTTTAGCAAGCTCTATACTCAGTGTAGAGCTCGAACTCACAACCCCCAAGATCAAGAGTCCCATGCCCTTCTGACTGAGCCAGCCAGAGTAAAGACGTGTTTAGACACACAAAAGCACACTAATACTATAATAAATGTTAACAGAAGTCCTTCTAGCAGAAAACAAACAAAACCCAGAAATCCAGATCTATAAAAGGAATAAAAAAGACGAACAAGGGGCATCCTGGGTGGCTCAGTGGTTTAGCACCAGCTTCGGCCCAGGGCCTGATCCTGGAGACCCAGAATCGAGTCCCATGTCGGGCTCCCTGCGTGGAGCCTGCTTCTCCCTCTGCCTGTGTCTCTACCTCTCCCTCTCTCTGTGTCTCTCATGAATAAATAAAATCTTTTAAAAAAATGAACAAAAAAAAAAAAAAAAAAGAATGAAGTAGTAACTACCTGGGAAGATGTATAATATTTAATGTATAAAATATATAAACTTTAGTAGTATTTAAATCTCTTTAAAAGATAATTGACCATTTAAATAATAGTAATAATGCAGTGTTGGGTTTATATCATATGTAAAAAAAGTAAAATGTAGGACAATACCATAAAGATCAGAAAGTGGGAAATGGAAGCATATTATTTTAAGGTTCTAATAATATTACGTATACAGAAGTAGTATAATATTACTTGAAGATAAGATACAACAATACCTCATCACAGTCTAAAAGCCCTAAGGCAATTGCTAAAATAACATATAATTACAGCTAATAAGCAGAGGCTGGGGTGTGGACAAAATGGGTGAAGGTGACCAAAGGTACAAACTTCCAGTTATAGAATACATAAGTACCAGGAATGTAATGTATAGCATGGTGACTATAGTTAATAATAGTGTAGTGTATATTTGAAAACTGCTAAAAGAGTAAAATCTTTTTTGTTTTACATATTTTATTTATTTGTTTGAGACAGAGAGAGAGCAAGCACATGCATGCAACTGGGGGCGGGGGGGGAAGAGTAGGAGCAGAGGGAGGGGGACAAGCAGACTCCACTATGAGCTGAGTTTGGACCCAAGGTAGGGCTCCATCTCAGGACTCTGAGATCATGATCTGAGCCGAAATAAAAAGTTGGCTAACTTAACCAACTGAGCCACCCAGGTGCCCCCTAAGAAAGTAGGTCTTAAAAGTTCTCATCACAAGAAAAAAAAATGTAATTATAAGTGGCAATGAATGTTGACTAGATTTATTGTGGTGATCATTCTGCAGTATATGCATGTATGCAATTACTACATTGTACATCTGAAACTAATACAATGTTATGTGTCAATTATATATCAATTTTTAAAAAAGATTTTATTTATTTATTCATGAGAGATAGAGCGGCAGAGACACAGGCAGAGGGAGAAGCAGGCTCCATGCAGGGAGCCTGATATGGGACTCAATCCCAGGACTCCAGGATCACGCCCTGGGCCAAAAGCAGACGCTCAACCACTGAGCCACCCAGGCGTTCCATACGTCAATTTTTTTAAAAAAGAGTTCAATACCCTTCTCTCAATAATTGATTGGTAGAACATTAAACCAGAAAATGAGTAAAGATGTTCAACACTTAAGCAACACTGTCAACCAACCGGTTCTATTTGACATTTCTAAAACACCCTATCTTGGAACGCCTAGGAGGCTCAGCGGTTGAGCATCTACCTTCAGCTCAGGGTATGATCCTGGAGTCCTGGGATCAAGTCCCACATCAGGCTCCCTGCACGGAACCTGCTTCTCCCTCTGCCTATGTATCTGCCTCTCTCTCTGTGTGTCTCTTAGGAATAAATAAAATCTTTAAAAATAAAAATAAAAAAATAAAATACTCTATCTAACAAAAACAGAATACACATTCTTTGCAGGTGCACATGGAAAATGTACCAAGACAGACCATATTCAAGGTGATAAAATTTTCTAATTCAAATCATACAAAGTAACTTCTCTAACCATAATGTACTTAAATTAGAAATAGAAAAATCTAAGGGAAAAGTCTCCAAATATATAGAAGCAGAACAAAATATTTTAAGATAACATGTGAGTCAAAAAATAATCAAAGGGAAATGAGAAATTATATGGAAATAAAAAACACAACATCAAAATTGGGTGGATGCCTACAAACCAAGACTTGGGAAATTTATAAGCAATAAATGGTCATATTAGAAAATAAGAAAGATCTCAAACCATAAACCTCCTAGAAGAAAACTAGGCAGTAAGCTCTTTGACATCTGCCTTAACAACAGTTTTCTAGATCTCTCTCTTCTCGGGCAAGGGAAACAATAGTTTATTTTTGCTTGAGATTATACCAAAATAAATCAGTAAAGCAAAAAGGCAACCTATTAGGGAAAATATTTGCAAATAATATATCTGATAAAAAGTTAATATCTAAAATATGTCAAGAACTCCTACAACTCAACATCAAAAACAATCCAATTAAAAAATGGGCAGAGGACCTCAACAGACTTTTCAAAGAAGACCTATAGTTAACCAACAAGCACATGAAACTGTGCTCAGCATCACTCACCATCAGAGAAATGCAAATCCAAACCAAAGAGAGGTCTACGCCTTATACCCGTCAGAATGGCTAGAATCAAGAAGATGATAAGCATTCATGAGGATGTGGAGAAAAAGGAACCTTCATACACTGTTGGAATATAAATTGGTAATAGTCACCATAGCCACTCTTTTTTGGAGTTTCCTCAGAAAATTAAAAATACTATATGATCCAGTAATCTCACTATTTGATATTTATCCAGAGAAAGCAAAAACATCAATTCAAAAAGATATATGCAGGGCAGCCCTGATGGCCCAGTGGTTTGGCGCCGCCTTCAGCCTGGGGAGTGATCCTGGAGACCCGGAATCAAGTCCCACATCGGGCTCTCTGCATGGAGCCTGCTTCTCCCTCTGCCTGTGTCACTCTCTCTGTCTCTCATGAATAAATAAATAAAATCTTAAAAAAAAAACACAAAAAGATATATGCACCCCAATATTTACAGAATTATTTATAATAGCCAAGATATGGAAGCAACCTAAGTGTACATCAATAAATGAATGCATAAAGAAGATGTGGCATTTATATATAATGAAACGTTACCCAGTCATAAAAAAGAATGAGATCATGCCATTTACACAACTTAACATTTTCCACTTAAGGATGGACCTTAAGTCAGACAGAGGAAGATAAACACCATATTATTTCACTTACATGTGAAATCTTTCTTTTTTTTTTTTTTTTTTTTTTATGATAGGCACGCAGTGAGAGAGAGAGAGAGGCAGAGACACAGGCAGAGGGAGGAGCAGGCTCCATGCACCGGAAGCCCGACGTGGGATTCGATCACGGGTCTCCAGGATCGCGCCCTGGGCCAAAGGCAGGCGCCAAACCGCTGTGCCACCCAGGGATCCCACATGTGAAATCTTAAAAGCAAAACAAATGAGCAAAGAAGCCAAAAAATGGACTCTTAAATACAGAAAACAAACTGATAGTTGCTGGCGTTGGGTGGAGGGTGAGTGAGGAGTGAGAAAATAAGCAAGATCTCAAATTAATGACCTCAGCTTCTACTTTCAGTAGTTAGAGAAAGAGTAAATTAATTCCAAGGTAAGCAGGAGAAGGGGAATACAAATCGGAATGAAAATTAAGAAAATAAAAACCTAAAACAATAGATAAACATCAATGAAACTAAAGCCCGTTGGAACGATTAGGAAAGAATGCAGTACAAAAGTTACCATTATCAAGAATGAGAAAAATGACATTACTAGAGATTCCATAGGTGTTAAAAGGATAATATCATGAGCAATTTACACCAATAAATTTGATAATTTGATAACTTAGATCAAATGACACATTTCTTAAAAGATACAAACTGCCAGAGCTTGCCGAGGAAGAACGATAAGACCCAAATAGCCCTATATCTATTAAAGAAATTGAATTAGTAGTTGAAAGATTTCCCACAAAGACAACTCCATGCTCAGAGGGCAGCACTGGTGAATTCTAAATATTTACAAATTCTTCACAAACTCTTCCAGAGATTGAAAATGAGGGTAAATGTCCCAACTCATTCCATGAGTCCAGAGATTACTCTGATACAAAGCCAAAGATATTACAAAGAAATTGCAGATCAGTATTTTTATGTAATAAACAGGGATAACAAAAACCCTAAGCAAAATTTTTACAAATGGAATCCAATGTATGTGAAAAGGATAATTAATACATTTTGACCAAGTAAAGTTTATCCCAAGAATGCAAGATCGTTTTGATGTTTGAAAATCCACCAGTGTAGGCCAGTGGCACACGGCTAATTCATCTGAATAGAAAAATCCATCAATGTAACTTACCTTGCTGACACATTAAAAAATATATATCTATAAAACATATAAATTATATGTGATTATCTCCATAGATGTGGACAATCATATGAGAAAACCTAACTTCCATTCTTTTTTTTTTTTTTTTAAGATTTTATTTATTTATTTATTCATGAGAGACTCAAAGAGAGAGGCAGAGACACAGGCAGAGGAAGAAACAAGCTCCATGCCGGGAGCCCGACGCGGAACTCGATTCTGGGACCCCAGGATCACACTCTGGACTGAAGGCAGCGCTGAACTGCTGAGCCACCCAGGCTGCCCTCTAATTTTTATTCTTGGTTAAAAAAACAAACAAACAAACAAACAAACAAACAAAAAACAAACACAAAAACAAAACAAAACAAAACTCTCTGACACCCTGACAGAGGGCATTTACTTAAAATCCCCTAACTAGCATCAAACTTAATGATGTTAAACTAAATCATTTTCCCCTAAAATCAGGAACAAGGCAAGGATGCCTACTCTCAATATTAAAGATTCTAGCCATTGTGAGAAAGCAAAAGAGAATAAATAAAAAGAATTCATATTGGAAAAAGTAAAACTGTCTTTTTTCACAATGACCTGTTCCCTTCTGTAGAAAATCTGATGAGATCTGTAAAAACCCTGAGAGCCCATAAATGAGCTCAGTGAGTTTTCAGGATACAGGATCTACATATAAGCACTGTTTCTATATACTAGCAATAAAGATTCGAAAATTAAAAATACCACACAGTATTGTTTATAATGGTACCAAAACCATGAAAAGTCAGGGAATTAAGTCTAACAAAAGATATGAAAGGCTTACACACAAAACTATGAACAATGCTGAGAAAAATTAAAGAAGACTTAAATAAATGGAGATACACCTTATTCCTTAGTCAGAAACTCAGTATTGTTTTTGGTTCTGCCGAATTCATTCTGGCTTCAACACAAGCTCTACCAAAATCCTAGCAGGTGTTTTTGTAGAGATTTTGACAAGCTGATTCTAAAATTCACATGAAAATTCAAAAGATCGAGAATAATCAGAACAACTTTGAAAATGACAACAAAATTTAAGGTCTGACACTAACATTTCAAGAATTATTATAAGGCAAAAGCAATCAAGTCAGTATGCTATTAGCATACATAAATAGACTAATGGAATAGATTAATGGAGTTAAAGGGTCCAGAGACAGACATTTTTTCAGCAACTAATTTTTGACAAAATTGCCAATATGATTTAGTGGAGAAATGACAGCCTTCTCATCTAGAACAACTAAAGATCCTCGTGTTAAAAAACAAAATAAACAAAATCTTGATCCATATTTTGCAACATAAAAAAATTTAACTTAAAATGAATCATAGGCCTAAATGTAAAACCTGAAATGGTAAAACTTCCATAAGGAAACGGGGGGAAAACTTTTGTGACCTCAGTTTAGGCGAAGATTTCTTAGCTAGGACACCGAAAGCACAATTCATAAAATAACAAATTGTTCAAATTTCTGCACATTGGAAGACACAGGTAAAGGATAAACAAAAAAAGAAATTACAAGCCACAGACTGGTTGAAAATAATTTCAGAGCATATATCTGATCAATTACTTATATTTGGAATATATGAAGTACTCTCAAAACTCAGTCATTAGAAAATAAACCAATTTTTTAAACTCCCAAAGGTTTCAGGGGTAAATTCACCAAAGAAGATATGACCAGCACATTAGGAAGTACTCAAAATCACTGATCACAGGAAAATGCAAATTAAAACTATAATGGCATAGCACTACACACTCGGTAAGACACCTAAAATTAAAAAGCTATTTAATGACTGATGTTGACAACCATGTGGAGAAGCTAAAATACTCCTACAAGGCTCGTGGGAATGCGAATGGAACCACTTGGAAAAACAGTTAGACTGCGTCTTGAAAACTTAAATACATTAGAGCATATGATAAAGCTCTTCTACACCTGAGTATTTACTCAAGGATTGTAAGCATGCGTCCCTGCAAAGATTCTTCAGTGCAGATTGGTAAAAGCTCTCTTTGTCATAGCCTCAAACGAGCAAAAACCCAAATGTCCATCAACAGAGAAACGGGTAAGGGAGCTATAGTTTATTCATGCAGGGGAATTCCACATGGATCTACCTCCAAATAATTATACTGGGCAAGAGAAGCCAGACACTCCTCCCCTCAAAATAGAACAGGCTGTATTATTCCACTCATAAAATTATAGGAAATGCAACTTACCTTATAGGGACAAAATACATCAGTGGTTTCCTGGGTGTGGTAGAAGAGGATGGAAAGGAACAGGAGAGGTGGCTGGTGGCTGAGCCTGGTGGCTCAGCGGTATAGCGCCGCCTTCAGCCCAGGGTGTGGTCCTGGAGACCAGGTATCGAGTCCCACGTCGGGCTCCCTGCATGGAGCCTGCTTCTCCCTCTGCCTGTGTCTCTGCCTGTGTCTCTCATGGAAAAATAAATAAAATCTTAAAAAAAAAAAAAAAGGAAAGGAATGGGTGGAGTTGCACGGGCAACTTTTGGATCTGATGGACATATTATCTTGATTATAATGGTTTCATAAGGTGTACATATGTTAAAATGTACATCGTGCAGTTTCTCGTATGTCAATTATAACTCACCAAAGCTGTTAAAGTTATTAATTTCATAAGATAATGAGAACCTAGCTTAATCCGATCATCCCTATGAAGAGATGGGGAAAAAAGGAAGACTTTCATAATACAAATCAAAGCTTGAAGACTGTTTCTTACAAAGGTTTGCTTCTTTGTTTTATTGTTTGTTGTTTGTCTTACCTTTCATTGATGCTAGTTCCCGAGAGTCCCCATAAGACTGTTTTGATATAGAAGTGAGCAAAAATCCCATACCCCAAAACTCTCTAGAAAATATCCTGCTCCTTTAAAATTCAAAACGACCCATTTGTCATCATTAGAGGGAAAACAGTTTCTCTGCTGATTATAATCCAAACTTGTTATGAAGTTACAGCCAATGTTCAGTCTTACAAATCATGATTACTCCCTGAGTCTATAAACCAGGGAAATAGGAATGCCCAGCTTAATGAATTGATCACCATTGTGTGCTTGAGGCCTCTTTCTTCTCATCCTTTTTATTCTAATGTGCAGATATAAATTCATTCTGTATAAGCTTGGATTCAGTTTATAAAATTTAGCAGAAAGTCTTCAGAACCCACAGAGCCCAGGTGGAGAGATTCTGTTCTTTATCTGGCCTCCTGCCTCTGCTATAGCTTCTGAATGGATGGAAAGTCTTTAGAGCGAGGCTGTGCCCCCACCCTCCACCCCCAGCTCAGCACCTGTCAGATCTTGGGAGAAGGCAAACACAGCAGTGGAGCAGAGAGGGGACAGAGTTATGTTTCAGTGAGCATCACAAAAGGCAGATGAAACCGAGGCCAGGACCCCAAAGCCCCCTGCTCTTGGACTGTGCTATCCGAGGCTTCTTTACATTATTTTGAAATTATAATAAGCAACTGTTTTCATTTTGAGAGATTCCCTTCACGTTTTCTTTCTGCTCCTCGGTTCCAAACTTCATGGCTCTTCAGAAACTCAACGTGGAGAAATTTCAAGTGGGAAAACTCTAGCCACCTGTGAGAGGCACAGAATATCATCAACTGCTGAAAAAAAAAAAAAAATGGGATTGGTTTCTCCACCTGGCTTTGTATGCGGTATCCAGAGAACAATGCCTTCCTTGGAGACTGTCTCGGGACAGTCACTTGAAGTGACTGTGAAGATGAGGAATCAACAAAAGCAGAAAGTGGCAATAAAGTGACTTTATGAGGAATTTTGGGGCTTATGTTCATTTTCCCCATTCATTGGTACACCTCCCCTCTCAAACAGTTGAAAGATTTTGGCCATAAAAATTGCCTTGATTAGAGAATTATCAAAACCCATTTCAAGAATACCCCATTTCTATACTATCTTATGGGTGAAGTGCTTTTTATTTTGCCCAAGTTCCTATCTCCTGCTCACAGGTTTTAATTATAACAGTTATCTTAACCATTTACACATTTACATACAATTTTTCCCCACCACTTAGCCAAGAAATTTCCCACAAACACTGCCTATTTTTTTTCAACACAACATACATATGGCCATTACTTTTCCTTTTGTTTTTTTTCCCCTCTTTTATCCTCAAATGTATTTTCCCATTCTGCTTCCATTCTTCTGATGCCTACACATTTTGCAGACTTCTACATTTCTATTCTTTCCAGACCCATTGTTTTTCCTCTCTTCTCCCACTCAAAAGGTACCTGTGAATGAGCAGCAAAAAAAAAATCACCTTGGTACAGAACCATCCGGAGGCTTTGGAGACGTGCAGACCTGGACTTGACCAGGGACCTAACACCTCCATCTTTCTGCTTCAGCATCTTTAAAGGGCCTCGTAGTGTTGTTGTGGGGATTGAATGCGATGATGTAGGCTCCAAAATACAGCTGCCCCCACTCTTCCCTTTTTCTTCCCTCCCCCCGTTTTTTTTGGCCAAGTGGACTCCAAATCTTTTTGTATTAATACATAAACATCAGTTGAACTTCCAGCCCTGTGTTCAGTAGATGTGCTGTCTATACTATCTCAATCATTATGATCACAGTGTCATTCCTGGTGCTACCCCAGCTTGCAGAGAAGGGGACTTAGGCTTACAGAGGTAAAGTCACTTAGTTCCCCAAAGTTACACACAGAATAAGCTGCAGGACTAGCTTTGAACCTCTGCTACCTGGTTTCAGAGCCTGAGCCCTTGCATACTGAGCCCCTTCTTGTTCTAGGACCTCCATGCCTTTCTTTTGGAGAGACCCTATTTTTCCTTCTTGTTCTTTTCTAGATGTATCTTCTAGCTTTGATTTTATATTAGTCCTATCACCTGAAATATTTTGCCAAGTAAAATAGATAAAAATACCAGCATTAAATTTTTTCTTATCACTGATATATATATATGTACATATATGTATATGTGTTATATACACACACACACAATATATAGATTTTTTGGTCTTTTTTGTGAAAAGACTCCCATGAGTTCCTGTCTTCGTCTTCAACTTCAAATTCTGTAGTTGCTTTCCGATGCCTAGCAACCCTGCCTGCACGTCCAGGGACTCTTTGGGTCTCCCCTTGGAGGTAGCCTGGCATTTGCAATTCCCTCCTCCTCTTTCTCATGCTTGGTTCACCCTTCACTTTGTCTGCTGTGTAGCTTTTTCTCTCCAGAGCTGGGCTTCCTCCTCCCCAGTCTTCAGACCTCAGGCAGTGGGTTTCAGAATTCTCTCTCCAATCCTGTCTTCTTCATATGGAAATGCAAGAACTGAAAAGGACCCTGCCTCCATCAGGCCTCTTGTAATAGTCTGACTCCCGTGTTTATGCTCACCTTCTGAGGCTTGTAAGCCTCCCTTCTCTGTGCTCCACTGGTGGGCAAGCTCAAAGGAGGGGGTTCAAGCCTCACAAGGCACTGCCCTCACCCTGGCCTGATCCCCTGTCCACCTCACTCTGCTCTCCCTGTCTTCTTCCCAAGCCATTCTGGGTACACCTGGGAGGCCTGCTCTGATCATCCCCAAAAGACTTGTTATGGGAGTAATTAGCCTCTTCATACCTCTTGGTATATGTGTGTGGGATCATTAGTTTGGGTGTCTGTACCACATTTGGGGTTGAGAGTCCACCCTGCTCCTGCAGAGTTCCCGCACTTGCCACTGAAGGAAGCCTTGTCCTTTTTCCTCTCTCGAGGGTCCTTCTGAGTCGGCTGCCTTGGTACAGAAGGTGCCCAGACATTCCTTGACTTGCCTCACTGCTGGTCTAGCCTGGACTGCTAACTTTCCTGACCTTAGTACCTATCCCAATTGACTGTTTTCTTTCTTTCTTTTATTCATATAAACCAAGAATTCTCACCAGCCTGCCCATTATTTGTGTTTATTTAATCTTATTATAGTGTTTTGTTTCTCTTATGTTTATCCTTTTCCATTTGGGGTTGCATTTTGCTTCTACTTGTATAGCGTATTCCTTATTCAATTTAATAAGCGTTACTGATCAGTCGTGTCTCATACAAGAGATGGATTTGTTGGACAAGGAGTATTTCCAGTCATGGTTTTGCAACTTTTCAGTCAGCAAGGGCTCCTTTACCTTAAACCATGCTTATATATTTACAGTGGAGATAATAAATACTGCCTCTAATTATTGGAATGTTCATTTTATTTTTTAAGATTTTTTTTTATTCATGAGAGACAGAAACAGAGAGAGAGGCAGAGACACAGGTGGAGGGAGAAGCAGGCTCCCTGAGGGGAGCCTAATGCAGGACTTGATCCTAGGATTATGCTCTGAGCCACTGAACCACTCAGGTGCTCCTGGAATGTTCATTTTAAAGGTAATGTATTTTCCAATTGAAAAGATAATATATGTGTGTAGATATATAAAAGATAGACAAAGAAGTCTCCTTACCTCAGACCTTCCCACCCCCTTCCTAGAGGCAATCACTTTAACATTTTATTAGGTATTAGGTATATACCAGGTATATAACACACACACATATATCCCTATATACACACAAAATTTTTAAAATTATACCTTTATAGATATATGTAGACACACATGTAAATACTTATTCAAAAATCCTTACAATGGGGCACCTGCATAGCTCAGTCGATTAAGTGTCTGCCTTTGGCTTAGGTCATGATCCCAGGGCCCTGGAATCAAGACCCATGCAAGGAGCCCACTTCCTCCCTCTGCCCACTTATGCTCTGTGGCTACCTCTGTCTCTCACAAATAAAATCTTAAACAAAACACAACCCTCACAAATGGGGTGCATGATTGGCTCTGTCAGAAGAGTGAGTGACTCTTGATCTCAGAGTTAAAGGTTTGAACCCCATGTTGGATGTAGAGATAGATTCATTCATTCGATAAACCAAAGGCCTCACAAATGAAAATACGCTATATGAAAGTAGGCCTTGTCTGCCTTAAGTGCTGTGTCTCTAGGGCTCAGACAATACCTGGCCTATATTTATTTTTAAATTAAAAAATGTAAAAACATTACTTTAAATTCAGTTTGCCAACATATAGTATAACACTCAGTGCTCAATACCTGGCCTTTAGAAGGCACTCACTCAGGGACGCCTGGGTGGCTCAGGGGCTGAGTGTCTGCCTTCGGCTCAGGGCATGACCCCAAGGTCCTGGGATCAAGTCCCACATTGGACTCCCTGCAGAGAGCCTGCTTCTCCCCTTGCCTATGTCTCTGCCTCTCTGTGTCTCTCATGAATAAATAAAAAATTTTTAAAGCACTCATTCAATAGTTGTTGAATGAACGAATGCTGTTCACAGAATTTATCTTGAGAAGTGTCCCTTGTCACACAGAGGTCCTACCTCATTCTTTGTAAAGCAAAGGTTAGTCCATGTTCTAGGTTTGTTATTAATTTATTTAACTGAGAGACTACGATGGACATCGAGTTTGTTTTCGACCTTTTTTTGCCTCCAAGATTAATAAGTAATGTTGCCGACATCTCTCACGTCCTGCTTTCCCACTCTGCTGTTTACAAAAAGTTCTTTCCTCTTTTCAGGAATAGGTCATAAAAATGCATCATCCCTTTAGAGGTTTCTGGCTTTTCTTTCTGGAAAATAAAACCGAAAAAACCCAAACTGTGAAAGCTGCCTTCCTTGGAGACTGTCTCGGGACGATCACTTGAAGTGACTGTGAAGGTGAACAAGGAATCAACAAAAGCAGAAAGTGGCAATAAAGTGACTTTATGAGGAGTTTTGGAGCTTATGTTCATTTTCCCCATTCATTGTGCACCTCCCCCTCAAACAGTTGAAAGATTTTGGCCATAAAAATTGCCAAGAATACCCCATTTCTATACTATATAATGGGTGAAGTGCTTTTTATTTTGCCCGATTTCCTATCTCCTGCTCACAGGTTTTAATTATAACAGCTATCTTAACCATTTACACGTTTACATACAATTTTTCCCCATCACTTAGCCTAGAAATTTCCCACAAACACTGCTATTTTTTTTCAACACAATATACATATGGCCATTACTCCATGCATCTAAATGTAAGAGAAATATTCAGTTGAAAATGTAGAAAGTGTTGACAAGCAGGCAAGGAGAGTCTCTGACTGGAAAAGGGATTTTAAGTAACTTAGAAAAAAGTGACTGCTTAAAAATAGATAATTAAAAAATTAAAAGATACATTTAGAAAATTTGTAAGTGTCCCCTGGGGTACACAGATGTTATCTATCTTCAAATTGATTGTAGCCAACATTGTTTTTACTAGTTTGCTCTTGGGCAATTTACTAGGAATTGGAGATTAAAATTTTAAACAATGGAAGTATTGCTTAAGTAGAAGAGTGTAAACAGCTTAAGACAACTCAAATATTTCAGATTGAGAGGGACGAGAAAGTCTAGGTTGGAGGGAATCCCTGGTTCATTAGAAGTACCACCTAAATTCTCTACCCCTTGTCATTCTGGAAAAATAGGCCCAAAAGGATAATTGGCCAATGAAAGATTGCAATGCTATTTGACTTGTAACAGATCAATTAAATATAGGCACAGTTCATTTTATTGCATGTTGCTTTATTATACTTGGCAGACATCGTGGTTTCTTTTTTTTTTTAAACAAACTGAGGGTTTGTGACAAGCAATTCTATTGGCACCATTTTTCCAATAGCGTTTGCTCATTTTGTGTCTCTGTATCATTTTGGTATAATTCTTGGAATCTTTCAAACTTTTTCACTATTATCATATTTGTTAGGGTGATCGGCGACATTTGATGTTACTATTGTAATTGTTTTGGGGTGCCATGAATCATGTCCATTGGAGATGGAGAACTTAATTGATAATTATGCATATTTTGACTGCTCTACAGCTAGCCATTCCCCCATCTCTCCCTCTCCTCTAGCATCTCTATCCCCTGAGAGGCAACAATATTGAAATTAGGCCAATTAATAACCCTTTAATGTTCTCTAAGTGTTCCAGTTAAAGGAAAAGTCCTATATCTCTCACTTTGAATCACAAGCTAGAAATGATTAAGCTCATGGAGGGAGGCTTGTCGAACCTGAGACTGGTCCAAGAGGCCAAGCTTTTGGTTTAAGAGCCAAGTTGTGAATGTGAAGGAAGAGCTCTTCAAGAAAATTAAAAGCGCTACTCCAGTAAACATACGAATGATAAGAAAGTCAAACAGCCTTATTGCTGATATGAAGAAACTTCTAGAGGTCTGGATAGAAGACCAAACCAGCCACAACATTCCTTTCCACACAAGCCTAATCCAGAGCAAGGCCCTAACGCTTTTTAACTCTATGAAGGCTGAGAGAGGTGAGGAAGCTGCAGAAGAAAAACTTGAAGCTAGCAGGTTGAAGCTAGCATGTTCATGAGGTTTAAGAAGCCATCTCCATGCAGTGCCTGGGTGGCTCAGGTTAAGCATCTTACTTGGTTTGGGATCAGGTCATAATCTCAAGGTCATGAGATCAAGCCTTGCATCAGGCTCTATGCTCTGCATGAAGTCTGCTTGTGATTTTTCCCCCTCCCTCTCTTACCCCTTCTGCTCACATTCTCTCTAAAAATAAATCCTTTAAAAAACAAAAACAAAGAAGCCATCTCCATAACATAAAAGTGTGAAGTGAAGCAGCAAGTGATGATGTAGAAGCTGTAGCAAGTGATCTAGAAAATCTAGCTAAGACAGTGCAGGAAGCCACACTAAACAAATTTTGATTAAAAATGAAACAGCCTTCTATTGAAGGAAGAAGATGCTGTCTTGGACTTTCAGAGCTAGAGAAGTCAATGCCTGGCTTCGAGCTTTCAAGGACACGCAGACTCTCTTGTTAGAGGCTAATGGATGGGTGACTTTAAGTTGAAGCCAATGTTCATTTACCATTCAAAAAAATGCTAGGGGCCTTAGGAATGATGCTAATTCTTCTCCGCCTGTGCTCTTTATATAAATGGAACAACAAAGCCTAGGTGACTGTATATCCACTAATAACATGGTTTACTGAATATTTTAAGCCCACTAGTAAGACCTACTGCTCAGATTTTTAAAAATATTACTGCTCATTGACAATGTACCTGGTCATCTGAGTTATCTGATGGAGATGTACGGAGATTAATGCTGCTTTCATGCCTGCTAACCCAACTTCCTTTCTGTAGCCCTTGGAACAAGGAGTCTTTTTCACTTTCAAGTCTTATGATTTAAGCAATACATTTCATAAGGCTGTAGCTGCCATATATATAGTGGTCTCTCTGATGGATCAGGGCAAAGTAAACTGAAACTTCTGGAAAGGATGTGCCATTCTAGGTGTCATTAAGAACATACATGATTCATTGGAAGAAGTCAAAATATCAATGTGAACAAAAGTTGGGAAGAAGTTAATTCCAAACTTCAGGGAGGACTTCAGTCTTGAGGAGCTCAAGACTTCAGGGAAGGAAGTAACTGCGGATGTGGTAGAAACACCAAGAGAACTAGACCTAGAAGCGGAGCCTGAAGATGGGAATGAATGGCTATAATTGCATTATAAAGTGTTAATGGACAAGGAGTTGCTTCTTATGGATGAGCAAAGAAAATGGTTTCCTGAGATGGAAACTACTCCAGGTGAAGTTGCTATGAAGACTGTTGACCTGATAACAAAGAATTTAGCATATTACATAAGCTTAGTTGATAAGGCAGGGAAAGCATGTGAAAGGATTGACTCCAATTTTGAAAGAAGTTCTCCAGTGGGTAAAATGCCAACAAACACCATCACATGAGAAATCTTTTATGAAAAAAAAAAAAAAAGAAAAAAGAAAAGAAAAAGAAAGATAAAAGAAGAATCCACTGATTGGCAAACTTCACTGTTGTCTTATTTCAAGGAATTGCCACAGCCACCCCAGCCTTCAGCCACCAGCACCCTGATTAGTTAGCAACCATCAAAAAAGAAATTAAGACTCATAAAGTTCAGATGATGGTGAGCATTTTTTAAGCAAAGTATCTTAAGAATAAGGTATATACATCTTTGTTTTTTAAACATAATATTATCACATATGTAATAGGCTACAGTATAGTGTAAACATAACTTTTATATGTATTAGGAAACCAGAGTCATTTGCCTTCCTTTGTTGTAATAGTCACTGTATTGTGGTGGTCTGGAACTGAACCTATAGTATCTCTGAGGAATGCCCATTTCATTGGCTTTTTAAAAAAATGTGAGATTAGAGATTCGAAAAAAATCTGTTTAATGTTTTGTTGGTTTACAAATGTTTTTTCACAACCTTGTGATAGAAAGTTTGACCAGCTTCATGGAAGACTTCTTGGTTGAAAGTCATGAAAGGATCTCAATTTTAAAAATGGAACTGGTGAATACGAAATGGAAAATCTCACACACGCCCTGTCAGTAGAAGGGAAGTTAAGAACCGAGAGACTATTTCCTGTAAATGCTTCATTTACTGAAAACCATGATTTCTCTCTTGACTAATGAACATCCACCAAGAATCTCTTCTCATCCTCAAGCCAATGACTTCCTACTTGGACACTGCCTGGACTTCCCCTTTGCACTCCTTGTCCATAAATGCAGCCTGCTCCAAACACATGCTACCACATGCATTTCCCAAATTGTAATTCTTCTGTTATTCCCAAATCCTCCTTCAATAAAGTGGTAGATATTCCCTCAGTTTTTAGTGATTCAAATTCCCCTCAGTTTGAGTTGACATTCACAGGTGTCGGAAGAGGAATCTGAAGGAGACAACTCCCAGAAGGACAGTGACTGAGAATTAGGGTGCACTCGGTTTGGACTGAAACCTATAGACATTCCTCAGAACAAAACTAAAACTAAGACTGATAGGCAGAAGTTGAGCACCTAAATACTGCTAGAACATTTGCCATTTTCACCTGAAAGACAACAGTCTCTAAAGCACAAGAATCCCATATTAGGATAATATGGACATATGGACATGGACAAGTGTCAGGATTGCTTGCCACCCACAAGAAAATTCCGTGCAATGAGGGATAGTTGGTCAAGAATCAGACAAATTGGGCAGAGACTGTCAGCCAAGAAACACAAGTATCTCTCAAAAGGCACACTGTTAAACAAAACCCAAGTCCCAGCCTTCAGGCTATCGAGGATTTTCCTCTCCTCTTGAGAAAAATCCAGGTGTGGGATCCCAGTCATTAAAATGCTCTAAGGGGGATCCCTGGGTGGCGCAGCGGTTTGGCGCCTGCCTTTGGCCCAGGGCGCGATCCTGGAGACCCGGAATCGAATCCCACGTCAGGCTCCCGGTGCATGGAGCCTGCTTCTCGCTCTGCCTCTCTCTCTCTCTCTCTCTCTCTCTCTCTCTCTGTGACTATCATGAATAAATAAATAAAATCTTAAAAAAAAATGCTCTAAGGGTGGCCCCCTCTTTGGGAAACCCAGTTGGTTTTATGTTAGACATTATGGTCTCTCCTCACATTCATTTTTACTAAATGGACGAATCTTACTAAGACAATCTAGAATTACAATGGCCATTATGAGGAACATCCCAATTAGACAAGATCACTCCTTTATGAAAGGGTTCCCCTCAAAAACAGAATGGGATACATACTTTAATTGGCATGCAGAAGCTGCTAGAAACCTTTAAGATTTCGTAATAGCTTCATTGGAAGATTCATTGCAAAACGCTAATGAAAAATTATGAAGTAACTAAAACAAAGACTGTAAGACTTAAGTGACTCCCACTGCTTTCTCCTATTTTCCCTTAATTGGGTACTCAGGCTACTAATCCTCTAACTCATCTTTCCACTCTGAAGAGTCTATAGGATCATAAATAAGTCTGCCAAGTTAGTGGCCATAAGGACATCCCCATATCCACCCTCAAGGGTTGATAGGACTCTGAAGTGTTCTCCTGTAACTGTTACCAGTCATTTCCTTAAATAGCCAAGGGAAAAAAACTAATATAAAACTGCCAAATTCTGGTAGATACTGGAGCTACATGCTGTACTTTGAACTCCACTCACTCCAGAGCCTGTAGATGGGATCCTGAGAAAACCAGAGATGTTGGTGAAAAGTGAGGATTCCTAGCAGATTCAACTTTCCTGAATCTGTCTATAGCACCCTACTGAAAGAAAATTAATTTTCATGTTGTCCCTTTCTAAATCTGGACCCACTTTTTTAATCCTTTATCTCCCAGAGACAGCTATTGCCTTCTTGTTTGCCCCCTTCTGTGTCCTGAGAACTCAGCTTGGCAACTATTAGATCGGGGGTGCCAAAATATTGCTAGACAGAAATGTGGATCCAACTCCATGTTTAGGTAGGGTCAAACTGCCTACTGCCAGCCCTCAAGAGAATTGTCCAAGTCTTTTTTCCTCTGGCTATCTTTCGAAATTTCTCTGGATCTTGGGAGTGTAGTATCCTTTGCATCATCCTCGGGGAGGCTTGTGTCCAAGAGAGTTGTTCAATATTGCCAGGAATATTTACTCTTCGTCCTGGCTGAACCCTGATGAGATATTTGAAAGGATTTTTCTGAAGTAGCCCTATGGTCAGAGGTTGAAAGTGAAAAGAGATATTGAAAGCAAAATCAAAAGCAGATATTCAAGGCCTCATAGAAACTTTTTTTTTTTTTTTTTTAAGTCTTCTTCTCTAACCTAAAATGAAACTGTGTACTGAGAGGGAAAGTAAAAAACAAAACAAAACAAAAACATTCCAAAGACAAACAGCTCTAAATCTAGAATGCAGGAATTTTTCAGTTTCCATCTTAGTTGAAGATCTTCCCCCTGGTCTAAGGAAACAAAGTGAAGATAATGTAGTAGGATGGATGGGTCAGCCTATGATGTCATTCAAGTTCCAACCCAATTCCTTGAGGAATTTAAAACCATGTTCCTTGTCTTACGGAATTCAATCTTTGCAAGAACAAGAATGCAGCTCTAGAAGCAATTTAAATCCCATTTTTTAAACCATCAACCCCCCCAACACTCCCCTATTCATCTCAAAGGCCTGCATATTATTATAAAAGATGTTGTGTTAAGAAACCAATGTTCCTCTTGGAATAGCCTCCATCCTCTCCATGTGCCTCTGAGTGTCAGTGTTCTTCCTGGTTGCCCCTATGAACTCTGAACTAGGCTCATCTCTTTGAAGTGCAAACTTCAGGGGGTTTATTCTTTTCAAAAGAAAAACTGGAGGGTAGAGGAAAGACCATTTGGAAGACTTAGGTGAATTTTCTCAAGTGTCTTGTCCACAAATAGTCAAAAAGCTTTAACCTTCTGAGCAGTTAATTTATTCAACTTCCAGAAGCAATTTGGATTCAACCATTCTTTCATAAACTAGTGAGTTGTATTTATGGCTAAAATTTTGCAACAAAAGCTGTAGGATCTCTATTGTGTCTGCCTGTATCTTTATGTACATCTATGTATATGTGTATGTATGAGATAAGTGTGTGGAATTTTTCTACCTCTGGATGGTATTGCTAAAGTTAATTTGGCTTTAATTGGCTAAAAGAAAAAGTAGGACTTACCAAATTAAATATTCCTAAAACTCTCAAAAGTATAAAAATGAACCCAAATGTTTTTCACGTTTACATGATCTAAGGTAAGTCTTTAGTGCATAAAAGCTAATTGGTTAGTCTAATTAAAACAATGTGTCTTTAGAGCTGTCAGCACTAAATATTAAACTTTTGTTCTGCCTAAGTTTACTGACGGTCAAATAAACCTGCGTAATCCAGTTGTAGAATTTTTCAGCAAGAGAGAGAACTTCAGATGATGGTTAGGCTGTTTAAGGTCTCAGGAAATTTTCTTGAGTAATCTAAGCCTAATTACTAAAAAACAACTAAATAAAATAGACGTAAGTAAATTTATGAATGAACTTTTCATCAGTAATTGTGCATTTTAAAATAGTTTCTGAAATCTTTTTGGTTACTTGAAACCGTAAAGTTATACTGAGAGAAATTAAAGGACGTTGAATGTTTACTGGAATGTTTACTGGAAACAGTTATTGAACATAGATTTGTCTACTTTGCACTTCCAATTTACAGAGGAACTAAAGATACTTGTATCCATGTTGGTAAACATGCCACACATTTCTAGAAGTGTATACTTCTAGGAACTCAGAAAGTTTGTTTTTTTTTGTTTTTTAATATATAGAAGTTTGCCAGTAGCACAGAGTTCACAATTGTTTACCCAATTTTCATTAGAAATTAAGGTTAAGAGTTACAAATTCAAAAATATGTAATTAAAACTCATAGAAATAAGGAAACATCTCTGTATGCCAGGAAAGGAGAATGTCAATTTTAAGCAGAAAAAGGTATGGGCCTGGACTACTTGTATGTATATTAGAAAGAAAGAAATGCCCAGCTGTTTAAAGCTATAATCATTTGGAGTTTCTCTGTTTTAAAAGACAAACCACATGCATTTTCTCCCACAAAGTTCCAGTTAGGTAGGCAGGAAAAAATACCCATCATTTTATTTCAAAGAAGAGAAGACTAGACATAGAAAAATAAGTGGAAGCACTGAGGTTAAGATCTGGGACTCCTGGGCATCAGTCTAGGACTCTTTTCCTTACAAAGCTCTGCAATTAATTTGTTCCATGGCCTCAACTTTATTTATTCCTTTTTAAAGATTTTATTTATTTATTCATAAGAGACACAGAGAGGCAGAGACAAGGGCAGAGGGAGAAGCAGGCTCCCTGAGGGAGGCCCGATGCACAACTTGATCCCAGGACCCCGGGATCATGACCTGAGGGGAGGGCAGACACTCAACCACTGAGCCACCCAGGCTCCCTGCCATTGCCTCAACTTTAGACAATGATTTTGTATTCACTCTCAGACATGGTATGGAATTGCGACTTTCCCACTATAGAAATAAAAATTCATAAGCCTCGGTTTAAAAAAAAAAAAAAAAAAGAAAAAGGTGTGAGAAATGGAGGTGTATTTCTATTCAAGGAAAAGAAAGTAATTGTGTCCCAAAGTAATTTTGGTTATTTCAGAATGGGAAAAAGGCAAATAAAGGGCAAAATGAATGGATTTAGAAGGCTGGGAAGAAAGAGTGGAATGGGTGGGGTGAGGAGAATCATAACTTGTGTGGTCAAGCTGGCTAAAATAGAATCAGTTTATTACAAGTTTTTTCTTTTTAAAAACGTTTTACTATGAATAGTTACTTATATAAAACTCAACCTTAATTTTCTTTCATCTACTGAAAAGAAAACTTTTCTTGGGCTATTGGTCTGCTCCTGGGGTAAGAGATTGTGAAGGGTTTTATTTTTATTTTTATTTTTTAACATCTTTCAGGTTAACTGCCTGAACAGCAAAGATTTTGTGTCTTAACAATATAAGTGTTGTTGTAGAAGTTTATGTTGTCCTTACCAGGTCTTTACTTCAGAAAACCCATTCTTCTCAATATTAAGAGAGCTAAGCTTTGTTCACAACTAGGTAAGTTTCCATGTTTACCTTTAAGATATTCTATTTTACTTTGGTTAAAGATTTCACAGTAGTCTGAGATCCTATTCAGATGCTCAAACCCTTTGACATTTTGACAACTTCCCCAAATCAAATTCTAAATCTTTTTTTTTTTTTAATCTTATTATTTTTAAACCTTCAAAGTAACTTTGAGATTTCCCACAGGGTAAAAAAAAAAATCTCAAAGGACTTGTCTCTCATTTGGTAGAATGTTAAACTAATTAGGTTTATTTGACTTGTTAAGTTACACGGGAAGTGTTCTCAAAATTCAGAACTGAGGCTATATCTTCTCAGCTTATATTTGTATAGATGCATGTTCTTAATTCAAGTCTTCTAGAAACTTATGGAATTCTTGGAAATCTGGTATGTTCTGGTATGATTTTATCAGTCATAATTCCAGTTATCTTAAAATGTTGGAAGTGGAACAGAAAGTCTTTGGCAAAATATTATCTTAGGCTAATTATGCTTAAGAAATAACAGACCTAGAAAAATCTCTGAAAATTGAGTAGAAATTACCCATTTCTAAGAAACATTTATATTTATAAGGAAGATCTCCATTTGTAAGGGGGTCTCCCTCTTTGTACCAGAAGAGGAGGTCTCTAAATCTCTAGAAACTCTTGTCAATTGAGAAGCCAAAAAACTTAAAACTGCATAACAATCTATCCTTGTTTCCCATGATTTCCGTGGTAACCTCCTATAACTGGCTCTCCCTAACATTTTATTTTGTGTTGAGCTGGAGATGCTATTTAAGGTGGTGGCTTAGACCACTCAGTTTTCCTGAGTGTCTCCAACTTATACAGGTGGTATACAAGTTGTTATTAAACTTCTGTTTTTCTTCTGCCAATCTGTCTCTTAACCTACGGTAGTCTCAGACAAAAACCTAGAAGGTAGAAGGAAAATTATTTTTCCTCTCACTCAGTGATGGGTCACAGAAATAACCAAATTTCCTTGTCAATTCAATTATAACAAACTCACCAGATTTGGAACCATGGGCATTTTTAAGTCTTTTTTTTTTTTTCCATTTAAAGATACTCTTATGATTTTACAAAGGTGAGATTTGTGGGAAAAACCTTAACCAAGCACTCTTGACCACTGACCCTACTGGCAAATGACAAGGTGTCAAATGTGGGGTGCATATTTCACAAATGAAGACTCTCCACCTGATATCAAGTCCTGTGCAAAAACTGGAGACCTCAAAGTCACATTGACTAGTAAAAGAGGAGTAGCCACTATCCAAGTAGACTACTTCCATTCAACTCATTGGATCAAGGACATTTCTTCCCATTCTTTCTTCCTTCCTTGACAGCCTTTTTCTTAATTTATATACCATGAAGATCTTTAGGATTCTTCTGTTTATCTTTCATTTTGCTTTGGACTGGAAAGAAAATGCCATTGTTGACTAATCTCAGACTGTTGTAAATGGAGGTAAATCCAACCTCCAAATGACTGTGGGATCTGCCATGATGCTGGTGATCCTGTAGCTCTGTCAGAAACTTCTCCCTGATTTCCAATGCCTCAGTTCCTCTGGAACAAATTCAGCCTCCTCTGGATCGTGTCAGACTCCCTAATGCTAGAGATCCATTTCCCAATCTCTAGGTAACAATCTTACATCTGAAGAAACTTGCTTCTAGGTTCTGTACAAAGAAAGGGACACAAGGCAGGGGTAACAGAAAGAAAGCCATCTGTGTGGCCTACAGACCTTTACATTTTTTGGCCTCCATAGCAGTCACATTTCCAGTCCTGAGCCACAGACTCAAATGAATTACCAGGAGGCATTCACAGTTCAAAGTTCACCTCATTTGGCAGATCCTCCCTACTCCTCTGGCTAGGAATACATACAAATCATGCTATCATTAGGAACCTATCCTTAACTCTTGAAGATATTGCAGAATCTGTTTCTCAAAAAATAGCTGCCCAACAAAAATTCCTAGACTCTGGCCCAAGCTGTTCTTGATAATAGGGCAGTTTTGATTATCTTTAGCAGAGCCAGGAGGTATTTGTGCTATGGCACCACTTTGATCCACTTAGATGGACTCTTCTGGCAAAGCTGATTTACACAAGATCACAGAACAAGCCAGTTGTCTTAAAGGGACTCTTTCAATGAAGGTTTTTCTTTCATTTATTTGATTCTGATTGGTTTGGGTCTTGGAGACCAGGGTCCCAAAATATACTCCAGATTGTGAGGATTACTCTCCTTATAATCTTATAATAATCACAGTAGTCTCTCTAGTGAGCTGGATTAAGAAGATTGTTTTTTATGCTTATCAATTGACCATGGACATGGAGCTAACCAGACTAGAAGAGCATGACTAAAATTCATTTCTTATTCCTTTTGTTGCTCAAGTAAGACCAACAATATCCACTTGCCATTTCCCTCCTACATGGGATAAAACACCTGAGGATGGTTGTCCTCAGCTCCAAGGAGTCTGCACCCCATCTAACAATGTTTTTGAGAAAAAAAAAGGATCTAAGGAAAATAATTTTTAAATGACATGGTTGATGTGCAATGCTTTCTGTGGAAGATCCTAATGAAAGGGGTAAATGTGAAAGAATTTCAATCTAAAAATAGAACCAAATGTAGGAGATGAACAATCTCACATCTGTACCCTCAGAAGTAGGAAACTGAAAATCCCTGATTTACAGAAGACCAAGACTTAACTTTTAAGTAATGAATATCCACCAAGAATCTCTGCCCATCCTCAAGCCAATGAGTCTATTGTTTAGACTCTAGCTGGACTTCCTCTTTGTACTCCTTGCCCATAGTTCTAGCCCACCCCAAACCCCCAGTGGACTCGCCGGTAACTTGCTACAGCATGCATTTCCAAATTCCAGTTCCTTTGCTATTCCTGAAAAAAACTCAATTTCTGGCAATTTGAGCTTGCCTCAGTATTTGCCACCTCTTTATTTAGGGTGACAAAGACCTAGAAATTGAATTCAAACTAGCTTGAACAAAATAGAAAATTCACTTATATGTACAACTGGGAAGTACAAGGCTAGAACTAGGATTCAAGTACAGCTGACTGGTTTGAAAATCAGCCTTTTGTAGTTCCAGACTCATTAGGCCAACTTAGCCAATGTAGCAGAAAAAGCTCTTCTCTTCCCAACATTGGTTTGGCCAATCTGAATATCTGAGAGAGACAGGGTATAGGAGTTCCTAACGGATGCTATGCCAAGATAAGTAACACAGTCAAAAAAAAAAAAAAAAAAACAAAAAAACTAAGCCTACTGGAAAAGTGAAGAGTAAATACATTGCTGTATTACACAATGTTGTGTGCTATGGAAGCCTAGAATGACCAAATCTTTGTTTTAAAAACAGAATCAGCCTTCCATGATTAATATCAGTGTTACACGATCTGAGTAAATGCACAAAATTCTTTGACATTTATACCGCATTTCTCTTAAACACAGCATTTCCTCATAAAAAACACTATAGTTTAGCCTCCTACTCCCACTTTCGCTCCCAATAACCACTCCTTCATCTTGAGAAGACTTATTCCAACGTTTAAATGAGCAACATTTTCTAGTCAGAAAGAATACTTGCCCAGAAGAAATTGAGCTTATTCTTCAATTGTGTTCCTGTATGCATTATCATCATTAAGATTTCAAATGGGGAGGTGGTGGGACAGGTGAGAAGAACCAGGAAAATTAAATGCCGATTTCAAAAGCAAACTTCAGGCATTCTCATTCTGAAATGCCTTTTAAGTATATATAAAATTTCAGATATTTAAATTGAAGGACCCTTAAAAATATTTAAACATTGAGACATTCCTTGATAGAATCTTGAAGAAAAAAATACCAGTGATAAGCCCTGATATTAAAAATAAACATTAACTGAAACATGCACAAAGGTTGACTCACTCAGGTAAATTCCTCAGAGGCCAATTGGCATTTCCATTGGTGGGGACAAGAGAAAAAACTATTTTTGAGGATGCCCAAAGCTGCTCACCTAGGATCAGCACAGAAACATAGAAAGTGAACATAGGCTTTTAAAAAGGGACTTGGATTTTCAAAGGAAACCTTTACCATCATCAGAAGTATTTGGGAACAATAGATTGCATGTCACTGCTGATCAACTTAGAGAAACAATTTTTAAAAAATTTATTTGCTAGAGAGAGAAAAGAGAAGAGGGGGCACTAAGGAAAGGGAAAAGTAGGCCTCCACTGAGCAGAAAGCCCGATTTAGGGTTCCATCCCAGGACTCCGGGATCATGACCTACGCCAAAAGCAGATGATTAACCGACTGAGTTGCCCAGCTGCCCCAAAACAAATCATTTAAAATCCACTTATTCATGGCTCCCTTAAAAACGGGGGAAGGGACTGAGGCAGGGAGGGTTTCAAGCCCCACATGGGGGCACCCACTGTCCTGGGGACCCACCAGGAGATGAGCTCTCATCATGTCTGGCTTTGGAAATCAGCAGGACTTAACCCAGAAGGCTATGGGAAACAGACTCTGCTCATATAGGGCCTGCACACAATCTCCCTTGCTCTGAGACTCGGCACAGAGGCAGCAGTTTGAAAAGTGCATGTGCCATATGTGAAAGAGATTTGTTGAGTCTCTTTAGGGCATATGCTAGGAGGGATACAGGGACGCATAGAAACTTACACCAGGAATGGAAGCACAGGCAGAGCCATTTTTTTTGTCCTCCTTCAGTCCAGCCAGCCTCATGCTGGCAGCTACCAGTTTTGAAATTCTCCATCTACGTTGCTAGCACTGCTCACCCAGCTCCAGTGTTCCCCGACCAACTTGCCACACCCAACCCATCTGCCCCAGTAAGGGCCCCTCTGAAACAGCTCCCACCACATCACGCCTAGCCAACAGCCTCAGCTGGGACCAGTGTCCTTCCAGATTGTCTCCCGCCCCAGGGAGGAAGAGGCCAGCTCTACCACCAGCATGCCCACAACAGCTGCAGCCAGCCACACCAGTGGCTAACCCCACCCACTAGCCTGCCTGTGGCAGCTGCAGTTAAGCTGCCCAGCCAGCTGTGCTGGGGGTCACCCACCCACCAGTGCACCCACAGTAGTCATGGCCCAGTCACAACAAGAGAGCACACGTGGCCTCTACAGCGGATACCCCTGGAGAACTTGGTTCCGGGGGCTGGGGGATTGTATTTTTGGGACCCACAGGATGCCTTCTGCCTAAGTCCACTGCCTTCAAGACCAGGAGAGGTAGTTGCTTTACTTAAGATAGCAAGAAACACAGAGTCAGACAAAATGAGGAGAAAGGAATATGCTCTAAATGAAAGAACAAGACAAAACCTCAGAAAACAAAACAAAAAATGAACAACTACTAAATGAAGTGGTGCTGAGCAGTAAAGAGTTAAAAATAATGGTGATTATGGATGCCTGGGTGGCTTAGTGGTTGAACATCCACCTTCAGCTCAGGGCATGATCCTGGAGCCCCGGGATGGAGTCCTGCACCAGGATCCCCACAGGCAGCCTGCTTCTCCTTCTGCCTGTGTCTCTGCCTCTGTGTCTCTTATGAATAAATAAATAAATAAAATGAATAAAAATAATGGTCATTAAAGATGCTCATTCATCTTGAGAGAAGAGTGGATGAACTTAGAACTCTGAGAGTGATATTAAGAAGAATCAATCAGAACTAAAGAATAACGGCAATGAAGAATAAGCTAGAGAGACCCAAGGCAAATATTTGTCTTTCTGCATTCAAATAATGGAAGGGAATTTAAGGCAATTCCATTTATAATTCCATCAAAGAGAATAAAATAGCTAGGAATAGATTTAACCATGGAGGTGAAAGACTTGTACTCTGAAAACTCCAGGTCGATGAAAGAAATTAAAGATGCCATGAACAGAAAGATAGCCTATGCTTATGGATTAGAAGAATATTATTAAAATATCCATCTTGCCCAAGGTAATCTACAGATTCAACGCAATCCCTATTGAAACACCAATAGCATTTTTCACAGAACCAGAACAAATAATCCTAAAATTTGTCTGGAATTACATAAAACCCCAAATAGTGAAAGCAATCCTGAGAAAGAAGAACAAAGATTTCATACTATACTACCAACCTATAGTAATTGAAACAGTATGGTACGGGCACAAAAATAGGCAACACAGATCAATGAAATAATTGTAAGCCCAGAAATAAACCCATGCTTATATGGCTAATTAACTTAGGACTGAAGCAGGCAAAAATATACAATGGGGAAAAGACCATCTTTTCAATAAACATTACTGAGATAACTAGACACCTGCATGCCAAGTAAAAAATCTGGACTACTTTCTCACACCATACACAAAAATAAGTTCAAAATGAATTAAAAACTTGAGCCTAAGACCTGAAACCATAAAACTCCTAAGACAACGGTCTTAGCAATTTTATATATTTTATATATATACTTATTATATAAATTTATATATATATATAATTTTTTTTATCTGTCTCCACAGGCAAGGGGGTCAAAAGCAAAAACAAAGGACTACACCAAACTAAAAAGCTTTGCACAGTGAAGGAAACTATCAACAAAAGGATAGCCTCTGAAGGGGAGAAAGTATTTGCAAATGATATACCCGATAAGGGTTAATATCCAAAATATATGAAGAACTCCTATAACTTGAATCACAACAATTTGTTTAAAAATGGGTGGCAGACCTGAATAGAAAATATTTTCTCAAATACAGAGATGGCCAAGAGACACATGAAAAGATGCTCAACATCACTGATAATCAGGGAAATGCAAGTCAAAACCATAGTGAGAGATTACCTCCCACCTCTCAGAATGGCTGAAGTCAAAAAGAGAAGGCGTAAGGAGTTCTGGCAAGGACGTTGGAGAAAAAGGAACCCCCATGCTCTGTTAGTGGGAATGCAAACTGGTGTAGTCAGTATGGAAAACAGCATGAAGTTTTCTCAAAAAATTAAAACTAGAAATACCATATGATCCAGAAATTCCAATTTTGGTTACTCAAAGGAAATGAAAACAGAGTAATTTGAAAAGATATGTGCACCCCTGTGTTCATGGCAGCGTCATTTACAATAGTCAAGGTATGAAAACAACTTAAGTGTCCACTGACTGATGGATAAAAAAGATGGGTGTATATACACAATGGAATACTACTCAGCAAGAATGTAACCTTGCCAATTGTGACTACATAGGTGGATGGACCAAAAGGATATTGGGCTAAGTGAAATAAGAGAAATACAAAGACCACATGATTTCACTTATATGTGGAATCTAAGAAACAAAATAAATGAACAAACACAACAAAAAAAATAAAGACTCAAATACAGAGAACATACTGGTGGTTGCCAGAGGGCATGGTGGAGGGAGAATGGGCAAAATAGATGAAAGGGATTTAGAGGTACAAACTTCCAGGTATAAAATAAGTCATGGGGATGAAAAGCATAGCATAGGGAATATGGTCAAACAATATTGTAGTAACTGGGTATGGTGGTTGATGGTAACTACACATCGTGGTGAGCATTTCCTAATGTACAGAGATGTCCAGTCTATCTGTACACCTTAACAGCAGGATATTATGTCTTTTCCTAAAATAATTCATTTAATAAAAAAAATGGGGGAAGTTAGCTGGAATCCTGGCTAGCATGAACACAATATGATGAAATTACATAATGAACACATCCTAGAACATAATCAAAGCTTAGAAACGCCATAAACAGCTTAGCACTTCCTCTTTGGGAGACCCCCCTCTGGCTTGAGTTGTCTTGGTTTGTCAAATGTGTAATTATTGTGTATTTAAATGTGCAGAAGAGTAGAGAGGCTCACCAAGGCAGGGATCTAAAATCTGCCAGAAGAGCTAGGGAAAAACCCCTAATAGAGACAAGGCATTGGAAACCTTTGAAGGGACTGAACGGGAGGTAGTACATGGGGCTGGTATCCTGCTGCTTTAGGAAAATGGAGAAATCTGCAAACATTTGATGGTTCACAGCTTAAAAATGCAAAGATGGTATAAAACCCTAAGGTTTTTCCTGGGATTAACAGAACAAGCATATTTCCTTGGGTAAATATGGTTGTTTTGAGCTACCATTGGAAGAAAACCTGCATGCTACGAGTCTCCAGGGGGTGTGGTGTTTCGGCCTGAGAACAACATAAAGGTCCTTTAGAATAAGCAAAACTGAGTTGAGTTTTGTTGTTTATCATCATCCTAAGGGCAGTGGCCTTTTAAATCCTGCCCTTGCGTGTACTGCCTTTTTTAGTGTTAGTTTCATTTAATAAAGATTTTTACTTTTACAGAAGAACTGTAACAGAATGGATGATGTGCTAGATTCACCCTGCAATTATTTGTGCCCCATGTAGCCAAATTTAACCCTGCCGGTTCCGGTTGCATCCTGATCATCTCCACCAAAATACCACTTATATGAGAGGAAAGGAGAATAAAAATGGTCTTTCTGCAGAGGCTCCATCCAAGACACTCTACTGTCCCTGTTCAGGGGACTGCCTTTTGCAGGATAAAATAGAGTATTCACCATTAGTATCTAAACATCTCACCTACACAGAAATTAGAAAGTCAAAGTGGTCACACTGCATTGAAATCCTCCATTATAAAGGGATTACAGGGCCCCTTTAAAGTAGCATCTTCTCAGAAGCTTGTTTATAAATTAAATAACAAAGGAAGCTAGTAACTAAGGCATTGGTGATCAAACATCATTTTGAATGTATGGCAAAAACAAATCAAAATAATATTTAAAAATAGATTTAGAACCTAAAAGCTTACCCATAAATCTTGTCAAGACCACTAACCTGATAGCTCCTAAACAGGCTGAACATCTAAAAACATCTTAGCTGTGTCAGGCCTGCAAACCCAAATCTATCACATTCACTGGGATTTAAGGGATGGTCATTTTAAAAATTAAGCCTTCAAAATTAATTTATTTTGATGATTTTTATAAAAATGCAATCCAATGAGCAACACCTTTCCTATTTAAAGCTTGCCTCCAAGAAATACTTAGATAGGAAAAAGCCCAGAGCAGAGGTCAGCAAACACTTTACATAGAGGGCCAGGTCGCCAATGTTTTAGGCTTTGCAGGCTGTACAGTCTCTGCCACAAATACTTTGTGTGTGACATTATGTGACAGCAGTCATAGACCACATGTAAACAAATGAACGGTTGTGTCCCAATAAAACTTTATTAACACTGAAATGTGAATTTCATGTAAGTTTCACATGTCTGGTATAACATTCTTTCTGATTTGTGCAACTATTTAAAACCGTGGAAACCATTCTTAGCTTGCTGGGTTCATAAAAAAAATAGGCTGTGGGTCAGGTTTGAAGAGGGGCCATAGTTTGCCAACACCAACACCAACGTCCCAACCCCCAACAGACACAGGCACACACACACTTCAAACTCTGCTCTTTCTGAATAACAGCAAAGGCTATTCATAAACAAAGGCTGACATAGGGAAAATGTACCCACTCACGAGAGACAAATGGGGCTGTAACTCCTTTTATTAATTGGAGGCTATATTAACTCTAGGGGTGGGGGACGGAAAGAACAAGTATTTGTTGAAAACAGCACTGTGACAGGTAGTATATTTAAGTCTTACTGATTTGATCTGAACAAGAGATGTTACATACATATGAGATGTTACATATACACTTTTCCTGGAGGAAAGAGACTCCGAGAAATGAACTGCTTGGCCTAGATCTGGTTCCCAGTGAGGATGTGAACATGGCTCAGTCTGTAATGTGGTACCTCGACCAGAGAGGAGCCGAGTTGATGGTGAAGATAGGAGCGAGAGCTGCATAGCAAAGAGGAATGGAGCTGGGCTGGAGCGTGGATCAGAGAGTGAGAATTCACTGTCCTTCTACACAGCAGCCCCAGAGGCGACCGCACAACAATCCAAACCGACTGGACGGTGTGACCCTAGATTGGCCTGTTGTGGTGAGACAAGCAGTCCAGAAGTGGACCATTGAAAATCTAATGAAGGCCAGGCCATAGAGCAAGTCAACCCCATGCGAGAGCTAGGGGTTTACCTGCTAAGAGATTTTTCTTTTTAAAGATTTTATTTATTTATTCATGAGAGACAGAGAGAGAGAGAGAGAGGCAGAAACACAGGCAGAGGAAAAAGCAGGCTCCATGCAGGGAGCCTGACATGGGACTCGATCCCAGGTCTCCAGGATCACGCCCTGGACTGAAGGCAGCGCCCAAACCGCTGAGCCACCCGGGCTGCCCAAGAGATGGTATTTAGATGGATTTTGCCATTTCTGTTTTTTTCCCCTTTTAACAAATCTAATACATCATCACATTGTAGAGATTTGAGAAAAATATAGATAAGAACTATGAATTAAAAATTGTCCATCAAAAATAATCACAGTTCGCATTTTTGGGTAATATCCTTCACATTTTTCTGGCCTTTTATCTACACATATTAAAGTGGGGACTATGCTATTCATACCGCTTTTTTGCACCAAACATATCACAGATGTGTTTCTGTGTCATTTCTGAGTCAAATTTACAAAATGTCCCCCCAAGATAGAGCAAAACAACCATAATCAAAAAGGCTTGTGTCATTCTGTGCTGCGTGGGTGCCTCAGGTGTTAACAATACCTATCAGAGAAGAGTGAGGTTCTCAGAGTTCCAGTGGAGAAACGTGTTCACTCTGCCAGGGTATCTGCAATTTATGTAATTATGGGATCCTTCTGGAACATAACATTTGGAAAACTGATGTTCTACAGAAGATTCTTGGTCAAAAGCTATTCTACATAATTCATAATGGTGCATAATATTCTACTGTTATTTAAACGATCCATTATGAATTGTTATAAACAATACTGTGTTCATTTTTGCAACTAAATCTTTGCAAACATTCATGGTAATTCCTCAAACATGCAATTGCTTTGTCAAGGATGTGGACATTCCATTTGTTGTTTTTTTTCTAGAAATGGCATTATAATGAAAATTTTGTTTTACATGAGAACTTGAATGCTAAATTTTCCCTTTTAATTTTAATTCATTAATAATTAATACTTAGACATTTAATCAGGCAATCTCTACTAGATGCTTAATATTCTGTGTCTACACTAAGACCAGCATGAAAAAGCAATTGAAACTCTCACACACTCCTGGCGAAAATTTAAATTGGTACTTTGAAAAACAGTTGGCAGCATCTACCAAAACGAATACATGCACACTCTACATGTTAGTTTTTTATTGCTGTATAACAAATTACCACACATTTAGTGGCTTAAAACCATTGTTAACTCACAGTTCTGTAGATCAGTCTGACACAAGGTGGCTGGGTTTCTGCTCCCGCACAAGGCTGAAATCAAGGTGTTAGGAGGACTGAGTCTTATGTGGAGCCCTTGGGGAGAAATCCACATGCTAGTTCACTCAGGTTGTTGGCAAAAATGCAGGTCCTTGAGGTCCGGCTTCTGTGCTGGTTGCCAGCTGAGAGCCACTCTCAGCTTCCAGAGGTTACCCTACAAGACCCATGGATCAAGCCAGCAACGATACAGCAAGAATCCCTCTGGCTCCAGATCCCTCTGACTTTCTCTTCCGCTCCTAGCTGCAGGGAAACTCTCTGCATTTAAAGTGGCTGGTGTGATCTGGCCCACTGGCTATCTCTCTATCATAAAGCCCACCTGGATAATATCCCTGTCATTAGGGCATGGAATCTGGGGGTGGGGGCATGCTTCATATTCCCCGTGCCTCCTATGAGTTCCAGTCCTAGATATACACCCGATAGAAATGCACACATAATGTTCTCCAAAATGCACGCACAGGATGCTGATAGAAACACAACTCATAGTAGTGTAGCTAAAATCTGGAGAAATTATTTAACAACAGTCGTGATATATTTTTATAACTGAATACAGAAATGAGAATGAACAAACCGCCACTACATACAATAACACAAATGAACCTCACAAACACAATGCAAAGAAACCAGGTCAGTGTTTTATGGGACCAAGTGGAAGGGAACCTAGCACAGCCCAGAAAGTCACAGAATGCTTCCTGGGGAAAGTACAGCTTTCACCGTGAAGATTTAAAGTGAGTGATGGGGTAAGGGAGGGCAGGACTGGCTTTCCCTGTGAAAGAATAATATGAACAGAAGTAACCTATCTGTAAAAATTATGGCAGATGGGTATTATAAATGGATAGCAAAATGGGGCTCGGTGGGAAATGATTTGCCTAGAGAAGTAGATGCAGATAAGGACATGGAGAACCTTGCAGGCCATATTAAGAAGACTGATCTCGGGGCATGCTGGTGGCTCAATTGGGGGAGCATCTGACTCTTGGTTTCAGCTCAGGTCATGATCTCAGGGTCTTGGGATCAAGCCCCGTGTTGGCTCCACGCTGAATATGGAGCTTGCTTAAGATTCCTTCTCTCAAAAAAAAAAAAAAAAGATTCCTTCTCTCTCTGCCCCTCCCCACCCCCTTTCCTGTGCTCACTCTCCCTAAAAAACAAAACAAAACAAAACAAAAAACAAAGAAAAGATGGACCTTAATCCTCTTGATGATGGTGCCATAGGAGGTACTTGCGAAAGGAAGGATATGGACATATTTACAGTTGGGATCAGCGATACTGCAAAGTGGAAGGTGAAATTTCAAGAGGAAAACGAGGAGACTAGGTTGAGTTAGGAGGCTTTGCAAGTAGTACGGGTTACATACGAGATGGAAACCTGAGTTAGCTGGAGTGAAGAGGGCCAGGGACAATATTAGAAGCATGGATGCCTTGTATCCACTCCCTTCCCAAGATCTCTTAAAGTCATCTGAATGTTTTTGTAGTTTTGAATCCTATTAGCTCTCAGAAGACACTTGCCAATCTGAATTCCCACTAACAATATGCCCATCGCTCTCAATACTTGACAGAATGGGGGCTTTCAAAAAAATTTCACCAATTGCATAGGCAAATAACTATTTTATATTTTATATTGTATTTTTGATTGAAAGCATTAACATTTTTTTAGACATTTTTAAAAATTTATTTATTTATGATAGTAACAGAGGGAGAGAGAGAGGCAGAGACACAGGCAGAGAGAAGCAGGCCCATGCACCGAGAGCCCGACGTGGGATTCGATCCCGGGTCTCCAGGATCGCGCCCTGGGCCAAAGGCAGGCGCCAAACCGCTGCGCCACCCAGGGATCCCGAAAGCATTAACATTTTTAAATTGTTCATTGACTGTCATTTTATAAAGCATCAATTCACGTCACTTGCTAGATTTTTCGAAATGTGTTCATTTCTTCATATTGACTTGTAAGAAGTTATTTATTAAAGATGCTAACCCTTTTGAAGTCCATTTTTCCATATCCACACCTTTTGATTTTGTTTAGGCCAATTTTTCATTTATAATAGTTCCACATTATTAAATCGTTAAATCTATTCAGGTTTCTACTATTGGCTTCCACCTTTCAATTTACGCATTTGAGTTCCTCTCCAATCATGATTTGTGAATCTTTACCTATATTTTCTTTAGGTGCTTTAATCATTTTATTTAAGTCTTTAATTGATATAGGATTTATTTTGATATATGGTATATTCTGTATCTTAATTTTTTTCCAGATAATCAGTGGCTAAATGAAATGGATAATTCATCTTTTCCTATTGATTTGAAATGCCACTCTTATAAAATAAATTAAGTCTTCAAAACAGGCTGTATTTCATGGTAGGCCAAATTCCCCTACATTAACTTTCTTTTACAAAATATTCTCAACTATTCTTGTAAGTAAGGATTAAATTAGCATCGTATAGGAAACAGGTGTTTCTTATCATTTTCTATGCTCTATGTTCTAACAGTTTAAAGGTTTTAAAAAAAATTTTTTTTTTTTTTGAGAGAGAGCATGACCAGGGAGAGAGGCAGAGGGAGAGGGAGAAGCAGACCTCTCCAGTGAGCAGGGAGCCCTGCAGGGCTTGATTCCAGGGATCATGACCTGAGCTGAAGGCAGACACTTTACTGACTAGAACCACCCAGGCACCCCTATTTTAACAGTTTAAAATCTAAAGGAGATAGCTCAAAGGTTTTCAAACCTCCTCAAAGATTTGAAAGATTTTACTTATAAAATTTTCCAGATGCTGGAATTGACATTTGTCAACTTCTTTTATAGTTTTTGGTTTGTATAATTATATCATCCATTAAGGTGCTTCTTTGGGGCGCCTGCCTGGCTCAGTCGGTAGAGTATGTGACTCTTGATCTTGGGGTTGTAAGTTTGAGTCCCACATTGGGTGTAGAGATTACTTAAAAATAAAATATTTAAAAAAGCAAACCGTCTTTTACTAAAAAGAGCCACTTAAGATGTCCAAAAAATTAACGTACTACACATCTATAGCTAATTTCCCTTTCAACTCATAATATGCATTCAGAATTTTTCTTTTTGTTTGTCTTTGCCAAAAATGTCCATTTTTCTGGTCTTTTCAAAGATCCACTGCTTGGGTTAAATATCAATCCTGCTTAAATTTTATTCTTTCCTTATGCTTTTCCTAGATTTTTTTTTTCACTTTTGGCTTCTTGAATAGATTGCTTGGTTATTTTGTTCATGGATATAAGCATATAAATGGCTCTATGTTTTACTTGAGGTAGAGCTTTGGGGTTTATTTTGGATATATAATTTTCCCTATTTTTATTGTTCTAAACTCTGATTACAGTTTGTATTTTTTCTTCAACCTATGAATTATTTGACAGTATTTTAATTTCTAGTAATTAAAAAAATATCTTTGTTATGAACTGCTCACTTCATTGCCTGGTGGTCAGAAAGTGTAGTCTAAAACGTGTTACTTATAGTCTTATCGTGTTCTATATTTTTGTCCAGGTTCCATGGATATTTGAAAAGAATATACATATTATAAAAATACTTTTTCTCATTTTTGGATAAGGCTGGTTTTCATAATATCCTCCTGCTGTTTTCTTGCATTTTTGCTTTGCATATTTTGATGGACTGTTACTAGGCACTGTTACATCTTCAATAGAGAATGCTCCTATACAAAGTAATTTTTCTTCCTTAAATTCTCTTTTCTTAAAATCTCATTATGAGTACTCTTGAATTGTTTTGTGAACCTTTTGCCTTGTCTATACCAATCACTATTTAATCAGTGTCGTTTCATCTTAGGTGAGTCTCTATTAAATGTGCGCGCGCACACACACACACTTGCACTGGTACACACATACACGGGACTTCATTTTTTGACCCAAATTGAAAGTCTAGGGGTGCCTGAGTGGTGCAGGTCATGACCCCAGGGTTCTGGGATCGAGTCCCCTGTATCAGGCTGCTCAACGGGGAACCTGCTTCTCCCTCTCCTCCCCCTGTGCTCTATTTCTCTATCTCTGTCTCTCTCTCAAATAAAATCTTCAAAAAATATTGAAAATCTAACTTTAAGTAGGGACATTTAGGTGACATGTGGATTCTATTATCCTTCTTAGTTTGTCTGTTTCTTGAGTCTCCCTTCCTTCGCTGTGCATTGATCAAGGCTGCTTTGTTTTCACTTTCTACAGACTGTGCAAGAATTGACTCTACTTCCCCTTTATGTCTTTCACTTCCTGATGATTCCTCCCCCTACCCAACCAGATGTCTATTTTCACTGTTCTAATGTAACGGCTCTAATAAGCCACCAATAACTTCTGATTCCTAAATACAGTAAACACTTCCCTTTTCACTGAGCCCTAGTCTACTACACCCTCCTTGTAACATTCAACACATTGCCCACTGCCCCTTGTTCTAGGACCCTGTGCTTTTCTAGATTTTGCCTGTTTTGATATTGCTGTCCTCTTCGTCTTCCCTCTTCCCTCCCATTCCTCCTCCAGCCGCTCCTTTCCAGGTGCTAACCCCCTACCCCTCCCATCTGTATTCTATCTCGGGTGATTTCATCCACTTGTGGCTTCAGTTTCTATCAAATACGACTGACTTCCAGATCTCCAGTCCAGATCATTTTTCTGAGCCCTAAACTAACATATACCATCATTCTCTTGACATTTCTGTGTGATGTCTGACCAACACATCAACCCTGACATGTCCGAACATGAGTCCATGATTTTCCCTCATGCTGACCCTCTCTCCTTTCCTCCATCTGATCAAACTGCATTAACAGTGACCTGCTTGTTGCTCAGACCATAACCTGCGAGTCATTACTGGACCTTTCTATCCTTTACCTTTGACCTCTAACATCACTAAGTCCAAATGATTCTGCCTCCTACGAGTGGTCAGGGGATGGTCTGAATGACTGCCCCCTCCCGCAAGGTATCTGACTCTCAATTTCTTCATCAAAATATGTGGATAACCAAAGTATCTACCGTAAGGGGCTGTACAGAGCTGCTGTATGGATTAAATGAGAAGAAAGTCCTAAATACTCAGCACCATGACTAGCATATAGTAGGTGCTTAATAAATTGTAGCTAGCTAGTATGTAACTATATAAATTACTTTCTCTCTTTCTCTCTCTCTCTCTCTCACACATACACACATTTTGGTGTTCACCTTCATTTGGTTTTAATGGTTCTACTGTCCTACCTTTGAGACCTTGACTTGCGTGTTCTTATCAGTATCCTATCTCAAGAGCAGAATCTGAGTCCCTAACATCCTCTGCCCAGTTCCTAGCACACCCCAGCATGGTTATGAACTTTTACAAACCTCTTCAAGTGATTTACCTGCAAATACAAATATTTCCCTCCAGTATCATACAGTGGTTTCAAGCAGCCTCTAATCCAACCTCTTCCTCCGAGGTCCATGAACAAGCAAACACACGTAGGCCTATACAAATACCACACGTGTTGAAAGATGCAGAGTAAAATCATCTTGGGACTTGCCATAAAGGTCCTGTGAGCCCTGGTTAAGGAAGCAACCACCATCACAGCAAGAAATGCCCCTTTTACAACATATAATGGCAGGGACAATTCACTCTTTGTCATTTATTACTTTTATTTGGACAACATATATACATATGTACAAAATACCTACTGTCAGAATCCTCTTTTATAATTTCATTTGATTTACAAAAACGGGACAGCAAAATAACTTAGGTCACTAATACTGTACAAAAATAAAACTGATTAAACAGTTGTAAAGATCAGTATCTTACAGTGTTACAGATCATTCATCTGTTGTGAAAGAACATCTCAATCTATCCAGAGTGATGAGCGCTGTGCTAAATCTACCTGCAAACTGACAACTAATCAATTTCTGTAATATGGCTACCAAATATAATTCTCAAAAGAAGCATGATGTAGAGCTAGACCTTAAAGCCAGGGCATCATTCCACAGTGGTGAAGGGCTTTCTTCTTCCCTAACCAAGGAGAGGAGTTATCTTAACTCTAAAACTATTAAATTTTCCAGAATATGACAACTACTTACAGTATTAGATAAAACGACTTTTCTTTCTTTTTAAACACCTGCAATAGTCTTTCAAAAAATTCAGTTTGGTTAAAAAAGTAAACAAAAATTACTATCCTGCATTTGGATTTTTATAAGTTAAATCCATGGTCTTTTTAATATAAAAAGTAATTGCTTCATAGTTTTAGTGTTCAATGAACTCTAGTAGTCCTATTTGAACCATATCTCGATATAGTAAATCTAATTAGAATGCTGGTTCCTGTTTCGTGACATTTTAAAACAGGATTTATCACGAAGAATAAAAAGCCTTGAGTTTATACGTTACGTTACTATAACATATAAGAGAATATCAAATGTGTGTTCTTCAACAACTTGAAAAGGCAAGTAACAACTTTTTTTGGGAAGTAAATTGTGCATTTTTTTTTTTAAAACAAGTTGCTGCATTTATATCCATCTAAGTAAGTGCTGGACAAAAGCCACATATAGATTTACTCCTGAAACTACAAAGATTGTCTTTCACTGACTTTGCTTGGTTTTCCTTCATTTCTTTCTGTGAGGGGAAGATGAGTTTGTCCAAGTTGGTGGGTTGCTAGGCAACCCCAAACTCCTCACTCACTCAAAGGCAGCGTGCAGAGGATCACAAGCAGGACCGTTCCATGAGCTCAGTAAGAAATAGACAGCCTAACCTATTTCGTATGGAAGAACAGATGTCCTTGAAACTTATTTTGGACACAGAAATTAAAATTTGGTTTAAAATAAGCGTTTCAAAAATCTGAAACAGAGGTAGAAAGTGTTCTTTATTTTTCCTGACATGTTTTCCCGTGAGAAAACACTTTCCTTTTTATCTCAATGGACTGTTCCCAGTCCCTAATGTTAAAAGCAGTTCTCTTTATAGAACTACTAATACAACTACGTTGGTTAAACAAACAAAAAAAAAATAACACCGTGCTAGTGATGGCTATTGTATTGGAAGTCAGAGTCAGCCAGGACCCACGCCTGCCGTAGGAGCCCACACTGCTTCTGGACTGGAAACGCGCCTGTGTCGGGTGAAGTCACGAGTTCACCTTCAGGGAGGCCCCCTACGTTTGCACGACACAGCTTACAGCACGTGTATAAATGAGAGTGCACCATAGCTCCCTGGTTTATATATTGGATAAAATTGTCAGGAAGCATGATTTCTGACAAAAGAAAATGTAAACATTTCTCCCATGGTCACTGCTGACTCTCTTACTTGAGGTTTCTTCTTCGCTATGAAAACAGTTCATTGTTCTGACCACGTGAAGGCCAAACTTAAGTTTTCAGGTAAATGGCATATTATGGATGTAGTGGTTTAGGCCATTGTAGACACCTGGATATAAGATATCTAGTGGTGAGGCTTCTGATGTCAAAGGTACAGTGATGTGTTCTCATTCACACGCGTTCTGTGTACCCTCGTTTTCCAAAAGGGACCGTGCTGAAGTCACCTTGGAAATCATCATGGTATATTCCCTTGGGGCTCCCTACTTACAGAGGGATATGCTTCTCTTTTCACGTGTCAGCTCCCTTTTCCTTTTACATAACTCTTGCACCTGTTTGTGGGAGTTTGTAGGAACACGGGCAGGAGACCAACACACCTTTTTCTCCACCAAATCGGTGTTTCCCGAGCAAGTTACTGTTTTGCACCCATTCAAATAAAACCCAACAGAGTCAAAACCCTCTCGCTTCGTGGCATTAAAACAGTAAGGTGATGTTAACTAAAAGGATCGGAAAATTTGGAAAAGTTAATAGAGTTAAAATTCTGTTTGTTCTTTTTGATTTTTTTTTTTAAATACTACCCTCCTCCTCCTTCAGCATCTGTCGGATGTATTTTGCCCTCCCATCTCTGCCATGATTTCATAGGGAAATGTGTATACTATAAAAAAAAAAAAGCAGATTATAACGTGGTTCCAAACAGAATGTCTGCTTCTACCCTTAAAGCACGTATTTAACTTATTCATCCTCTGCATTAGAAAATAAAAGTGCAGCTTATGTTCAAATAGTACAATTCATACAAAGCAAGGTTTAAAAGTTCTGTACTTAGTGTAACCTTTCAGAGGTTTGTCTTGATTAGTATAAATTCAGACTGCTTACCCATTGACTATAAGTAACTTTTTTTTTGTGGTTTTTGTTTTTGTTTTCAAGTCTTTAGATGACAGATCATGCTGGAGTAGATGTGCTCTTGCTTGCATAAAGACAGCTGTGCTATGGCGTGTTTTTTGTTTTTTTTCTTTTTGTTTTTGTTTTTTGCTTTTTGTTTTTTTTTTTTTTTTTTTGTATCTCAAAGGTTAACGTGATTCAAGAGAGTGGTTTTTGCTAAAGAAACCGAAGCACACTCGTCATTACATCGAAAAAGGTAAGAAAACAATTCTGGAGAGAGACAGCAAGCAGAAAGGGGCCCAGCGCCGCCCCGTGACGCCGCAGGTCCGCTCACCGGGTCAGACGTATGTACACCAGTGTGGGAGCTTTAAAACTCTGGCCCCCCAAGTCTGGGCTTTGCCCCCCTCCCCCGGCCCCCTTAACCCCCCCCCCCGAAAAAATAAAGGAGAGAGAGAGAAGGAAAAAACAAAAAGCATTTGCCTTCCCTCCAACAGTCAGAGACGCCGGAGCTGCCTCTGCGCGGGCCGGCGCGGACTGGGCGGTCGGGCTCCGCTGGGCTCACACCCGCCGCGGGGCGCGCTGCAGGCGGCCGGGCCGGGCCGGGGCGGGGCGGGGCGGGGCGCGGGGCGCGGGGCGCAGTCCGGCCGGCGGGCGCGGCCCTCACAAGGGGTGGGCCAGCGCCTTTTTGGAGCGCTTGATCATACTGGGGTGGAACTCGGTGTGGCGCCGCGCGTGCTTGGTGAGGTGGTCGCTCCTCATGAAGCGCTTCTCGCACAGCGGGCAGCGGAACTGCTTCTCGCCCGTGTGCGTCCGGTAGTGGCGCGTCAGCTCGTCCGAGCGCGAGAACTTTTTAAGGCAGTCTGGCCACGTGCAGGGGAAGGGCCGCTCACCTGCGGGGGGGACAGGACGCAGGTGAGACCGCGGCGTCGCGCACGCCGCAACCATCCCCGGCCCCCGGCCCGGGGCACACAGCCCGCTCACCTGGGGGCCGAGGGGTCCCCCGCAGCCACACCCCCGCACCTGCCACCATCACCCCCCCGCCCGCACCTGCCACCATCACCCCCCCCGCCCGACCTGCCATCACCCCCCCCGCCCGCACCTGCCACCATCACCCCCCCCCGCCCGACCTGCCATCACCCCCCCCCCGCCCGCACCTGCCACCATCACCCCCCCCCCGCCCGACCTGCCATCACCCCCCCCCCCCGCCCGCACCTGCCACCATCACCCCCGCCACCCGACCCGGAGCCCGCATCCCCGGTGCTGGCATCCTGCCCACCCCCCTCACCCCCGGGGACCTCAGAAAGGGGACAGAGAGCGACCCCAGAAGGAACCAGCGCCGCCGACTCCCTCACCTTGGGGCTGGAGCCTCCCACACCGAGCAAGCCGTTTCTGTTCTGTAAGCCACCCGCTCGGGGACACCTGGCCAATGAATACGTGAGGACGGTTCGGAGAATCAGGTTCTCGGGGCACATGAACCTGGTATGTGATCCCACTGGATCCCTGGCAGCCTTGGAACGTACTGTTATTTGGGGGGAGGGGGTGGTGGTGGTGGTTATTCTACGGGGTTGCTGGTTCCATGGGTTCCGTGGGAAAGCCGGAGAGTGGGAAGCCCTAGCCCTTTGCAGGATTTGCCGGCACCGGCACCGCAGGACTGAGGCGGCTAGTCCAGCCAGGCTGTCACCTGGAGCAGGTGTTTCCCCCTGAGCTCCTGAGTGCTGTGGCCACCAAGCCTCTGGCTGACCCAGTCTGGTGACAGGGAGGCCAGCAGCCACAGGAAAGAAAGCCTGCTTGTTCCTGAGCATCTCAGTAACAAACACTTTTAGAGACACGGAGAGTGCCTCCTGTGTAGGCCATATTTTAGGTCACATTGTCTTATTATTATTATTATTAGTAGTAGTAGTAGTAATCTCTATGCCCAAAGTGGGTCTCAAACTCAAGACCCCAAGATCAAGAGTCACATACTCCTCTGATGTAGCCAGCCAGGCACCCCAAGTCATACTGTCTTATACAAAAAACAAGTTTGTTTCCTCTGCCACATAATAATCCTTCAAATATCTGAAGACAGCTATCGTGTCTCTCTCTCTCTCTCTAATCTCTGTTCAGACTAAGCAGTCCCGGTTTCTTTCATATTTCTCATACAAAGAAATTAACATTATTCTAAAATAGTAAGAGCTAAGGCATCCTGTCACTGAATTCTCACAGGACACCCTGTGGAGGTGGCCCATTTCACAGATGAGGAAACAGGCTTAGCACTTGCTGGTGTTTCCAGCACCCCCTCCTTTGCGGCTCCTCTCCTCAGAGTCAGTAGAGTGTCTTCATGTCCCACTTTATTAAAATGCGACTGAGCCTCACCCTCCAGACATGATCGAGTTAGCACTGAGGGCCTCTGCCATGGCAGGAGAGGGCCTATGGCCATGTTTGCTGAGGACACACACAAGCAGAAAGGCAGAAGGAGCTGTTGATGATAAGAGAGTCTTGTGTGCCCTTCTTGTGAGCACCTGGCTGCCTCCTTCTCACCTTGTTCAAGCACAGCCCAAAGCTGCTGCCTTACAGACCCAGGGCACACAGGCTCCTGCCTTCCACAGAACTCTCCAGATACTCTTTTGGAAGGTGTGAGGAGTGCATGTTTTCTCACTCCAGTTCCCACCTTCCTGGAACCCAGAGACTCAAAAGGCTGAGAGCTGTCCACTGCAGTGCATCTGAGTCATCCACATATTATTCATCCTTTCCTTCCAGTGTCTCCTACCTCGTGCCAGAGATGTAGAAATACTGATCATAAGAACAAAACCAAAGCTCGGTCATTTCTGTGACACTCCACACATGGCTAAGGTTTTATTTGCTATTCTCTCAGCAGAGCCATGGTTATCATGCCCTGTACAATCTCTTTGTTCTTATGGGAAACCCGATATGGGGAATACAAATCTCTATTAGTAGATTCGTTATACGTGGGTCTAGGTACGAACCTTCACCGAGCCAGGGGGCTGAAGAGCCATACCAGCAAAGGCAACAGCAAACCCGTGAATGCCAAGCCCTACCCAAGGTGGATGGGTATTGGGGTTAATGAGGCAAGAGGATGCTCAAAGACTCCGAGAGGGCCAAAAAAAAACCCCAAAACTAAACAAGAAGAAACCACACTTCAAACTGAACACTTTTGAAAAAACTCAATGACACGGAATTTGGAGACCACATTTCAACTTCTGCTGGATCAAACAGTTTTCTACATGGTTCAGAACTTGGAACAAACGTGGAATGCAGGTTGTCACAACACAATAAGGTTGAGCCTCTTGGGATAAAGACAGCATCATGAATGATTTTTGTACTACTTATACCACCAAGCATTTAATAAATGCCTAAATTGTGTGTGTGTGTGTGTGTGTGTGTACACATACAGCTGAGGTTGCTCACATGACGAAAGCCTGCTCAGAAGTTTCCTAGATCGCTGGGGGAAGACAACTCCTGTCTCTTCCAGAATTACACTGCAACCAAGTCCTCTTAACTCCAGTGAAAGGTCTATGGGAGAAATATTCTCTTAAATATGTTATGTTAAAAAATATAATGAAGGGTTAGAACTCACACAGCGATGAATTATAAAACCAAACCAAAGCAAGCCAAACGGAACAACCCTCACTGCTCTCTCCATCCTGGATGAAGCCTTCTCTCCCCTGCTTTGTGATTTGGTGGTGAGAAAAGCGATGAAAAGGAAAGGCTCAGTGTTTTCTCAGTGCTTGTTAGGACAAAAACTCATCAGAGCGATTTTTCATGGAGGACTGGTAATGTGGTTTAGCTTACTCACTGGCACATGTTTCTTTCAAGTGAGTCACGAGAGGAGGTTTTACTGGAGTGGATCTGTGTCCACTGTGGGAAAGATGGATCAGAAGACCACTCGGCTATGCTCCAGGTTGGGAACGAAAGAAGACACGCCCTCTGTTCTAGGAAGATGGCTTTATAGAAGAGATAGTGGATGGAAAATTACCATGCAGCCTGAATCAGCTGTATGTACAGAACCATTAAGTATTTATGATGATTTATGTAGGTTTCAAGTGTAATCAGGGTCCCTTCCCACTGAATTCACCTTCAGTCTAGCTTCTGGCTCTACTGTCTTCGCTGCTCCTCATGGTTGTCACTATGTGACTGTTCTCTTGCTTCTAACCCAGATGCTGCCATTGACGTAGCATCTTTATCCCTGTTTCAGAGAAGAGAGGGCCACCTACTGAGCCCAGAGCAAATCAGAGCCAACAGCAGCCTTTGTTAGACTCATATAACTTGTGTAATTCCACCTTACAGTTTCTGAGCATTTAAAAAAAGATCTACCTGGAAGTGAAATGCTAGTGTAAAAGCTCCAGGATCATTTTGATTCTTCTCGGATCCTTTGGAAAAACATTAGTGATCTAAATCAGGGGTTTAGCAAACTACAGCCCGCAGGCCCAATCTGACCCGCCATCTATTTTTGTAAAGTCCATGAGCTAAAAATGGTATAAATACCATTCTTATTTTGGCTTTCACCAAATTGTTGGGGGGAAAAAAATCAAAATAATAATAATATTCTGGGATAGGAGAAAGTTTGATGAAATTCAAATTTTCACATCCATATACAAAGTTTACTGGACCACAGTCATGCTCATTTGTTTATATATTATTACCTATGGCTGCTTTTTACTATAACAGCAGTGTCAAGCAGTTGCAACAGAGAATGGATGGCCCACAAAGTCTAAAAGATTTGCTACCTGGTCCTGCATAGAAAGTTGGCTGAGGGATCCCTGGGTGGCACAGCAGTTTAGCACCTGCCTTTGGCCCAGGGCGCGATCCTGGAGACCCGGGATCGAATCCCACGTCGGGCTCCCGGTGCATGGAGCCTGCTTCTCCCTCTGCCTATGTCTCTGCCTCTCTCTCTCTCTCGCTCTCTCTGTGTGACTATCATAAATAAATAAAAATTTTAAAAAAAATTAAAAAAAGAAAAAAAGAAAGTTGGCTGACCCATGATCTCAACCTGAGGATTTGAACTTTTACCTGGTGTATACAAGAGTTTGCAAATCCAAATGTCTTCAGGAGCCAGACACATAATGAAAAATGGGTGAAATGCCAGCTGTATTAGATCATGGGTTGTAGTGGAATCCATAGCCAACTGGACAGTGCTTTGTCCCCTCAAAGGCATTCAAATTCAACACGTTATAAAGCATTGTGCCAGCCAAACAATGTGTGTGTTTGCAGGAAGGCTGGATTCTTCTTGGGGACTGAAAATTTGTAGGCCTTTGAAACCACTCACTTCTTTAACCCAGTGAAGAGTCTGCATACCACCTACTTTGGTATGTTAGTTGATAATAGACACACAATAAGGTAGCATGTAAAAAATGATACATGTTTTGTACCTAAGAAAGTATGGAATGGCTAAATATGTAGAGAAGGAAGAATTTAAGGCTGAATGAGATGAGAGATTGTGGGCAGAGGAGGAAAAGAGAGGTCTTGGAGAAGCTGCGGCTGGCTTTTCATCCTGTACCCAAGAGAAAATCGAGTCAGGCCTTTCAGCTCAGTGCCAAGGCCCACAGAAGAACAGTTAACCTTCTTCACGCCGAACAAATCATATGGCAAAGCAACTACCAATTAAAGAATCTTTAAACTTGTCTTCAGCATTAATGAGAGAGTTACCATCCTCCAAGGGAGAGGGGCGGGGGAAGAACAGGAATGTACTAGTGTTTTATTTCTGGCCTTTACAGGAAAACATACCCAGAGGCAGTGACACAATAAACTCTTGCTTTACTGGAGCAGAGCTGTTAACAGCACAAGTTCCTCTGCGTTCTCATTATTTATATACCGCTCCCCTCCCCTTTCAGCAACCAGCTAAGCACCTCTCGCTGACAGACTCGGCTCAGAGTGTAAAATAAACTTGATCAAAACGGCTACTGAAGACCGCACCTGGTGTGTAAAAGACTTTCTTTGCAGAGACAGGTCAGGCCTCCAGAAGTCTCTGGGCCTCCAAGGGGTTCAAGAGAAGTGGAGTAAAGCCTGCTGGCTAGGCGCTTGCCTACTCAGCACAAAGGATGGCTCCTTGCTTTTAAGAAAGAGCCTCCACTCTACCTGGTGATTGGTGGACAATGCCAAGTAGTGAGTTCTCCATATGGAAGGAGAAAGAAAGACGACAGTGTGGGTATTGCTGCCTGGATATACTGAACCTCCTCCAGGCTGCCCTGAGTTCAGACAGGCTGAGAACACAGATCTCCCATACCCACTTCCCTGCCTGGTTCTCTTTCCCATTCCATCCCAACCCACAGTTCCACGGAAGAGTCTAAAACGGGCTAACCTTAACCAAATACAAACTCTGAGCCTCCCATTGCTTCTAGCAAAAGTAACTCCATCTTGTAAAACAAATCTAAGGGCTTGAGGCCTCCTTTTCAGAACAGAATTCAAAAATGCCAATTAAGAATCACAGCTTCTTGCCAGTATACAAAATCAGGGCTGCTTCTTGAGGAAAAAAAAAAAAATAGTGGGTTTTGTTTATTGAAAAAAAGGAAGTAGGATTCCAGAGATAAAAGGAAAATCTGATATTAGAAAATCATATTGATATGATTCTCTATTTTTAACAGGCAAATATACCATCCTCAACCCCCCCCCACATCTTCCCTTGAAAAATTCAACATCCATCCCTAATAAAAGGTTTTAGGAAAACAGAAGAATAATTCCCTAATAAGACAGAAAAATATAGATTGGACACTTTTCCTCAGCAAGGTCAATAGTAAAATAAAGGTAGCATTCTATTAAAGTCAAGCTCAAGGCATGAATGGACACTGTCTCCATCACTACAGCTATTTAAAATTATTCAGGAAATGCTAGCGAGGACAATTAGATAACAAAATAAGAAGTAGGGGATCCCTGGGTGGCTCAGTGGTTTTGCACCTGCCTTTGGCCCCGGGCGCGATCCTGGAGTCCCGGGATCAAGTCCCACGTCAGGCTCCCAGCATGAAGCCTGCTTCTCCCTCTGCCTCTCTCTTTCTCTCTCTCTCTCTCTCATAAATAAATAAAAAAATAAATCTTTAAAAAAAAAACAAAATAAGAAGTAAATCACTGGAAGGGGAAGTTAATACAAGAATTATCTGCAGTTGATACAGATTTGTTTGGAAAGTCTTAGAGAAATGCCTAAAAAAAAAAAAAAGCTAATATAAATTAAAGAATGCATTCTTAGGTGTAAATATACAAAAGAGTAATGGGTTTCTTATATGCTAACCATAGCCAGTCAGGATGAGCCTAACAATAAAAGTTCAAGACCTGCACGAGGAAAATCTTTAGACCTTGATATAAAAGAAATTGAATAAATGGAATATTTCCCATATTCTCGGATGGTAAGTCTCAATGGTGTGAATGTGGCAATGCTGTACAAATTCATCTATGAAATTAACACATACCATAGAAATTCTTTTTTCTTGAACTTGACAAAATTATTCCAAAGTGAATTTGGAAGAATAAATATACTCGACTTGCCAAGAAAATTTTGCAATAGAACAACAGTAAGTGAACACTTGCAATACCAGTTATTACAATGTATGATTAAAGCTGCAATAATTAAAGATAGTGTGAGACCAGTATAAGAAAAGACAACTCAGTGGAACAGTCAAGTCTGAAAATAAACCCAAGACTCGGTAGGGATGGGGTGTTTCAAATTAATGAAGAAATGAATGTTAAATTCAGTAAACAGCAGAGACATCTGGTTAAAAAGAAAAAAAAATAAATCTGGATCCCTACCTTATACCATTTCCTTCAATAAATTCCAAATGAGCTATACACATAAATGTAAAAAATAAAACCACGGAGGTGAGAGAAAATATAGGTGACTATTTTTAGAATTCTGGAATGGGGAGAGACTGTCTCAACATGAAACCAAAGGCAAAATCCTATTTGAAGAGTAGTTTTGAAATACATAAAAAATTTTAAACTTCTATATAGTAAAAATATACCTAAGTGAAAGAACTTGAGTCAGAACAGTGAACCTAATAAAGGAAATTATATAGCACAAGACAAAAGGTTAAAATCTGTAATATGAAAAGGACACTTACAAATCAAAATTAATAACCCAATTTAATAAAATTGGACAAGGATGCAAATAAGTAATTTATAAAATAAGAAATACTACTGGCATGGGGCACCTGAGTGGCTTGGTGGTTGAGCGCCTGCCTTTGGTTCAGGTTGTGGTCCCAAGGTCCTGCAATGGAGTTGTACACTGGGCTCCCCACAGGGAGCCTGCTTTTCCCTCTGCCTATGTCTCTGCCTGTCTCTCATGAATAACTAAAATCTTAAAAAAAAAAAAAGAAATACTAATGGCCAATAAATAAATATATGAATTCAATCTCACAAGTAATCAAAACAAGCCAAGTAAGACACCAATGAAGTATCTATCAAGCTGGTGAAAATGTTAAAAAGTAAGTGCACATGGGGTGCCTGGGTGGCTTAATTGGTTATGCATCTGACTCTTGAACTCAGCTCAGGCCTTGATCTCAAGGGGTTGTGAGTTCAAGCCCCATGTTGGGCTCCACGCTGGTCATGGAGCCTACTTAAAAAAAAAAAAAAAAAAAAAGTTTATCCATTACTGGTGGAGCCATGAGGAAATAGACCTCTGTTATGTTGGTGGAACTTGAAATTGATGTAGGGATTTCTGGCAATATATTTCTGTAGGAATTATTTTTTGGTAATTAGATAGGAACAGAAAAGTATACAGGGGTACCAGCTTTGTTCATAAAAGCTAAAACTTGGTAACAACTTAATTGTCTAACAGTAGAGAACTGGTTTGATACATTGTAATGTATCCATACAGTGGAAGAGTGTGTACTTGTTACAAAGGTGCTAAGATTGTTACAGAATGAAATGGAAAAACCACAGCAATACCCGGAGATGTGAAAAGAGCAGTGTATAATCCACTGTATATTTATGTACATGCAACATCTACAGAGAGGAAAAAAATCCTAGAGGAATATATATAAAATATGAACAGCAGCTATCTACAGGTGTGTGTTTTTTTTTGGGGGGGGATAAAGAGTAACACTTTCTATAATTTTCCTATATTTTCTAATTTTTAAAAAATAGTCACGTACAAATTTCTTTTATGAAACAAAGTCAGAAGAAAATCTTATACAAAACAAAGGAAACTGATGCACTCAAGTTTAAAATTTTCCATGAATGGGTTGATCATTCTTGATCAAGAATATATTCACAGAGGATGGGGGCCCAGGTATTTCCCTTCTATTGAGAAATAACACTCCGGATATCTAAGACCAAAGAAAAGAGTATCACTCTGTTTCCTTCTCAAATTGTTAGAAAGAAGCTTTCAAAACATACCTCATCTGTTTTCTCACTTCTCCATCTCCCCACCGACTCCTACTTTTTCTGTATGTGAAAGGGAGAATGGCCCCTATGAGGACAGACAGGAATCTGTCCAGAGTGATGGCAATGCTACCCAACCAGGGGGTGAGTTCACTGGGAAGCAGGGGGGCAAGCGTGTGCAGAAGTGCAAAGCCCAGCATCCACACAGACTCACACAGACCTGCCCTGACCCCAGACCTTTGGCACCCCCATCCCATTGTTCATTATCATGTCTTGCAAGGCTGACATGCAGGTCCAAAATGTGAGCCTTTGCTCTATTTTTCATACCCATGATCCTCAAGTGCAGAAGCACAGTGCACTTGACAGATGAGGTACATGGGCCGTCTCTGGGAGTAAACAATTCGACAGTTCCCTGCATAAATTGTTCCAGTGAACCATGAGCTCAAAAATCAAGAAGTCAAAAGGCAAAAGAAAAATCAAAAGTCTCCTGTTTGCCAGAAATATTTCTACCTACACATGCAGATGCTCTGAAAAAATAAAAGCACTTCATAGGCTTTAAAAGAATAATCCTGCCTGAATGCCATCCCATTATATTGCCATTTGCTCTTGGCCCCTCTCGGAATCCCTCTTGCGGTTGGGTTTCTTTTTATATTTGATTTGTTGATATAACAGAGTCATTTTAGAGTTTGAATGTGAGATTTTACTTCCTGGCTCCCATGTTTATCTGTGGAAAGCAGCCTGTCCCACTCCTTAGGTTCTGAGCTGGGAAGTGGGTGTGTGTCAGTAACATCTGCCACATAGCATTTGTTCTGCAGCACACTGGTGTCTAGGGAGCAAGCCTGTCTGAATATTGTTTGTGTGTCCCCAACCTCAACTGATCAGTGAGACAGCTCATGTGCTGGGACCTCAGAAGGAGAGACGGTGGACAACAGATTCTTGGCTCTGGTTTCTCAACCTAGTGAGAGAAATGTCCTGAAGTCTCAGGGATATGGACCCATAAAGCAACTCTAAAACTGGCAGAGGTCGAGAGCCCTCCCCACAACCACACAGCCAGGTCCAGGCCTAGATTAGCTGGTTCCCACGTTCTTCCTGCCACCCCAGACTATGCTGCTTCTGCTCAGCTGTTTGTGGGAAAGAGAAATAATAAGTCGACCCACTAAGCATTGAACAGGATATAAATGTTGAGTGGCAAAACTATCCTAAGAACATAGATTCTTTGCATCTTTGCATTTTGGGTGACTTTTATAACCATCAAATGCAAACCTGTCAAACCTGTCAGATAAAGCCAACTTAGACGGCCGATGACCTGTCCAAGGACACGCATAGATGAGAACCGGTTTTCAAACTCTTCCTTCAGCTTGGAGCACAAGACAAGACTGGATGTGAAAGAAGAGCAAAGGCCCTAACTCAATGGAGAGAGAGAGCCTTCTACCCACACGTTTCTCTCATTTTCTTACTCCCAGGCCCTTCTTTCCCGATGGACTGGCTCAGGGAGAGCATTTACAGTTTAAAACAAATAGATGCTGCTGAGCATTAAGTTCCAAAATAGAGTCTTAAAAATGGAAAGCAGACCCTGAAGTCCTTGAAATCTCTTGATTGGCCAGCGCTGCCGACTGAGACCTGAGCCATAGAGAGAGGCAGGAGGGGTGGGGTTTATGAACAGACACAGAGGTCCCTAACAAGTGCCTTGTGTTCTGTACTGTCCTGTTAATAACACGTGGGGGCAGTCCCGGGTGTGGCCACTCTGGCCTGGACTGGCCTGGAGCCTGCACTGGCCCCTCCGGGGAAGTCCCCACACAAACCAGGGCACCTGAAGAGTCAGGCAGACACACTGAGGAGGGGCTGTGTGCATGTCTCCCAGCCTTACCCTTCCAAATGTCGGGTGTGGAAAGGGACTGTGTGCTCCTGAGCCCATGAGCACACAGTTGGGAGAATGCCACAGGGGTCCCGAGTCACAGACTGCAAAACCTACCACCTGGAGCCATGGTCCAGAGGTCCTCTTGAGCAGAGGATGCCGGAACATGAGGACCAAGACCTAAGCTAGTGCATGACACCCCAGGGGACACCATCAAGGTAAAAGGATGGTGTGTAACATCGACAGCCCTCCCATGATGCCAAAAAAAGTGCATTTCTTGCCTACCAAACACCAGATCACTCCCAGAGAAAGGCCAAGGAAGAAGGAAAGAGAACCCTGATTTTGCAAATATTTACCTAAAGAAGACAATTCAATAGATAAGTGACAGAGAGACCCTGAATAGGACTCAAGATAAAAGTTTTTCCACCAATAGTACAAATGAGAGTAGGGGGAGGATGAGGGGCAGCACTTGAGAACTCAGTTCTGGTTATTGACAGTTACATCTTTGCACACCCCAGGGTTGCAACTGGAAAATCCATGTCCAATGCACACGGGTTACTTTGCAAGGGCTACTGAGACTTTTAGCATCCTTAGCAAACACAAGGATAACCTTTCCATTTGTGCACTTAGGTACAATTATATGTGGCGTCCACAGCTTCCTGTCGGGAACAACCACTATCCGGAGAGTTGGCGCTTTTGGCACAGATCAAACAATGGGCAAAAAGACAAAAATACAGGAGATGAGACTGCTGTCCGGTTAGAAAAATGCCTACTCTGCCAGCCAGGCTGCGGCACTCGCAGTGACTCTGAGTGACTAGTGATGCTTCTCCAGCACGCGATGCCAGCCTTTCCCTTCTGGGCTCAACCTCTGTACACTGCTCACATCACGGTAAAGTTGTGATGACCACATGCCATGTGGGCCACCGTCAGACAGTTTTTCAAGCTTTCATGGAAGGAGCCACTGATTCCTATTGCCTGGGGTTTGTTACCAAAGACCACAACGTTTGACCGTGCTGAAGTTTCTGACCTTCACTATGCATTACCCCGCCTGGCTCCCCCAGCCCCCCTGGACGGGCATTCCTGGGCAGTGCTTCACATGTGGAAGCAAGCGGGACATGGAGAAGAAATAAATTAGGTGACAGGGGCAGAGCCCATGTCTCTTTATGCTGGGGACCCCCACCTCAGAGGGATAATGCTCACTAGACAAGCATTTTCTGGCTGGCCACGGGTATGATTTGTAACTCAAGAAATGAAGAGCCAGCCGTTTGGCTGTCATTCTGCTTATTTTCATTAAAATGGCAGTGATACAAACCTATTGTAGAATTATGGCAGCACAGGAATTAAAGTCATTTTAATGTGTTCTTTTAAGTTATTTTTAAGAGCTAATTTTTGCCTCTGATAATTTATTAGGGTGTTTGTGTTGGGCATTACACACACCAAATAGATTCCAGAATCCCTACAGGAACTGTCATATAAACAGCCCATCTTTGTAAAGATGAGCTCTTTATCTACTAACATCCAGGGTGACAAACATTCATGTAAACACAATTCATTTTTCTGGGCATTAAAATGGACAGACAACTGGAATCAAGACCAAGTGAATGGTGCTGGTTATCACACCGTTGCTGTTAACTTCATTCCATGAGAGGCTTTGGGTACTGGCTTCCAGGATGTCCACTGAAGAGGTATGAGGCATGAGCCTGAACACAAGAACTTCATGTTGAAATAATCTATCTTTTGCAAAGGCCATTTAGTACATGCATTAGTGGCCTGTCTTTTAGGGTAAACTCCAGGGATAGCTCCGAGCCTTTTCTCTTCAAAGAGGAGAAAAAAGAAAAGCTGTCATAGAATCTGTCTCTCATTTTGTCAAACCTCTGTTTTTTGGAACAACCTGTCTATAGTTCTATGTGGCAGATAGAGGGGGTATCTGTTGGTTTTGCCTGTCTGGCATCCTTTGCTTCTTTTGGGTAATAAATAGCACGCCTTGTGTTTCCTCATGGAAAACACCCCTTTCCCACTCTGGCGGGGAGAGTGACCCCCAAACCCCAAGCCCAGAGGTTCAATATGACCTAGCCATGCCTCAGTGATTGAGTTCAGGGACAGCCACAAAATTCTAACTCAGCTAATGAAGAGGGAAGCCTGAGACTTTTGCTAGAATCATTAGGAAAGAAGAACTTTCTTTCTTTGCTGAAACGGCAGGCTGGGAGTCTGATATGTGGTGGCCACCTCACCACCATCCAAAGACAGCCTGCCCATGAATGAAGCCAAAGCAAAGGACGGCAGAGCTGAGCCAGAGAGAGAGCCCGACACTGAGTATCTGAATCCAGAGACACCAGAAACTAGAACCACCTCAGATATGTTGGTAATATGAACCAATCACTTTTTTTTTTTTTTTTTTAACTGAGTTGGTCCAAGTTTGGATTCGGTTGCTTGCGACCAAGAGTCCTAACTCATATAGCTGTGCACTCAGAACTGGTATCTTTTTCAATTGGAAGGAAGTAGCTTCTGAATAGCTCTTAGAAAATATCGGAGAGGTTTGGTCAGAGTTCAAGAATTCTGTAGACATTCCTAACCAAGGTTCATAAAAACCAGCCACAAGCCAGAGTTAAAACACAAGAACAGAGAGCTAAGGTTTGATGGTTTGGGGGCCAAGTCCAGGAGAGGCATGCAAGACAATGGGGTCTCTTTCCCCACTGGTGGAGACCCCAGGGGTTCAGATCAATAACAATTCATGCAGAACTACAGGCAGCTAGAAAGATACTAGGAAATTCCAGAGTAAACTTGGATTAAGATAACTGACTCCAAGTCTAATTCCTCCTATAAAATAAGAGTACTTTCCTACCTCAATGGACTTCTGTGAGCTTACATGTGACAATGCACATAAACCGTTCAGGTTAGAAGTTGGCATGTAACAAATGCTGGATGTTATTGCTATTCCTATTATTATTACTGTTAATATTAATAATTTTCCATTAAACTATTATTCACAATGCTCACAGTGCCTGCTTTCAACATCTAGCACAGCTCTATGCATGTAACAGTCACTCAATATTCTTTCAATGAATGAGCTGCTGCTGGATTGCTCTGGAATTGCACACAAAAATTCTAGGAACCTCAAAAGCTTCTGGGGAACACCTATAAATTATTTTTAATTATAATTCTTGGTCAATGGGGATACTGTCCGAAATGCTTTAAATGCATTATCTGAATTAAGTCTCAGAACAACTTCAGTTGAATCACTGAACTCCATTTTACAGATGAGAAAACTGAGGCTCAGAGAGTTTTCAACATACAAGAGTGCCGGGGTGGGACACAAGCACAGGTCTGAGGGCCCCGAAGCCCATGCTTGGATTGCTCTCCGTACTGAAGCAAAGGCCTTTCCTGGGGATGCCGTGCATTCAGGCTCCTTAGAGTAGGCTGGTCTCCCCATTACACACTCTTCCTACTGCCTCTTCCTCATCAAAGCCGGCCCCCTGGAAGGGAGAGATGGGGAAACCTTCTTTTCCTTCTCTTTGAACCAAGATGATCTATAAAATGCTTTCCAGTTCTGAAATGTCTGCAAAGCTTTTTGTCCACTGCCTACCCTACTGGTTCCCACTTTGGGTCCAGTCAACTCTGGGAGGCACTCACTTCTAAAATGACAGAGGCTTGCCTTGGAAAAATGTTCACACTTTGTTCGATACAAAATACTGCTGCCTGCATTTCAAATCCTTGTCATTAATTTTGCATGGCTTAAGCTCCCCTCTCTTTATTTTCATCTATGTAAATAATGTCCTCGCTTTTTAAAAAGGCTCAATCAGGGATGAATTCCATTCTCCTATTCAAATTTGTGATCATTCTCAATTTTATTTAAAAAAAAAAAAAGAAATTCGAACATCCAGAGGACCCAGGCTTGGACAGTGAGCTAGCTGGTTCTTGCAGCTCTAGAATCCTTGGATTTCAGATCCAGATGTTCATTCACATCTCAGAATTCCAGAGGCTAACATACCTCACGATGAACCCAGATTCAAAGGGAAGCTTGTCAGTGTACCTTGGTAAACACTGGCTTGGAGCACAAATGGAAACGAATGCCTTGGAAGATCCCACGCATAAAAAATGGATGCACCTCACTCCCTTAGAGGGGAAGGCATTCTCTATGAATAATAATGTGAGTCCTATTATTTGCTGAGGGGACTGCTTGAGGCCAGGATAAGACAAATGTTTACTCTTGGCCTTAATGCACCAAAAAGGTATTAAAGTTTCAGGAGGGCTCCAGGAAGGGCGGAGTAGGAAATCTCACTGGCACTTGGCCTTGGGCTGGTTCACAGTGTGCTGCTCCCATAATAAAAGGGCAGAGGTTCCCTCTGACTCCACCTCTGCCCTTTCGCTTGGTTAATTTGGTTAATGTGAAGCAGCTCTTTAAACCAGGATTTTAAAAATGCTAACCACAGATTGGAATTCTCAGGAGGCGGTGGGGGAAAAGAATTCAAATCAAAGAATTGCAAAGAATTCACTGTGAGGGAAGGTCTCTGCGTGGGCCAACCTCGGTTGGGCCTTTAGCAAGTCTTCAACAGCCCTATAGAGTCCGGGGCGCCCTCTTGTGTTGCTGAAGAAACCCAGGCCCCAGGAGATCGGGCTCTGGGCCGAAAGTCACATGGCTGTCAGGGCAGCCGGCCAGCCTCCCCAATCCCGGTGCTGCTGCTTCCAAACCCTCCAAGGGAACATGCTTCAATCGAACAATACCCGATACTTGGGAGGGTGGCCAGACCCTCTTCTACAGGCAAAATGATGGATGTGATGACCCCTCAAGGTCACTTCCAATCTCCAAATTCTACTCTTTTGATGCTGACAACTGCTGCCACCAAGTGCTCTGATCATGGCCTAGGCCTGGGACTAGCTTCCCAACAAAAAGTGGGGTGGAGCGAGAGACAGGCTTGCTCAGAGACCACTGCAGAGGATCCCATTTCTTTCCCTTTAACCATCTGTGGGTTTTTTTTTTCCCCTTCCTGTTGCCCCTCCTTTTTGCGAGTGTTGCATAGAAACAGAAAGTGCCTTTGTACCAATTACTAGGCACTAATTTACGTTCTTCAGTGGGCGCTGGGCTTGCTGGAGAAACATTAGGATCAGGTGGGAGGGTCGGATGTGGGGGAGGCCTGGAAGGCTGCAAGCTTTTTCTCCAAGCCTGAGAACAGCCAAGAGGAGAAGAAAAAAAAAAAAAAACCTGAAAAATTTGGAAGTCAAGACTAACGAAAATGACAAAGCTGGTTTTATCTTGTTTGTTTGTTTGTTTGTTTGTGTGTTTGTTTGAAAGTCAAGAATGCTGGTAATCATAAGGCATTCAGAAATCAAACCAATGGCCTGGAAAGTCGTCTCTAACCAGGGCCCGCCACGTTGTTTCAGAGGCTCCTAGAAGAATGAACACTGGAACCTTTCCACCCACTTTTCTTCCCAATGAACTTAAGGAAGACCACTGTCAGCTACTTTCCCAACATGTCATATGATAGTTCTCCCTGGGAAGTTCAGGCTGAGAATTTCCCACAGACGTTGCAGAATGATTTGCTCTTGGAATAAGCATCAACAATTGAGACAAGAATGTAAATCTGACCTTTACATTCAGAATCCAAGCATTCACTTGGAGGTTTGAAGGTAATGGGGTGTTGCCATCAAAACAGCCCTATATTTGCTCTGCTACCTCCTCCCGACGACGGGCCCCACTCGTCCCCTCCCCTTTCCTCACCACTCATCCAAGATCTGAGGGGAAATTAGGGGAATGACGTTTTCACCCTGTAATTCCACTCTGTGTGTATCTTCTGTTGTGAAATAATAACCCTGCCAGCAGCAGCAGCTTTTCTAAGGCAACCCCACTTTGTTTTTTGCTAGGACAGCTGGATGGAGGGTGTCCGAGGACAAGGAAGTGAGGAAGAGGAGCAGTGGGTCCTTCCTACATCGAGGACTGGCAATGAAGAGCTGTTGGGTTCCCCCTGCCCCACCACCACCACCAAAGACCCCAATCCCCAGGGTGAGATCCTAGCAGTGGGCTGGGGCTGGGGCAGCCAGCCATATGGGCCATCTTCTCTTGGAACAGAGAGGGTGTTAACCTCTTGCCTGAAACCCAGAAGCAATCCTTTCAGTAGTCCATCCTTGCAATCTTTAGAAACCTCTTATCCTCTACAGCTAGAAGCCATCTGTACCTCTTTGCTTTCTTCTTGAATGTAGACTGTCATTTTTTCCGACAGGATACATGAGATTGTGTCTAGACAGTCTCACTGGGGACTGGGGTGTATACTGCCTCAAGGGGGCAAAAATTGGATCTTTGGCAGGTGAAAAAAGTTTTAGCTATTACAGTGGTTTGTGGCCTTCTCAAGGGGAGCAATACGTAAACCACTCTACAGTATATCAGTGGCACTAAGATGTCATGTGAGGGGCGGAGGATTATGGGGAAAAAAATGACTAGGGTTTCCTTACAGGAGAGAAAACCGGGTGGCGCGGGGGAGTAGAAAAACAGTTACCCGTGCAAACCCCACTCAGGCTAAGCTGTAAATCTATTTTGGATGAAGCGTGTCAGGTTATGAAATACAACAATCCACATCACTTGGGGAGTCCTAGGGAAAGAAGAACAGGGCAGAGAGAATGTCTCCTCAAAGGCCTCCCTTCTACTTACGAAGAGAAGAGAAAGTCAGAGAAAGTCGCAGAAACTGGGCATGGGCTAATGAACAGCCTGCCCGGAGGCCACTTGTGAGCTAAGGCCCCCAGCCTGGGGCCTGCGGCCAAAGTGAGACCTTGCCCTGTCCCTGAACCCCTGCCTCCCGGGTAATGGAAGTGGATCCTTTCTCACACCTCTGATGGCACGATCTCCTGAACCAAACAGTTGACTCTAAAGCTTTTTGCGGTAATTAAGGGAGATGAGTACAAGAGGCTCAGGGCAGGCCTGGCACCTGCCTAAGCAAAATCTTTCAAACTCTGGTCTCAGGGAAGGAATGTCCTGGCTGAAGGGACATTCTTGAAGAGTCCAGAAAACTTGTTTCCAGGGTTGGAGGAGACCTTCCATGGTGAGGGGCCCTCCAGATCCCTTCTGCCAGATAGTCTCAAGTATCCCAGGGAAATGTTCAAGCTGGATAAGGAAAAACAGAAGCAACTGCTCTTGGGGGTTTTGCAACTCTTGTGTCTCCTTATTTTACACGGACGTCCTTATGCTCTATTAAAAAAAACAAGTGTCATTTTTAAAACCCTTTCTGTAGAACTCGAGGGATATAACCATGATCCTCAAGCTCAACCCACTGTCACTACTTGGGGAGAGCTGACTTGAGTCCTAAAAAGAAAAATGGCACTTGGCATGGAAGTGAAGCCTAAGGTCTCTACCATTAGGATGTCAACCTTGCATGAGTCTACACCAGCTGGTTCTGAAGACCTGGATCTGGAATTTGGATATTGTTGTTTCCTTCCCCCAAAGATTACCCCCCTCAATATACATAACCATTCAAGGTGACCACAAAATCAGGAAACTTAGTATAAACTCTTTTTCTTTCTTTTAGTGCTCATGGGGAGACGTGGGTGTGGCAGGGGGTCTGCACAGTGAGTGGGTATTTGTGGAGTTAGTTTGGGGTATGTGCTCTGAGATGGGGGTGTGTGTGTAGGTGTGGATGTGGGGGCTGTGAGAGGACTTCTGTGTGCACACGGGCACACAGGTGAGGGCAGTGATATGGCTGTGGCTCTGTGGGGCAGGTGTGACAGGATAATCTTAAAACCGCTTGCCTTTAAAAAAATATATATGCCCCACATGTTTTCAGGCCAGGTACTCTTAATGGGTCCCATTGTTAAACTGGAACATTACCATGAATGCCCTCTAATGTGTCCCCAAAGTCTGGAAACGAAAACGAATGTGTTTATGGCATTTTTCAGATTAATCGTGCATCTGCTTCTTAAACTTTAGAGGCACATTACTTGAGAGGAACATCTGACCCAGAGGCTAATGAAAAGCAAATTGAGCTTAGTATTATAAAATGTAAACTGATATACTACTTAAAAATAAGTTTATCCTGGTTCCTGATTTTGAGGATACCCTATCACACACAAGCTACAAGATGCAGAATTTCTTGAGGGCTTTCTGTACGTGGAATCCTATTAGGTGCTTTGCCTATGTTATTTAATCTTTGTACAAGAACCTATGAGGAGTTCGGTGATAATAGCCTATCCAGTGGATTAAGAAACGGAGGGTCAAACAAAGAAGGATAGTAAAATTACATGCCAAAAGAGATGATGTAAATGATTAAAATAAAGGGCACTGTCGAGTAAAGAATGATCAGTTCAAGCCAATTGTTGCTGGGTAGGACTTCAGGCCCAGTACTGCCAGATGGATCGATTTTTCCAGAGAAGCCAGAACTCTGGATTTGTGACGAATCATCTGATTTCTAGATGTTAGTAACTAAACTACATTTTTATTAACTCTGTGTTGGCCAAGCCAAACAAATTTGCGAAGCAAATCCAGCAGCAGGCCTGTCTAGTTTGCAAACTTGGAATTCCAAATTGCTGAAGTTTCTCCCACCTGGGAAACAACAGGACAAACGAGAACCCAACTCAAAAGTGTGTTTTCTCTTAGGATACTGCGGAAGTAGCTGCACTGGATGAAATGCAATTTTGTTTAAATGACTCAACTTCTAAAGCCACTGGTTTTGTGGAAGTGGCAGCTGGAGGAGGCTCCAGGAGCTGGTGGAGCAGCAGAAAGGACTCTCATAGGGCCACACAGAGCAGGGTGGGGGTGTGGCTGGAATTTTAGCTGTTAAAAGCTTCATAGAATGCAGACATTCCAAGGGCTAGCTGGGATCCACCTTCTGGAAAAAACCAGGAAGCTCCTTACCTCTCCCCCCACCCCCGCCCCCCGCTTTACCCCCCAAGACAATCCAACTTGAAGCCCTATCTGCTGCAACTTCCAAATGCACAAGACCTAGAAATCTCTTCTTTGGAGTATCCTTCACACATCCCTAGTTCAGTAGGAGTATGCTTCCCACAATATTTACAGAGGGCGAGGTTTTTGTTCAACCACGTCCTGGTGTCACAGAGCCCCCCAAACGTAAAGAAGACACCTGCTATCACCATATCCCTAGTTTCAGAAGACCGACTGTAGCATTTAAAATGGGATTAACATTTCACTCGGTTTTCCACTCCTGACTGTGTAAAAGGTTCTCCTGGAACAGCTGGGCCGGCTTGCCTTATGGAGAATTAAAGAGCACCACGCATGCACGCACACATAAGCAGCCATTTCTATAAATGCCCAAGAAAAAAAAAAAAAATCACTCGGCTGAATGGGTCACGTCTCCAGGAATCCTTTTTTTCTAAGACAGGAAGACTCAGGTAGCGCCCACGCCCACAGAAACCCTGCAGGCCTCCCCGGCCACCGGCCACCGGAGCGGGCAGCTCCCTGAAGGAGAAAGTGCCTTTGCTCAAGGTGGCAGTGGGTGTCGGGGTGAAGTGAACCCCCGGGGGACGTGGCTGACAAGGCCAGGCCCGCCCAACAGCTGCTGGTGAGTAACACCCTGGGGCTAATATACCCCTACCTCACCCTGGGGGGAGTGACGCTAAAGGTCACATCCCCCAGTTCAGGCACACATCTGCCTGCCCCCAGCCTTGCAGACACAAACTTTGTCAACTGTGCTAGTTTGATGGCAACTTAAGAGGACAACCCCAAACAGAACCTGATTTTGCAGGAACCACGCAGGAAAGTCAGTTTTGCTCCTGTGCCAGCAGCCACCTCCACAAGGAGCACTGTCCAAAGGAAATAAAACCCGACATGCAGTTACGTGGCCTTCCTCTGAAAGAGCAAAACCAACCCAACCCAACCAAGTATCATTCTCAAACCACAGGCCCAGGGCCTCATCTTGAGTGTACCGACAATCACACCAAAGAATGACAGTACTTTGCTAAGTAACTCCAACAGCCTCTTAAATATCGCGTGGGATGGAGGGAAAAGAAGTTCTAGGAAAAGATCAAGTCCTGTGCTTCCTTATCAGAACAGCGGTTGTAACAGGACCTTTACTAAAGATGTGGAGATAGCATGGCCCAACCCTTTCCAACTTTTTCTGAGTGTGTTACCCAGAACCAGCACAATTGGCTGACCAAGAATCTCGGGAAGCCTCCAAAGCCCATCTTAACCTGCTTATGTCTTTTCTGGCCACATCCCTTGGGCCAGCCCTTGCCTTTTGGTGTCCCTGGGAGAGACCCTGGTTGCAGGAGGGAGCCTGGATGTCAGGCCAGGACCACACCTCCTCGCTGACTGTTCAGGGTGCAGGGTGCCACCAATCATGGTGGTGGCGGTGGCGGTGGCGATGGTGATGGTGGCGGCGGTGGGGAATCGGCTGTGGAATCTCCTTAAAAAAAGGCTAACTAGTCATGAAGTTAACCCCCTCCACCATCACTTGATCAAACTCCTCTGCTGCCCGAAGCAGTGTTATTTTAAACCTCCCTGGGGACTCTGGGCCAAATTTAAAACCACCTTGGCAAGCCCTGAAAAAGTAGCAAGCACGGGGCTAAATGAGTCCTTAGTCATCCCTAAAAGGCTCCCCGTAAACTGCTTCTCCCCAGGTTTGGGGCGCGTCTCGCTGCAATCCCACAAGAGAATCAAATAAAAGCTACGCCATTTGACCTCCCCGATGCCAGCGTGTGCCCAGGTGGGGTGGCCCCACGGCCGTGGGGTGCGGGAGCCCTGCGAGGGGGGGCGGGGCGGGGAGCGGAGCGGAGGGGAGGGGAGGGGAGGGGAGGGGAGGGGAGGGGAGGGGAGGGGCGGCACCACTCCCCGCGAAGCCACGCACAGGGGCCGGCCCTCGGCGCTCGCTCCCCGGCCTGCCGGGTTAGGGCTCTCGGCGGCTCCTGGAGACGGGAGACGCGGCGCGAGGGGGAGCCTTCGGTCTCTCCGCGGCTCAGTCAGTTAAAGAGTCGAACGGCAGCACCTGATCCAAAATACGGGCACCCTCGAGGCCGAGTGTGGTGTCCTTAACGCCCCGAAAGGCTGCCCAGCCAAAGGTCAACTAACCCCAGAGCTGGGCTGGGCTGGGCTGGGGTGGGGGGTGGGGTGGGGGGGTGGGGGGAGGGAGCCGCCGCTAACCTGTATGCACTCTGTAATGGGCTTTGAGATGGGAGGATTTTCCATAGACTTTCCCACAGCCACTGTAGGGGCACTTGTGCCTCTTTTCGGAGGCGTGTTTCCCCTTCGCAGCCACTCCGGGGTGGAGGAGGGAGAGCGGGCTGGGCGCGCCGCCAGGATCCTGTCTCTCCTCGGGGCTGTGAGAAGGACTCGACCCAGATTCGGTGGTCACGTCGCTGTCGGATCCCATATCCTCATCCGGACTCTCCAGACTGTCGCTGCACACCGAGGGGGTCTGGATGGGTCGGTACTTGTTCAGGTCCAACAGGCTCTTGGCGATGGTGACCAGCGTGCAGTAATCCTTCCAGGCGTCCCCCGGGTCGCCGTGCTCCTTGGCCACCTCGCGCTCAGGGAGTCGCAGTCGCTCGGCGTCCGGGGCGCCCCCGTGCTCCGGCACCGCAGCGCGGTTCGAGATCGACACCAGACACTGGGCGGCCACGAAGTCCATGTAGGCGGCCGCGGACATGGTGCGGGCGGCGGCAGCCCCGGCGGCGCGGCCCAACTCGGCGGTGGCTGCGGAGGTTCGGCGCGGCCGGCCCTGGCCTCGGACGACGAGCGCGGCGCGGCGCGGCGCGGCGCGGCGGCCAAGGGGGCGGGGGCGGGGGCGCGGGCGCGGGGCGCTTCCGACTCGCAGGAGCGCGAGGCGACCTCAGCCCCTCATCTTTACGTAACCGGCAGCGCCTCCGCACGCAGCATCCACGGCCTCGGGCTCCGCCGCGCCGCCGCCGCCGCCGCCGCCGCCGCCCGCGCCCCGCTCCCCGCGCCCCGCGCCCCGGCGCGAGTCCCCCCGACGGGCGCGCCGGCCGCTCCGAGCCGGCTCCCTTGGAAAGATGCCACACGTGGCGGCCGCAAGTTTATTCGCTTGAAAACGCCCCCGAGGCGCTGCGAGAGGAAACTGCAACGGAGGTACACGCCCTCGGCCGCCGGCCTCTCTCCGTCGAGCCGCAGCCCCGGGTCCCGTTCACCCGAGCACCCGCACGCGGGGGGCTCGGGCCGCAGCGAGCGCCGGGTCTAGGACGCGCCTCTCGGCCGGTCCGCGGGCGCCCTCCGAGCCCCTGCGCCGGCCGGTCCGCACCGTTCCGGCATTCTCTCGCTCAGTAACAATTTCGCAGAATCCCATCACGTCACAACCCAAACCCCCTCCAATTGGCCAGCGGGGAGGGTGATTCAACTCTGTTTACTTTCTCCCCCTGCCAGTCAGCGCGGCCTCCCGGCGGAGAGGTGCGTCTAGGACTGAGGCGCGCGGCCAATCCGGCCGTTCCGAGCCGCCGCCTCGTGCTACCCCGACAGCCTCGAACGCGGGCACTTAAAAGGGTAACAGCCGGGCAGGCCGGCGGGGCGCGCCGCCTCCTCCCCGGGAGCGCCGGGCGGCTCCCCCCGGCCCGCGCGCTCCGGGCGGCGGGGCCGGGGCACGCGCCCCCCGCACCCCCAGCCCCACCCCGCCGCCCCGAACCGCTGGCGCTCGTTCCCGTGACAACAGAAAACTTGGCGCCCGGCTTCCCAGCTTGCAAACGGTTAAGTGGCTTCCTGCAAACGCTAGAGTCCCAGCAACCAGCCTTCCAATCGAAAGTAAGTTGGTTGATGTCACTGACATTGGCCCGGCCAATCAGAAGGGGCGTTCCGAAAGCGAGCGCCCCGCGCCTGGAAACCCCGGGAGCTGTAGTGAAACTGGACGCAGCCTTGTGTGTCGTGTTGCTGGTAGTAAAAGTGAGATGTGTATGGGAGGGCAGGGGTGATGAGTAAATGCGATGTGAGTCAATACTTAACAACAACAACAACAACCAAATGTCAGGCCAAGTTGTCCAAGAATAAGCACAAATGAGAAGGCATCATTTCTTTCTTTGTGTCTTTTCTTTTCTTTCTTTCTTTCTTTCTTTCTTTCTTTCTTTCTTTCTTTCTTTCTTTCTGTTTGGGGATGCAGCATACTTTTGGGTAGGTTTTTAATATACATGCAATGTGAGTCAATACTTTAAAAGAAACTAAATATGTCAGGCGAAGTTGCACAAGAATAAACACAAATGAGAAAGCATCATTTCATTTCCCCCCCTTCCAGTTTGAGGCTGCAGCATGCTTTTGGGCAGATTTTTAATAATTCCTTCAATCCAGGGACCCCTGGGTGGCTCAGTAGTTGAGCGCCTCCTTCAGCTCACGGTGTGATCCAGGGATCCTGGGATCAAATCCCACATCAGGCTCCCTGTGGGGAGCCTGCTTCTCCCTCTGCCTGTGTCTCTGCCTCTCTCTGTGTGTGTGTCTCTCATGAATAAATAAATAAAATCATAAAAACTCCTATTAATGATCCTTCAAGCCAATGCATTGACTATGACCAATTCATCTGAAAAATGTAGGGCTGACAAAAGTTCTGTTTAAACCGAATTCTTGGGATGCCTGGGTGGCTCAGTGGTTGAGTCTCTGCCTCTGGCTCGGGGTGTGATCCTGGAGACCGGGGATCAAGTCCCAGGTCAGGCTCCCTGCATGGAGCCTGTTTCTCCCTCTTCCTGTGTCTCTGCCTCTCTGTCTCTCTCATAAATGAATAAATAAAATCTAAAAAAAAAAAAAAAAAAGCCTTTTTTTTACTGTCTCACTATTCTTACAGGAAATACCCCATCTTTGCTTTTGGGATACCTTTTCATTCCTCTCCTTCCTTAGTGCAGTTTATTCTAGGTAAGTTATTTTAGTTTTGTTTTGAAGTTACTGTAACCCATCTTCAATTAAATGCAGACAAAAATTTGTATGACTCTTTTTAAAAACACCATTTTCTTTCCATAGACCCTTAGATGTGATTTCAGGGTTTGTTTCTCTTCCCTCACTTTACAACGCCAAGACTGAGATGTATAGAAGTGACTTGTCTATCTTATCGGGTAGATAGTGACAGAGCTCAATTGAAACCATAAATCTAATGATGGCCAAGCCCTTTGGGCTTTAAAACAACTGGGCTCTTCGATTTTGTGAAATATTAACTGTGCTAGACAGATTCTTAAGAACTGGAAGGAGCCAGAGATCCTTAGGTATTGAATATTGTGGCATTACGGGATCAATGATTAGCATGGGTCTTGGAGTCTGATTAACTCAGTTTGCCCCTCCCTCTGAATGAATGATGGGTTGTTTTCCATCTTGAGAGCTGAGAAAAGAATCTAGGGCTAATGCCTCTTGCAGGAGGCAAACCATCAGCACAACTGGTTAAAAATACATTGATTTGGGGATCCCTGGGTGGCGCAGCGGTTTAGCGCCTGCCTTTGGCCCAGGGCGCGATCCTGGAGACCTGGGATCGAATCCCACGTCGGGCTCTCGGTGCATGGAGCCTGCTTCTCCCTCTGCCTATGTCTCTGCCTCTCTCTCTCTCTGTGTGACTATCATAAATAAATAAAAATAAAAAAATATATTGATTTTCCTAATTGGGTATGAGAGGTACCTGCCTCTTAGTGATACAGATCCACTGAGGTCCAACCATGGCCCTCACTGGCTGTTAGCCTTGGTCAAGGGTTGGGAACATTACTCACACCAGTTTCCTGGTCTCTAAAGGTCCAAATTAACACTCCCAGTTTGAAGGCCAGTATAGTTTATTTTGACTTTGCTTTTGAAGTGATACAGGAAGATACAGCAGTAGGTTGAGTATATGGAAAAGTGAAGTTTGGAAAAGGGGTGGCAGTCAACCACGAATGTTATCATCACCATCACTGTCACCATCACCAGCATGGAAAAGTAGGTGCATCATGGCATGTGAAAGTGATGCCGTCTTAGAATTCTTGCATTCTAATCCCCTTAATTTTAGAAAAGAATTCACTGAAGCACAGGGGAGTTTGCCTACTTCATAATTTTTCTGGGACAAACTCTGTCCCCAAGGATAGATGATCATTTAGAAATTGCCTTTGCTTGCTTCCAAAACCAATGGTATCTCTCCAGGGTCTCTAGATCACCGCCTATATAGTCTCTTGAACTTGCATTGCAAATGGGCATTGCACTGGGTACCTACAGACAGCCCTAGAGTTAATTAACATTGGGATTGTTCTAGAAGAGAACGAAAGTCTGATCTTTCCTTGGACATTGAAATCCAGGGACTTGAATGAATCAATCATCATAAGTTTTTTAAAAATACAAACTTTCGCCTCCCTTACATCTTGCCCTCTTCTCTTTTATTAATTATCTTTAATTTAGTTTGGTTTGGACTGGGCATAGACCATGAATTTTTCCAACTCATTCATTTCACAGGTACAAAGTAATAAAAGAAAAACCTAGATTTCATGCACATGAGTTTCTCTCACATATTTATAAATGTATCTGCTGCTTGACTTGATTTAGAATAGCTTTTTAGAACCCAGAAATCCTAGAATTATAGAATGCTTTCCCCTTTATCTCTTTTTCCACTCATTCCTTATTCAGATACTTATGTTTCAATCAGGGAGCTAGGCATGAGGGAGTACAGAAATGACAGTCTATCCTTAATGACACTTAATATGTTAAAAACAAATTATATATTATATATTATTTTATATATATTACAAGTAATTCCTATATAACATATAATATATAATACATACGTATGCATATATACATACATTATTTATATGATATCACAAAATAGCATCAATCACAAGTAATTCCTACATCAGTATTTTTTCCGTGTGTAATTTAACAACAAGCTCTCTTGGGATGTGCGTTATAATAGTTTTATGATTAAAATCAGCTTACACTGTTTTGCCAGCATGTAGTTGTCCCAATTAAATTCTGGCAAAGTAAATTATCCCAAATTAATATGAATCATTTCTAATTACAATGAATAATTTACCAGTAAAGTATATATTATGCCACATAAATATGAGAGATCTGTTTCTCCCCAATTTAGTCTTTGTAAATACACATTTCAAATCCACACAAACCAACTGGGAGGAGCACAGGAATTCAAAGACTATGACTGTGCTTCTAGTTTATAAGTATGTGTTTTCCTCTCTACATTCTGTCTGAGGCTTGGCTTTATTATTCAAGTTCTCAAGAACAATCATTTATGGGCTTGTAGCTAGAAGTCTTATTTTCTGTGCATCCTAAAATTATTATCATTATCACCTCCAGAAGAGGTGATGCCTACAGTGAGCTGATTTTTTTGAGCAGTGTTTAGGCCAGCCTGGGGCAGAGAAGGGGCCTCCTGGGCCTGAGATGAGCAGTAGGACCTAGGCAACCTCTTAGAGGGATTCCCTTATCTGTGAATGAACAGGATTAGATGAATATATCTCCATAGTACCTTACAAACTCCAAATACTCTAGCCATCTACCCCCCTCCCAAAAAATCATAGGGGAAAAAACGGAACAAGACTTGGGTTCTTTAAACACCATCTCATCTGCTGTACATCTACAAACAAGTCTTTATTTTATGGTCTTTTTTAAAAATTTAGATTCAATTAATTAACATATAATGTATTATTAGTTTTAGAGGTAGACTTTAGTGATTCATCGGTCTTATATAATACCCAGTGTTCTTTACATCGTGTACCCTTCTTAAGGTCCATCACCAGTTACCCCATTCCCTCCACACCCCCAAGTGAAGGTCAGAATATCCGAAATCAGTACTTAATGGGCCAGCAGGCACAATATAAACTTGCCCGGAATCCCTTAAATCCTTTTTTCCCCTTAATTTCATGGTCTCACTTTTTTCCCCCTTCAAGCTAGCTTGTGCAAATTTTCCACCCTAGCCCCAGCCGAGGAAATTCCAGGCGATTGCAACCCATTCCCAGTACCCTTCCCTGGAGATTTTAATCCAAACTGAGCCCGGGGGCAGAGTCCCCCCCCCCTCCACGCTCTGGGTGGAGCTAATCACCTGGGGCTTAATCTAAAATACATATAGCCCAGTGTCATCTTTGCCCAAGGCCCAGGGAGGTTTAGGTTAGAACAGTACTCCGTACGTAGTGGGTTCCGCCAACCCTGGCGTTTCTCACTCTTTCCTACAGGGAGGCGTGGACGGTGCTGGGCAGAGCTGCCAGCTTCCAGGCGGGAAGGAAGGAGGAGAACAGATGGCCCGCTGGGGGGAGGGGATCACGTGTCGGACCTCACTCGGGGCTGGATCCAGACTTGTTTCAGGACCCAGGCCCTTTGGCTTCAGCGACTCCACCTAGGCACAGAGCATGTATCTGGGGCGAAGCAGTGTTCATTATAGTGAAAGCTGGGGAGTTAGGGGAAGATGGTGAATTTGGGGAGGGGGGGCGGGGCTGAAGGGATCGGGGCTTCCAGCAAAGGCAGTGTTCTGGATTTGAAATACAATCCGGTACAGCCCGATCTGCCGAAGCCCCCGTGGCCATAACGTCAGTGAACGCGCAGCGGCTGGAGAGGGAGGGGGGCTCGGCCCGCGCGGAAACTTGCACAACGCCCTACTTTGCTCTCGCTCCACTTAGCAGCCTTCCGCAAAACTCCAGGCCTCTCCTTCGCCGAGCAGAAAGGCCACACGTTCATGCATATGCAGGAGGATAAGTTTAGCTAGCAGCCCCCGGCGCGCGGAGAGGCCCTGCGCGGCGCACCGTGCCTCACCCGCGCTCGGGGGCGGGCGCTCGGCGAGGGCAGCAGACAGGCGGGCGGCGCAGCCACTTGCGGGCTGCGCGCTCGGCCTGGCATCGCCCTTTTAAAAAGTCTTCCGCAGGCGGCCGCCGCAGCAGCAGCCGGAGGAGCCGGGTTCATCTGAGGACAGCCCCAGTTCTCAGAAATCCCTTCCCTGCTGGAACATCTAGCTCCCTTTACTGCAGTTGAACAAACTGCCCTAGATTGGGGGATGAGGAACCCGCCCCAAACTCGTGCAAGGAGCTCCGGGCGCCCGCGCCCACGTGAGCTAACCTTGAAATTAGCCCCCGCACCCTGGCGGGAGGTGGGGAAGGCCGGCGGGGGTGAAAGTGGGCGGGGGCCAGCTGTGCGCCCCGTGAGGCCTCAGCCCTTGGGTTTGCGCCCTCCGCTGGCGCGTACCGCCCCCACCACCCTGTTTCATAACTCTATCGGGTTGCATTTTTTTTTTTTCTTTTTTAAACTCCTCGGGGTAAGATAGGTGTGTGTGTGTGTGTGTGTGTGTGTGTGTGTGTGGGCGGAGGTTGCGGGGCGGGTGGAGCCACCTTCCCCATCCCCCCAGCCCGCGAGGAAGAGGAAAACCTGCCCTGCGGTCTCCCCTGGGAACACTGCGGAGTAGGGTGTCGGGATGACATCAGCTTCTAAACATAGCCCGCACCGCACCCCAACTCCGAGCGCCGCTCGCAGGGCTGGGGCGGGAGCGCGGGGAGCGCAGGGAGGCGGGTGCTGCTGTCCGCGGGCGGGGCGGGGCGGGGCGGGCCGGCCGGGCGGTGCGGGAGGAGATGACTTTGCAGGAATCCTGCTCGCAGAGTTTGCCGGCAGCCTCTCCCGCGCTGCTGGGGCCGCGGGCTTAGGAAACATTCCTGCCTTTCCGCGCTCCCCGCTGCCCCACAAAAAGCCACATGCACACGTGCGCACGCACGCAACCCTGGGAGCTAAGGTGTCTTTCTTTATATAAATCAGCCCGCCCTGAGCCGTAGCGCCCCGGTGGGGGCCGCCCGGGGGCACCCGCGCCCTCCAGCCTCGCGCCTGCCTCGGGGCTCAGCCCGCGAGGGGGTCGGCGCGGCCCTCCCGGTGAGTCAGAAGGGCTGTGTTTCCTGTGGTTGTTGTGGAACAGTTTGTCCTTTTTACCACCTCCCCCCCCCCCGCCCGGTCTCCACCCCCTTGGTAAATATAGCGCTCACGTTTCATCATCTCTTTGTCCAACGAGCGCCAGACACCCCGGCCCGCGGCCCCCGCCGCCTCCCCCTCCTCCCCGGTCGCGGTTACCTCGCATAACCCCGCGCGGGCAGGCGGCGGGCAGCAGCCTGCCCCGCGGGCCCCGCCAGCCCTGCGCCCCAGCGCCTCCCGGAGCGGCGCGCCCCCACCCCCCCTCCCGTCCCCTCCCCTGCTGCCAAGTCCCGCTCAAGTTGTGCCCCCAAGCCACCGCCCCGCCCCTCCGGCCCGGTGTCCCGGGGACCCAGTCTGGATCTGTGTAGGTGCTGGGCGTGGACACCCCTTCTTCGCGGCCCCGGGCGTCACCCCGCCCTCGGGCCGGCACTGGGCCTTCCGCTTACCCACCCCCCCTCCACCCCCCGGTCCCCCTCCCGAGCGCAGGTGACAGTGTGAGCTGCTGGGACTGATTCACAGCTAAAGCTGCGACGCGTACTTGTAGGGGTGGGGGTGGGGGGCGCTTAGGGAACGTCTCCTTCGCGCCCGCTCACCCCGGAGGGGAGTGGGCTGCAGGGGCGGGAAGAGCTAGGTGGGTGGCTAGCAGCCGAGAAGCGCGTGCCTACCCTTCCCTTCTCCCTCTTCCCCTCCCGGTTTCATTTCCACACATACAGCCACCCACCGGGGACCGGAGGCGGCTGGTGTTCTCTGAACGCAGGGAACTGGCTCTCTCTGTGGTCTCCTGTTTACTTCCCTCCTCCTCTTCCCCCTCCCTCCTCCTCGCCCCCACCGCCCCACGCCGCCTCCCGCCCCCAAGCAGCTGGGAAAGCTGCAGCAAAACACTGCAGTCATGAGATTTCCCTGGACCCGAGCTGTGGCCTGGGTTTGCCCTGCCCTGCCCTGCCCTGCCCTGCCTTGCCCTGCGTCCACTTGGGGCACTTGGTCCTGGAAAGAAAGGCTCTTGGGGCTCCCCATCCAGGAATGTGGAAGAGGTGACAGCCTCCCCCCACCTCCCTCCCTCTTCCTCTCCCCCCTTGGCACCAGATACCATCCTGTGGGGGCTCCGCCTGGCTGCCTTTTTTGGCCAGGGCTCTGGGCCACCCCCGTGAGTGGCCACCTGTCCAGGGAGGGGCAGTGAGAGAACTGCCGGGGTGTGAGAACTCCGTATCCAGGATGCTGCAGGGCTGCCTGATTTGCCATCACAGGCTGTCCTGTGCCTGCTGGGGTGCCCAGAGTCCCCTGCTGACCCAGGCTTTCAGGCAGAGCCCCCAAAACCTGCTCCGGGGGACCCACCATCTCCTTAGGGAGTCTGGCAAAACCTTCCCTTTCTAAGCTTGCTTCCCAGCTGGGAAGAATTCAGCCTCTCTTCCTAAGTAAGTTGAATGAACAAAGAGCTCTGGGGAGGCCTTGAGGGTGAGCTCTGGGTGCCCACTGCCTGGAGTTCACCCCTATTTCAAAACCACCCCTTCACCATCGCTCTCTGCTCCACTGCCATGGTTACCAGCTCCCTGTCCTTCGGCAGCACAAGCGTTGAGCAGAGGCAGAAACAAACAAGGGCATTTTAAATGTTCTTTTAAATATTCCCAAACAACAGCCTTGGTATTTGGGTAGTGGAGAAGAGGGAATAGAAGTCCTGACAGTTCCTTGGTTTCCTTCTGACCCTGTGACCCTGAATCAATCCCTCACCCTAATTGGCCTCTCAGCTGCCAAAGGGAGGGAAAGAAGCTTATTGAGATACTAGAGCCTGGAATTGAGAACAGAACAGGTCCACCCACGCTGGTGAATCTTACTAGTTCTCCCCTCCCCCGCAGACTTATCCACACCCACCCCGCCCCCCGCAACCCAGCTGCTGGGGCTATACCACCATCAGCCCAGCCACCCCTGCTTGCCGCTGTCTTTTGCAGCATGTCTTGCGTATTCCCTCTCATTCCCAGAGATTCTGGCGTGGGAATCACGGTCCTCCACCTCCACCCCACCCCACCCCATCCTTGTTGACGTTTTCTGGGGAATTTAGCAGCCTTGCGGAATAAGGACCTATCTGGAACCCCAGACCTTACACTGCAACCATTTCTCCCTCCACCTTGCCTTGGAGTTTTGTCATGTGGGTACCCCCCCTTTTTTTTACCTCTAAACAGCACCACCTCTGCTCTTTATATCTCAAGCGTTCTGTTCCTTGCCCAACTCATCTTTCCCTTTCCTAATTACCCCATTTGAGCCATTCTTTGACCTTATTATGACCTCCAACCTACTTTTTCATTGTTCCTGTCGCCCTTATAGCCTCACTACCCTCCTGTCCAGCTTAGATTTCATGCTCTCTATCTGTCCCTATGGCATCCATACACACCTCACTTTCTTCTTCCTGGGACCACCGCCCTGCTCCCCCACCCCCGGCAAAACCCTGATTCTGTCCAACGTAACTAACTAACACACTGGGCACAAACAACAGTGCTGTCGTCACTAACTTTACGATCATAAACCTCAAGTGGGCTCTCAGTGCTGCCCTTCTGCATTTCCCTAGTCGGTTAGCTCTCTCACACTCCGAAACACACTGTACTTCGTAGCCTCAGATACCGCGTAGCTCTCCCCTTCCTCACTCCGAGCTGAAAACCCTGCTTCTTAATCACCGACCGAATAAAAGCAATTTCACAAGCACTGCCTCCTCTTCCCCAGCACCACCGCTTCCACCCGGCCTGCCTCTCTGCCTGCCTCTGCCTCCCCTCCTGCCACACGGAGGTGGGATCCCTGACCCTATCTACAGCAGACCCCCCACTTGGCACCAAGGTCCCTCCCTCTCTTGACCATTTAGTGGCTGCTCCTGGAGTTCTCTCTCCTGCTCATCAGTTGTTGTCTCCTCCTCCTCCTCCTCCTCCTCCTCCTCCTCCCCCTCCCCCTCCCCCTCCCCCTCCCCCTCCCCCTCCCCCTCCTTCTCCTTCTTCTTCTTCTTCTTCTTCTTCTTCTTCTTCTTCTTCTTCTTCTTCTTCTTTGATTTTTATTTATTTGAGAGAGAGTGAGAGAGAGAGACCATGAGCTGGGGGGCAGAGGGAAAAGGAGAAGCAGACTCCCTGCTGAGCAGGAAGTCTGACATGGGGCTTGATCCCAGGATCCTGAGATCATGACCTGAGCTGAAGACAGATGTTTAACCAACTGAGCCATCCAGGCACCCTAGTTGTCCCCCTCTTCTAAATAATTCATGTTGGGGATCCCTGGGTGGCGCAGCGGTTTGGCGCCTGCCTTTGGCCCAGGGCGCGATCCTGGAGACCCGGGATCGAATCCACGTCGGGCTCCCGGTGCATGGAGCCTGCTTCTCCCTCTGCCTGTGTCTCTGCCTCTCTCTCTCTATCTGTGTGTGACTATCATAAATAATAAATAAAAATTAAAAAAAAATAATTCATGTTGACAGAAAAACATGGTGTACTCCATTTTTTTTTAAAGAGAGAGAGAGAGAAAGAGCACACATGCATGTGTGAGCAACAGGGGTGGGGCAGAGGGAGAGGGAGAGAATCTTAAGCAAACTCCATGCTCAGCACAGAGCCCAATGAGGATCTTAATCTTAGGACCCGGAGATCATGTCCTAGCTGGAATCAAGAGTCCAACACTTAGGCGACTGAGCCACCCACAACCCCCCTTCATCTATCTATCTATCTATCTATCTATCTATCTATCTATCTATCTATCATCTATCTATCGCGTTAGCTCTAAATTCCTCTCCGTTATTACTCCTTTTGCCACTTTTTCTTGGCTGCAAACATCTCAAAGTTGCCTGTGGGTCTACACCTCCTATTCTCTCTTGGTCTTGTGCCAATCTGACTTTCACTGTCCTTGTGCCACCAAAACTGCTCTTGTCAGCGTCACAAATGAGCTCCATCCTATGGAATCTGTTAGCCAGGTATTTCACTTCATGTAACTGGAAGCAAAGAAAACCAAGGAGTGGGCAGTGAAGTAAGAGAAAAACAGAAAAATAGGCCATCTCAGAAGCAAAGGGAAGAAATTGTTTCAGGGCAAAGAGTTGAATTCTTTTTTTTTTTTTTTAAGCTTTTTGTTTATTTCTTTATGAGAGACACAGAGACATAGGCAGAGGGAGAGGCAGGTTTCCTGAAGGGGCTCCACGCAGGACTCCATCCCAGGACCCCGGGATCACGACCTGAGCCAAAGGCAGATGCTCAACCACTGAGCCACCCAAGTGCCCCAAAGAATTGAATTTTTCATCTCTTTTGCTGAGTTCGATTCTCCTGGCTCTATAAACATTGGAGGGCTCTGTCCTTTGGCCTCTTTCTATGCTCAGCCTCTTGGAGATGTAATCCTTACCTTCTATCTGCTAATGACTCTCAAATTTTACTCTTTGGTCTAGACCTCACTCGTGAATTTCACACTTGATTATCCAACTGTTCATCATTTCCATTTTGAATATCTAACCGGCATCTCAAACTCAACATACTCAAACGGAACCATGGATTTTCTCTCCCCACAATGGCTCCATACAAAGCCCCCCCCCCCCCCCCCCCCCCGCCCTCAATCTCAGAACTGCAGTTGCCTTCTGGATGCTCTCTGTGCTCCCACCTTGCCCTGGCTTCTTGTCTCAACACAGTTGCCAGAGACGTCATTCCTCTGCTCAAAACTCTGCAGTGATCCCCATCTCACTTGGAGTTACTGTCCCCAGGTCCTTACAATGGGGACGGAGATGAGGCCCATTCCTCCATCTGCCCAAAATGTGACTTTCTAACCTCCTCTCCTGCTTGCACCCACCCTCACTCTGCTGCAGCCACACTGGCACCTCGCTCACTTGGGAACTTACCACTTTATTTGCAATAGCTCTTTCTTCTACCTGGAACCTCTTCTCTGAGAGGGTTCTGCATAGAGCACCTATGGGTGGCTCAGGTGGTTAAGCATCTGCCTTCTGCTCAGGTCATGATCCTGGGGTCCTGGAATCGATCCCCACATTGGACTCCCTGTTCAGAGGGGAGCCTGCTTCTCCTTCTCCCTGTGCCCTCACCGCCTGCTCATTCTCTTTCTCTCTAGTGAATAAATAAAATCTTAAAAAAAAAAAAAAGAAAGAAAGAAAGAAAGAAAGAGGGATCTGCTTGGCTCACTCCCTTACTTTTTTCAAGTCTTTGCTCCCCTGTCCCCTTCTAAAAGTGGTCTGCCCTGGCAGTTCTATTTATAGAGCTCCTGCCATTGCAGGAGTTTCTATAAATTTCTTTCTACATTTACTGCTATATTCTCTTTTTTCCTGTGGCACTTAGCATATTCTGACATGCTCCACAGTTTGCTTATTTATTACTTTTGTCGTTTATTGTCTGTTCCTGCAATCTATTTTACTTTCTTCCCTTTCTCCTCCTCCTCCTCCTCCTCCTCCTCCTCCTCCTCCTCCTTCGTCTTCGTCTTCTTCGTCTTCTTACTAATTTTTCGGCCAGTGTATTCTTGGTGCCTAGAACAGTGCCTGGCAGATAATAAGCTTTCAGTAAAATGTGCTGAGTGTTGAGTACACAACAGTTATAATTTTTTTGTTTGTTTGTTTGTTTGTTTTTAGAATCCTGGCAATGTGCCAGGCACTCCAAAATGCACTGTATGGTCTTGGCACTTGTGGATGACAGATAAAGAAATTAAGGTTCAGGGAGGGCAAATGACAAAGCCAAGCTCCCACGGTAGCAAAGCTAGGATTTGAGCTCAGGACTCATGTTCCTAAACTCTCCATTTTTGTGCCCCTGCAAATAAGGAAGCTGTAAGGCCAAGAGTAAGTTCTTTTTGTTGTGGCTGCAGAGAAGTGCATTGGCTTGTGACATCTCTGCACGTCACCTGAGGATGTGTGCAGAAGCAAGATGGATCCCCTGGTTCCTTCCCGTACTCCTAGTCTAGTGCTGAAGGAAGGGTCAAGGTGATAGGCAAGGACATGGCCATCTGTTTTGCTTACCCTAGAGTATTTTGGCCACTTTGAAAGATGTTGGGCATATTTGTATTAAAGAGACAGCACAGGGCAATAGATTTGTTTCTTGCTCACTATACATTTTAAACAAGGATTGGCTGGGGTCTCTATTAATTTAAGACTCAGGTTGATGTTCCATTTGGAACATCGGAGTCATTATTCCTCCTTACATTTTGTTTGTCACCATCATAGCCATAAAGAGAACAGGAACCATGATCTTTCCAGGTGCCCAGAAGGCCAAGAGCTAGAAATATTTCTTAGGTCCATGTCCAGTATGACTCAGTAAGCTTTTGATGGACTAATCCTCTTACAGATGACAGTGATAAAACTCTGGATGATATGTAAAAATCGATGACCTGAGGTCTCTGGAGAGTGAACAAAAGCAGGCAGGTAGTGGAAAAGAGTTGGCTTATGGAAGATGGGAAAGACATGAAGATGGCTTTTGACTTGAGGGTAGGTCCTAATTCATACCATTTAAAATGGTTAAAATAGGGGCACCTGAATGGCTCAGGTTGTGATCCCGGGGTCCTGGGATTGAGTTCTGCATCGAGCTCCCCACAGAGAGCCTGCTTCTCCCTCTGCCTATGTCTCTGCCTCTCTCTCTGTGTCTCTCATGAATAAATGAATAAAGTCTTTTAAAAAGTAAAATAAAATAAAATATCATCTTCAGCTAACAATTTTCTGTGGATGTATTCCGTTACATTCTTCCACCTTATTATTTAAAGAGATGATTTATTTTTTGAATAAGTAAACATTCACATGCTTCAGTTAAAAAAGTATAAAAAGCTGTATAATGAAAAATCTCTTTCCCAACCCTTCCCTTTTCTTGTTATCCTTTTCAGAAACAAATAAATATTACTCTTCCCTCTACCATTTTTTTAGGGTAAATCCTTCCTGAGATATTTTATGTATATCTAAGCAAATACATGTATCTTGCTGACATTGTACACAAATGGTTAATATCATCACAGTGCTCTGTAGCTTACTTTATTTTTTTTTTAAGATTTATCTACTTATTTTAGAGAGAGAGAAAGAGCACGAACAGAAGGGACAGAAGGAAAGAGAGAGAAAGAGAATCTCAAAGCAGACCCTGCGCTGAGTGCGGAGCCCAGGGTGGGGCTCGATCTCACGACTCCGAGATCATGACCTGAGCAGAAACCAAGTGTCTGATGCTCAACCAACTGCCCCACCCAGGCACCCCTATACCTTACTTTATTAACATAATGGTATATCTTGAGGATCACTTCAGATCAATATACATGGTTTCCTCATGTTTAAGGACTGCCATAGAATTCTGATATAAATGTACTTTAGGTTTTTTTTTTTTTTTTTTTTTTTTTTTTAACAAGTCCTCCGCTGCTCAACATTTAGGTTACTTTGAGTCTCTTGGAATTTCAAAAATTATTACCACAAATACCTGGGGCAATGCAGCTGTAGGATAAAATTCTCGAAATGAAATGCCGGATTAAAAGATACCTGCGTTTGTAATTCTGAGAGATGTCAAATTGCTTTCCCCAGACTTTGTACCAGTTTATGCATGCCTACCAGTGAGTGTACAGAAGTGCCTGTTTCTCCACATCCTCATCAATGAGATGGTTGAAAATGTGTTTGATCTTTGCCAATGTGATTGATAAAAATGACATGTCAGGGTGATTTGTTTTCCAACCTCTCATTCATTATAGGTGAGGTTGAGTATCTTTTCATAGGATTGAGAGTTTTTGACATTTATTTTTCCTTTTTTAGTCCATAGCTATTACCGCTTTTCTTCCAGACCATAGGCTTTTTCCCTACAGAGTCTTTCTATATTAGGACATTAGCCTCCTATCTGTGAGAATGGATCACAGTTATTTTCCCCAACCTGTCACTTGCTTTTAATTTTACTTACTGTGTTGGTGCCATGTAGGAGTTTTTATGTTATTATTATTGTATTTTTCAGTTTTCCATACTTCTAGATGTTATTTCATAACTAGAAAGGCCTTCCATATTCTTACTATGAAACAATTGTCTCATGGCTTCTTCTTGTGCCTTTATGATCTTATTGATCTAGTAAAAAATTTTTTTCTGGTGTAATGTGTGAAGTGTGTGCCCTGTTTAATATTTTCCAAGGGATATTCTGTTGTTCCAGTCCCACGTGTTGATTTTTTTTTATGTGTGTAGTCTTATCATCTCAAAATATAGTTTTTCTTCTTCTTTCCTGAGCTTTCTGCCTTTTCTTTTTCTTACCTCATTGTACTTACTGAAACCGCTAGCAAAATGTTGGCTAAAGTAAGGGAATGGCATCTTTGCCTTGTTCTTGATCCTACACATGAGCAAATAGGTAAATGATGGGCTGGCTATGCATTGCCAAATTATTCCCCACAAAGTTGATGCCAATTTGAACTGCTCTGCAGTGCTTGGGGTTGCCTAGGAAACCATAACCATTAAGTATGATGTTAGCTGTAGGTTGTAGATGCCCTTTATTACATTTAGAAAGTACCCTTCTATTCCTAGTTTGGTAAGAGTTTTTATCATAAATTCTGACAAGTGCTTTTTCTCTATCTATGGGGATGATCATATGCCTCCCACCCCCCCGCCGGCCTTTATTCTGTTAATGTAGTGAATTATATCATTTTTGAACCTGAATAAACCCCATTTGGTCATGATTTATTGTCCTTTTTATGTATTGCTTGATTCTATTTGCTGATATTTGGTTAAGGAATTTTATATTATGTTCATGAGGGATATTGGTCTGTAACTGTCTTTCTGCAGTGTCCCTGCTATATATTGATTTGAGATACCACTTTAGCCATATACTAAATTTATGTTTATATTTGAGTCCATTTCTAGATTTTATATTATATTCTGTTCCATTAATATTTGCCTTTCTTATCTCATTATTGTTAATGGGCGCATTGTTGGATATTAGGAATTAGGTTACTTCCAGTGTTCTGCTAATACAGACAATACTGTAATGAATTGTAGTTTGGCTAGATCTTTTCTGACTCCTTGATTATATCCTCAGTATAAACCCTTAGACGATGAATAACTAAGTCAATGGGTAGACATAGTTTCAAGAATTTAGATATTTTGTCAACCAGTGTCCCATTGGGAAAAACAGAGCCATGCTAATTGTTTGAATCAGGGGATCTAACTTAGGGAATGATTATTATTGTTGGAAAGGCTGAAGGAGAAAAAAGGGGGAATGTGAGGTAACCCCTAGATTAGTAACTGGAAAAGTTGTTTGCAGGATCCAGCTCCAACTGAGAGCAGCAGGGTCAGTATCGTGGACATTGGATCTGCACAGTTGCAGAGACTTGTCTTTAGAAAAGCCCCGTGCTGTCATGGTCTTGAAATTCTTAATACTTTCTGAGCAAGGGGTCTTGCATTTTTATTTTGCGCTGGCCCTGCAAATTATGTGGTCGGTCCTGCCGAGCAGGGCATGGAGGGACAAGAAGGGAGCTAGCTGGGAGCAAAGAGGAAAGTGCCAGGGCTGCTACGTTGCCAAATTGCTCTTTACAAAGTTTATGCCAGTTTGAATTACTTGCCAATGTAGGGAGTTGCCTGGGAAACCACAAATTAGTTATGGTGCTCATAGAGAAGTTCTTAAGAGTTCCCCTAAACAGTCTCTAGCAGTAGCACACGCAAGAGCAGAGAAGTCAACAAATTGGTTCTCTGTTCTTCTAGCTCAGGGAGTCTGATCAGAAATCCTCCCTGTGTGGGCACCTGGGTGGCTCAGTAGTTGAGCATCTGCCTTTTGGCTCAGGTTGTGATCTTGGGGGTGTTCTGGGATCGAGTGCCATATGGGGCTCTCCGCAGGGAGCCTGCTTCTCCCTCTGCCTATGTCTCTGACTCTCTGTCTGTGTCTCTCCGGAATAAATAAATAAATAAATAAAATCTTAAAGAGAAAGAAAGAAGAAAGAAACTGAAAGGAGTGCAGCGTGGGGAGGCCCCAGGGAGGGGAGCTGAGGCCAGGAAAGTAGGTGCAAGTCACACCTTCAAGGGCTTTGAATATCCATAGGGCCTTGATCCTCAGGCCAATGGCAAGCCCTTCAGGTCTTTAGCCTGGAAAGAGGCATAACTTGTACTTTAAGAACAGCAGTCTGTCTACATTCTGAAGAGTGAATAGAAGGGGGCCAAGTTTAGAGGAAGGGAGATAAGAGCCTGGGGAAGAAAGGAAGTGGCTTGGAATATGACGGGGGTTAAGGGATGGAGAGAAGTAGGCAAATTCTGAACACTTTAGGATGAAACATTGACAGCGTTTGGGAATCAGATCAGGTGGAGGAAGGCGGGGGCGAGGGGGGGTGCGGTGATGCCAAGCATGTCTTGGGTTTTAGGGGTTTCTGGGTCACACAACTGTGGAACACATACTTGTTGGCGAGGACAAGGAATTGGCCTTTGGGTGAGTTGAGTTTGAGGTGTCCATGGAGCTGCCCGGAAGTCAGGTGGAGAACCCCTCACTTTGAAGCACTTCATTACAGATAAACCACCAAACATGCCAATTACTAAGGGGAGAAGACACAAGTACCTTTGCTTTGCTCAAGGAGGGAGGATGAAACAAAAGCCCTGAATGGTCGGTCTTCCCCCTTGAAATCAGGCAGCCGTGGAGAGATCCCCCACTCCTGCTTGCACTCAGCTCCCTGCGCCTTCAGGAGAACACCCATCCTACTGCTATGTTGCCCATTTACCCATCAGGGTTTCTTATTAGACCATGAGCTGGAAGCAGGATTTGGGTTCAATCCATCTTTGGCCTTTCAGTGCCTCCGAGGGTGTCCTGAACATAGTACACTCATCTCCCACTAAGTGACTTTAAAATAGACTAAAAATTCTGCTACTAAGTGAAAAGCTGTTATGTGGGGGAAAACCCGAACAAACCTCTATTTATTTTAGTGGGAAAAATAGTGTTGTATCCCATTGCAAGATACCAAACAATTTTCACAGGTAGGACAATATATCCGTTGAACAATGGCACCAAATTAAGTTTAAGGAATAAGCACAACTTGGGGCACTTGGCTGGCTCAGTTGGCAGAGCATGTGACTCTTGATCTTGAGTTTGAGCTCCACATTGGTTGTAGAGATTACTTAATTAAAAAAAAAAAGAATAAGCACAATTTGAAAGTTCAATCAATACAGCTTCTACAGAAAAGGTAATGTATTAAAACTTTATTGTACTTCTTTTTTTTTTTTTTTTTCTTTTTAATCTTTGGGTGACTTCTGCATTCACACTGGGTTAAAAATAAAATTATAGCCTGGAAAAATATTTCTAGGGTAAAATAAAAGTTAAACATGCACGTGCTTGGAAATATATGGAAATAGTGCGGGCACATGGCAGGTCATGGAGTCATAGATGCTGTCATTCCTCAGTTCTCTCCTGGGGCATATGTCCACACAGCAAAATATTTTGGGTTCATACAAACATGGCTTACAATTTAAATTTGTTCCAAGTAATATTCCCTACAATAAACTATTGTGTCACACAGGCAACCAGTGAGCGGTCTTTGTTTGAAACCCTGATGAAGAAATAGTACTTCTTTTTCATTATTTATTTAGTGAGGTTTTGAGTATAAGAGTTACTATACATATAGAGAGAAGAAAGAAATCACAAGTGGTAGGTCTTTCAAGAGGTGTTATGATGAGAAGCTGTTTTTTTTTTTTTAATTTTTTTTATTTTTTATTTATGATAGGCACACAGTGAGAGAGAGAGAGAGAGGCAGAGACACAGGCAGAGGGAGAAGCAGGCTCCATGCACCGGGAGCCTGACGTGGGATTCGATCCCGGGTCTCCAGGATCACGCCCTGGGCCAAAGACAGGCGCTAAACCGCTGCGCCACCCAGGGATCCCCTGATGAGAAGCTGTTAATGCATGAAAGCAAGATGAATGAAGGATGAATGAATGGATGGACACCTGGTAAGGCCTTTGGTAAGGTCAGAAGGAACCCTTGTTGTTTGAGAGAAGCCTGAGAACATTGGGAAGCACACAATGATGGAGGAGGTGATGAGAAACCCAAGCAGGAGCCAGTACAGAAAACAGAATATTCTGGAAGAACTCTAGCTACCCTTTATTGATCATACAGTATATGCTAGGCATATTGACAAAATTACCTCTCCTGGGGACTTCAGCTCTGCAGAGAATCCAAGCATATGGTCTAATTTTCTCACCCTCAGGATCTTGGTCTTCACACCAGCCCAAAAGGCCTTCATTTGGTCTGGGTTGCAAACTTGAGCATGGAGTCCCTTCAAGTTTCCAGTTTACTCGGTGGAAAGATCTTCATTTGTTCTGACCACTGGGAATTTTCTTTTCTCCTGCAAGGTTATACCACCACCCATATACTCCGTGGACATGGAAATCAGATGCCTCACATGCAGCCATGCCGCCATGTTGATTCTAGTCTGTCAGGTTGGCCTAGACAGCCACAGCTTCCTTGGTCCAGGGCTGTGTTGGGCAGTTAGCACAAGGCATGCATGACTTTCCTCTTCCTCACCCTCAGCAAAACCATCACCCCTCACCTCTACTCCTAAAACAATCTGGAATAGAGAATTGTTTCTTGCATTTACCATTTACTTGGCATATGCATTCCTTGAAATGTAGGTATTTTCTTCTTCCCTGTATTCCCCTTCCTCAAATCTGTTTTTGCATTTGCTTCTTCGGTTTCCACATGTGGCTTTCTTGTTCTACTGTGTGTCCATTTTGCTCTCTCTGCTCTGTCCCAGTGCTCCATTTTTTCTGATCTCTCTTTCCCCCTGTATTTCTGCATACTTGTTCCCTCTGTGGCTTCCCACTAATGTATGTGAAGATCAGTGAGGGCTTTTTATCCCACAGACCAGTGGAAAAACCATAGGGAGCTCTGAGTGTGAGCATTATGTGGATGGCAGTGGAAGAACATAATAAATTGCAAAAACAATTCCAGCATTATCAGATCTTAAATCTCAGGAGATGGTAGTCATTGAAATCTCATACATCCAAGTTAAATTTTATTCAGGGCTTTCTTAAGCTCTCAGTTCTAAGGCCTTCTACTGAATAAGTCTATTTCCAGCAGCTCATAGATTAGCAGGAGTTGGGGCAAAGATGGTATAGAAAGCAAACATAACTGTTCTCCAAGGGGTCTGCAATGATTATAGGACCTTTCTTTGGATCACTGAGTAATTATCTTCAGCCAACTCTTAGTTTCCAGCTTCTTGAGTCTGGTGTTCATAGTTGCAAAGGTTTGTGACTTCTTGCAAGGTCTGTAATGGGTTTTTTTGGGCTTTGACTGGAGACTAAGAGAAATCAACTGACCTGACAAAGTTGTATCTTGGCGTTAGGCTGATGTTGATAAATTATAAATTGAAGTAGCCACACTGAGTGAGGCCACCAATTCAGCCCAAGTTATATGAACAGGGGTTTAAGATGTCAGTACTCTCATAGTTCGTATTACCATGTGGATCTCGATGGAAATTTTACTCAACACAACCGTTTAAGGAGGATATCATGTCTGAGTTATTTTGAAAAGGCAGTCTGTCTTAACACTTTTACACTTTTGGTGTCTTCTAAGCATCTCTGTCATCTGAAATGGAGGCAAGCATTATCGCTCTCCTGTCATGGGTGAAGAGCTGGTGCACAGGCATTAATCGACTTTCACCTTGCAGGGCAATGGCTGAGTCATTCAGGGTTACAGGTCTCCGTTCTGCTGCTTATTCTATAGGACAGCATCACCTCGTGGTCAGCGACTTAAAAGTCCTGGGCTCCCTACTGACAGAGGTAGTCTGGTGGTGACCTTGAGGGACTTTCACATTCTCTCTGGATGCCTGTTTTCTTGCTGGGAGTCTAGATAACATGCCCGTACTTCTGATTGTATCTTTTTTTTTTTTTTTAAGTTAGGAATGATGGATTGCCAGTGAATCAGAGGTGAGGGATTTTATATTATACATAAGCACAGAATCTCCAGGTTAGAAAGGAACTAGGAAGGGCAGCTGGCTCAATGGTCCTGAAATTTGGCTTTATGGGAGAGCTAGTAAAGGAATTAAAAACTATAGGTTCTTGAGGCCCACTGTACTAAAATAGAAGACACCAGTATGAGGACCAGGATTCTGTATTTAAAAAAAAAAAAAATCGGGATCCCTGGGTGGCGCAGCGGTTTGGCGCCTGCCTTTGGCCCAGGGCGCGATCCTGGAGACCCGGGATCGAATCCCACATCAGGCTCCCGGTGCATGGAGCCTGCTTCTCCCTCTGCCTGTGTCTCTGCCTCTCTCTCTCTCTCTCTCTCTCTGTGACTATCATAAATAAATAAAAATTAAAAAAAAAAAAAAATCACTCCAGGTAGTCTGGTGCAGGTTTAGAAACCATGGCTTATGTGACACCACTCCAAGTGCATGGGGCAGGACACATATGCTCTGCAGCTGCTGAGGGTCCGACGTGCACTTTAAATAAATAGGCCATGAGATGAGAAAAGTCACCCCCTTAAAAGCACTTGAGCTGGGAGGAGGTGTTGGGAAACCTTGGACTCTGTTTTTGCCAGTAAGTCCTTGAGCTTAAGTATAGAAGCTGGAAAAAGCCCCAGGGCCTGGAGCAGGCTCAGCGTTAGCCAGCTACGTGACCTTGGGCAAGCCACTCCCATCTCCTGGCCTCAGTCTCCTGTCTGTAAAATGGGAGTGTGGGCTCTAAGTGTTGATCTCTAAGGGACTTCCATGACACTTTGGCACTTACCTACTATCCTTTTGGATGTGGCCATGCTACAATTCTAAATGTTCTCCATTATCTTAATTTTTTAATATAATGCTTGGGATCCCTGGGTGGCGCAGCGGTTTGGCGCCTGCCTTTGGCCCAGGGCGCGATCCTGGAGACCCAGGATCGAATCCCACGTTGGGCTCCCGGTGCATGGAGCCTGCTTCTTCCTCTGCCTGTGTCTCTGCCTCTCTCTCTCTGTGACTATCATAAATAAATAAAAATTAAAAAAAAATAAAAAAAATTAATATAATGCTCTATGGACCCAGTGCCTGTCCCATTGAACCTGTTTTGAGTCACAGGCCTCCCCAACCCAAGCAGTGCGAGTGCAGTGTCCGGCCACTGAGATGGGCGACGGCCTATGGAACCCAAAGCGTTCCAAGATGCTTCTTGGCCCTCTTAGGGCAAAGAAGGTAAAGAAGGTGAGATCTGGGGAAGAGAGACTGAAGTCTAGATTGCAACCTCCAAGGAGGTGAGATCTGGGGAAGAGGGACAGAAGTCTAGATCGCAAAGGCACAGGGAAGAAAAGGGGTTTGGTCTGGAGGGAGGGGTGTATCCTACCAGACACCTTTGTTCTAGGTGAAGGTAACTCTACCCGCTGCCTGCTACCTCTGAAGGTGACCAGAGAAGGCCCCAACAACTGGCAAAGACTGAATGTTTTCCAGTGACCACGCTCACCTTGCCCTGGGTCGTGGCCCACGTTGGCAGGACAGGCACGTTCGGTTAGAGTAGCTGGCACCGGCGTGGGCTGCTCAGGCTCCAGCCTGGCCCATGACAGGAGGCTCAGCAAAGGCGAGGCTGTAGGAACAGCAGCATCTCGTAGGCCAGAGACGATCAAGTGTTCACCATGCTTGGAAAGGAACCAAGAGAGAACAGTTTTGGCGAGGGAGCCAAAGCCGAGGAGCCAAGTAATAGGTTTTATTGGGCTTTTGTGAGGGTCAATTAAATTCAGTGGAGGGACATTTATTGGGTAACTCCTTTGGGTCAGATGCTGAGCAAGGCTTTCGGAATTCAAAGATAAACAGGGCATAGTCCCTTTCTTTAGGTGTTTATAATCCAGTAAAGCAGTTCTCTGGAAGAAGGGATATCATGTGTCATTCTAGTGGTGACAGCACAGCAGGGGAGGAGCTTACAGGGTCATGGGCAGCAGATGAGGTGACATCTGAGCAGGACTTAGCGAGGAGAAGAAGGGAGTAGACAGGCCTTCTAGGCAGAGGAGACAAAATTGGCAAAGGCAAGAAGGTGTGTAAGAGCATGATACCTTTGGGAATGGAGAGCAGGTTGGAGGTGTGACAGGCAGTAGCTACACACAGGGGAGTGTGTGTGTGTGTGTGTGTGTGTGTGTGTAAGGGCTTTAGCAATGGGAGTCTCTTGTTAGATATTCACATTTAAGAAATATTGTCCTGGGAAAAACGTGGAGGACGAGTGGGTAGAGGGTAAGAATGGGGCCAGGGGACATAGTAGGAAGTTAGGGGGCAGAGAGGCAGTGGTAGAGAGGCCAAGGTCCTATTGTGTCTGGATGTGGCCAGTATGTGAAAGGGAGGTGTGAAGAATCAGTCTTGGTCTTCTGGCTTGGTCTAAGGGCTCCAGAGATGCTGCTCCTGCCCCTACCCCCCCAACCCTGCCCTGGACCCTCCTGCAAGTCTGTATATGTTAGGCTGGTGGCATCCTGCCCTCTGCTTCTCCAGATAACTGGGAAGCAGGTGGTTGAGTGACACACTTTAAGGAACAGAGAGTTCTCAGAGGCGCCCCTAGGAGGAAAGCACTTAAAAATAAACTTTTGCAAAATTCTTTTAAGAACTGCATATTATTTCGGACGATTAATCTTCTGGAAAAAATATATATATTATATATATATATATATAATATATATATATATGGTGAAACATTACCCACCTACCTGAAACATACGACAAAAATAGAAATGTATGACTCCGTGATGGATCACAAAGCAAACCTCAGTGTGACCATCACGCTGGGCTGGAAATGTGGGCATCGCTGCCAGTGCCCCTGAAGGAAGCCCTCTTCACCTTCCCTATCAGCCGAGGCTCCCTTGTCCCCCTCCTTCACCCCCAGGAGAACCACATCCTCAGGAAAGCACTTGAAAAGAAACCACACATTTGCAAATTAATTAAATAAATAAAACAACTATAAAAGCCAATCTTCCTTATTTTCCTATTTCCAATTTAGCTTAATTTCTCCTCAACTGAGTCTGATTGACTTTGGAGGGGAGCCCTTAAAATGGTCATTTGATTCAATACCCACAGTGGTAACAGAATTGTGATCTGGGCTGTCCCTTTGTCTGCGTCTACAGAAGCTAAGCTGCCATCTTTGGCGATTCATCATCTCTGTAACTTTTTGTAGCTTATACAGCTGTGAGTTTACAGAAAGTCCATTTATCTTGACAGAGGCATTTGCTCTTGTGTAAACAGTGGTGAGTACACCCCGAACCGTTTAAAGGGAGGGAGGAGGAGAAGAAAGGATGAATTGTTGTGCCTGGAATCTTTGTTGAACTTAGTTTAGGGTCTCGGTGTTCCTTATAGGCTCTGTATCCATCCCCCTTTCTAGAACTGCTGTTTCTCCAGCTGGCCCTCGGGCTTGTGGGCTTCAGCAGCCTCTGGTAGATGGGCTTCCGTTCCTCACAGGAGGGAATTTTGTGTAGAAAGGGGGTCTCCCTGGGGGAAAAAGTGGATGGCCCCATGTTTGGTCCACTAGGGTGAGCCACCTCAGGAGAGGCGCTTGGGCAGTGGAGCAAGGCATTGGGGGTTGGGGAAAGACTTCGGAGTTGGCAGCAGCCTCCTTCCTCCCCCTTTGCCATCCTGAAGGCGAGGTGGGCCAACCCCTCCCAAGTTCACCTCAAGGTTTACGAGGGTCAGTGTGTTTATGCTGGCCTTGACGTTTTCACAAATTGCTCTGTAGTTGTTTTTATTAGTTTTATTCCAGCTGTTGCTCCAGGGCCCTTCTGGCAGCCAGGCCTTCCAGGCCTGCTTGGACTCCCTCCTTAAATTGCCTCAAGTCATGAAGAGGCGCCATCTGCTCTGAACTGTTGCCTGTTGCAATGGCCGACAAATCCCAGGCACGCATCATAGGAAAATAGGAAAAGCAGTAATGAGGCTCACACCTCCAAGCTCACAGCGCCCAGCTCGGTCTGGTCAGGTGTTAAGTGCAGAGGTGAAGTGCAAGCCGCCCCATCTCCTGCCCTGCCTGGGGTGGGGTGGGGGGACAGGGGGGCCGGGAAGGGTTTGAAGAGTAAACAGGGCCTGAGAACGTGCTTCCTCCTGGGGTCCTAAGTGATGCCAGCCTTGGGAGGAGATTTCACAGCAATCCTGTCAAAACCTCGCGGTTAATAGCATCACGATGACCTAAATACAATTCACATATATCAGTTACTGCCTGTGTTTTCAATTCACACCGACCCTCCACGGAGATGCCTCAGCTTGGGAAGTACTTGGGGAAAGGCCTCAGGGAGAATTTTCCTGTGAAGCTATTAATTTTATCCCACTTCCTAGACAGAGAATATGGGGGAAAAAATGAAGGAGGTTTAGGAAGAAGGGCCACCATCACCATGATGGAGCTGATGGGTACTGCTGTTGAAATACTTTCTTGTCTCGTATTTATTGTTTAAAAGAGATACCAAGGGCAGTGGCAAGGGAGCAAAATATTTATTGACTTTCGGGGACTGTCCCCCCAGTAGTGACTTTTTAAAAAAGTTCTATCAACTGTAGTGTGAAATCGACTCCTGTCTCCTCTGGTATAGTGCATAATCAGAGTGTCTTTCTTTGATAAATTGTGAGATGTTAAAATGGACCCAAGTTCAAGCATCCCTCGAAATGGTCTGTCTTAAAGAGGGGCTCCAGTAGGCTGCCATTCGTCTATTGAGAGAGATGAGTCACTACTGGAAACCAGAGAGCTGCATGTTGACTAGACCTTGGAAAGATGGTCTCAGAATGTACCAACTAGTTCAGGGTGTGGCAGGTGGGGCTGAGTGGCAGCAGGAGGGAGAAGCCATACATTAAAATAGATTTAAGAACCGAATCAACCAAAAGCAATGCATAGAGCTTGTTTGGATCCTGACTTGGACAAACCAACTAACTATAAAACAAACAAGACCCGAGACAATTGGGGGAAGACACTGGATATTGGATGACAATTCTTTTTTTTTTTTATATTTATTTTTAAAGATTTTATTCATTTATCCATGACACAAAGAGAGAGACACACAGACAGAGACACAGGCAGAGGGAGAAGCAGGCTCCATGCAGGGAGCCTGACGCAGGACTGGACCCCAGGTCCCTAGGATCATGCCCCGGGCTGAAGGTGGTGCTAGACCACTGAGCCACCAGGGCTGCCCGAGACATTTTTTTAAAATGGCATTGCAATTATGTTCTTTTCTTTTTTTTAAAAAAAAAGTTCACTTCTTATCTTTTAGAGATTTGTACTGAAGTATTTACAGATGGAATGATATAATGTCTGAAATTTGTTTCAAAATAACAGAAGGGTCAGGGTGGGGATTGAGTGTATGGCAAGGGAGGGGAAGCAAGAGATGAGATAAAACTGGCCTTGAACTGATAATTGAAGATAAGAGATGCTGACAGGAGTTATGGGTTTATTGTATTCTTTTCTCTACTTCTCTATGATGAACATTTCCATGACAGAAAGTTACAAATGAAAGACCTCAGTGACTCTTGTCTCTGTTAGCTTTTCTTTTATAGGAGAAGGAAAAGGTATTAAGGATCCCCTCTTCAATTGGGTGTACAATTTTTACCTTTTTAAAATTTATAATCAAAGAAATCTCAATGTGTTCTTTCTAATCTTTTTAAAAAAATATTTTATTTATTTATTTATTTATTTATTTATTTATTTATTTATTTTATTCATGAGAGACACAGAGAGAGAGAGGCAGAGACATAGGCAGAGAGAGAAGCAGGGTCCATGCAGGGAGCCTGATGTGGGACTTGATCCTGGGACTCCAGGGTCATGCCCTGGGCTGAAGGCAGATGATCAACTGCTGAGCCACCCCGGTGTCCTGGCTCTTTCTAATCTTATGGATTTTTGATTATATGATTCTGTAAAATTATGATGACTTGACATACTAGTCATAGTAATCGCCAGTGCTGCCTCCTCCCCCCCTCACTGGGGTTGGGGAGAGGCAGAAAGGTAAGGAACTACTTCCCACTGGAAAGTGGTTGGTTTGTTACTTACACAAAGTTATGGACCTGGTCTGAATGGTCATAACAGGGGGGGGTGATGTGAGACAAGACAATGTATGCTTTTAGGCATAACAGGTAGGGAGAATAGTTATGGTTTGTGTGATAAAGCTCATTAAAAAAAAAAAAGATTTTATCTATTTATTTGAGAAAGAGTGAAAGAAAGAACATGAGTAGGGGGAGGGGCAGAGAGAGAAGGAGAAACAGACTCCTGCTAAGCATGGAGCCTCACTCGGGGCTCAATCCCAGAACCCCAGAGATCATGACCTGAGCTGAAGTCAGATGCTTAACCAACTGGGCTACCCAGGAGTGTTATCACTCCCCTCTCCACCCCTTTTTAAAAAAAACAAAAGATTTGATAAAGCTCATTTTAAAGAAACTGTATCCTAGGCTCACAAATAACTTATACCTTAGAGTGGATTTCCAATGCTATCACAACTGTATTCGTTATCTGTGCTGTGTAACAAATTCCCCAATGTTCAGTGGCTGAAAACCACTAACATTTATTATCTTACGGTTTCTCTGTAATGTGGTTCTGGCTCTGAGTCTCTCTCGAGGCTGCAGTCAGGCATTGTTTGGGGCTGTGGTCATCTGAGGGCCTAAGGGAGGATCTGTCTCTGCTCTCGTTCACATGGCTGTTTGCAGGCCTCAAATGTTTCCAAATTCACACCTGTGGATCTCTCCACAAGGCTGCCTCCCGACGTGGCAGCCAACTTCTCCTAGAGCAAGTGAACCAAGAGAGCATGAGTGAGAGCATCACGGGGAAGCCACAGCCTCTTTATAATATAATCTTAGAAGTGGTAACTCATTGCTTCTGCTGTATTTCATTCCTTATAAGTGAGTCACTAAATCTGGCTAGGGTGATCAATTCATCCTCATTTGCCCTGGGGCTTTCCTATGTTAACATGGAAAGTTCCACATCTTGGGAAACCCCTCAGTACTGGGCAAACCAGAATGGCTAGTTACCCCGAATCCTGCACTCAATGGGAGGGAATTCCACAAGTGTATGAAGACCAAGAGGTGGGGATCACCGAGGGTCATCTTCGAGGCTGGCTACCATGGCAACCTTTTTTTTTTTTTTTAAGATTTACGTATTTATTCATGAGAGACAGAGAGAGAGAGGAGAGAGAGTGAAAGAGAGAGAGAGAGAGAGACAGGCAGAGGGAGAAGCAGGCTCCTTGTAGGGAGCTCGATGTGGGAATTGATCCAGGATCCCAGAATCAGGCCCTGAGCTGAAGGCAGATACTCAACCACTGAGCCACCCAGGCATCCCTATGGCAACCTTTCTAAGATTCACCTCTCTTCATTACTGAAAAGTCAGGCCTATGGGCCACTTTGTGATTTATAAAATGTATGTCTCAGTTTTTAAATGATAATAATGAATCATGTTGAACTGAACTGAATAAATATATAAACCAACTTTAGAGATAGAACTTCATTTGAGGTGGGTTAATGAGATTTATTATACCTCTATTTTTTTCCCTATCTTGTCATTACTTCAAAGCAAATACTGAAGTTAGTATACCAGTTGCATCTTTTGCTTTGATTTCTAGAATTTCTGGCTAGATTTATGACTGAATCTTTAAAGAAAAGTTCACTTTTGAACCATACAAGTATCCTGTTTATCCTAGACTATTTGGAATCTATCGAAGAATGATATGAAGCAAAAAGCAAAACATCTGAGGACTTTTGCTTGTTTCTGTATGTTGGCGCTTTGCGTTTAATCCTTTAGTACATTTTCCTTCTTTTCACAAATTCGTCATTTGTGTGCTTTTTAGGGCTACATAGTTTTTCCAATTGAGGGGATTACCATGATTTTATATTTTCCCTATGGCTGGATATTTTAATTATTTTGAATTTCAGAGCATTTTCTAACAATTATAACCTACATTTGACCATTTGACTCTGACTCAGAAGAAAAGTCAAATGATTCATTCATTCATTCATTCATTCATTCAAGGGATCATTATTTATGAAGCACCTACTGTGCTTCACGGAGAGGACTGGCGGCGTAATAGGATGAGGAGTCTGAGAGAGGGGACTGATTTGTGCTCAGGTTGTCCCCCTTTCAGGACTGACCTGCCCATAGAGAGCCCACATTCCACTCTGCTAAGGCATCCTCTGTATGGGGCAGCCTTTGCCTTTGTTGAGGGCCTTGTGATCATTCAGTGCTGCTCTATTTCTGAAATTCAGTATTGAAGCCCATTATTCCTGCACCCCTACGCCACATCTTCCCACCCAGTCTTTATGAGCAACATCTTAGTTCAGGCAGCTATAACAAAAATATCAACTGAGTGGCTTCAACAACAAATATTTACTCCGTACAGGTCTGGAGGCAGGGAATCCCAAGAGCAGAGTCCAGCATGGTTGGGTTCTGCTGAGGGGCCCCTCCTGGTTTGCAGATGGCCGTCTTCTCCCTGTGTTCTCAACGCGGCAGAGAACTGAGAGCACTCCCGTGTCTCTTCTTATTAAAGCACCAATCCATCATGAGAGCTCCACGCTCATGACCTAATCACATCCCAAAGGCCTCATCTCCAAATACCATCACACAGGATTAGGGTTTCAACATGTGAATTTGGAGGACACACATTCAGTCCACGGAAGTAATGAAGACTTTCGTCTCCTTCTGCCCGACTCCTGTGACTTTCTCTCAATTGGTTCCAAACTCGGGTGAGGAAGGGACTTCCTCAAGTATGGACAGCTAAGGTCTAGTGTGTGGGCATGGGGGTGGGGCTGATCTAGCTGAGAGGCTCAGGGACAAGCAGATGGCTTCTTTGGTTCAGCTCTTAACCAGTTTTCACAGAACAATCATTTTCTTCCTTTGGGCCCCTGCACCCAAGCCTGCCCTGGCCCTCTCCTGGGGGTGAGTTGCTGCTCCCTTCTCTGCACATGGTGTAACCCTCTGCTGTCTTGCAGCTGCTTGCAGACCCTTTTTTGGCAGCATCCTCTATCTGATAACTTGGAAGGGAGGGGAACTTTAGGAATGGCAGGCAAGAAGAGAGGACAAAAGTACTCCAAATAGTAGCCCTCTAGCCTCCTCTTTCTCAAATGCAAACTGATCCTTCTTCAACCAAGTGGACGCATGGAGATGCAAGTTTCATCAGGATGAACTCTTTCTCAAGAGGCACCTTGGTTGCTCGTGCAAATGAAACTCTGCACGAGCCAAGCCCAGCAGCTGACCAGGCCATGTCTGAATACACACGTACAAATGTATAAAATACACACATGCTAAATAAATGCAACAAAGCCACATGTATAATATATATGCTAATATCCAATAATGGGATACAGACACATAACTTAGGATTTAATGCTACAGACAGATACACATACACTCAAAGAAGCAAGTGTATACCCACACTTTTGCTACACATAATAGAACAACTTTTCCCCCAAGCTTTTACACTGCAAGTCAATGAACACAAGGAAAGGACACTTCCCATATTTCCTCTGTCCTCAAGATTAGCTCTTTGAGTCATGCTTCTCTTCCAACTGGGGATTTAAATTCTTTAGAAGGACAGTATATGGGGCAGAAGAAGTTAAGGACCTGGTCCTTCTTCTGACCCTACCACTGGTTCTGTGATGTGGAGAAGTGCCCTCCTGTTTGGCTGCCTGAGTTTCACTGCAGTTAATAGGTGAAGGCTGTGCTGTAGTGGCTCTCTCGCTCCTTCGGTAGGTGTATGCTCTGAACAGACAGCCAGTGATTTGTCAGTGGTGGGGGGAAGCTGTGATGGGAGAGAGAAGGTGGTGAGGTTTGAAGAGACAGGATACTGGGTAGCCATCATCCTCTGGAGAGTAGTATATTCTGCAGTTGGGAAAGGACAGGGTGCAGACATGTCAGCTGAATGCACTGCGTTATCTCTTAAGTTGTTGCAAGAATGAGATAGAGGACTATAGTCCATTTATGCACCCTGTAAAAAAGAAGGTGGGTAGCCCGGGTGGCTCAGCGGTTTAGCACTGCCTTCAGCTCCGGTCGTGATCCTGGAGACCCTGGATCGAGTCCCACGTCGGGCTCCCTGCATGGAGCCAGCTTCTCCCTTGCCTGTGTCTGCCTCTCTCTCTCTCTCTCTCTCTCTCTGTGTCTCTCATAAATAAATAAAATCTTTTTTTTTTTTTAAAGAAGGTATTTATAGGTGTCACGGTACTTGGTCCTTTATTGGGTGATACAAGGAACACAGTGTTGGGCCAGCCATGGACCCTTCCCGATGGCTTGCCAACAGCTCTGCCGTGAGAGCTCACTTGCAGGCCCTGGAGAAACTGCTCCCTGAGAATGGGATGGGTCAGATGCTATGGAACTTGATAAACTGGAAAATGATATCCAAACCTTTCTATTTAAGTCGTCAAGGATTTACCAAATTCCTTCAAGAGAGCCCCCCTATGATTCGTGTTTGGTTCTCTCACCTGGCCTCTCCCACAAAAAGTATGGTAAATATTTATTGAATGAATTGGCACACGTTATTTATAAAACCCTCTGTTTGGATTGCGGTTCGGTTGGGACATATTTAGAGAAGCTTTCATGCTGCCTACAACTCCGTGCTCCGAAGGTAGGACTTGAGATGCTTAATCTGGGTTTCTTAAGCATTTACCTTAGTCCCCTGTGTACCCTGTTTTCTGGTTCCTACTCACTCAAGCCTTTTCCTCCTCTCCTTCCTTTACCCCCTTCCTACAGGCTGTCACCTGCTTTGGAGGCCAATTCTTGTGGAGAGTTCCTAAAGTCTTGGGTTTTCCAGACTAGTCCTCTGCCTCTCGGAGAACAGCTCATGAGAGTTTGCCCTGAAACACACAGTGATTTCTGTGCTAGATACTGATTTTTTGGTATTTCCTGCTGGAGCTCTGTGTGGGTGGAGTTCCCTCTGGAAGTGCCAGAGTTTTCCTGTTTGAGCAGTTGATTTTTAAAACCTTAAATAAACTCTGTTGTGATGTGTTCAGAATCATAACAACTCACCAACTCTTTCTGAAGCACCTGCTATGAGCCTGGCACTGCTCAAGGGGCGGGGTAGCCAGTGGTGACCTCAGTAGACACCACTTTCAGAGGGCTCTCAGGTCTAGGACACTGATTAGCAAACAGGCATCTGCCTGCCACGTGGTGAGCACCGTGAAGGGTAAAGTCCAGGGGGCCGAGATGAGAGGTGGGGTGCCCAGAGCAGGGGCAGCGGACCCAGGCTCAGGCTTGGCAGGGTTTTGGGGCGTAGGTGTGTCAGCAGAGGCTGCCAGCTTACAGCCAAATCCAGCTAAACTGAGCCCAGAATCTGAGAAACTAAATGTGATAGAATCTGATCTCATTTATCTGTAAGTAGATGACTCCCTTTAATTTGCAAGAAAACTTTTTCAAGCCTTTTTATTTTTTTAAATTTTTTCCCAATAGCTTGAGTATCTCAACTCCCCGTTTCTGCTGCATGTTAACACAGACGCACCAAGTCAGAGGCGCCAACCAAGACAGGATGCTTGCTGGAGGGAAGGTCTGGGCCCTGGGGAAACGTTGCATTTCCTGCATGGAAGGAGAAAGGAGAGGTGGCCTCCAGAGGGGGAGAGTGAAGTGCTCCCAAGCTTCCACCAATTCAGATCTCTATAGGGAACTTCGTTATTTCATTTGAAGTGAATCTCAGGGATGTCAAGCAGGCACATCCACCTCCAGATCGGCCTCAGAGCTCTATTTCAGAGCCACTGGATGTAAATGGCTTGTGATTTCCTCTTTTTAGAGTGTCCAGGTCATTGTTTCCCTCCATTCGTGCAAATCATAAAGACCAACTCCTTGCCAAAAGAAAAAAAATAGGGTGTGGGATGGGAAACAATATAAAGGATTCTGTGTGTCTGGCCAGACAGAGTTCCCTGTGATTAGTCTTGGATTTACTTTCAATCCTTGGTCAGGCAATAAAATGCCTATTTGTTAAAATAACTTTTTAAAGGTATGATTTAGGGATCCCTGGGTGGCGCAGCGGTTTGGCGCCTGCCTTTGGCCCAGGGCGTGATCCTGGAGACCCGGGATCGAATCCCACGTCGGGCTCCCGGTGCATGGAGCCTGCTTCTCGCTCTGCCTCTCTCTCTCTCTCTCTCTCTCTCTCTGTGACTATCATGAATAAATAAATAAAATCTTTAAAAAAAAAAAAAAAAAAATTTTAAAGGTATGATTTACATCACATCAATAAAACACACCCGTTTTAAGTGGTATACTGTTCTGTGAATTCTGACAGATGTTTACATGGGTGCCACTCTCCACAACAAAAACTTGGACCATATGCAATCCCCAAAGTTCCCTTAGGGCTTTCTGCAGTCACTCCAGCCCCAGCCCCAGGCAAGCACCAACCCACTTTCTGTCACCAGAGATTAATTTGGCCTGTTCCAGAATTTCCAATAAATGGAATCACACCATATATTCTTTTGGCTCTGGCTATTGTACCCAGGATAATGTTTTTTGAGATTCATTCTTATTGTTCGTATATCCTTGGCTCATTCCTTTTTTAAATTTAAGATGCTGATTTTTGAAGTGGCAAACAAATGTTCAATGTACCACTCAGTAAGACGAGCAGATCGAGGAAGTCCCTCCGGTCTAAAAATTCAATCAACTTGCCCAGGAAGCACAGGTCTGAGCATTGCATCAGGTTAGTCCAGATCATATTTAAGAAGCGGCCAGGCCTGAGAATTTCTGAGCTGCAGGAGCCCAGGAGGCCGGGGAGTGATGAAGCCTCAGTGAATGACAGGACGTATTACAGAGGATGACAGGGCTATTTGTTCGGTTCCGTTATGAGCTCAGCAAAATGTGACAATCCTGGGAAATATAAATATATATTGCTGTATTTATATGTGTGTTTGCCTCAGGAGACCCGGCAGGGAGTGGCGGGTGGGAGAGTGGGTTCCTGCAGGACTGGTGTGGGCAGAGATTACTGGGTAAAGTGTAGGCCATGTCAGTGGCATAGCCAATAAATAAAAATTACAAAAATCTCTAATATTTATTGAGCACTCACTATGCACCTGGCACTGTGCTCTCTCCTTATACTCGCTGTATCCTATGAAGCCAAAGCCTTTAGTCTCCGCCCCGCATCCATCCCTTACCATATTCCTGCACATGTATCACTGCCAGCTCTGTGCTCCCAGAGCCAGCGTGGTGGGGCTCTGTGGTGGGGGATGATCCCCCAGTTGCTGGAACCACTTTGCATTCCAGTCTGGAGAGCAGAAGTATCTGGGACTTACGGGCAACCAAATAGGGCAGGGGGCAAGCACCCCAGATCCCCATGTCACTCACCCTATCCCCAGTTCTCTGGTCCATGGCATTTTGCTTGACTCAACATTATTTGGTCTCCTGCCCTTCATAGTCCCATATTCCTCAACTTCTTTATTTTTAAGAGAGGGAGAGAGGGTTGCAGGGGGAGAGGGAGAGAGAGAGAATTCAGGCAGGTTCCATACCCAGCGAGGAGGAGCCAGTGGTGGGAGCCTCATGACCCTGAGATCATGACCTGAGCTGAAAGAGCAAAGGTCTAATGCTTAAGTGACTGAGCCACCCAGGCGCCTCTGTTCCTCAAATTCTGAAGCAGTGTTTCCTGGAGCTGCTTCCTAACAAATCATGTTTACATGAGTCCTCCTCTCAGGGTCTGCTTCTGCGGACTCCAGATGTAGACACAGCACTATCATAGTCATTTTACAAATAAGGAAACTAAGACTCTCTGTCTCTTTGTCTCTGTCTCTGTCTCTCTCTCACACACACATCCCTAGCTAGATCCTGCTCATCCTTCAGATAAAAACCTGAACTTCACTTTCTTAGGCAGCTTTCCCTGACGCCCCATCCACAAGTTCTCAGAATCATCCTTTGTAGCACTTACCTCCAGTTCTCAGTTTGCAATGATCTGATTATTTCACCAATGACCATCTCCCCTGCTTGACTGCTGGCTCCAGGAGGTCAGGGGCCCTGTCCCTTGTGCTCTCACCTGTACCCTCAGCACCCCAGCACCCCCAGCAGAATTTCTAGAACACAGTCATTGCTCAATAAATTTTTGCTGAATGTATGATTTGAAATTCCTTTTGTTTTCTCACAGGTGCTCACTGGCCTTCCAGATACCTCTCAGCCTCTGCATGGGTCAGAAACACATAATGTATAACCCCCAGGAGTGACACAAGGCCTCCCACCCACTTCTCTTCTTCTGCGTATTTAGGGAAGCACAATTTCCAGGGCAAGGTGACATTACTTTGCTCCGGGGGAATGAAATTTAGCATTCAACTGTGGAGTTGAATCCAGAGCTGAACCTGGAAGGCTGGGTAAAATTTGAATGGATTATTAGGAGGAAATTTGAATACTATTGTAATGAAATATGATGGCATTTAAGTACATACACATTGTGAATTAAATACACGTTCTTGGATGCCTATAACTTCTTATCAAAAGCACACTTAATCCCAAGTTCTCATTAGGAAGCTGATAAGCACCCTATTTCCTTCTATTCCAGCAATGATGATTCCCCAGCTAGACAAAATTTACAAACTGCTTTGGAAGCATCTGTGGAGAAAGGTGCCATATGAATGTATGAGATTATTGAAATAAATGCTGATTTAGAGATTTCCCAGGTGGATAGTTAAAATATACCGGGGCACACACATATCCTCATACCCCACACTCAGGGTACTTTCTGCTCTGATCAGCGGGGATAAATTTCCCTACTTGACAGTTGACTGTAAATCAAGAAGTGTGTTTTAATAGTCACTGGCTTTGTGCTGCTGTCTCAGGCAATCCTTCACCTCCTGGGACACAGGACCTGAAGGATCTTGGCACTTTCTCTCCACTGCACATGGAGAGGCGGTGCTTAGCAGCAAGGTAAATACTGGCATGCTGTCCGTGAGTGGCGAATACAAATAAGTCAGGATATCCTATTTAAGTTTTAAATATATTTGCATTCTATTTAAGTTCTCCTCTGGATCTACCATTTTTCTTATCAACAGGTAATAGAAGAAGAAATCATGAGTTTCCCAGGTTTTTACCAACCCAAAACAAAATATTTTTTTGTGACAATATAAAGGCCAGAAGGTATTTGACAGTCAATAAATGCTGGGTGAATCATTTCGAAGGTAAACACATGCCCTTATTTCCACAAACCCTGATTATTGGACTAGATTACTGAACTTGCTCCTTTTGACTTTATCCCTTATAATCCTGCCCATCAGTGTTTGTTCGGAGGAGCTCAAATAAACCAGGCTGTTCCATACCCCAGTACCATTGAGCATACTACCTTTGGTGCCTAGATAGGAATGCTTCCCAATAACCCAGGTGGGTTGGGGACACTTTCTCATGTTTCAATACCCAGGAACAGGATGACCTTTAACTTCCTTTATGAAGCTTTTCTTGAGAGATTCTCCCACTCCTAGAATTGCCACTTTATCCCATACAAACGCACATATCTATTTAACACAAACATGACGGGGCTCTCTTGGGAAGTCCCGGTTTGCACCCTGTACACTTTGACACCGTAATCAATACTTCATTGCTACCCAGTTTCCTCCTTGTAACCTCTGAAGCCTCTCTCCAAAGCATTTTGAGTAATGTATATTTTACTGAAATGTTCTCAAACGAGAAAAGCTGAGGGCTTTCATTGAACACCATATGGCCCAACTTCATAAAATTGCCGCCATTCCAAAAGCCTTTTCTCTCATTGCCAGCAGGCTTCTCTCCTCTGTCTCCTTCATTCTCCACTCTCTCCTGACCTCCTCCCACCTGGATGCCTCATTGTCACCCTGATTGCATTTAGCAATTCAGCCTTTCAACCCTTTCTCTTTCACAAAGGAGACATCCTCAAAATCCTTCACATCCTTGAAATTGTAGGGCCTTTTATCAAAAAAACTCTCTCTTTGAGATTCCTCTTAAAAGGCAAGGGTAACAAAACCAAATACATTTCTTCTCTTTCTGCTAAAGACTGGAGCAATTTGAGGACAGGAATCAAGCCTGATACGTGTATCTCCCGCGCAAAATCTTTAAAGTATTTGTGAAATGAAAGAATGCAACAATATAGCCACAGATTAAAATCCCTAAAGTTCTACTTTGGCCATGGCTTTCTTCTGCTCACCTTGCATATCTTCTCAACTCCTGCTCTGGCCATCTGCCATTTCTTCCTGACTCTAGCACACTGCTCAGCTATGATGGGTCCTCTCTCCTCAAGGCCATGGCAATAACCTTGCCTTTCAGTGTTCATATGGGTTGTCTCTCCAGGCCTAGAATATGCCGTGTCCCTCAGGAGAGTGGTTGGTAGTGGGGTACCATCACCCTCTTGAAGGCCAAGGTGGACGCTACTGGTCTGGTCTTGCAGGTCCATTCAAGTCCTTCTTATTCTTCAAGGCTGAATGCCCAACCTACCTCAAGACATGCCACTGAGGTCTCCAGTCCAGACATAACTCACTCTCTTGAGTCCTCAGGATATAAGCCTTGTACACATTCACTCTGATGGCCCTTATTATCCACACTTCCATTATTGTGGAATTGGGGGTATGAGGTTTTGAGGTCATTCCTTTTCCCAGAATGTGGTCATGATTAGACCTATTCAACTAAAAATTTTACAGTTTTTGCCCATCTCCAGACTTGGGGTAGGTTTGTGCTTATCAAACCCCTTGAAGTTATGTGGTTATGTGCGCCTATTTAATTTGCTTTGCCCGGTGAAATGTAAGCAGAACAGATATGATCCCCTTTGAGGAAGAAGCTTTCAGAGGGAGAAGCATTAAGAGCTGGTGAGTGATGGATCATGTTGTCTTTCCTCCGTGACATAGTGACTGGCAGTGTCAGAGGTATCTGGTGGATTGTTCACCAGTCTGGGTTCTTGAGTAAGGGCCCAGCTGATTCTCTGTGGGCATGTGGTATAAGCAAGCAGTCAACCTTCGTTGTGTTATACCAAGTCGATTCAGATATTGTTTGAATAATTAATAACATAAATAAAGTGTTGTGATGGCACAGCCTAGCCCATGTAGGCAGACTGTAAGTTCCATGAAGGCAGCACCCATGCATAACTGACCTTTCCATTCCCCCAGAGAACATAGCACCCTGCCCCCTGGACATCTAATAATAAACTTTTGCTGATTGAGTATATACACTGGGATAAAGTAAATATAGGAGACTGGGGAGTAGGACTTGGTGTCGGGACTTCAACTTGAGACTTTGGCCTCTGAAAATTCTAAATAAATGTGGGAGATGATTCCAACAGCATTCTAATAAGATCCTCACATGCAAGGAGGCAGAGCAGCATGATGATAAGAACCCGGGCCCTCATGCTGGATCGGGTTTAAATGCAAGCTCTGCTGGGTGCTTGGCTACATGACTGTGGGTCCATTATTTCAGCTCTTTGAGTCTGGAATAACATTACTACCTACTATATAGGATTATTGCAGGGATTAAATGAGGGAATGTATGTAAAGTGCCTGGCACATAATGAATGGGCAACCAACGTCATTCTCTTAGGCTCTCCTCCCATCCAATGTGTGTGGGTTGTCTGAAATCTTGCTTAACTCTCTGGGAACTACTTCCCTTCATTTATTCCCTCTGAGATCTTGGTCACTTGCCTAGTCCTTGAATTTATTTAGCTTGGTCTACCTCAGATCCCCGGGGTTTTTGCTTTTAATGCCCCAGGCACACTCTGGTATTCTGAGAAATTCCATCTGCAACTGGCTGGAGTTGGCAATAGCCCCTGGCAAAGGACTCCAATGGGGCAGGGGAGGGAGCATTTTCACCACCCACTGTCTGCTGCCAAAACTTTAAACATGGCCCTCGATGTGGTGGGTATAGTCAGGGAAGTGATCTTCGTGGGGCAGAGAGACTTTAGGATGTCATGGTGACCAGTTCCAAGGAAGCCCTACCTGGCCTGGGCCCCTGGCACATGATTTGTCTATTGAACCCTGGGATCTTATCACTGATGGCAGCAGGGATGTCTGTGAATTTATCAATGACTGACTCCTTCCATGGGTTGGGGCTTGGTGTGGTGCCTGAGGGCTTGTGTTTTCTTGATCTCCTGGACCAGTGAGCCTTGTGTTTTCCAGTTTATGTATTGTCCCTGACTGAGTCCTTGAGGCTACTTCTGTCCACCTCCCCTACCCTGCCCCCTCTTGTGGCAGCAGCCACTCCAAAGGTGCTTGTGTAACTTGTTTTTCAAAGTCTTGGCAGGAGCTCCAGTCCTGCCTGTGAGAAAGGCTGTTTACATTCTAGAAGAGCAGTCTCGAGAAATGTCTTGCATCAGGGCTGTCCCCAACCAATTCCTGCTCCCCTAGCAGCTTCTCTCTCTCTCTCTCTCTGGGATGGCTTGTGAGGGTCAGAGAGGTGGCACGGGACCTAGGAGGAAGGAGCCTGAGCGAGGACAAAGGTGGGCTATGAGGAAGGCTTCATCAAGCCCTGGGGCTCCGCCACTGCCCTAAGTCAAGGGCCCTCCTTTGAAAGGCGAGGGAGCATCTTGAGAACAAGACTCTTGTTGCCCTAGTGTTTGGCGCAGTGCTGGATGCTGGTGCTCAACATTCACTAAAGTCAATAATTGCGCAGATGTGTGGGCAAGAAAACATTTGAGAGGATGCCCTGGTGGAACTGTTTAGCTGACCCCAGTTAACAGCTTTCTCTGAACGGTCCTTCAGTACTATTTATTACGTAGTCTAGGCCAGGCAAGGGCATATAATATTTCCTTAAATTCTACAATGGTCAAGAGTTCTACAAAATAGGTAGTCTTTGCTCCCATTCATAGCTGAGGAGGGCACGGAGACTCATGCGCACAAAGTCTGGGGGTCTTGCCTGAGGCTTACAGTCAACCAGGATTCGGAGTCTCTAGCCAGCACCCAAGCCCCTGTTTTTCCACTTTCCATTTTTTTCCCACGCTGCCCCTCCCCCCTGCAGCCTCCGCATCCTTCAAGAGCTCCTAAAGCGAGACCTCCCAGGGGCAGAGGCAGCACTCCCCTGCTGCGGGCAGCTATGCATTCTTGTAGTCATTCCTTCCTCCTGCACAGGGGCTTGAATTCAGCACGCAAAGAACCCCGGGGAAGCACCCCACTCCCCCACTCCAGACAGTCTGCACCTAATACTTAAGAACACGCACCCATATTCAGGGCCTTCTGGTACCTCCACCTCCCCCCAAATATCCCTCCCCTCCCTTGCCACCTTCCCAGCATGGACACACACAGCTCCCCTCTTTCCTTCCTCTTCTGATTGGCTTCCAGGCTAGGTTTTCCCCTTTTCTAGAAAAAAATCCTGCTGCCCGGATAGGATTCTCTGGACAGTCCCGGGCAGCATCTAGGCAACTAATTATTTAGTGAACTGCTTGCTAACTTCCAGCCAAAGAAGAAGAGGAAGGAAAACACACACACACACACACACACACACACGCAAAAATGGGAGATGTAGAAGAAAATGGAAAAGCTTCGAGGGTGGGGGAAGGGGGCGATGCAGCGGGCGGGCGGATTTGGAGCTAATAACGTCTTTGAATTACAGTAACATCCAAAGAGGCAGAAAAGCTCCAATGGAAGCCAGAGCAGAAGCGAACGCGCAGGGGCTTGCTTCCTTGGAAGGGTTTCAGCTGTAATGACTCTCCCCAAAGAAGCAGCCCACGGGCTCCCGGACCCGCTGCGCAGGAGGCACAGGGGGCGCTGGGCTGCGCTCGGGCGGGCGGGGCGCGGGCGGCCGCGGTGCGCATGTGCGGGGCCCTCCGGGCCGGGCCGGGTCGGGTCGGGCCGGGCCGGGCCGGGCCGGGCCGCGGGGCGCCTCTGACAGCCGCTCTATTCAGACGCCGGCCCGGGGTTGGCGGCGCGGTGCCTGCCGCCGCCGCGGCTGAGATCATGCTGTTGATTTTGTTTTACGGAGAGCAGCCCGGCCTGTGCAGAGTACAGAATGTTCTCTTCTGTGAACTGAGCTTGAACTTCTCCAACCCACTTTGTCGGAAGAATCACACAGACACAGAGGGGAGCAGGCAGGGAAGATAACCCCCAAATTGTTGAAATCGTTGTGTTCTCTCCCGGGTTTGGCCCAGATCGTTTGCTTTTCACTGCGCAGAATGAAAAATCCCAAGCATGACAGTTCTTGGAAGAACAAAACGCCTGGGATGTCCTTTGTCTAAGTCAGGACCCTGGCGTCAACTTTGGAAATGAACGAGTCTGTCTCTCCCTCTCCTTGATTTTTTTTTTCCTTTCCTTTTTTTCTGATTTTCTTTCTTCTTTCTTTCTTCCTCCTCTCTCTTCCCATCCTTCCCACTACCCCGCCTCCCTCCCTCCCTCCCTCTCTCTCTTTCCTCCCTTTAAGGCATTAAAGGGACATTAGAAGGACAAGGACAACAAAAGCCATTTTCCTGCAAGAGAAAGAAAGGATCCCAGGCCCTGTGTCTTCTCTTCCAGTTGTTCAGGCTATTATGGTACTACAAATAGTGTTCCCCAATTTGTTGTATGGCCGGAGAGAATCCACAGTGAGGGCTTTGGGTTGACGGCCTTCATTAAATCACCCAACTTGAGAAGCTGCCAATGCCTGGTAAGGTGGTTTGAAATTTCTCTTTGGAAACAATCTTTGTCCAGTCTTAGGGCTGAGTCTCCAGTTTGGGAGCACTCTGATAAATGGTTAATGGGTCTGCTTGGAGGATCTGAGTGTGAGACCTCTGTAGGACAGGCCATAGTAGTTTTCCAACTAATTACTTTTTAATGGCAGTGGATTCCTTTCTTTGTACTCATATTTACCCTAAACTCACTGATGAGGCAGAAGAGGACAACTTTGTGTGAGTCATGGATTTGAAGTGTGAGCTGTGGGCTGAGTCTCCTACGCATGAGTGTGCTTCTAATATTGGGCAAGTCATGTCTTCTAAAACTCAACTGGTCTAAGGGGCACAAGGCTTGTCTTCTATACCTGTATAGTCATTTGCAAGTGTGGAGTGCCATACTGTGACACCACAGGAGATTGTTCTCTTGAATTTGTAGCTCTACTACCTACCTCATAGCTGGGGGTGGAGGGGTGGGAGCTGCTTGCTGTCTTATGGATCTTGCTCATTGCTAAAAACTGGGAGATTCCTACAAGAGGGGTTCTGAGATGATTCCAATTCTCTGGATATTCCATGTGATTTTTTACTTTTTCTTTAGTTAACACACTATCAGAATATTGATTAGTTCATTCATTCATTCATTCCATAAAATGTTATTGAATATTTGCCATGTTTAAGTTACTGGATGGGACCTAGGGATTGGGAAATAAGGAAGGTATGTTCATTGCCTTCAATGAGATTATTGTCCAGTTGGAAAGGCAGAAATATACATATACATACACACATTTACATGTAATACTTATGTATTACTTATAACACAAATGAGGTTGATACGTGTTCAATGGAGGGACAAGTTATAAAATGTGAAGGTGGAGTATTACAAGAACAAGATGAAGATTCTAATAAGTGGAAGTTGAGCCAAGTGCAGTCTAGACAGCAGAAGATAGAAATTGTGAAAATAGATGGTCTTTGTGGTTAATAAGATTGTGTAGTATATTTGGATATCAGTGTGTATATCTTTTGGCTGAGCAGTTGAGGCTAGAAGATATAGGAAGAAGCAAAAAAACACATTGAGCCTAGATTAGGGATGTCTACTTCCCCCTGTTAAGCCTGTCACTAACCGTTCTTCTGGAGTTTGTATGAAGCCTTGGAATCAAACTCAACACTGTTCTCTAAGAAGCCACCCCTAATCAGTTGGTGTTGGCACTTGGAATAAAACCACTTATTGGAGTCAGGGAAGATGGCGGAGTAGGAGGATCCCAAGCTTACACCCTCCCATAGATACACCAAGGCAACAACTGCACATACTGCAAGTGACTCTAAAAATCACCTGAGGGATCCCTGGGTGGCGCAGCGGTTTGGTGCCTGCCTTTGGCCCAGGGCGTGATCCTGGAGACCCGGGATCGAATCCCACGCCGGGCTCCCGGTGCATGGAGCCTGCTTCTCCCTCTGCCTGTGTCTCTGCGCCTCTCTCTCTCTCTCTCTGTGACTATCATAAATAAATAAAAATTAAAAAAAAATATTTAAAAAAAATAAAAAAATAAAAATCACCTGAAGACTGGAAGAAGATATCTTCCACAGCTGGAGTCATAAAGAGAGGGGCACATCGAAAAGATCCGGAGAGAAAGAGATGCAGTCAGGAACCAAATACCCAGTGTGAATTCCTGCAAGTGGGAGGGAGATCACAATTGTGGAGGAGTGAGGACTTCAGGCCCCACATTGGGCACTCTCAGCTCTGGGGTCCTGTACTGGGAAGAATACCCATAACATCTAGCTTTGAAAATCAATAGAGCTTAACTCTGGGGAGACAGAAGGTTCTAGGAAACTGAGTTCCCACCCTTAAAGAGCCAGCAAGCTTTATCACTCAGTTTGAGACCTAGCACAAAAGCAGCAGTTTGAACAGTGGCTGGGTTATACACGAAGGAGACTTGTTGATTAATTTTAGGTTGTGTGCCAGAGGGACAGGGATCTGTTGGAGCTTTCTATAGGAACAGAAGTGTTGGTAAGTGCTATTTTCTTGACCTCCTTTAGCACAGGTAGCTGAAAATGTGCATGAGCCAGCTCTGACACTCTCCATCTACCTTGCTAGCACTGCTTGCCCCACCCTGCTGTTCCTCTGTAGATCCACCCTGGTAGGCCCCCCTCCAAAGCAGTGCCCACCCTGCTACCTGTGGTGGGCAACCTCAATCAGGTCGGATGCCCCTCCAAAGCAGAATACACACTCCTTCCAAGTGCATGTGGAATTTTCTCCAGTGTAGATCACATGGTAGACCACAAAACAAGTTCCAGTGCATTTAAGAAGACCAAAAGCACATCAAGCATCTTTTCTGACTGCAACAGAATCAATTACAAGAAAAAAAAAAAACAGGAAAAACACAAACACATGGAGGCTAAACAACATGTTACTAAACAACCCATGGGTCAACAGAGAAATCAAAGAGGAAACAAATAATATCAGCAAACAAAAGAAAATGCAAATACTAGAGTTCAAAATCTTTGGGACACAACAAACTTCCCCTCTCCAAGAGGGAAGTTTGTAGTGATAGAGGCCTACCTCAAGAAACAAGAAAAATCTTGAATAAATAATCTAATTTTGTACCTAAAGAACAACAAAAGAAGAATAAACAAAGCACAGAGTTAGTAGGAGGAAGAAAAAATAGAAGTCAAAAGGGGAAAGGAATGAAATAGGGAGTTAAAAAAAAAAAGAAAAAATAAATGGAATTAAGAGGTGGTTCTTTGAAAAGATAAGCAAAATTGACAAACCTTTAGCCACATTCGAAAGAAAAAAGAGGAGGACTTGAATAAAGAAATCAAGATTGAAAGAGAAGTTACTGACACCAAAGAAACACAAAAGGGTATAACAGACTACTACAGAAAATTATATACCAATAAATTGGACAACTAGAAGAAGTAGATAAATCCCTAGAAGCATACACTCTTTAAGAAATAGAAAATCTGAACAGACAAAATTGAATCAGTAACCAAAAAGCTCCCAACACACAGAAGTCTAGTACTAAATGGCTTCACAGGTGAATCCTAGCAAACTTTTATTTTATTTTATTTATTTATTTATTTATTTTCCTAGCAAACTTTTAAAGAAGAGTTAATATCTATCCTTCTCAAATTATTCCGAAAATCAGAAGAGAAGAGAATGCCTTTGAATTCATCCTACAAGGCCAGCATTACCCTGATCCCAAAGGCACTATGAAAAAAGAAAATTACAGACCAACATCCTGGATGAATATAGATACAAAAATCTTCAACAAAATATTAGCAAACCAAATTAGAAAGTACCTTAAAAGGATTATTCACCATGATCAAAACGGATTATCTCAAAAATACAATGATGGTTTGTATCCACAAACCAATCAATGTGATCCACCACATTAACAAAATGAAGGGTAAAAATCATATGATCATCTCAATAGGTGTAGAAAAAGCATTTGACAAAATGTAACATCCATTCATGATAAAAATTCCCAACAAAGTGGTATTAAAAACACAACCCTCAACATAATAAAGGCCATATTGTTAAACCCACAGCTAACAAGGTATGGAAGTCCTAACCACAGCAATCAAATAAGAAAAGAAATAAAAGACATAAAATTGGTATGGAAGAAGTAAAACTAACACTATTTGCAGGTGATATGGTGTTCTACAGAGAAAACCTTAAAGATTCCAGCAAAAACTATGAGAACTAATAAATGAATTCAGTAGAGTTGCAATATACCAAATTAATACACAGAAATCTGTTGTGCTTCTATACACCAATAATGAAGTAGCAGAAAAGGAAATGAGAAAATGATCCCATTTACAATTGCACCAAAAACAGTAAAATACTTAGAAATAAATTTAACCAAGGAAATGAAAGATCTGTACTCTGAAAACTATAAGACATTGATGAAAGAGTTAGATATGACACAAATAAATGGCAAGGTAGACCATGCTTGTGTATTGGACGAATTAATATTGGTAAAATGTCCATACTGCCCAAAGTAGTCTGTGAGTCAGTGCAATCCATATCAAAATACCAATAGTATTTTTCACAGAACTAGAACAACAACAATAACAAAAAAGTCCTAAAATGTATATGGACCACAAAGACCCTGGATAGCCAAAAGCAATCTTGAGAAAGAAGAACAAAGTTGGAGGCATCACACTTCCAGATTTCAAGCTATGTTACACAGCTTTAGTCATCAAAACAGTATGGTACTTACTGGCACAAAAACAGACACATAGATCAATGGAATAGAACTGAGAGCTGAGAAACCCACGCTTACATGGTCAATTAACATATGAGAAATGAGGCAACAATATACTATGGGGGGGCGCCTGGGTGGCTCAGTGGTTTCGAGCCTGCCTTCGGCCCAGGGCGTGATCCTGGAGTTCTGGGATCAAGTCCCACATGGGGCTCCCTGCAGGGAGCCTGCTTCTCCCTCTGCCTGTGTTTCTGCCTCTCTCTGTGTGTGTCTCTCATGAATAAATAAATAAATAAATCTTAAAAAAAAAAAAAACACGATGGGGAAAAGACAGTCTCTTCAATAAATGCTGTTGGGAAAACCAGACAGCTATATGCAAAAGCATGAAACTGGACTACTTTCTTATGCCACACACAAAAATAAACTTAAAATGGATCAAAGACCTAAATCTAAGACTTGAAACTGTAAAACTTTTAAAAGAAAGCATAGGTAGTAAACTCATGGACATTGGTCTTAGCAATACTTTTCTGAATATGTCTCCCCAGGAAGGGAAACAAAAGGATAAATAAATCATTGGGACTACATCAAAATAAAAAACTTTTGAACAGTGAAGGAAATCATCACAAAATAAAAAGAAAACCTACTGAATGGGAAAAGATATTTGCAAATGACGAATCCAGTAAGGGGTTAATATCCAAAGTACATAAAGAACTCCTACAACTCAACACCAAAATAACTCCCAAATAAGCTGATGTAAAAATAAGTGGAGGACCTGAATAGGCATTTTTCCAAACAAGACATACAGATGGCCAAGAGATACATAGATGCTCAGCATCACTAATCATGTGGGAAATGTATATCAAAATCACAATGAGGTATACCTTACACCAACAGAATGGCTAAAAACAAAAAGACAAACAAAATAACAAATGTTGGTAAGGGTGTGGAGAAAAAGAACCCTCTTGCACTGTTGTTTGGAATGTAAATTGGTACAGCGACTGTGGAAAAAAGTATGGAGTTTCCAAAAAAACCCCTAAAAATAGAATTACTATATGATCCAGTAATTCCACTTCTTGGTATTTACACAAAGAAAATAAAAATACTAGTTCAAAAAGATATCTGCACCCCAAGTTCATGGCAGCATTATTTATAGTAGCCAAGATATGGAAGCAACCTATGTGTCCATCTGCAGATGAATGGATAAAGAAGATGTGATATGTAAGCGTGTGTGTGTGTGTGTGTGTGTGTGTGTAATGAAATGTTACTCAGCAATAAAGGGAATGTGATTTTGCTATTTACTACAACATGGATGGACCTAGAGGGTATTATGCTAAGTGAAAGGAGTCAGATAAAGGCAAATACTGTATAATTTCACTTATATGTGGAATCTAAAAAGACAAAACAAACCAATGGTAACAAAACTAGAAACACACTAAAAACTATAGAGAACAAACTGGTGGTTGCCAGAAGTAAGGTGGGCAGAGGAACAGGCAAAATAGATAAGGCAGATTAGAAGGTACAGATTTCCACTTATTAAAAAAAATAAGTCACAGGGATGAAAAGTATAGCATAGGGAAGACAGTCAATAATATTGCAATAACTTTGTATGGTAACAGGTGGGAGTGACACTGGTGTATAGAACTGTTGAATCACTATGGGATACACCTGGCATTAATATAATATTACATGTCAACTATATTCAACTAAAAATTTAAAAAAGATTAAAATTTTTTTGAAAAAGCCACTTGTTATTCTGTGCTTGGGCTTTGAATCTCATGCCTACAAATTTGTACGTTGATTGTTCTTGGGGAGTTATTGCATGTTTTTAAGATTCAGAATAACATGAATGAATGCCATGATTCAATTTACGCTTTCGTAAGGTAGCTGCTGGCCACGGGAAGGGTCCCTGGGAAAGGTGGGAGACTGGGCACAGACAGACCAGTAAGAAGACTACACAAATCATCGTGAGCAGTGTGAGTGGGAAGGACAAGTGTTTTGGACAGATGGGGCTTTGGGGAGGTAGGATTGGTGATAGTAGAGGAAGCAGAAGGAAACTTCACAGTAACTGAATTTTTTTCATTTGGGTTACTGAGAGGCAATAGGGTCGCTATGGTTTGGATGTGTCCCCCCTCCTCCCCAAATTCATATGTTGAGAAATCCTAACCCTCAAAAATGATGGTATTAGAGGGTAGGGCCTTAGGGAGGTATTAAGTCGAGAGAGTGGAGCCCTCATGGTTTCATGATAGGATTATTTCTTTATAAAAGAGACCCCACAGAGCATCCTAGCTCCTTCCACCTGTGAGGACACAGCAAGAAGTCTCAGACCTGGAAGACGGCCCTCATCTGACCATATCAGACCCACGATCTTGGATTTTCAGCTTCCAGAGCTCTGGGAAATATGTTTCTGTGGTTTATTAGCTCTCCAGCCTTATTTACCACCATTATTTTTTTAAGATCCACTTATTTATTTTAGAGAGAGGGGGCCAGGGGAGGGACAGAGGGAGAGGGAGAGAGAGTCTCAGGCAGACTCCATGCTGAGTGCAGAACCCAACATGGGGCTCAATCTCACAATCCTGAGATCATGACCTGAGCTAAAACTAAGAGTTAGACACCCAACTGACTGAGCCACCCAGGTGCCCCTGGTCTGTGATATTTTACTAAAGTAGCCTGCACAGATGAAGACAGGCCAAGAGAAGGAACACAGGAAGAGCTTTTTACCTTTCTTTTTATATGGGGCAGATGATAACACTGAGTTTCAGATAGGCTTGAATTTGAAGGGAGAGAGAACAAAGAGAATTCTGGCCATCATTTGGAAATACAGACCTGGAGTCAAGAGCTAAAAAAGTAATTCAGAATCCAGCCACACAGAGGAACCAATGGAAGTCCGGAGAGTAGATGTTACCGCCCAGAAAGAGAGCTATGCAGGTCATTTACAGGCCTGTGGGGAAAAGGGTCAGGTTAGACCTTGAGAGGTGCTTATATTAATGAACACCAGAGGGAGAGCATTCTAGAAATGATTAAAATTCCTAACAATGTAGGGGACCATCTAGTCCTCCACTCCTGTATCTGATTTTTCTTTAATACAGAGCAATGGCTGGGGGCGCCTGGCTAGCTCAGTTGGGGGAGTGCACAACTCTTGATCTTGTGGCCATGAGTTTGAGCCTCACATTAGGGATAGAGTTTACTTAGGAAAAAAAATTGGGGTGCCTGGGTGGCTCAGTTGGTTGGTCCAATGCTTGATTTCAGCTCAGGTCATGATCTCAGGGTCGTGGGATTGAGCTCTGAGTTAGGCTCCACGTTCAGTAGGCGATCTCTTTGGGATTCTGTTTCTCTCTCTCCATCTTCCCATCTTCCCTTCCCTCTACCACTGGAGCTTTCTCTCTAAATAAATATAGTCTTAAAAAAAAAAAAAAAAAGAATGACTAGTCATCTTCTTTAATACAGAATCTATTTAATGCCTGTCTGAGAATTAAAGAAAATGGGTAGTTTTCTCCAGCATATCCTTCAAGGCAGTACTTTAACTCTTGATGGTTGACCATGACCCGTAGTGAGAAATACAAGTTAGATATGCACACATAATTATGGAACTAAGACAAAGGGCTTTATGAAACAATATCTACCTGCATCTTCTATAAGTGACGCTATTTTCTATTTTATTCTATTCCAGTAAGGAAAAGAAAAAATGCTAGCTGGGTCCCAGTGAGTTCCTATCACAAGAGACATTGGGATTAGGGGCCATGGTTTCTGGAAGTCCACTCTCCCTCTAGTGGTTGGCATCTTTCAGGAGAGATCAGAGTTTGTTAATCTTAGCCGAGCCTGGAGACCCATGGAGCAGAGCTTAACTCCATCTCCAAAGGTCCCCCTTTCCTGGAGGAATTTTTAGCTTTAGGAGGAAGTCCAGGTGTGTTCTGCCAGCAGGGCTGCTTGTTTTGTTCCTAGAAGCAGATAATAATAATAATGACAGGCATTCAATCAAGCACTTTACTCATCATTAACAATACTCATAATAAGCCTCTGAGGGAAACATAATTATTACCACCTCCATTTTACAGATGAAAAATATCAAAGCTAAGAGACAATTTGCCCCTGATCATACTGCCAGTGAGCAGTGAATTGAGATTCAAACTCGGTTGGCTGGCAGGATAGTGACCATAAGTGGTATCTTCTTTGGTTCACTCTATGTCATCTCCATGAGGCCCTCAGCAAGTGGTTCTCAGCAAGACTTGGTTTGTTCTCACAGTACTCTTCATTGCTTCTCTCAGTGGGGTCTCCCTGCATTTAAAAGTTTCTTGAATATAATCAAGTATCTGGAATGCATTGGGAAAGTGGAGGCAGGAAAGGAAGTGAGCCAGGGAGAAAGGCTAGGGGGGCTGTGGGGTAGAGCTGGAAGAGGCTGTCTGAAGGGGTAGAGGAGGGCCCTCGACACCTTGACCTTCCTGCCTCTATCTTTGTCCTGACACTCATCCACCCCCACATCTCCACCAGGCTTATCTCTCCAAAACAGCTCCCTCTCCTATCTCATGCTTCCTGCTGACACGCCCCACCCACCCTGTCTGGTACTGAAACCCTTCATCTCTCCCTTCAATGCCTCCTCCTCACTTGCAATGGGCCCTGCCCTACTGTCGCCACTCCTGGCCCCTGACTGCTCCACGTTCAGCTCAGCAGGTTTTCTCTCTGTCCCTGGGGACATGGGGCTTGTCCAATCTCAGCACCTGTGCTCCCTGAAGGGAGTGCACTTCTTCCTTCTCCCTCTATATCTATCCATCCTTAAGCTCCGTTCAGATCTGGCCTCTTTCCTGATGGCTTCTCCTGATCTCTTCTATCTTTGCATCTTTGCTTTGGTGTCATCCATTGAGGAATATCACCAAACACTAGAATATTTAAATGGTCCATGTTCGTCCCTCAATCAGATTCATTCACTCATTCACTTTTCTTTCTTTCTTTCTTTCTTTCTTTCTTTCTTTCTTTCTTTCTTTCTATTTATTTATTTTAGAGAGAGCAAGAGCAAATGAATTTGTAAGTGGCAGGAGGGGCAGAGGGAGGGGGAGAGAGAGAACCTCAAGTAGATTCTCCACTGAGCACAGAGCCTGAGGTGGGACTCGATCTCACAACCCCGATCATGACCTGGGCCTAAACCAAGAGTTGGACATTCAACCAACTGAGCCACCCAGGTACCCATTCACTCACTCATTTTAAATTTATTGATTGAATTGCCTATTAAGTTTCAGACACAGGAAAATCTCTGACAGTGAAGGTAAGAAGAGGTATCATGACTCCAGGATTCATAGAGCTGTTGCCTTTGACATTGAACTTCCATTCCCCTTCTTGGAAAATACCCCAATTTTCTTTGGGCAGCCCCTGAAGTATAAACCTGTGTTGTAGGAGCAGGGCTGGACTCCCCACCTTCGAAGAGGAGGGAGTCTGTGACAGAGGGCTGGCCAGGGAGAGAACTGCACTCCCCTGGTCACAGGTTCAGAGATAGTGTGCACCTGGTGAGGCCAGTGACAAATCAGTCCTGGGTTCTTGCTAGAACTATCTGGGGAGGCTAAGCTGGTGGAACATGAACCAGGAGCCTCTGTCTATTATTATTGCCACCACTTTGTAGGGGGCCCATCTGAAGGTGAAGCCAATACAGAGGACATCGGAGGTGAGGGATTCTGGATAACACTTTTTAAGCACTTGGATCCAACCACTACTAAACCAGAAAGCTTAAATTCTTTCCCACTTAGTTTCTGTTGAGATTTTGTAACGTGCCACTTAAAAGCGCATTAACTTTTGCGGTGCATCCTCTGTGATCCGTGCTCCATGGTTATCTGTAAGCGGAGAACAGCTCAAGGCACAGGCCCCTGGCATCTGGCCTGGAACTGCTCACCGGCCCTAACTAGCCTAGCTTCATTCCCATTCCAGCTCGGGTTGGGCTGAGGATGAGATTCAAGTGAGCCCATCGACTTCACCGGGCTCTGGTCATGGAGGAGCACTGCCTCTGCCCCTGCATCAAGTCCTTCCCATGGCACCTGGCCCGGCGCTGATGACCTTCAAGTGCTCAGTGTATCCCTGGGGCCTCTGTGCTGCCTCGTGTCTGCCCATTGGTGCAAACAGCTGGTTTTCTATCTCTGCACATGGTAGAGATGATCCTCTCTCATGTGCTGTGATAGGCAGATCTCGAGTTGAGATGGGATCCTCATGTTGAGCAAGACTTAAAGTGAGGAGCCTGCAAGCCTACAGGGGGCTTGTAAACTATAAGTGGTGGTGATACAGTGAGAACAGGGGAAGAAAGAGAGTAGTCTTCATTTTAGTAATGCCTGTGGGCGGGTGCTGGCTACTGAGGGTGTGCTGTATCTGTTCTCTGAGAAGTTCTTGTCAATCGATCAGCATGTATTTAAAAAGCACCGACTAGAAATTAGAGCCAAAACTTGCCAGTCATCTTTCCCAGCCCTAAGCCAATACTTGCCTAATAATACATACCCTTGGTGATTAATAAATGCTTTACAGCCTCACCTTGCCGTTATTTAGACACAAAGATCAAACACAAGGAGAACCAACTCTTGGCTCCCAATACAGTGCTCATCTCCGCCCCAGGGTCTAGGGACGACCAAATATTCCCGAGCTCTTTATTGGCAGTAGTTACCTTTCCTCCAACATGTAGCTTCTGATTCTTGGAATACTGTCAGTCCCCAAAGTCAGAGGCTGTGGAACATTCCAAAGTGCTCTCAACAGAACAGGTTAGGCCTTGCACTAAATTGCTGCCTTCCCTTCAATGTCCTGAGGCCACCCGAGAGGGCTTCCCGCGCGTCTGCGTCTAATCTCTGGCCAAGGCCACCCGTGGACACGCCCTTGGCTCAGGCCCGAGTTGGAGCTCCTCCAGCTGAAGGTGTCCTTCTTGCTTAAGTGCTTCCGCCTGGTGAATATTTGGAACATTTCGGGTTCCCTCTCCGGCCCCTTTTAGTTAAATCCTTTTGTAGTTCAGTCATAATAAAATAATGATAATGGTCTTCTGCAAAGGAGCCCAATACAGAGCTCCTGTCAGAGGCGCGTTCAGAAGTAAGGCTCGCCCCTGGTCTGCATGTGAGGTGCTGGGTAGCGGGCGATCCGACCACAGAGTATGGTTTAATTAGACCCTGTTGGGAAGGGCCACCTGGGTGGCTCAGCGGCTGAGCATCTGCCTTTAGCTCAGGTCGTGATCCTGGGATCCTGGGTCCTGGGATCGAGTCCTGCCTGCGTTGGGTTCCCTGTGAGGAGCTTGCTTCTCCCTCTGCCTTTGTCTCAGCCTCTCTCCGTGTGTCTCTCATGAATAAATAAATAAAACCTTAAAAAAAAAAAAAAAGAATCTGTTAGGATTTAGCTAGTTCCTATTAAGAAAGCTCAGAGTCCCTTCTGAGACAGAACACCACTTCCCTTCCCCCAAGTATCCCAGGTATCACTAGACTTTAAAGACCTGGTAACAGTTTTATTTTTCCTATAGCCAAGAGTTGGGAAGTATTTAAGTCACCTGTTTTTCTACCTGAGTGAAGTTGGGTAGCCATTGGTTTTAGGGTAGATGCTAAAGTAGTGGCCAGCCTGAGCAGTGAGTCTTAGCCTGGAGGTCACAGTAGAAAATGGGATTTTAGGGGTGCCTGGCTGGCTCAGTCAGGAGAGCATATGACTCTTGATCTTGGGGTTCTGAGTTTGAGCTGCACATTCATTGTGGAAACTACTTAAAAATAAAATCTTAAAAAAAAGGAACCTGGGAATTGAAAAAACTATTCATGTCTGCTCTCCTTCCAACCACCCCCAACCCAGAGGCTGAGTTATGTGGTCTGGGGTGTATCTAGCATTAGGACTGAAAAATCTTGCTAGCTATTTATAACGTGCTGTAGTTATATGATCTGACCAGGCCCAGAAGAAAAAAAGAAAAGGCCAAATCCAGCCTTTGTTTATAAAGGTTATCATTGCTTAGAATGTACTTTTTATATGCCACAGAATATGACTTTGTAATAAATTCAGAAAAAACTTTGTTTTTTGTTTGTTTGTTTGTTTTTTACTGTAACTGGGGGGAGTAAAAGTCTCCATCTTGCAAATTCCACAGGATTGTGGTGAAGCCTACATGAGCTTCTGTAGTAGCCGTGTGTGTGTGTGTGTGTGTGTGGGGCAGGGTGCAGTACTTTGTAAACCAGGATTTGCAGCCTTGCACACTAGCCCGGGGTGGGGCTGGGGTCTGACAGCTAAATGCTGGAAGTGATGAGCAGGATACAAGACAAGGGATTATAGGCCTGTTCACTGTGTGACATTGACTCAGCTGTGGCTGATTGGTGCCACTTTCTTTTTTCTTTTTTCTTTTCTTTTTTTTTGAGAGGACATGCAAGGATTTATTTACCAAATCTCTCACTTTTAAGAACACTGGGTGGGTGCCTGGGTGGCTCAGTTGGTTAAGGGTCTCTCTCTCTCTCTCTTTTTTTTTTTTAAGATTTTGTTTATTTACTCATGATAGAGAGAGAGAGAGAGAGAGAGAGAGAGGCAGAGACATAGGCAGAGGGAGAAGCAGGCTCCCTGCAGGGAGCCCGATATAGGACTCGATCCCCAGGCTGCAGGATCATACCCTGGGCTGAAGGTCTGACTCTTGATTTTTGCTCAGGTCATGATCAGGTCATGAGATTGAGCCCCACATAGGGCTGTGCTGGAGATTCTCTCTCCCCACCCCCTGTTCCTCCTTGTGCACATGCGCTCTCTCAAAATTAATAAATAAGTCTCAAAAAAACCCCAAAACACTGAGTGCCATAAAGCATATTTGGGGAGTAGACACATGGATCCCATACTTTCTTTGAGAGTCATCTTAGGGCCTTCTCATACTCTTTTACAAGACAGCTTGTAACCCTTTCTCAAGTGTGGAGACACTGGAATTCTTCAAAACATTCCAAGAGAGTGGGGTGCCTGGGTGGCTCAGTCAGTTAGGCGCCTGCCTTCAGCTCAGGTTATGATCCTGGGGTCCTGGGATCCAGCTCCCGCTGAGCAGGAGCCTGCTTCTCCCTTTCCCTCTGCTGCTCCCCCTGCTTCTACTCTTTCTCTCTCTATCAAATAAATAAATAAAAAGTCTCTCACACACAGAAGATTCCCAGAGTAATCAGTGTCCTTGATTCTATCCTCTTCAGTTTGCACAAGCACACTGAGGCCCAAAGAGTCAGAGGGACATGCCCAGGGTCACATGGTCAGGTAGTGGCTATAAGGACATTCTTGATCTAATTCAAACATCTAGTCCCTACTTCTTTCTTTTCAATGGAATTCCAGTTTGGGGATCTGTCCCTCCCAATGTGACTTAGGGATGCCCAGTGTGACACCATTTCCAGCTCCAGGGTAGATCCTTGTTAGCCCTAAGCCAATCAGGGCATGGCATTCTCTTGGCAACTGCTAATGATCCGGTGGTGAGTACGTGACCTCTGGTGGCCCAGGCAGATTGAAGCAGAGGATGTAGGTCCCACGACTGGGGGAGAAGACTCTTTTCTGCATGTCGCCTCCATCACCAATGGGAGCCATCAGGGCCCATCTGATGTGGGTGTCCATGCACAATCAGAGCACAGCCGAACCTCTGCTGAGTGAGGTGTTGTCCTCGTTATACCACACAATTGCCTCACTGTTCCCAGCAGGCCAGGCTACTCCACTGGGCAAAGGGGACATTTCCAACTTTTCTGGGCTGCTGCGTAGAGCTGGTCAATAGTCACAGAACGGCACTGAGGGAATTTCTGTGACTCAGTCTTTAGCAGGTGAACCTTGTGCTGGTCCCCAGTGCTGTGAAAGGCAGCACCTGCCTCTGTACCCAGCTAATGAGACAGAAGAGGAAGACAGTCCTTGAACTAGCCAAGGTGTTTTAGTTGTAGGAAAGAGAAGATGCAATTTGAGCTGCCTAAACAATAAAATATACTGGCTCAAGTCAATAAAAAGTACTTGGGTGCGTGGCTTAATCTATAGGCTCAAATGATGTCACTGGGACCCTGTCTCTCGTCACTCCTTGGCTGTCCTATCACCCAATTGGCTTTACTTATTCTCACATTCCACACGGGGTTGGTTGACAGCCAACAACTCTAGACACACTCCCTCTGCCCTGCTCAAGACTCGGGTGGGCCCCCTTCCTGCCTCATTGCTCTGGTGGGTCCCATGGCCCTACCAATCGCTGCCGCAGTGGTCTCAATGGCCAGGCCTGAGCTGCGTGTCTCTCTCCCCCCGGAAAAAATGTCTACTGAAAATGGCAGCAGATCTCCAGAGAAAAATTACTGTTCTGTCACCCGGGAGACAGGCAAATTGGTGCTGGCTGCCCAACTCGGTAACTGGAAGCTTTTCCAAACGTGTAGGTTTTGTTGGGTTTATATTGTGCAAAGAGCAGAGAATTTGAAATCAGAGGAGATCTCAGCCCACAGAAGTTCCCTGGTGAAGGATACCTTTATGCAGCTTGCCCCCCGGGTCGTTCTCAGAATTGCATGAGATCCTGTACAGCAGAGTACTTTTTAAAAATGTTAAAGGCTAAACCCAAATGAGGGATTGTTGTTGTTGTCATTACTGCTATGGTCTTTTCTGAGTTTCTCCTGCTCATGCTCTGATTATGATGTAATGCGACTACGAGTAAATGCATCCAGATAGCAGCTAGGATGCATTTGGCCAAGGATACATGGCATCTTTATGAGAATCAGAATCCTCCCACCTCTGGGTGGTGCAGTTCCCAGGGAACATGGCATGACAAGTGGATAGAATCTTTGTGCAAAGAAAAAGTCCGCCCTTCCCCTAGGTAGACACATCTGTGTGTTAGCTGGGATGGATTTGGTGAGTGGAAAGCCTACTGGATTTCAGCTGTTGCTGCCCCCTTGGCAGGAAGGTGGCCAGGCAGGGGTGGGGAGTTCTGTGCAGTGCACAACCTACACAACCGTACTTTGTGGCCCTGCCTTTGGAGCAGGTTAAATTCTGGAAGCCTAACTCATTTTCCTGGCAGAGTTCATCTAAGCCCCTAAGACCATTTATCATTTTCCTCTCTTCTGAGCATTTTCACTTCATGCTGAATGCAGCAGTCTGTGCTGTCTCTTTTAGGTAACTACCCACTGGTGATTCAGATTCGACCAGCCTTTTCAGATGCTCACCACACACCAGCCTGACTTCGGGGAAGGGAGTCCTTCCTCTCTGACCACGCTGATGAGTGATGCTGCAGAGGGTGGCTCACCCTTTAAAACGAGCACAGGGCCACTGGTGAACAGTGGTTGGCTGTTGCTGGAAAGTCAGACACTGATTTCTCCGAAATGGCCAGGAGGGAGGGATGAGGAGCCCAGGCCACTTCACTTAGACTCATCACCCCTGTCTGCTCTTCCAAATCCTCCTGGCAACAGCGGCTCCGGAAAGAAATGATTTGAACTAGATCCAGCCCGCCTCCAGGGAGTCAGGGATGCAATACAGGAGCCTTTGTGTTCCTGGGAGTGAAGGTCTTCCTCCTCTTAAAAGATTATCCTTCTCTTGTGTGACAGGCGGGTGGCTGGCGCCAACAGGAACTGGCAATGTTGTCGAGTTGTCAACGTCTTGCCCCTTTCGCTTCATCCTTGGTCATCCTCTGGGGCACCTGAAAGGGTAGAGGCTTTTCAACCTGACAGGGGCCACGACTGCCTCCTCGCCATGACGCCAGTGGTGTGGCCTAGGTGAACCGAGTCTCGGTGCCAAGCGTCCCTGGGTCTCTATTGTCGGGCAAGCAGCCACCTTCACTTGACACCGCTTTTCTTCCTTCATCCCTCTTCGGGGACTCAGAAAGGCATCTGCTACCTTAGCCGCAATTTCCTGTCTCCCTGCTTTGACTTCCTTCTTCTTTCAGGTTGGTGGTTTTTCTCTCTGGCCTCCTGTCCCCGTAGATCCATTCTCTGTGCTCCCCCCCTTTTTTGCCCTTGCTGGGGCTCCTTGGCTCCTCAGATTTCTAGTTGGGAGGCACAGCAGACGACCAGAAGGTGTGAGGGCTGTGCCACAACGTGTTGGCTGCCTCCTGACCATCCCCCACCCCGCCCCCGGTGCAGCCTCAGCCTCACAAAGGCTCTGGCTCCTGGGGGGCAGGGGTTGCTCCCCGACTCCCTGTCCCCACTCCCTCTCTTGTCCCTTCAGACACAGGGATGTGAACAGCTTCCTGCAATCATGAGTCTCCAGGTGCCCTCTGATCTCCATGTGTTTCTGGCTCCCTTAGCACCTCCTGCACCTTGTAGAGTCTCTTCATTAAAGTCTTTACAGTTCAACTCTTTGGAACATCCATCTGTTTCCCAGCCCGTCTCTTTAGCCACCTGTGCCCAGGTTAATTCTTCTTCTTGATCCTCTTTCACCTTTAGCCTCCTGGAATCGATTCCATCCTCCTTTTCTGCCTTTCTGCCCACTTGTCTGACGAGACCCAACATAGTTGTATCTTAAGTGGTCTTCTAACTTCCACTCCATCCTGCCCCATCTGGAACATCGGTGATAAAAAATAATCTCCCTAAGATACAGGCCTCCGGTTACGAAGTGAATAAATCACGGGGATGAAAGGTACAGCATAGGAAACACAGCCAGTGGAACTGTGATAGCCTGGTATGGTGACAGGTGGCAGCTACACTTGTGGTGAGCACAATCTAAATAAAAATGTTGTTATCAATGTTATATGCCTGAAACTAATGTAATGATGTGTTATATTAGCCATATATATACAACTATATATTTAAAGATTTTACTTATTCGACAGAGAGAGAGAGAGAGAGAGAGAGGAATAAAGAGAGCGCTTCTGCATGCGGGCATTGGGGAGGAGCAGAGTGAGAGGGAAAGAGTCTCAAGCAGACTCTGTGCTGAGTGTGGGGCCTGTTGAGGGGCTCAATTCCAGGACCCTGAGCTCACGACCTGAGTTGAAACCAAGAGTTGGCTGCTTCACTGACTGCACAACCAGGTGCCCCCTACAACTATATTTTAAAGAAATCTTCCTGGGGTACCTGGGTAGCTCAGTGGTTGAGAGTCTGCCTTTGGCTCAGGGCGTGATCCCAGGGTCCTGGGATTGAGTCCCGCATTGGGCTCCCCTCGGGGAGCCTGCTTCTCCTTCTGCCTGTGTCTCTGCCTCTCTCTGTGTCTCTCATGAATAAATAAAATCTTAAAAAAAAAAAAATCTCCCCCAAACACCTAGAACCAACTTCTGGAGTAGTCACACTCAGGAGAGGGAGGACAGAGAGTTTCACTCACACAGGGAGGTTGCCGACCGCCTCCACTCGCCCCTTCTGATGAGTCCTCCACCCTCCTCCACCTTGCTCTGAGTCAGGTGGACGGTCACAGAGGTATTAAAGGGCTCCGTGGACCACTAGCTTCCTGTTGGGTCCAGCCAGTTGGGAAGCCCTGGCAGGAAACGAGAGGACAGGAGGAAGATGAAGTTGGGGGCATTTGCCTCCTGGGCCGCCTCCCTGGTGGGCAGGGGGTTGGCAGTGGCTGTGCCTCCCCGCCGTGGCCCACAGCTGCGGGCATGGCCCTCCCTGCTGCCGCTGCTTTCCCCCTTCGGGCCTGGGCCTGGATCACAGCTCCCCCCTGCTCCCGCCTTCCCCTGCCCGGTGAGCTCCCCTACGGGACCTTTAGGAGGGGCCCTGCCTGACGGGGCCTCGGCCCAGTCACCGCCTCCAGCCCAATTCCTAGCTTCTTCCTTCTTGTCCTGCAGGGAGCTCGCATGCCTGCTGCTCACCCCAACCTGAGGGCGCAGCCCGGTCCTGGGAGAAATCTAATCTGCTCTGTAACTGAATTCTCCTCCCCCAAGGATAGGGATGTGAGGAGGAAGGCATGAGAGAGAGCCCTTCGGGTCTTTGGCGCCTGGTGCGTGTTGGGGAGGAAGCAGCGAGGCAGGACGAACCCCTCTGCCCATCCAGCTGCGGAGGCAGTCGGTCTTTCTCACCCCCGGGGCCCAGGACGCTGTCCGAGGGGCAGGAGGCCGAAGGCTGATCCTTCCGGGCTGGGCACGGTCAGGCCGTGCTGACAAGCCACCCCCGGGCTGAGCAACTTGGTTGGCAGAGCCTGACTTCTCTTTACGCCACGTGTCCCCGAGGCGGACGGAAGCTCTGCTCACTGGATCACACGATCCCTCGGGGGCTCAAGCGGACAGACAGTCCCGGCCTCTCCTGGGCTCCCCGGGAGCAGGCTCACCTGCTCACCCTAGATCTTGCCTGGGGCTCAAATGAGCCAGGAGGGGCTTGCACGTGCACGCGCCTCCTTGGCCAGAACCAGCCACGTGGGGCCACTCAACTGGAAAGGGGCGGGGAAACACACTCTTTCCAGGTGCCCGCAGGGGGTGGCCTGAGGTATTCTGGAACAGCGCGGGTGCCCACCGCAGGGCAGGTGCCTGACTGCTTCAGAAGATTCTGGGCAGCCCCGGTGGCGCAGCGGTTCAGCGCCGCCTGCAGCCCAGGGCCTGATCCTGGAGACCCGGGATCGAGTCCCACGTCGGGCTCCTGCATGGAGCCTGCTTCTCTCTGCCTGTGTCTCTGCCTCTTGCTCCTCTCTGTGTCTCCCATAACTAAATTTAAAAAATCTTAAAAAAAAAAAAAAAAGATTCTACATGGCCTTGTTCTCTCTCTGCCGGGGAGGTGAGGCTCCAGCCTGAATGTGGCTGACCCCTGTCCCACGTCGCTGAGAGCGCGCTCCCCTGCTCCTTGGTCCAGGTCTCTGCTCCTCACCGGCAGCCCCGGGGTGGGGTGGGTAGAGTAACAAGTTGTCTGAAGCTTCGGCTGCTATTCTATCTTTAGTAAAAGAAAAGTATTGTGGTCAAATATACATAACATATACATAACATAAAGTTGACCAATTTCATCCTTCTTAAAAAAGACTTTATGTACTCATTCATGAGAGACACACACAGAGAGGCAGAGACACAGGCAGAGGGAGAGGCAGGCTCCAGGCAGGGAGCCCGATGTGGGACTCGATTCCAGAACCCCGGGATCACGACCTGAGCCGAAGGCACATGCTCAACCACTGAGCAACCACTGAGCCACCCAGGGGCCCCCCAATTTCATCATTTTAAAGCATACAATTTAATGCTATTTATTACATTCATGGGGTTGTACGACCATCACTACTAGCTAGTTCCAGAACATTTCCATCAGCCCAAAAGGAAACTCCATACCCAGGGCACTGGGGTGGCTCAGTGGTTGAGCGTCTGCCTTCCACACAGGTGGTGATCCCGGGCTCCTGGGATCAAGTCCCACATAGGGTTCCCAGTAGGGAGCCTGCTTCTCCCTCTGCCTCTCTCTGTAAAAAAAAAAAAAAAAAGGAGTCCCATACCCATTAAGCAGTCACTCCCATTCCTACCCTCCCTCGAGGCCTGACAATCCCTAATCTGCTTTTGGTCTAGGAGGTCACCTGTTCTGGATATTACATATAAATGGAACCACGTCTTGGAGCGCAGCTACTTTCGGAGGTGTCCTTGTGACCTGTGGGAAGCTCACCCGGTCGTACCCAACGTTGGCCCAGCAGGTGCTCCACAGATGCATCCTCTCTCCACCTGCTGTCATTCCGTTTTCCTCCTTCCTGGCTCGGAGGGCAAACAGCACCTTGCTGTCCAAGCAGGGAATGGACTGCTTGCCTTTTCTCAGCCCCTATGGGTGCGTCTCTGCGGGAATCCCTCCCCTACACAAGTAGGGGGTGGATGGAGAAGAAGGCATGTCCCCAATGCACAGAGAAAAAGCCATTGTATTCACTGGCCAGTCTCTCCCGATTCCCACTGCCTCGCCTCCCCCGCAGAAGTGCTTACCTGGCCTGACGTGGGCTAATTATAGCGGAAGCCCAGTTAATAAGCCCTGGGGGAGTGTGGCATCTGTCCCCATTTCTCCCCTATATCCTTTACCATATGTGTTATTTAGCTGCTGTTGTTTCCAGCTGCAGGCCCCAGGACCAACCTGCCGCAGGAAGGTCCTATCTGATGTCGACTCACATGTCATTTTGATAATGTTCCTCCCCCACTCAGCGACTTTCCATGGCTCTCTTTTAGGAATGGGTAAATCCCAAACTCCTGACTTTGCATTCAAGGCCCTCGACCAACTAGTTGCAATTTCGCTTTCCTTCTCACTATGCCCCACACAGACTCTGCTCCTTTCAAACTGGCCTGCTCCACTCACTGCCCCCAGAACGGCCTCGCTCCATTTGGGCTGGGGTCCTTCCCTCTCTCAGCCCCACCTGGAATGTGCTCCCCTCTTCCTGGACGGAAGGCTCTTGGCCAATGAAGCTTGACCCACTTGTCCCCTCATCCGCCGTCGTGTCCTTGATGAGGGAAACCAGCAGAGCCGGACAGAAAGGGGACTAGCCAAGGCCACAGAACCCAAGCCTTTTTCCTGGCTGGTGAGAGTGTCATGAGGAATCAGTAGGGAAGGGGACTCTGGGTGGCTCCACCGTCTTCCAGGGACACCTGCCTGGAGCCTGCTGGGACTGGGGATGGAGAAAGGATGGATGGTCATGCACATTCTGTTTGGGGTTCCTTCAGGTTGAGCCAGAGGTGCATTCTGGGGTGGCAGGTTTAGGTGCAGGGATGGGGAGAAGGGAGAGAGCCAGAGAGTTGAAAGGGTAGGGAAGGGAAGGCAGAAACAGAGGAAGGGCCAAGTCAATGTGGGGCGAGGTGGGAGGGGAATAGATTTAGGAATCTCAGACTCTGGGGAGAAGTGGGGTCTTTCTCATCTTGCCAGAGGGAGGAGACCCTGCTCATTGGCTCCTGCTGATTCTGTGCTCCCCCCTGCTCTCCCTCCTCCCCTACCCATCATCCCCTTATCCTCGAGTCACCTGCCTTAACCGGGGAGAGCGGCCCCAGCCCAGGGTGTGCTCCTCCCCGGCACCCTCCTCCCTGCGCTGTGCCCAGCTCGGTTTTTGTGCTTCTGCTTTGGTTTATTTCAGCTGGAGGAGCTGACCTGGGCCGCGGAGGGACAGTCCCTGCTCTGGTCACTTCCCCCGTCCGTGCAGCCTGACCTTTCTCAGGATGCTTAGAGCCACCGTGACGCCAGAAGCGTGCCTTGGCCAAGCTGGCACCTGCACGGCGCGTGCCCAGAGCCCGCGGGTCGTCTTCTTTCCGGGGCCCTCGGCTAGGCCCTGGCTCGCTCAGGCCAGCGGGCAGCGTTCTGCGGCGAGGTCCGCGGACGCCCGCACATCCTGGCTCCCTTACACGTGAGGGCACGGGGAGGTCTCAGGAAAGCTCAGGATTCACGGGCTTCTCCAGGGCCTGGGATGTGGTGCGCCCTCAGCTGAGGGGGCCGCTGCCCTCTTCTGGGGTGTCAGTATTATCCCCGCAGGCATTCTCGGCCTGGATCCTTGGCGCCCGGACTGCTGCGTCTGCAAAGACGCCTGGACCCCAAACGCTCCCTTCCATTGGGTCAGTGGCTGTTGGATTCACTTTGCTAAAAGCCATCTCTTATCTTGTCACTCTTCCCCTCAATAACCGTCAGTGGCTCCCGCTGCCCACGGAATAAATAACCGATTTGTGCCGTCAGACTTTTTGTGCTTACTCCAGAGTCCACACCATAAGCTCTGCCGCTCATCCCGGAGGGCAGGCTGGGGGCTGGGGAGCAATGTGCAGGACCGTGACCTGCCCATCTCCTCTTCCCAGTCCCAGGGGATGCCACTCAGAATGTTGGCCTCCTTCACACTTGGGGTTCCTTCTTACCCTAGGCTCACCATCAGGTCTTCTAATAATATTTGCTAATAGGATCTGGAAAAGGAAGGTTCTAGATGAATCTCCAGGTTTGCAGATAACAAGAAGTGGTGACGACTAGTTCTTGGCAAGCATGCTCTCACAATTTTCCTTCTTCACCCATGGCAGAGGTGACTAATCCACTTTTGCCCAGTGAGCCCAGCTGAGGCCTCAAATCACCTCTGAACGCTGCTTGGGCAGCCACTATCAATTGATTGAATTTGGCAAATGAGATGGAAATCTATTTGTTATCCCTACACACAGTTCTTCCAGCGAATGGAACTTTGAACCTCATCAAGATTGAATATGAGAAGACACGAACAGGCTACGAAAGCGGACCCACAAGTGGCAAGGGGGGCTCACTATTGTGTGATAATTATATTTTGAGATTTAACCAAAGCTTTTTCCCTTCATCCCCTTGTCCCCCTAGCCCGTCCCTGAATTCAGGCTAAAGACATTCTGATTTTATTCTCTTAGTGAGTGAATGACTCAGCAAAAATGCAGAGAGTTAAGAGTCTAAACAGACTTTCAAAACTCCTGGCAGAGATGGTAATTTGAGGGGAAAAAAAAAAAGAAGAAGAAAAGCATGTGACGTTCAAAAGCCTAGGTTTTGGAGTTTCAAAAGGATGGCTCCAAAGGGGAACTCAGGGCACTGGGAACATAGGAGGGGTAGAAAAAGGAAAGAAAGCAGGCAAACAGGGAAAAACAGTCTGAGTGCAGGTTGGAGGCTGGGGAGCAGGGGGTCTCTGACAAGGGCTTCTGGGCCTTGCAGATCCCTGCGTCACATCTGGAGGAGGAATGATGTCTCCCCAGCTAGGCTTGGGAAACTGAGGCCAAAGGGGATCTGTACCTCTCTTTCCTGGGGCAAGCCCAAGGAAGCACCCAGTGTGGTGTGGCAGGTGGAGATCTTCAGACAAATCCTCTGGGTTTCTTGAAGGCGGTGTGGGGGAAGAGGGAGTAAGAAGCACAGGCAGGATCCCAAGCTTCTGAGAGCCACCGAGAGGCAGGGGACACGAAGAGGAACCCAAACAACAGGGCAGGAGACAGTGAGGGTGGAGACCCCTCTGTGATACCAGCGTGGTAGATGACGATGACGATGCTGAGGGCCCAGAGACCCCTTCCCCTGGCATCTGTACATAGAAAGGCATTTTCCCAGGGGTGCTTGGGTGTCTCAGTTGGTTAAGGGGCTGCCTTCAGCTCAGGTCGTGCTCTCAGGGTCCTGGGATGAACCTCCGGTGGGGTCAGGCTCCGTGTTCAGCAGGGAGTCTGCTTTTCCCTCTCCTCTGCCCCTCCCCCCTGCTCATGCTTTCTTGTACCTTCTCTCTCAAATAAGTTAAAAATAAACAAATAAAATAAAAATAAATAAATAAAAAGAAAGGCACTTCACAGACTGCAATTAGGAGGTGATATTTTCTGGCTCTTGATTGTGGCCTGGGAAGTGTATTGGTCATCTCTTTTTGGAAGCATCCAGTTCCCTGCCAGGCTCCTCTGTCTCTGGAGTAGGGAATGGGGATTGGGACAGTGCACGCCAAGAAGGACCTACTGTCTGGAAGAAGATTCAGGATGGGTGATTCTGAGAGAAGGGGGAAGTTGGGGAGGGGGGAGGCTCTGACATGCATCAAGGCTGCGTGATTGTTACTGCAGCCTAGAAGGCACATGCTAACCAGAGGTTTCATCAGAATCGTCAAGGGCAAGGGCCAGGCCTCCTGGGTTGTGTGGGAAGTTCTGGAACACCACAGATCATAAGCTAGCCAACCACACAGGATTGGAGGGAAGATAGGTGGAATCACAGAAGACAATGTATCTCTGGGCCTATAGACCTGTAAGAATACAACTAATAAATAAAAATAGAAATAACTTCAAAGAAGGGGTTTGTTTAGGGTTTAGAGTTTCTTAGCCTTGGCATTATTGGCATTTCGAATCAGGTAGTCTTTTGTTGTCCTGTGTATGGTAAGATGTCTAGCAGCATCCCTGGCCTCTATCCACTAGATGATGGGAGCATCTGGGCCCCTGCCCTGGCCCCAGGTGTGATAATCAATAATATGTTCAGATGTTGCCATAGGTCTCTTGCAGGGGGAAAGGGACAGAATCGCTCCCCAGTCAAGAACACTGGGTGAGTTTAAAATTCCCAAAGGGGGAACCCTGGGTGGCGCAGCGGTTTAGCGCCTGCCTTTGGCCCAGGGCGCGATCCTGGAGACCCAGGATCGAATCCCACGTCGGGCTCCCAGTGCATGGAGCCTGCTTCTCCCTCTGCCTGTGTCTCTGCCTCTCTCTCTGTGTGTGTGTGACTATCATAAATAAATAAAAAAATTAAAAAAAAAATAAAATTCCCAAAGGATGGCATCATGGAATGAGGTCACGCAAAAGGGAAGTGGAGATTTAGTCGAGTAAGCCTGGAAACGCTGCGTGAAAATGAGCATTTTGTTTGTAGGGCTTCCCAGGGCTGCAATATGCCATGGACATGTTGAATCTCCAAGGGGGAGCCCTTCAGATTAGCATGTGTGCAGTACGCTTGGGCATTGCTACCTTAGACACGTCCACGGCCTGTGATGCACGAGGGTTAGTAAACACATCATTAACGCTTTACAGATGAAGGATCCGCCCAACAGATTTTGTTTTTTCCTCTTCACAATTGTCCGAGGTCAGTTGAGGAGGAGAACCAGGACTGAGCATTGAAGTATCTGCCCATGGCCACACAACCAACACAGGGGGAGACTGGGAATCAAATGGGTTTTAGATTCTCGGTTCTGTGTTCTTAATAGGGTTCCCTGCTGCCTCACAGGCACTGCCCTTTGCTTTTGGAATTCATGTCCTGCCACAAAATTTATCCTCACTCTCGGTGACACTGACAATTTTCCATTTAGAGTTCTCTCGAGAGACATTGTTCACCGGGTCCGCATTTGCATAGACAAATGAGGGCCTCAATGGGAAAACACTGGCAGTCTTCGGCATGAGGCAGTTTGTCTTCATTACGATTCTTAGATAAAACTTTTTTCTTCTTTCTGAAAATAAAAATTCCGTCATTGCATTGTTTGAGGTTTCCCTTGGTTGCCAGGAAGTTCAGATCCAAAATTTCTATCATGTCTGACACTGTTCTTTCCTCTTGGTTCTATTATTATTTATTGCGTATATTTTTATATCGTTTGTATGCAACCTCAAATACTTGCTGGATAAGAGGGAATATGGAAACATATGTAACTAATAAATGGAAACTTTGCAAAAATAGTCACCCCTTAAAAAAAAATAAAACACCTTAATGCTTAAAAATGGTTCCACCTGATTTTATTTCATAATCGTGGTGAAATGCCTATGTGTAGCCATCCCTTTGGGTTTCATCTAAGTGATGTACCATCTGATAGGAGAGTTTGGTATTGAACAAAGCCTTTGCAGGATCAGTATCTTATCTGAGCTCGTCAATTGGCTTGAGAGCTGGAGCAAGTATCACTAATTGCTGTTCTCATTTGGCTGCTGATGAGTAAACCCAGGCTCAAATATTTTTAGAGAATTTTTTTTTTTTTTGCTTTTCTAATATTTCTGGCCCAGACTAGCGAGTGCAGGAATTTCCAGGTAGCGCTGGGTCTTTGGCCTCCACATGGGAGGTTGGACACGAGCAGAGGCGGCCAATCTGTGGCACCTATACTTATAATTGACACATACATATTCCCTACCCCCCTACCTCACGTACAAGCTCCAGGGCTCAAGAGGTAGCAGTATGGCCCTGAGTGATCTAAGCTCTCTTTCCCAGGAACTCAACCATTGCCAGAATCCTCTCCGCAGTACCCCAGACACACGCAACGCAAGATACCCCAGGGTGGCTAGTTCTTAGAATTCTGTTACACTCCAAGATCCTGTATGACTGTATGCAAGATTAGAAACCCGAGATCACAGGGGTGCCTGGGTGGCTCAGTCGGTTAAACATCCAACTCTTGGTTTCAGCTCAGGTTATGATCTCAGGGTTGTGGGATGGAGGCCCAGGGCAGGACCCACGCTCAGTGGGGAGTCTGCCGGAGACTCTTTCCTCCTGCCCCTCCTCCACCACCGGGGGAGTGCATTCTCTCTAAGATGAATAAATAAATCTTAAAAAATAAAAAGAAACCTGAGATTATAAAACATGATGGATTTTGTCTGTAGCATCTGCATGGCAATTTTATTTTATTTGAGGGAGCGAGCACAAGCAGAGGGGAGGGTAGAAGGAGAAGCAGACTCCCCAGGGAGCAGGGAGGCCACTGTGGGGCTCGATCCCAAGACCCTGGGATCATGACTTGAGCCAAAGGCAGATGCTTAGCTGCCTGAGCCACCCAGGCCCCCATGCGTGATGATTTTAAATGTAGCAAGCAGTACATGAATCCACTCTAGCTGCTGAAATCAAATACCACAGACTGGGTGGTTTGAACAACAGAAATGTAATTCTCACAGTTCTGGAGGCTGGAAGTCTGAGTTCAAGGGGTTGACTACCGTGGTTTCTGGTGAGGACCTATCTTCCTGGCTTGCAAAATGGGCCACCTTCTCACTGTGCGCTCGCGCGGCCTGTCCTTGGTGTGTGCCCAGAGAGCATGAGAGAGGGACAGGAAAACAAAAAAGCCAGAGGCCTCTCTTCCTCTTTTATAGTGCCACAGCCTTACTGACTTAGGGCCCCACCTTTGCAAGCTAATTTAGCCTTAATGGCTTCTTCAAAGCTCTCTCTCCAAATAGGGTCACACTAGGGCTGAGGGCATCAGCAGATGAACTTTGTCAGGGGCACAATTCAGTCCACAGCAAGCAGGTGTGTTGTTGGGGAGTCAGCTTTATTCCAGTGTGAAGGGTATTTTTTTTTTTAAAGATTTTATTTATTTATTCATGAGAGACACACAGAGAGAGGCAGAGACACAGGCAGAGGGAGAAGCAGGATGATGCAGGACTCGATCCCAGGACCCCGGGGTCACGACCTGAGCTGAAGGGAGAAGCTCAACCACTGAGCCACCCAGGTGCTCCTGGAGGGTGCTACCTTTCAAATCAGTTGTTACCAACGGGCTGCAAATAGCATACATAAACCACCTGGAGCAAATACTACACCTTGTAAAAAATTTAGTTGCTTCAGCTTTAACTGCACTGAATTCCCTTCTCAGCTGATGTTTGGGATCTTGCACTTCTGGTCACTTCAAATCTCGCTCTAGGTCCCAAATATGCATGTGGACCAGCACCTCAGGGCAGTAGGTCCAGATCGCTGTTCTGAGGAAGAGGGAAAAATGCCTTCTTGTGGTTTTAGAGAGCAATTCAAACAGAACCCACTTCTCTGTCTTCACGGACACCAAGACCTCAGGGCTTTTGGTTTAAAAAAAAAACAAAACATTACTCTCTCTGAAGTGTTGCCTTTTGTCTGACTTGCAGTATAAATTAAGGGCAATTAAAACCAACACCCTGCTCTTTGCATGGGGTTGTTTATCAGTATATTTGTTTCCTTTGCCATCTGGTCACAGATGATGTAAGATCTCTGTCATCCTGAGTGAATAAGATGGTGACATCTCTGCCTAGTGTTCTTCATCTCAGAGTTCTGGGTTATTTAAGGCCATGCTCCTATTCTTTTTGACTCCATTTCCTTAATTTCATATGACTGTGCTAGAAAGATGGCCCAACCACAAAGGAATCTTTGGACCATTGACTGACAATCATGGATCATCCTGTTTCCAATCTCTCTTTCTCTCTCAAGGATAAGGGATCCTGAGCCTTGCCTGATAAAGCCACAAAAGGAACCAAATTATGTTGAGCAAAAATAAATTCTTTTTCTGAGAATTTCCCAGGAGTTGGGGTATTTTTGACTCTTGCTCACTAAATATGGAAAGATTGAGACACCACAAGAAGCAGGGGAGCTGTTCTGCCTTTTTTAGTCCTGTTAAGAAATCATTTCATGTCTTTGATGCTATGTTTACAATATATCAGAAGGCCCCTCCCTGGAGAAAAGTCAGAGCCCTCTGCTTGGTAACAGTTTCTGGAGATATTCTCTGGCTTTTCTTTTTGTATAAAGACTAAAGCTCTGTGAATGATAATTTCTATTTCCTGCTGGGCTGATTGCTGCCCAACCTAGGGAAAAGAAGCCAACGGCATCTTTAATCTTGCAGGAGTCTTCTCTTTGTCTCCCATTCAGCACTGGCTCCCTGCATGCTCCAGATTCAGTGGGTGTACCAGTGGAACTGCGGAGGGAAGTACTTGGGTACCAGTACTGGGGAGGGAACTGTGTACTGCTGTCCCAATGCGTAGGATGCCTTTTTATGAAGGAACAGATAGGATCAGGAACTTTAGTTAATGGGGTTTATTTTAAGGATACGATTGTGGAAGTCAAGAGGAGGTGGAGCAATCTGAGCAGTTGGATGGCTCTGCTTCAGTGGAAATGAATGCATTGTCCAAGGAACAGTAAGACTCATTAAGAGTGATGGGACTTGGGTAGTATTGGTCCAAGAACGACCTGGTAACTTGGGACGCTGCTGCCTCTGTGTCACGTCTTCCCCTGGGGTCATTTTACATGTTTCTCTATTTTTTGTCGTACATGCAGATTGGTCTTGAGAACTAGGGGTTTGGTCATTCTCCTTGTTCTTGTTTTGCTAAGAGTTCAGAATTGGCATTGTATTTTCTGTCTGGTTATCTCCCTCTTAGGGTTGCGAGTGACCACCGATGTTCATCGGCTGGATATATTAATTCATGACTGTTGAAAAATGGCAGTATTCTGCTTTTATCATTCTTTATTGGTTGGGATAGAGCTATGAAGAGAAACTTTCCATGTCAACTATTTGATTGCCTTGACGTACAGTTTCTTGGGAAAGCAGAGTCCATGCTTGATTCTTTCCTTCTATGTATTAGTTGTCAAGATAATGAGTTGGTTCTTGAAGTAGCATATGGAGATGCTCTGCATTCCTATAAAGTCATATTTTTAACTGTGTTCATGGACTATCCAGACCTTTTAACAGTGTTCAGGACTGCACAGGGGAAAACAAGACCCTTTCAGAAGAACTTCTCGTGCACTGTTAGTGGAAATGTCAAGTGTTGGAACCACTTTGAAAGGCCATTTGGCAAAATATAGAAAAGAGAAGAGTATGTTTGCTCCAACCTAGCCATTCTTTTTCTAGAGAAACTCTTAATGTTGAAGGCATACCACCTTATTTATAATGGTAGGACTAAAAAAAAAAAAAAAAAAAACCACCTAAATGTCCATCACAAGTAAAATGGCTAAATAAGGTATTATATATTCAAGTGATAGAATAGACCAATATATAATAACATAGATTTCAAAAACATCATATTGAGCAAAAAGCAGACTATAGAATGAATAGAGTAATGTAGCACTGGTGTAAAATTAAAATCTTTGAAATAGTACTGTGTGCTGTTTATGGTTACATAAATAGATAGTAACAGTATTAAAACATGAACATAACCCTTCCTTCAATGAGCTCCCCGGGAAGAGAGACTTTGTAAATGGAATTGTTTTTGTATTATTTTCTTCGGTTTCTCTGCCCATCACCCTGCCTTGCCCTCCGGTTTTCCCCTAGGATTTAGGTTTGATTGACTAGTCTGATTGATATTTCCACTTACACTCATCCTTGCCAAGGCATACCAGGAGAAAGGCAATGACTGCAATGCACCTCGGAGGACCAGGGTGGAGGGACCAACAGTAGTGAAGTAAGAGAGAACCCTGCTTAACCCTACTTAACTTGGTGGTCTCTGCAACCTTCCAGAAGGAAGACTCTTCTTGTGTAAACACATCAGATCTGTAAAAAGTACAGGAAACCAACTCCTGAAATTGTGAAATGTCAGTTGCAGGACTACGTGTTCTGTGACAGTATAAAGTGCAAATTTTCATCATCAGAGGAGATGAAAACAAAGGAAAACAGAGCCCCGGGGCGATAGAAGGCAGGGAACCACAGTGTTTGGGGTTGGGAGAAACAGTCTTGCGCTACAAGAAACGAGACTGTGGGTTACCGGACGCAAACTGGCAGCCCACAGACATTTTTTGTTAAAGTTGTTTTGGAAAAAGAAATTTTGGTTGAACTTTTATTGGGCAAAAACGCGTTATTTAGAAATGTGTAAACATTTAAGTATTGGGAGATTTCCCATTAAAAAAATACAACAACAACAAACCCAGATTCTGGATTCTCTTGAAAAATCAGGAGGTTTGGGTACCTCTGGCTCACTGTGTAGTGACGTAGGTGACACTCACCTAGAGGTGCCGTCCCGTGGGGGTGGAGCTTGTGCTCTCTGGCTAAATGCAGTCCCCTCTGGACAGCGCCACTTATGTGTCACCTGCTTGCTCCATTATCAGATGGGTAATGGCTGCTTTAGGGCAGCAGATAATGCCATTTGCATTCCTCCCCTTACCACATTTTTCTGTCTTCAAACATTTTGGTCACGTGTTTCCAAGTATAATCAGATGGAAACCAAGAGCCCTTGCAAGTCGGGGCTGCTAGGGCCCCACTACCTTCCTCAGGCCTTGGTTTTATGTGGGGTTTGGGGAATGGGATTCGATGAAGATGCATGTAGAAAGGTCCTCGAAACCTTGGTTCCTCATTGGCAGGGCTGTGGCCTTAATGCTTGTTCTTGGTCCTACGAGGCCGTGAAAGATGGCAGAGTGCACCAGGCAGCCAAAAATAAGTTTTACGATTCAGAATGCAGTGCACACTCTATTATTTATAACACCCACAGCAACGATTCCCAAAGAACTAAGTCTCATTAAGAATTCCTGCTCATTATCTAGTGAGGAAATAGATTGGGGTGAGTCCCAGACTCTATCCATGCCCATGGCATGGAGTGGGGGTGGGAGGGCGAGGGCTTCCCAGATGGGGAGAAAGAGAGGCCCAACGGCTGGTACAAATAAGTCATTCAATCAAAAGGATTCATTTCCACAGGGTAACCTCTCAGAAGACTTCGTGCTCAGTGCCACGGGCAGAGGTGGGTTCAGATGGGTCAGTGTGGATTCAGACTCCAATATAATAGATAACTGCTGGCTTCAACAGAACACATGCAAACCAGGGCTGGACTGTTTCCATCAAGAGGGCGCCTGCATTATGTGAACCAGGGGATGTCGGGAAGGGGTGACCCGAGGGATACCCACCACCACCACCAGTTTGCAAAATTCACTTTCTGTCTCTGCTTCCTTACCTGCCTGATATCCCATCGTTAGAGAGCTGTGTCTTGGTATTCAGACACCATCCCTAGGCACGGTCTCTTTTTATATAAATATCTTTGGGAGAAGCTTTTTAAAAAGCTTTTTAAAATACTACTATCTGTGCCAGGCTCTTTCTTACGCGTGAATTCATGCCCAAGGTGACATAGCTCGTCAGTGGTCACCAGCAGTGGGGCTTCTCTAACTCCAGACCTATGGCTCTATGTAGTGGTTTTCAGTGTATGTTCCTGGACACCTGCGGGTCCTGAGGTGGGTCTGTGGAGTCAGGATTATTTTTGTAGTAATACAAAGACTGTATTTGCCTTTTTAACTCTCATTCCCTCCTGGACATAGGTAGAGTTTTCCAGAGGCTACATCCATGTGGTATTACAACAGATAGAACCAGAAGCAGATGGTAGGAGAATCCAGCTATCATGCAATAAGTCAGGCACTGAAGAGGCTTGCAAACATACAAAACAATGCTGTTCTGGCTAATTGTTTTGTCCGTTGGTTTTCGGAGCTCTTTGGAATTGTCAATAATTCTGAGGAGGTCAAAGCATCCTGAGGTCAAAATATTTGGGAGCCACTGTTCTGTGGCACAGTGAGCACGGTGCCTTGCCATCTTCATCTGAATGTGAGCTGAGTTGTTTTCTTCTCTGAGATAGCTGGCTGAGAAAGGCACCGAGTGTGGGAGAAGGGAAAGTTCTACCCATAGAGGACAGACGTAGAGCCAGGAAGGTAGCAGGAGGGTCTCTGGAAAGAGGAGATGGTGTGTGGAGGGGAGTCAGGAAGCACTAGGAACAGAAGTTTCTCCATGCTCAGGACTGGTAGTCTGATATGGTGCAGAGGTGGGAACCAAGATGTGCCTCAGAAGACTTGTTTTAGCGAAACCACTTAGGAATGGTGTATCTGGGCAGATCACTTATCTATGGGGTCTTACTCTTTCTTGGCTCTTAGTTGGACTAAATCAAGATTTTTCAACCAAGGATTGTGATAAAATAATAGATGATCATACAGCAGTAATTCAAGATAAAACAGCAGACAAAAATAGCAAAGTTTATAAATGCTGATTTAATAAAAAATTAAGGTGTATTTAACATTGTCTCCATTCATAATGCTGCTCTACTTATTTGAGTTCTGATGTGGTTTCTCAAATGGGACCCCAACTAGCACCAAATGGCTTCGCCTGGGAAGTGTAAGTCGCCACAGCAGAGGAAAGAGGCAAACAAACAGTCATTAAAAATAGATGATTTAGTACAGTTCTCTTTTGGCTCAAAGCCTCTAGAGGTCTAAAACAGCGTTTGGTGCCTCTCCTGGAGACATGTGTCCTCAGAGAACAGAGGAGAGACCACTTGGAAGGAGGGTCGAGAGTTACCAGACTTTCTGGCCGCAGAGACCTGGTATTTCTCAACCCTGTCACCTGATATTTGTGTGTTTTTGAGCAAGAGATACAATCTCTTTGTAAAAATGGGATAATAATGCTCACCTTCTAGGGCTGTTGTAGCTGCTCAATGAGAAAACATAGGTCAAACTGGCTGACTCAGCCAGCAGTTGATAAAACATTGGCCTCCTTCTCTTGTCTCAAAGTGCATAAACAGAGAACTGAACGACATAACATGAGAAGTTGGTCTTTTCTGGGTGTCTCTCGATGACAGGGGGGGCTGCCTCAGAGGAGTCGGTTTCAAGCACTTAGATGTTGATTAAGAGGAGAAGCAATTTGGTAACTGTACACGAAGCTGAGAAGATGCTATCTCAGGGGCCTGTTCCTTCCTGGCGGCCCCACGGAACGTCTCCTGATTCAGAGCTGCTCTCCTGGGCCCTACTTCCTGGGGGGCATGATGGACGAACCACGGCCAGCAAAGACTTTGCTCCCCGTTTATCTTGTGGCTTGCTATTGGAGCCGTTTGTTTTCCAAAAGGTGAGCCGGAGGAGATGGATTACAGGGTGTCAGGATAGTAAGTAATGGGATGTTGCTGTCATTTTCTCTGTGACGTACAAGTGGGAAATATTTAAGCACTTCCACTTAGCCTAACAACAAGCTCAGGAAATAGAAATTTACAATTCCCAATCTTCCCTCCCTGGTTTTACTTAATGATTTAAAAATTCCCACAAAAAGTGCCTTATTCAGGTTTTTAAATTTTTTTTTTTTAGATTTTTAAAATTTATTTATTCATGAGAGAGAGACACACACACACAGAGAGAGAGGCAGAGACACAGGCAGAGGGAGAAGCAGGCTTCATGCAGGGAGCCTGACGTGGGACTCGATCCCAGGTGTCCAGGATCACACCCTGGGCTGAAGGTGGCACTAAACCGCTGAGCCACTTGGGCTGCCCCTTATTCAGTTTTTTGGTGTTTTTTTTTTTTTTTAAACTCTTCTCTTGGCACAAATGTATTTGCAAATAAACACTGGCTTGAATTATGTTTAATGTTATTTGACAGTACTTTGTATGAATAAATATGATAGGCAGAGATCGGAGGAAATGTCAGGACTCCTTGGTTTGTGCCATCAAATGAGCTCCAACTGAGGAACCTCTCTTAGCATCCCAGAACACTGAGTTCTAGAACTCCCAGCACATGGTTTGCACACAATGTGAGGAGCAGGGGAATGGAAAAAGCATAGGCGTTGGAGTTGGAATTGGAGATGTCTAGGTTTGAACTGAGGCCCCAGTATTTGCTAGGTGTCTGACTTTGGAAATATCTTTTAATCACACTGAACCTCAACTTTTTTATCCCTAAGTTGGAGGTAATAAAATCTACCTTGTAGAACTGCTTTGAGGATTACATATAATGAATGCAAAGTGTCTTATAATAACAGGTGCATAACAAATGGTAGCTCTGATGATAATGTTGTCTGTAGTCTGTGCTGATAAATTTAGGACAAATACTTTAACCAAAACGATTTGCCCTACACAGTTACCTCAAAGCACCCCTTTATATACCACGTGCTTTCCGGTTCTGTTCTCTAGACTGGCTGAAAATGACTGGGTTTTGAGAGAGGTTAACTCATCAGTGGGCTGGCTTAACATGTATAGTCACAAGCTGCATAAATCACCTTATGAAGGAAGCACATTAGCTGCTATAAAAGCCCAAGAATATGTGTCCATTGTGTAAGTGGAAGAGCAATTGTGAGTACTTGTGGGTAGAGAGTAGATAGGACACATCAGCAGATCCACCTTTTAGAGTTATACTGGAAGAATCACTTGCTCCCTAATGGGAGTCTTTGGGAGAGGAATGGAGCTAGTTCCATCACTGAGACAGAGAGGTGGGATGCGATAGAATCATTTGCGAATCAGCAGTCCTGGGGTAGGCTGGTGTGCTCAGATGAGACTTTACGTGAACCAGAGAACTGAACTGGGGACTACACCTTCACTTAGCACTGATGGATGGAGATGGGCCTCCTTGGCAGAGGCAGCAGCCTGTTCTGGGGTCCAGACCCAAGAGGTATGATCTCAGGGTGGGCCAGAGCTATTGGGACCGTCAGCACAGACTTCAACAGTGACATGATGTGACCATAAGAAGCAATGGTGGTGGCAGATTGCTCAGACTTAATCTCACCTCATTTGACGGGAAAGTAGGACAGATTCTTTGGATTGAGTAATTCTAGAAGAGAGGGGAGAGCATTTTGCAATTCAGTCAGGGACTGTATCAGTGGATCCTAAAACCACTGGGTGGAAGGTTATGGAGGAACAACATAGTTTTGTGTTATCTAAATATCACCCCATAGGTTGTTCACCAATCGTAAAGGTGAAATATATCTTTACGTCAGAGAGATCAAGTGGTCAGACCTGGCACCCCTATTCCTAGTGGAAGTACGTGGTTATGATGTGCCTCCAGGTGCTGAGCAAAAGTATATAGGATACTTGTGATGTATTCTTGCCAGATATGCTTAAGCTGAATCTGATAAAGCTGTTGGACCAAACTTCTGGTTTGTAGAAAATACAGGGGAGAGAGTAGCATGCAGAAATAATCACAAATTCAGAACGTGGGGTGTTCTGCAGGATAATTAGCCTGTTTTTTTTTTTAAATCAATGTCATGAAATATAAGCATGTGCTGGGGGATTGTTCTAGGCTAAAAAGCTAAAGAGATATGTCAACTGAATGCAGTGGTTTGGAAAATAAAAATTAGCCACAGAAGTAAATTTGGAAACAATCGGGGAAATTTGAATACAAACTGGATATTATGGTACAGTAAAGATTATTGCTAATTTTCTTAGGCATGATAATGGTATTGCGATTATGGAGGGAAATATCATTTTTCTTAGGAGATAAATTTAAAGTAGGCAGAACCGAAGTGCACCTTACTTTCATCTAGCTTTGGGAAAAGTATATACAGAGATAAAGCAAATAGAGCAAACTGTCAAGAATCATTGAACAGAGGCAGAGAGTACAAAAGTGTTCATCATCCTATTCTTTCAATGGCTCAGTATGTTTGAAAATTTTCATAATGAAGGGGGAATAGAAGAAGTGGGGGGACCCAGGAGTTGGTACTAGACTTCCTGCTAACACTAAGAGGTGTGGCAGTCGTTGTACCACCTGTCTGTGGACCACCAGCCCATACTGGTCAAAAAAACAAAAACAAAAACAGAGATGAAGCCTGTTCACTTAGACGTTTCAGCATGACATGTCAGTCCCCTAAAGTCACGATGAGAAATCCCAGTGCTGAGATGGGGGTGACTTCCTCAGCAGCACAGTCCTTGGTGAGGTGAAGGTGGGGAGCTGGATCTCAAGACAAATTGAAGTAATTGACAAGACTATTAGCTAATCTTCATTTGTAGGCAGAGCTTACGGCGGGAGAATTTCTGGTTTGCGGGAGACTCGGAGCTGTGCAGGCTGTTCACATGGCCTTCATCGGAAATAGATGGACTCTTTTAATTCAGTTCTTACCGTCTCGACTTGAGTGCATTTGCTCAGCAGCTGAGGAGGATGACAGGTGAGAGCCTGCCGCTTGCATCCTGGCTCATCCAGCTGTCAGCCTGATTTCTTCGGCAGATGTTTCAGAACGACTGTGTACGCTTTTTGTTTTGCCAGCCTGCGTGGTGTCTCAGGGCTGTTGACCTGGAGAGACGTTTGGTTCTTAACCTGGGGCTCGTAGATTCTTCTGTTGGGGTCTGTGGATGGGCTTGGGGGATTCAATGAACCCCTTTAAACAGTCTCCTGGATCTAAGCTATCTTTCAACAGTTTCCAATAAGTGGTTATAACTCAAGAAATTTAAGAGCCACTGATCTGGTCCAACCTCTAAACCCCACATAGCAGACATAAAAAAATAAATAAATAAAATAAACCCAAGAGAACAAATTAGGAAAAAAAAAACACTTATTGAAATTTTTGGGATGTCTGTATACTTTAAAGAACTGACCTGGTTTCCTGCCACTCCAGACTGAGCTAATGGGCCAGGAAAATCGGTTGAATGAAATAGAGACCCTGGGGAGCTTTTGCTGTCAGCTTAGAAACCCCAAATAGCAGCGACAAGTCTGGTTGAAGTCCCCAAGAAGGCAACATAATTTGGTAGCAGGTTCTGCAGTCCCTAGAAGTCAGGGACATGAGGGAGACCAGTTGGATTCTTTTGCGTGGATTACATTTGAGCTCTGGGAAGGAGAATATTTTTGAGAAATATCAATGTCAACAAATTTTATCGCTCTACTCACTTTCCCCTAGACCCGGCCCTTCCAACCAATTTAAAAAAACGGGGGTCCCTTGGCAGAACGGAGTTCTGATAGAACTGAGAACCAAGAAAGCTCAGTTTTCTTTCTGAAACACAGAAAGCACTCTTTTTTTTTTTTTTTAGAAAGCACTCTTTTCGATGAAGCATTGGTGTGCTTACCCAATAAGCAAGATAAAGGCAGAAAAGATTCTTTAAATTATAAACATTGAGAGGGATAGGGGTTGGCAACTAGTTATAAACAAGCCATTTAGGTATTTTTATCTTTTTTTTTTTAATTTTTAGATTCAAGTAGAATTAACATAGAGTTTTAAATTAGTTTTGGGTGTACAATGTAATGATTCAGCAATTCTCTACAGTACTCAGTGCTCATCGTGATTAGTGATCCCCTTCATCTGTTTCTCCCATATCCCCACTCACCTCCCCCCTCTGGCAACTCCCAATTTGTTCTCAATACCAATGAAGTAATGTTTGAAAGGCTCCTTGTGTCTGGGTGCCAGATGGAGGGTCTGGTGCATCCTGAAACTGCCTCTGCCCTTCGTGAGCAGCTCCTGGTCATGCAGGAATCTTCTCTCCGCCTCCATCTCCTTTGTGCCATCTTCTCTTGCTGTCAGCTCCTCCTGAGCATCCCATGACTCAGTGGACCTCCCTGTTAGCAGCGTCTTCCCATGACTGCATTGACTTTCATGCCAAGTTCAAAATTTCCCTTACGGGACATCTGTTGGATTTTATGTACCTTTCTGCTAGATTGGGAGGTCACTGAGGGCATAGTCGGGCATACCCCCATGGGAAAACAAGCTTGGTGGGCAAAGTGTCTATGACCATGGTCTCCAAAATACCTTTCAGCCCAGATCCAGTATGCTGTCAAACGTCCCAATTGTCTTCTACCTCGGCCTTACTCCCACTTGCCACTGCTTGGCCAAAGAACTGTCATTCATTTGTTCAGCCGTTCAGCTCATCACTTGTTTGTTCACCCATTGATGTGTTCACTCATGTATTTGAAAAATGCTGATTGGCTCACAATTGGAGTATATAACTGCCCACCTCTCCATCCCCCAGTAGAATATCTCTAGGAACCACATTTGAGAAACAAAATCTGAGTCATCTTCCATGTTCCCCTTTCCATTGGGTTGTTTCCATCCTCACCTTATTGTGCATGCCCTACTTGATTCCTCCTGCTGCATTTAACCCCATCCAGGGTCCTTTTACCCCATCGGCAAGTCCTGCCTTTCTTGCACTTTGGCATCTACCATTTCCCCTGTCCAATCATCTTCACCTCTCACCTAGATCAAATTTTCTGGACTCCCTTCCGTCCTTTTATGACATATTGGCATGTGCTATAGCCATAATGAATTACTTGCCTGTTTTCTGGTGCTTTCTTTTCTCTTCATTCCGTTGTGACTTTTTTTTATCATGCTATGCTTTTTGCCTGTAATCCTTCCCCTACTTCACCTTTTCTGCCTTTCAAAATCCCACTCATCCTTTAAGGCTGAGATATTTGAGCTCAAATGTCTGTCACCTCTCCTGAGAAGCCCTCTCAAACTTACCTTCTACCCTGCTCTCTAGTTACTGCAAATTTGATTGCATATTTAAAAAGCACACTCTGTGTTCCAGGATGCTTTGTTTATGTAATTTATTCATGGTGCTTTGAAAACTCTGATTTGTATAGTGACATATCTGTTTCTGTTGGCCTTGGAGCTCGCTGAGGTCAGACACTATCTATTCATTTATTTCCTGATACATTCCACGTGGCATTAAACTAGGCGCCAGAGACTATGCCAAGATGCTTGGGGTTTACCTGGAGAGACAAACAAATAAACCTACCACTATCAAGTAGGGTGACAATTGACAGAGGATATGTGGAAGGCTTGACCCATGGTCAAGAAAGGAGAGTTCATGATGGTAAATTAGAGAAGGCTTCATAGACATAGAGTTGGTTGAATTCTGACATGAAGGATATATTGCTTTATTTCATTAATTCCGAGTACACATTTTCCCTCCACATTTTGAAACCAGAATGTCTTTTGATCAATATGTATATGTATACGTATAATGTGGCAGTGTTTCTTTTCCACCCCCAAACTGATGCTAATTTGGCAGTGTGTCTTACGGTCTGCGGCATCTTAATATTAATATACGGTACTTAGATTCTTGTGGTTGCACATAAAAGATACCAACTTGATTTTAAATAAAAGTGTGTGTGTAGGGGAGGTGTATTAGTTTCCTATTGCTGCTGCCATAATTCACCACAAAGGCAGTGGCTTTCAACAACACAGATTTATTCTCCTACGGTTCTGGAGGTCAGAAGTAAAAATGAGTCTCGAGAGACTGAAATTAAGATGTCGGCAGGTCTGGTTCCTTCTGGAGACTAGGGGAGAAATCTATTCCTTGTATTCCTTAGCTTTTAGAGGTTGCCTGCATTCATTCCTTGGCTCATGGCCCCTTTCGTCATCTTCAGCATGAATCACTTCAGTCTTTGCTTCCCTGGTCACACCACCTGCTCTCTGACTTTGACCCTCCTCCTCCTCCTCTTATAAAGACCTTTGTAATTACATCGGGCCTACCTAGATAATCCAAGATTATCTGCCTATCTCAACATTCTTAATTTATCACATCTGCAAAGTTTGTTTGCCATATAAAGCAATATGCATAGGTCCTGGGGATTAGGATGTGGGCATCTTTGGGAGGTCATTACTTAGCTTACCACCTGGGGAATTTATTTTAAGGATACTGATTTGCTTTTAGACCCCCATAATGGCACTATAGTTATGTCCTAGAAGGAGGCTAGAATTTCTGTTTCCTGTATCTGCTCCTGTGTCTATGTCTATATTCCTTCTTTCTCACGAAGACTGACTTTCTCTGCAACTCAGCCATATGTAGGAACATGATCGTCAAGAATTCCTGAGCCTGTAAGTTATGGTTTCACTCCCCAGAGATTGCCACCCCCATTTTTACTCCAAATTCCCAAGGAAAAAGCTTTGACTGGCATGCTTGGGTCAATGCCATCCTTTGCCAAAGAGCTAGCCTAAACCATAGCCATAGGCAAAGGGTACAGCTCTTCCACAATGTGCAAAATGGCTGCTACCAAGGAAGCATCTCAAGGGATGTTCAGCTGGGCATACACTAAAACATAGTTGTCTGTAAATGATGACTAGTTGTTCACTAGGGAATTAAGTCAGAGGGTGACATTTCAAGTAGAATGTGCTGGCACTTGGTCAAGTGTTTTTCCACAAGTGAGTCTTCATGAAATATTTGTTGAATTAGGTTGAGTTGTAAAACTTCTTCAGTGTCTTCATCCGGGTTTTATTACCTCTTGCCTAGAATCCCGTCATCAGCCCCATGACACCTCTCCCTCCCTTGCCATGTCACATTTTTGCCTAGAATTCTTCAGTCACTTTCAGAATAAAGTCCAGACTCTAATCTGGATTCATGAACAAAATGATGAGCAGTCCCTCCACCCCTTCCCCGAATCTGGGACAGGAGAATGACAATGCTGATTTCATAGATGTGCTGAGAAGATGAGAAGATTAAATGAATATAAGGGATTGTGATACTTTCCCACGAATCTCCAGTGTGAGTCCTCTGACATGATCAGGTTGGTTTCTGTTTTCCAAGCAGGCCTTAATTATTCTCATGGCTACAGCCTCCTTTTCCAACAGCCTTGGAAACAAATGCCTGGTTCTCACCTCCTGTCTTCCCCAGCCCTGTCTATTCCATTAGGCCCTGGCAGGCTACAGATGTTCACTCTTCCCTCTTAACCAAAAAGCATCTCCAAGGTTGTTTTATGCAGTCTCAGAGCAGATGAGGTAGTCTAGTTTCCTACCCAAATGTGGGAAGCCGTCCACACACCGTCTTCCTGGTGGCCATTTTGCTTCCATGTGAACACTTTCAGTGTTGATGAGCTAAATTTGGGGCACTCATCCCGTTTTCTTCAACAGCTCTAATTAAATAACTACACCATGTAATTATCTTTTTAGTCATGACAGCCTTGCCTTTTTAATAAAATTTTCAGTTCTTCCAGAGGAACAAAGTAGCTGCTCGAAAGACATTGGTTGTATTTATGCCTAAAATGACAATTTCATGACACTAGTAGTTAAACCATTGCTACCACTTTTCTTTTCTTTCAGATTTACTGTTCTTTGGAGGAGACATGTTGCCATTCCAGGGCTTGTGATCATTGTGATGATGTCTAGAACAGATGTCTGGAGAGAAAGAAGGCAAAGGTGTCTTTTGATCCTTGAACCGATTTTTCTTGGACACTTTAGATTACTCTTCAATAGTATTTGAATTTTGGGAAAGAAAAAAAAACACTTCTGCAGCAGAACTTTTACTCCTTCCTCTCCTTTTTTGGTGTATTCTCTCAATCTTTACTATTCTTTATTATTATTTTTTTAATTTTTATTTATTTATGATAGTCACAGAGAGAGAGAGAGAGGCAGAGACACAGGCAGAGGGAGAAGCAGGCTCCATGCACCAGGAGCCCGACGTGGGACTCGATCCCCGGTCTCCGGGATCACGCCCTGGGCCAAAGGCAGGCACCAAACTGCTGCGCCACCCAGGGATCCCAATCTTTACTATTCACATGTGAATATATCCACATCTCTCTACCTGGTTTAATTTTTACAAAAATTGGGATTAGATCGTATATGCTGTTCTGCATTTCCTTTTGAAAAGACTTGACCATATACCACTGGCATCTTTTCATGTCAGTATACAAAGATTTAGTTATTGTTAATGGCTCCATGGTATGGCATGATTGATCTATTTTTTTCTCCTATTGATCAGTACGTGTATTGTTTCCAACTGATTCCTGAATTCTGATTTCTCTACTTTAAAAAACATTAAAAAGATAAATGACCACCATACTCTTACTCATAAATTCACTTAGCATTAAGGTTTGAATTTTATTTCTCCTTTCTATGTTGAAATCCTTGTTGCCTCAGAATGTGGACTTTTTGGTGAATAGGTCATTCCAGATATAACTAGCTCAGATAAGGTTGTAGTGGAGTAGATTGGGTGCCATACTGGTGTGATTATAAAAAGAGTAAATTTGGGTACAGATAGCACACCAGAAGAGCGTCATGTGAAGATGGCAGAGATTGGAGTGATGTTTCCATAAGCCAAGGAATGCCAAAGATTGCCAGAAAATCACCAGCAGCTAGGAGAGAGGCATTGAATAGATTCTCACAGCCCTCAGAAAGAACCAATCCTGCCAGTGTTTTGATCTTGGACTTTTGGCTTCCAGAACAAGATAATAAATTTCTGCTATGTAAGCCACCTAACAGAACCTTTGTGATATTTTGTTAAGGCAGCCCTAAAAAACTAACACATCTAGTCTTAAATAAAATGTGTACTTAATGCCCAAGAAGAAGAATGTTGAGGCAACAGTTCATGATTTTGAGTAAAGACCTTTCTAGTGTGACTGTGTTGTGTCAAGATAATGACCGTGATTTAGCACAAGGATTCTGAGAAATGGTTAAAGCTATGAAAGTAGTGTGCTGAATGTTCGGCAGAGGCCAAGTTAACAACCAGAGATCAGGAGAGGTAAAAAAGAAGGAATGCTGAGAACTTTCCACTGATAAAGATGTGGTAATCTAGTCTTTTAAACAAGCCATGTTCTGGCTTTTAATCAAATGGGGTAATGTCAACAAGTAAGTAATGACAAATTACTTTTAAATCTAAATTAAAATTAAATTTAGCCCTAGAGAATTAATCTTCTTCTTCACCGATATTTCTTTCAAGGAAGCTCTATGCTGCTCTAAATCTGAGATTGTGGTAACAAATGACAGTTGACCTGATTTTCCAGGAAATCTGAGGGCACATGGTTGAATATTGCGTGTGTTATATAAATGTGCATATTTATAAACATAGACAAATTTCTATGCCAGCTATTCCATTTTCAAAATATTGACCAGACAGCCAGTGGGAAAGGTACAGATGAAGACACCGGCTGGAGCAAAGCCTCATTCACAAAACTGGGATCGATGCTGGAGATACCGTGAAGCTGCCTGGAAGTTCTAACCAGGATGAAGCACTGTAACATTCGAAGGCTTATCAAATGAGTGTTCTTACCTGGAGTGTCCTCCTTGTGTCTTGTCAAACCCTCCTTGTTCTTCAGGGCACATCCCAGGGTATCCTCTTCTATGGAGACTTCCTTGCCCTGAGTCACAGAGCACTGTCACTTCTCTGAACCTCTACAGTCTTATTTTTCACACTTGATTCCGTAAGCAACTAAATAGTAGCTATACGAATATATGGTTACATTCATTACAGCTAGATTCAAAACTCTACAGGGGCAGGGAATTCCTCCACTTTATTCACCTGGGCATGCCAACTGGGGACACAGTAGGCACTCAATGAATATTTTTGAATAAAGGACTGCATGTATGCATGTATGTTCGGCAATTTCTCTTCCCACTGCTATTTGAAATGAAAATATTTGTAAGGTCAAGGAGCACTGTTTATTCTTTTAGGCAGAAATTACTTAATGGGGGTGGGATTGATCCCCTTTCACCCATCCATCAGCTTTCTCAAAGCTGATCCAATTATAGATCATAAAATTCTTTAAAATGGATCATGAAAGCATGCCTGCCACACCTTTAATGTGAAGACAAGTCCCACATGTGTCTCTCATGTGGCCAACTTGCTATCCTTAAGCCTTTCCTCAGAAATTCTAAAGCTGCCACTGCTTTTTTTACATCCTTTACCCCAGAATAGGGGTCCAATATCCCAGTGCATGTAGGAGCCTTCCATGTGATGTTAATGAGGGAAGGGACCATACGTGAGATACAAAAGGGGGTGCTGGAGACTGTGGCCTATTGAAGAGCACGTGCTCCTTTCAAAGGGGCAGCCAAGATGCTGTGAGTCAGGTGACTACTGTCATGTGAGAATCCAGGTCTCATTTCACTGGATCTTCAGATTTTTCAAGAGAAGTCAGTAGTATAAAATTAGATGTGAAATCAATCAATTTAAAAATGTTTCACATTTTTAAAAAACATCCCTTCTCTGCCAGCTAGAGACGACCCACAGGCTAGTTTGCAACTTCTGCTGTACAAGTAACTTATGGGGCCCTAGGCAATTATCTCTGTGTACCCCAGCCACTCCTGGCATGAAGATGGTGGAGACCAACTGATGGCAAATAAATGCACAAGGAAGCCCAAGTCATGTTTTAAACTACCGAGTTTTTTTTTTTTTATTGCAAAACATTTGTTACAGAAATTTCAGAAAGATTTTCCCATGGTATCTGCCAACTTCTGCTTCGAATTATGTATCTAAACAAACAAGCTCAAAGTGCATTGTGAATCCAATAATAGACCTTTAAAAAAGAACAATTCCTCTAAGGATTTATATATATTTATAATGTCGATAGATATGCCAACCGCGGTCTATCCATACACAAAGAAGGAAAAGATGTATATATCTTTAACAAACCCAATTTCAAAATTGTCATATTTATAGGAATTCATTTAAAAATGATATTTGAATAATTTTCCCCATTATAAACTATGGTTAGAAGCTTTACAAATGAGAATCTAAGTTCTAGATTAGGAAATGACTATGAGTACAGAATACCGTGTGTACTGTTTTCCACAGCAGGAACAGCAATATAAACTCAAGTTAGACGCTGTAGTGACAAGAAGCAGATAAGCCTTGATTCAAAGCTACGGTACTCTTCTGAATCTCCCTCACAAAGATCCTGCATTTGGGTCCAGAAAGATGCAGCTGGTAATGCATCCATGATGCTGGAGAACAGGAATAACCCTAAATAGGGTGAGTTTCTCTCTGCCCCCACCTCAGTTCTCGGTGTATTTCTTGTATACACTAAGTCAGGATCAAGAACATGATCCTGGTTGGCCCTAAAGCAGAGGTCCCAAACTATTGCCATTGGGACTGAATGCTGTTGGCAGACACATTTGTTTGGCTAGCAGAGTGTTTACAAATCAGAATGTGAATGTTTTTGTAGTAGGACACATGTTCTTTCATGCCTACAAACCCTACTTCTTCCTGTTGTCTTTCCCCATCCCAACGGGCACATTTGGGTCCTGGCTCCAGCCTCTGCAAGTATTTGGGTTTGCAGCCCCATGATCTAGATGCAGATGGCTGGTTCTGATGATACGTGGGGGAGCCAAAGACATGTCTTCGTGGCCGAAGACATGAGGGACTCTTTTGTGGTTCAGACAGCAAAAAAATTGGATGGGGCTGCCACAAACACCAGTTGAGTTAGGGGTATGGGGTGGAGGGCGGGGAGGAGCCTAGTTTAGTGGGAAGACTAGGGGTGGGCAAAGTGAAAGCTGGACTTGTTCCACATAGCCACTGTTTCAGGCTACTGTGCCAGGCTCCATGGGGTATTGGGGGTAATAGGAGTAAGGGTCTGTTGTTCTGGCAAAAAGCATGTTGTGCTGGGCTAAGAGAAAGGAAGAAAGTTAAGGGGTTGAAGAAGGCTGTGCATTCCAGGCGTGAAGCTCAACCTTCCTCCATGACCCAGTGCTCTCAGCAGCCCGCCTATTCCTGGGGAAGGCCTAGGTCAAGGTCGGTACTGATGCTCTGCAGATGGCACATGGACTTGTGGCCATAAGTGCCCTTTCACTTTCTAGCACATAAACATTATGCTGACAGGTGAGGGCCTAGAGGCTTAAGGGGATCTACAGACGAGAGTAGTTAGGGAGGGGAAATTCACCTCACTCTTACTGCTATGTGGACCACATGGCCACCGAAATCCTTTCTTAGATGGACATATTGACATTGTCATGTCTTGATTTCATTAGCAGTGATCAGGGCAAGGAACTCATCAGAGAAAAGGTAACACAGTGACCTTCTCAAATGAATGAAAAAAGAAAAGAAAAAAAATCTCGTTTTCCTTAAATCAGAACAAACCTCTGCTTTGACTGACTCCATTCTGGGAAAGAGAATGTTTGACATGTAAAGGGAAGAGAAAGCTTAGGCCAGCACAGGTGGAGGGAAAAGTTTTCTCTCCCCATTTGAAGAGCAGTCATTTATAAGACTGTGCAAACTAGCTCTTTTCTTTTCCAGATGTTGAATGGCTTCTGATAATGACATGGTGATTTCTTTAAGGGACAAGCTCTTTAGAGTCACCCAGTTCTTGATTGGACACCCAGACACCCACCCCTCTCTCTCTCCCAGGTGAGGTTCACACATAAGGTAGAAAGCTACCAGGTAGGAGGGGGGCCACATGCACCATGGAGCCACTCATTCTAATGATCTGTGGATTTCTGCAGTGTCCGAATGGACTTCTCACTCTCATGTCTGGTGTAGCAATTTGTACCCAGTGGCCCTAAAGAAACAGAACTGTGTCTTTCCTATATCACAGATGTACCAACACCTACATTGGTGTTGGCCAGCCATCTCTGGGTCCCCTCGCTATACACCCTGCAGTTAATACTTTATGTCATATGATTTGTTCAGAGCTTTAAAAAAAGATAAAAAAAAAAAACCTTGGTTACTTTCTTGTTTTTAATTTTTAAAAATCGAACATAATTCCCAAACAGTGTAAGAAGCCCAACAACGTGAGCAAGTTCCTAGCTGGGTTAAGTGTTACAGCAGGCAATAGTAAAATGTTAAGTGCCTTTTAAAAAGTCAAAAGAAACGCATAAAGCAGTGCATGCATTTTGTTGCCACAAAATTAAGACTGGATTTGGAGAGGGATTACTTCATTTAAGTTACATTGCTATTGTTAAAGAATAGTGAGTAATAATGCAATATCGAGAATGTATATAACCACCTACACACTAGCATCACTTTATCTAGAAACAAACATATCAGTGTTACTAAATGAACATATTTATAAAATACTGTACACTGTTTCCGCATGGGGTTAGCAGATGTAAACAAACAGCTAATTCAACTGGAGTTTAAAATATTATTTTTAGTTCATTTGTCATACAGTCTGTCGCATAACATGCCAGTTCGTCTTTCACAAAACACAACTTGCCTACCACGGCTCATGGGGCTGGTTAGAGGATGTACATAGGCTTGTACAAATATTTCCTAGTGGTCTATAGGATTGTGGAAACCATAAAGTAGATCAAGGACAGGAGTGCTCATTTTGGGAGAATGCTGAATAACATGGAATTGGGAACATACTTACTCCTTGCAACATGTGCTTCTTTATTGAATGTTACAGATTTGTCAATGATTATAAAGCTATCCTGTAACGTTCATTAATACAACCACATGCTACAATTCTGCTGGGTTACACAGGGGTTACAGATATGTGTACATGTGTTTTATAATACAGCATGGCTTGACACATCGAATGGTACAGCCTGTAGATACAGCATGATGGATGACTGGATAATACAGATTACCATGTCAGAAGTTAAACAGCCCAAACATTTGGGAAGATTAGCCTGTACAGCCTCAGAAGGTCGAATTAACAATGTACTATCCAGTTATCTATCATAATATCATCTATAGAAACCATCTTTTACAATACATTTGAAACATTCAGAAGAAACACACTTTGTGTTTTTACAAGTACATTTTTCCCATTCGATTATTCTTTTATATATATATATATATTTTTTTTTTTTTTAAGGGGAACTTTCAAAGTGCTAAATATATATCCAAGACCTGGAAGCTTAGACTCAAAAGGAAAGCCAGTTCTGGTAAAGTGCTGTATATGGCCTGCTCATACGCCTTCTGGCTTGGAGACATACACGAACTAGCCATGACGACTGTGCCCACGTTTGCCAGCTCCTCATTCAAATCCATCAAGGAGGAATTTTCTAACTGTAAGTGTGTGGGTCGATCAGGGAATTTCCATGGCCATTTTCATAAAACACCCTTAATTTTTTTTTTTTCAGAAGGAACATGCCACGTAGAACCAATCATTACATATAGTAGTATGTAAAAACTGGCACCTCAGGAGCAGATGATGAAACCAAAGCTATTACTTCTCTGAGCTCTCTATGACTTTATTTATGTTCTTCAGTAATGTGCTGCTCAGGAGCTGCTTAATTCACACAGACAGGTAATTAACGTCCCCTTGATCAGGGACAGGATGGAATAAATGAGCTGAACATAAGCTGACTCTACAAGGCCACAGAATCAATGCCATATCGGGGTGCAGAGAACCCAGAAACGGGAAGAAATGGGCTGAAACAGGACACACATGTATGTGCACAGGAAAGAAATGGCTCAGGAGAACTGCACAGTTTACGTTTAAAGTCACTTAAATTTGGCTTATATATTTTGCACACTTCATGGAAGATGTAAGAGCTTCATTTTCCTGTACGACAAAAGAACCAGGCAGTCACAAGGTCAGGACTGGTAAGTACTGTGTTTCCCAGGTCCTGTTCTGTTCTTTCCAGAAATCGTGATGAATGGAAACACTTGTGCACATAATTTCTTTCCCTCACTTTCTGTCTGGTCCGCATGGGGCCCTAGAGGTGCCGTGATGTCCTGCTCTGTGGTCAAAGAATAATGGTTTCATCTCCTTCTTGGATCCCTCTACGGACTCACTCAGAGAGCCTTCTGACTTTTTAAGTGTGCACTCCACACTTAAAATCATCAAACATTAGGATACAAGTACATCAAACTAGCAAAATATAATCTAAGGGACAAAAAGAAAAAAACCTTGGTTCCAACTCTGGTGCTGAGACTTGGCCTTCCTGAGAATCACAGAGAAATGGTCTCAAATGTAAAGTGCCTGTTACAACTGTATTGATTATGAACAAACATGGTTCCTCTTCCTCATTATCAAGCAACACGGAACCAGGGGTACAGGGACCCTTTCAAGTTATATTGTAACTCTGTATGTTTATGTACATTTTTTTTCTGGGGAGAGGCCCTGGAACTTTCATCAGATTCTCACTGAGGTTCATGTTTCAAGAAGTTTAATGGCAACTGATTTATTCTCAGACCAAATGCATGTTTGCTGAAAGGGAAACAGCTAATCAGGGGCTCAATAAAAATGTGAGCATTTCTAGAGCAATTACACATGAGGGAGTCTGGTTGCCTGTGTCTGATTCACCCAAATACCAAAGAATGACAAGGAATTCTTTAATTCTTTATATGTGGCCTCATAACTATTTCTATACCTAAAAGTCTTGTTCAGAGGGGTTAAAAAATAAACTTAAAGGCTAGAGCTTTTGTCCATGTATTTGCTGATGATGATTTCACATCATGAGAAAATTCGAAGCTCACAATAACAACTAAACAGGAGAACCACATAGTATATTGGGGGCCAAGAACATGAGGTCATTTTCCTTAAAGACTTTATTCTTTTGAAAATCCGTGACACAAGTAGGAATCTGAAGATTTGAGGGTCAATATTTCTTTATCCCCCTTCAAATCTAGATTCTGACCTAGTAGTATACGTCTGTATTAAAGAGTCCGTAATACTATCTGGTTTTGAATTGCGTGTCTAATTCAGATTGTACTTGGCGTCATCACTTTGTGCAGAAGAAACCAGACTAAATAAGATGTCATCACAGCAAGTGTTTCTGGACAGAAAAGAAGCAGAGGGCAGGTAGCCAGTCATTTTGAAAACTCTAGTTTGGTGCAAGGAAGAGTTAAGGTCATAGGGCTTTAAAAAAATCATAATTTCAATATCTGTCAAAATCCAACATAATATAATGAACTCTTTCAATGGAACACCTTGGATATTAAAAAATCCTGGTTACCTCAAGGTGATAGAAAAGTCCAAGCCTCTTAAGAAAGCTCTATATGCCTGTTTATATACTATATATAAACATCTCTGTGTGAATGCATATACATGTATATAAGCAGCATATACAAAAGAAGTCTTTATGTGGTTTATTTGCTTTCTACTTGAGTCTACTGTATCATTTTTATAGCTCTGTATATAAGAAAAATATTCATGGTATGCCTGCAACTGATGGCTTTGGGTTGATACCAAATTCCCAGTCAATTCTAAGGTTATTTATGATTTGAAACTTCCTTAAAAAGTACTTTGGAACATTTCCATAAAAAAGATACCAGCCCTTGAAAAACTCCAATTAAATTTATACTGAGCTCAGATTAAATGGCAAAACTCTAGGTATGAAAATATCCACATGTGATCAGATCTTCATATACAAAATGGTCATGTGATGGGTGGTGTGAAGAATTTCCAGGTACATCTCGGAGATGTTTAGAAGACATGGTAGAGTCATGCAAATGATGACAATCACACAGCAGCATGACACATGACACGGATGGTGAGACTATAATAGTGTATCACATGGCAATTTTAGGTGAGTTCTGCCCACTATTTTTTTTCCTTTTAGTTCACTATCACATATTCAGTGAGTGACTTCATTGATGACAGGTGAGATACAAAATAAATTAAAAAATATAAAATTATTTAATTACATTCATCCTGAGCTTGCTCGACTATACTTGAATGCCCACTGTATATAATAAACCACTTGACATTTGTTTTTAGCCTCAATTCTTCTTTCAGTTTGATTGCAATACAAAAAGGCATTTCTTTTCCCTTTATTTTCTTCAAAAAAGATAAACAGTTGTGGCACCAGAAGTGAATATATAAGAGACAGGTGAACTGTGACTGTTACCTTGTTCTTTCTTTATAATGATCAATTACAGAAGTGTTGGCATGAGAAGGATGTGGGACGTTAGGTAGAACTGCTTGCTGCCGGCTTATACTGAATAAAAAGGATGCTCTTCATCAGTCACCAGTGATGGAGCCAATGTGAAAAGAAAACAGAATTGAAGTTTAGAATATCTCATTTGTACGCTGGCTACTTTATTTCATCTTATTTTGCAATTTAGCCCTGTATCCTAAAACTCTTGACAATGGGCAGAAATGGAAAGATGCCTCCTGGCATGGAGAGTGCTTGAAGCCCCTTCATTCCCAGAGCTCATGGCTTTCTGAAGTCACTAGAGATACACATTCACCTTAACCCTTCTTCTCCCTCTTTTCCCTCCCTGCCCAACAAGTGTGAACATGACTTAAAACCCCTGTGTTTGGCACTGGGCCAGACCAAGCGCTTTCTCAATCTGTGGCCCCGAAGTCACCTTTGAGTTAACACCTCCCAAGGCTTTGCTTGTTTTGCTCAGCTAAGAAAAAAGCAAGGAATGTTTCAAGGAAGGGGAACAGGTGGTGCGCAGGGAGGATTCTAGGGCTGGATTCTTGGGCCTCCTGCAATGCTTATGAAGAAGGTTTAGTTGTGCTTGCTTTCAAAGCTGTGGAAGGCGGATGTTCTGGACAGTCTCCTCATGGATAGGCTGTCCCCTCGTCCCTCCGGCTTGGAGGACTTACTCCTCTGGAAGGGGTTTCGCAGGCTTGCTGTGTTCCGCTGCCTGTCGAGTTTGTCACTGATGGAGAAGCTCTTCCTGGTGTGCGCATAGGGCGCACTTGGCTCCTCTGCTGAGTAGCTGTTGGCGCGCTCTATCTTGGGAACCATGATGTTGTTGGACAGGGTTCTGTCTGAGTTATCACCCTCTTGGGAGGGTATTGTGATAGTGGCTCTCCGGCCTTTGGCCTCGTTCTCTTCATTGTCAGAGCTGGGGTGACTCAGTTCTGCCTCTCGCTCAGGATGGCAGCAAGACGAATCCTCTACTTTGCCTCCAAGACCTCCAGGGAAGGTGGCCCTGTCAGCAATCACTTGAGGAGCATTGACACACCTTGTGTCAATACAGTCTGTAATACTTGTATATTCTGCTGTTTTCATGGGCACCCCAAAGTTGGCGTAATAGCTCCTTGAGGGAGAAAACATAAAGCTATGAGATTTCACGATGGGGGCCTCTTCTAGAAGAAAGGGTGTGGTGGCTAGGTAGCGGCTACTTTTGGAACGCTCGATGCTCTGGTACATTGGAGGGTCAGTGTCCCAGGGGTTTTGGCATTCTGGGAGGTGGGTATAGTCTGAAGAAAAAGATCTAGTGTCCATGGAGGTGAGGTCCTCGAAATCAATGCTCCGGCTTGGAGGTCTGTCTGTGGGTGCAAGAGTTGCATAGGCACTACTTGAAGGAGCTGTGGAAGGTGCTGGAGCTGAAAAGCTTGGTTCCCCCAGCCCAAGGATGTTCATGGAATTGTCCAGAGGGTCTATATCACAGTGGAGTTCATCCATGGCAGAGACATAGATATCAATACACGAAGACGGTCTTCTGGAGTCAGGAACAATGGCCAAGGTGTTTGCAGGGGCTGCAGGAGCTTTGGATTCTTTTGCTACTGAGTGGGAGCTAGTAGCCCGGTGTAGGCTCAGGGACCTTTCTTTAAAAAGACTTTCCAACTTTTCTATACCACCTTTGTCTTTCATATTGACTGAATAGAAAGAATGGCTTCTCATACGGGGCATTAGGGTTGGAGAAGTTGGGGACATGGTCTCCTCACCTGCAGGGTCTATACTCTCTTGGAGCTTGAAGGTGTTCCCCTCCTGGCTGTTGAAGCTGCTCTGGCGCACGATGTAGGCTGCGTCTGTGCAGTCTGAGGAGGTCCGGGAGCGGATTTTGTTGGACTCGGCCCGTTCCAGACCTGTTAGGCGCTCTAGGGCTGTGGCCATGCGCCCAATGAGGTCCTCGAGCTGTGCCAGCCTGATGTCCACGGTCTGGAGTGAGGCCTTCATGCAGTGCTCTCTTTCGTTGACTTCCTCCAGCCGCATGGACATGTTCTCCACCCTGGGCGAGAAACAAAATGAGGGTCACTCAAGGCCAGGTTCCTCTCTGGAGAATCTAAATCTTTTTGAGCTGGAATAGGCCTTAGAGATGATCTAATCCAGTGGTATTTACTTACCAAACCCCTTTCTACTCAGTAAAATTTAATGCACGATCCCAATAAACACCAAAGTTGAGTAGTTCTTATTGAACTGGAGTGGGGCCAAAGGACCTCATGACTTAGCTGTGACTTGGGGCAAGGTTTAATGACCTAACTAAATATTAGGGCGTTGGCTTAATCAGTCACCATCAAATTGAGCATTGTTGCATGTTGAGGACTTTACTCAGAACCATACAACAGAATTTTAGAAGGCAGCTTTTCTCGTTGCAGTGTACATTTTAAGGCTTGGAGTATGGATTGGGATTGTTTTTATTTTGTGCATTTGTAAAATGTTTTGTTGTCATTGCTATTCACAATAATCTTAAAATTTAGCTCCTCCAAAGGAATTAATAGGGTCCTGTCACTGAGGAACCTGGACTTGATCTAATCTAACCCAAGGCTTTCATTCATAAAGGCAAAGCAAACATCAAGAAATTTAACCAAGATTACAATAAAGTAACTTGTGGTAAACTCTGGAGTGTCTATCAATAAGTAAATTCTCCTACTCCTCTCTCTTTCTCCCTGTGTCTCTCTGGACAGCTGATCACAGATGCCTTATATTACAGTTATTTCTAGATGTCTTGACCCTCTCCACTGGAAATTCTCAAGGGCGCGATCTGTCTCATATTCCTTTTTCCATTTCCATGCTGCCAGGTGCCACTAACCGTTCACTGAGATAATCATGGTGCTGAACCTGATTTCAATTGTCTAACAGGCTGCCTGCGCATTTATTTACAAAGACAGAGGCCACACACTTAAAATAAAATTGTGCCATAGTTTTCACTTGACTGGGAAAGGACAGACCAGAGCCAAGCTTTGGTTTGACCTCCAACTAACTTACTTTCTTTTTTTTCTTTCTTTTAAGATTTTTAGTTATTTATTTGACAGAGAGAGAGGGAGAGAGCACGAGCAGGGGAAGCAGCAGAGGGAGAAGGAGAAGCAGACTCCCCACTGAACTGGGAACCTGATGCAGGACTCAATCCCAGGACCCCAGGATCATGACCTGAGCTGAAGGCAGACACTTACCTGACTGAGCCACCCAGGTGCCTCTGACCTCCAGCTTTCACTTTGAAATGCCCAAAGGCAAATCTTTTGAAGACTCTAAATAAGACCTATTCACAACTTTCCTGCAGAGGACCAAGATAAAGATACTTCTCCAAAACTCCCAATGTGCACAGTAAGTCCTGTGTCTGCTGACCCTTCAAAGAAACCTGCTGGCAGGTACAGAATGTATCTTACAACAATGGTGGGAATTGGAGCTGGGTCCCCCCAGCTGTTGTGATGGGGGCAATGGGGGTGGTGGTGCCAGTGGTGGTGGTGGTGGTATGTTTAACAATAGCAACACCTCAAATTAAATTTAAATTTTAAAAATGTAAAAAAAAATAATAGCAACACTTCCATCAGAGAAGAATATACATTTCAGTGTCAGAAGGAGGTATAAGAGGCATGTGGTTTTCCTCTCTGAGGATCTGTAGGCTTTAAAAAACAAAACCAAAAAACGCTCTTCTGGCCAGTGTGTGTGTGTGTGTGCGTGTGTGTGCGTGCGTGTGTGTGTGTGATTCTCTGGTCTCAGGTCACATTTCTGCCATTTTCAGTAACAGCCCCCCTGCACCCCCAATTCACTCCATCCACTCTGCTCTTTTATCTTTCAGGTTCCCTTCACCCAGCCCAAGCTTCTGGACTGCCCTCAGGAGCCCTGCCTTGGAGACATACTCCCCATGCTCCAGAACCAATGTGGCCCTTCCTAGGGTCCAGGAACATTCCACCACTGTGCCCAGGAGTATTCCTAAAAGACTTGTCAACTGAGCAGTTTCTGTATCTGGCAAACCCAATGTTATTCACTCAGCTAACACAGCTGATTCAGAAGGAAAATACAACCTTCTCCTGTTTCAGTTCATTTTGCGCTATAAACACAGCTTGAGAAACAAACTACTTACAATAATAAGTTTGTGTGTCTTAGAGACTCACGATTCACTTTGTCACCATCTAGCCTGTGCAGTGTGGTCTTGCAAGTACTGCAGTTTTGTGTTTTGCAACGCAATAAGCTTTGGGTAAGTGGATTAAACGCGTCCTCATTACAGTCAGGAGCAGGAGAGACACATTTTTGTAGAATGAGACTTCCCATTTTGGATACACTAGGTACTGGGTCCTCCTAGTTTTTTAGTGTTGGCAGAATTAAAAAAAGGCAGGATGGTTTTCTGCCTCCCTCTCCTTCCTTTCCTGGAGCCTGGTATATACAAGGTTGGTGTGCAAAGAGATAAAGATGCTCTTTTAGCATAACTGCATGTGATTACCGGTCTGCACACTGTGAGGCAGCTCTGCCTACACTGTGGGGCACTCCCTCCCCGCACCCCACCTGCCTTCAGCCCAAGGATCCAACACTGCAGAGAAAAGCAGCAGATGAGAGGCAGAGCTAGGGCACCATGAGGAAGAGTTAGGAGCTGGCTGTGGACAGCAAATAGGACACGGAAGCTAAGGAGCCCAGTGGGATGGGAAGAACAGAGAGGTGGTACAAGAAGGAAAAGGGTTTTTCAAGGAAAGCAAAGAGGCACCTGGGGAAACCTCAAGAACAAAGACAAAGAAGCATGTCCCCAGGGAATAGAATAGCTGGAGGTGGTGGGGAAGATAGCTAGAGCAGGACCCAGGAGCTTTTTTTCACCAAATCTCTCCTCAGCGGGCTCTCCTGTGGGCTCTGAAGTGTTTTGAAGCCTAAGACTGGAGGGGTGGTGGGGATAGACTATTTCACAAATCTTCTCCCAGACTTCTGGATGTGTTTAGCCACCTGAGTGTTTGATTATTCAGGTCATGGATCTAACTGCAGGGTTTAATATAGGAGTTATAAAAGAACAAAAGAGCCTAGAATAAAATTTATGTATGCTTATTCCATAAACAGAGTGCCTCTCTTAATCTTAAACAATTTTTTTGAAAAGCGATCATAAATGGGTGTTGCATCACACATATAAAGAGGTCTGAGGAACAAGCCAAGAGCGATGCCGTCACCAGTTGCTGACTCTGGTCAAAGCACTCAGGAGATAAAGGAGGTGAGAATGATAAGAATTAATGAACCAATAAGAAGCCTCAAGGAGAGAGAGACAGGAAGTTACTAAGTAAGAAAAAAAAAAAGAGGGACCATGGAAAGGAAGATACATTGTGGGAAGAACACCTCAGTTTTCTTTCCCTTTTTCACATCTGCAGGCTTTGCAGGGCTTATTCACTCGGGAGGCAAGCACAATAAGGATATAACAGGGCCCTGAAGGATGTGAGATGTCTCCTGGCCCCAGACGCCCAAGAAAGTGACAGCCAGGATCCCACTAGAGAGCACTCAAAAGGTTGGTGAAAAGCTCAGCTAAGAAGACAACTAGCTTCTAATGGCCAAAGGGATGGAGAAAAGGGCTTTCATGAGAAGATTCTAATGACACAGAAAATTTCAGCTTCCCTATGCAATTTCTTAAGAACTGTTATTTTCTACAAATTCATTTTCCTGTCTTTTCTGATAACCTCACAATGTGGTCAAAGGAAAGGCAGAAAAAGAAAAAAGGGTTGGCAGGCCATGCCTGTTTTCAATCTCCAATAAAATAAGACAAAAACAGAGAGGGAGGCAAATGATAAGAGATTCTTAACTATAGAGAACAAACCAAGGGCTGCTGAGGGGAGCAGGGTGGGGAGATGGAGTAACTAAGGGATGGTCATTAAGGAGGGCACTTGATGGAATGAGCACTGGGTGTTATATGCAACTGATGAGTCACTAAATTCTACCTCTGAAACTAATAATACAGTATATGTAAGTGAAATTGAATTTAAATAAAGAAATTAAAAAAAAAAAGACTCCCTGAAGTGCTAGCAGTAGGATGGCTAGAGGATGAAGGGCAAAAACAACCCCGTATCACATGAACCAATCACAGGGCCTCTTGTGGGGGGGTGGGGGGAAGGGTATGCTCACACAGGTTTTCAAATGAAAGCCAATGATGCAGAACAAATAAAGCAAACTCTTGTTTATCCACAGACTGACACCTAACTTGTGAATTATTTAAGTCCCTTAGGATCATCTACCCTTCCCTTTGGGCCAGTTATCCTTCTCATCATCCCGGGAAGGAAACGGGAGAGCTATTTAAATTCAACTCAATCAGTGGAGAGACCAAAGATCAGCAATGGAGAAAAGATATGGTTGGGAGGTGGGTGAAACTCATCTTTTTTGGCTTATGCTGGTTTTTGATTAGTTATGAGTCTCATATATCCTAAGTTATTCTTGTCTTCCTTTGTTATGAAAATTAGAAGTTGAATACACTATTAATAGTCACATGACTATTCCTTTTTTTGGATCTAGGTGAAGAGCAAAAAGGGCACAAAGCTCTTTGGCTCAGGAAAGATAATATTAGATAAATGACTCTAAAAATGATGTGTATCCTACTTTGCTTAAATCATTATAGGAGAGAAGATCCAAACTGCAACTTCTTCTGACAAGTGGAACTTGACATGTGAGATGATGGGGAGGATGATCTAGAAGCTGTAAGCCAGGGGTCGGAGAGCTCAATGCCTACAGGCAGGGCAGATAAGAAAGTAGATGAAGCAGGCGAAGTGTATGAGGTCAGAAGCAAGGATTCTGTGGCACGCCCAGGCCAGAGACATTCAGAATGGATGCAAGCCTAAGCCTCTGTGGGCAGCTGTTGCCCATGAGCCACCAGTTTGCAAACCTTGCTTTAAATGGGTTAGAGAAACCAGAAAAGAACTTCCAGCTGTGATTGCCAGAAAATGTAGGTGACCCTTAACGAACCAAGGGGAAATAAAAAAGAAATGCCAGGAGACTGGAGATAGGAGAATGTCTTCCTGATATGAGAAATCCTGAATTCTAGGAATTATGTGAGGTGGACATAAATTCTAGACAGCATTATAGAATAGCTCAGTCGTATGTAGTTAAGCAGATGGTACCTTTTGAGTACTTTAAAAAGATAAGGTTCATTAACAGGAGACTTTGTGGGCATAATATTCATCTTGTCTTGACAATCTCGACCAATACAGTAATGCGGATGCATAACGTTTGTGATGGAGCACTCTGTGATTTTAGCAGGGAGGTTGACACACTGGGCTGAGTGGCAAAATGGGGATACCTGGTTGGTTATCAATCAAGGGACAGGTGGTAGAGTAAGGGGCCAGTGTTGTCATGGGAGGTATTGTTGGAGCCAATGTCTTGGTTGACCTGATCTGTGCCGGTGGGCATCTGGTGAATTACGTTGAAGGCATAGCAGGTATGCTTATCAAGTCAACATTGAGATAAAATGAATAGGATAAAAAAACACACTTGAAAATGCAAAACAAACCAGTATCACCACCACCAACAACAAAAATCAAACTCCAAACAAACACAGACAGAAGTAACAGAAGCAGGATGAGGTCTGGGTTTAGATTTACTTCTTTGGCACCCGGGCTTGGTCATGAGGTTGTCCTGGTCCTCCCAGCCTCTGTTACTCCAGAAAACCAGCCTATCTAATGCCTAAGATACAGGAAGGGGGTGTCTATGATCTGTCCTGGATTTCTGGGAACTGCTCACCTCAGTCATGGTCCTTGAGGGTGGGGCTCTGTAACTACCCCAAGAGGAAGAGGGTCTTGGGGAAGGAGTCTCCTGGAAGTGTTTGCAGGTGTGGGGTGAGAGGCTCAGGTGAAGGTGCTGTTTCCATTCAGTTCCAAGGAATTGGTGACATGGTCACAACAGGTTCACATGTGTTGGTGTCTATACCTCTCATTTTAGTTCCCCAGAGAGGCCAAGGCTTCCGTGAATCTCCATACTCCTTCCCCCTACCTTTGCTCCTAGGTCTGTAGCTTTTTGAGTTTGAAAAGCATTTCAAAGTCTCCTGTACATATGCTTTGGAAATATGTTTGAGCAATAGGCAATGTGTCCACATGGCACAATTTTCTGGAAACCACATGGTTATATGTCCATTAATAAATAGCTTTTTCAAGGCCACAGAATGAGAGAGATTTTTAGATTTGCAGCTCCCTCCTCTGTTTGCCAGAAAATTGCTCATATCATATCATCATAGAATGCTCTATTGTGCAATGACAGATGTGCATAAAATTTGTGCATGGTTTTAAACTTTGTTAATATTGGCTGCGTACCAATGGATACAATCACTCAATGGCATGTGTGTATATACCTACTTATCTAGACTGCGTTCTTTACAGAAATGGAGAGCCAGGGACAGAAAAATGCCACTTGTATAATTTCTACAGAACCACTAGAGAGTGTACAGAGTGGGTAGGCAGACAAAATGTCATTTCTTGAAAACTCAAGGTCACTGACTCATATCTTACAAGTCTGAATCATATCAACTGAAGCCATCAATAAATGCCTTTTCCCACTATTTATAATAGTGCCATCTTCATATCTCAAATGCTTACAATTTAGAGTTATACCAATGCTTTGTAATAGTCTGCATGTTCATTATCACAGTGTTTCCCAAATGCTGGGTTTTGAATGTGCCAGCCTGGAATGAAGTTTTTATTAGTCTACAGGAAAATGAGAGAAATAAGAAAAATGTAAATTCAATTGCATTAAGCTAGATTTATTAAATTTCAAGGATTCTGTTCTTTGTATTTTGGGATTTCTTTTTTCTTATAGTCTTACTGGTCCACAAAACTGCTTGGCCAGTGAGATCTAAAAATATATCACCACTGGGTAAAAGGATCTGCTTCTATTCTTTGCTTTTACCTTGTTCTACAAAAAGAATAAAACAAAAATAATTCTGATTAAAAAAGCCCTCATCTATTATTGTAACAGATTCATAAGTCTCACTGCTGTTGATTCAGAAGGCACAAAACACGCATATAATCCAAATACCAGAACTGTTCTACTCCTCCCAAAAAGATTCCCAGTGATCTACATGAAATGTCAACCTGCTGGAGACCCTTGCATTGGGTTGGATCTCTCTTGCTTGGTGTCTGGGCCAGAATATTCCAATTTTTGGTCTGAGTCAACAAGCCCTGCCCTGTCCTAGACTCAACAATCTAGTGTCCAGGAGATAGGTGTTACTGCCTTCTGGAGAAGTTTAGGATCTGTAAGTACGTAGTACTAAGTAGACACTTCAGACAATGTTCTGTTCTCTCATAAACTTGAACAATAAAAATAAACACAAGGGGATCTCTGTTTTGGGGGGCTGTACATATGAAAACAATTGGTAAGTCATGTCACAATGCAAAAAATCCCTGTGAGAGGCATGTGCCCATGGAACATACCTTTCTGAGGTCACCCGTATCCTCTCATCATTGGACGAGTTGAATCGATCATCCTTTTCTCTGAAATATTCCTCTATGCACTGCTCTTCGAAATCATGTACTTTCTTGAGCTCATCATCAGTTATGAACAGTTCTGTGGAAAAAAGTGAGAGAATGAAGACAGGAAGGATAAGCAATGGCATCTGATCTGTGGGCCTAATGAGATTTGTCATTTATCAAGGTTAGGAAAAGGGGCTGAGGTGCTTTACTAAGTCTCAGGCTAAATCCAAACCCAGTCAGGCAACTTATGTCATTGTCCTTCTCTGCATTAGACTCACTATGGAGTCCTAAAGTTCACCTGAGTGTATCTGGTTTACTGCAGGGACTGGTTGGAGTTAAGCCCACTGTAAGGCTGAGAAAGGAGCCAAATCAAAGAAAAAGAAGGCTATTCAAAAGCTCAATTTCTGGTATATGAAGTATGGCAGACATGTACTATTCTCTGGCCTTCCTAAAACCCACTGCAACCCCATTCTCTCCTTCCGTCTTCCCACAACTGAGGCTTGAAAGCCACATCCACACATCTCCAGCCTCCTCTGAAGTTGGCAGCAACCACAAGACCCAGGCTGGCTCAAAAGAAAAAAATTGGCTACAGGAAGGTGTGGTGTAATGGGAAGAGGTTCTGCTTGCCTGACAAACTATTCAGATGTAGCCATTTTTCTCTACATTTTCTCACCTCCCCTCCTCTTCCTGCCTTGAGCATGGATGTGACGACTGGGAGGATGGCAGCTATTTTGCTACCACGAGATGAAACAGTGCAAAACGGAATAGTGGAGGCTAAAAACAGGACTTGGGTCTCTGACTTCAGAGAGCCATTGCTGAGCTCTGGGCTCTTATCCCTTCACTTTTTGGGATGTGAGAAAAATAAAACTTTATTATTTGTGTTATTATTAGTCTAGCTTTCTGTCAACATCAGGTAGAGTAATTCATAACTGAAACAGCTACAAAGAGCTCAGTAGAAATTTGAAACTTTTTCCCCTTTAAGCTTTCTATTTGCCTAGATTTTTGTTTCCAGTGGAAATGGTGAATTCTGGGATTCACAGCCCTCTTCAACTCTCTGATTTTAATGTCTGGAAAGAAGTTGGGCATCGCTTTGTCAGAGAAGTTGTTGAAAGTCTCAGATTTAGAGAAGCAGTTGAGGAAATGGCTTTGGTTTAAACCTTAGAGCACCAGTGATCAACAAGAGACACTTTCTGGGTCACAACCCTAGAGGCTCTGGTCCAGTACATTTAGTATGCGTGGTCTATTTGACACGGTTTGAGAAACCACAGTAGCTTGCTGTACAGGGCTAGCTCCCCAGTGGTTCTTAACTGTGGGTGGGGTAGTAAGGGACATTTAGGGACATTCAGGAGCTACTGGTATTCAATGCCTGGAGGCCGGATGTGCTAAATCTTCTGCAATGTGTGGGACAATCCCACACATTGAGGAATCATTCCACCCCAATGCCAGTGGAACCTCCTTTTAGAAACACTGGGTAGAAGGTGGATGGTAGAGTGTTTTCTGCTTTTCCTTTGACTAATAGAGAGCAGGGATGGTTTCCTCATGAAGTCATACAGGCATAACCCATAAGATTGGAGAATGTTCAAGACCTTAAAAAGTGATGGGTCAAGAAATGACCATGGAAAATCAATCTTAAGTCACCTGCAGCCCAACTCAATGCAGGTAATGATGGTTACATTATAGATAATGGAGCGTTGGGAGCACGTTAATATGTATCTATTTTGCAGTGGGACTTCTGGACAGTAGGAAGTTTAGAACCTGTAAAGGTGCCAAAGCAGCTCTGCTGGAAGACTGGTTTTATTCAGTAAGAAAGATGTGAGGCTAAGAATGCTCCATTTCAGCCTCTTGTGTCTTTTCAGCACTGTTTCCCAAATAAGCATGCCCTCCCATGTCCTCCCGAGTGTTCAGAGCTGTCAGCCATTTGCAGGAATCTAGAAAAGCCAGGTGGGCACATGGTCCTACATGACTGACTGCAGGATGTAGTAGGAATTTCTGCTTTGTGGCTGCCCAGGGCTGTCACCCAAAGCTTACTCAGGCCGTAGTCCCGCTCATCTGGGTCACTCTCATGTTTTCTCCATCGGCAACATAGGTGCTGGAATATCATGGTCATATGGCTAAAGATGATCAGAGGCGGGGGCAGAACCGGCCTTTCATGGAAAGTCATGATAAGCTGATACCTTTGAAACTTCCACACTTGGTTGGATATTGATTTTACCTCAAAAAATGTATTGCTGAAATAGAGATGAGAGAGAATCAAGCGAGAAACTCCTCTCCTTTCGGAAGCACCAGAGCCTGCCCTCCCCCGGCCTCCCACTCCACCCCAAGTCCTCTGGAGGAAGGACCCACTCACTTAAAGACAGCGATGAGCAGGTTGACCAGCAGGATGTTCGCCACTAAAAGGTAGCAAGCCATGATGGCCGGTACAATCCAGGCTCCCGTCTTGCAGGGAGGTAACTGGATTATTTTGCCGTCCTCTCGGGTCTCATTCTGTCCACAGGGAGCTGAAGAAAGCAACACAGGCAAGAAGTGAGAAACTGTGGCTATGTGATTAAAAAACAAAAAACAAAAAACAAAAAACAAAAAAAACAAAACCCAACTGATATGAATGAGAGAGGGGTTTTTTTTTTTCCTTTTTTAGATGGAGGAAGAATACAGCCATCTCCAAACAGAAAACAAAACAAAACAAAACTCTAAAAAAGCCAAAATAGAAAAATGAAAGCTTTGTGAATATCCCAAGGGATATCAGAGGGGAGCTGGTGTGGCACGTCTCCCAAGTTGTCACTGGACATAAAAGAGATGTAGGACCCCTGCCTCCTCACCCTGTCCCTTGCCCCCTCCCACCCACCGAAGGGCACCTGCTGTCCTCAGGGAGCCTGGTGAGGGCTTTCCTGCGGAGTGGAGGGGGTGCAGAGTCTCACCACCCCAGCAAGTTACTTCCAAAATGTGCTGTGGAGGCTGCCGCCTATAGCCGTAAGAGCAGTGGCAGAGGGGCTATTGATTGGAATTAGCACCAGGGCAGCAGTTAATTGCTGCGGGAAACAACCCAGGGGCTCTGAGCTAACGATCTGCTGTCTCGGTGAGGAAGGAATAAAGCAGGGCAGCGCTTTGGGAAACATTGGGAGGGCTTGTCGCTCGGTGCTCCTGATGGATGGCATTTCGCTGGGAGGCCAATGAGAGGTGATGAGCCGGGACCCTGGGGCCCTTAGTTACCTGCTTTCTTCCCGTAGCATTTCCATTCCAAAAATGTGCTTTTTGGGGCACAGGGCACGAAACCCAACTGCACTGAATAAATGGGCAAATGGAAAAAAAATGTTCTGGAGGTGGGGGTGAGAAGGAGGAAGGTGATGTGTGGGACTCGGTGAGCGTGAGTAATGTGCTAATGAGGCCTGCTTGGAGTTTCCAGGTAAATTCAGGGGAAAAGCAAATCCTTGACAAAGCTCCTCAGGGCTTCACAGACAACAGGGCCCTGGAGTGAGATCATGCCCTCCCGGTGCCCAGAGAGAGGTGAGGTTGCTCTCCCTCTCCAGCTGCCTTATGTTGGCATTAGGGAGAGGCCTGTCTTTACAAAGGGGGTGGGCATGCAGTGGTCTCAGCAGTTGCCACAGGTAGCTTTTGAAGATCTACCGGGAAAGTTTGCAAAGTTGGCCCAGAATCTTGGCTGGAGTATCTGACAAGGGAAGTCCCTTCTCAAGAGCTTCCCATTCCCTTCTCAAGAGCTAACATTGCTACACTGGGCACTCCATAGTAGTCCTCAGCCTTGGCTGCACAGGGAGCTTCCCCCATTCCACCCCCGCCCCCCCAGACAATTGAATCTGAATCTCTGAGGGTGACCTAGGCAAGGACATTTCTTTTAAAACTTTCCAGGTAATTCTCAGGTGCCATTCAAGAGAGTCCACTGAGCTAGAAATCAGCTGGCAATATTATGTGATTTTTGACATGTCCGCAAGTCCAAAATGCATGTTCTTAGCCCAAGAGGATTTTAATAATGTCAGAACATCAAGATCCTGTTTTTATGACCAGAAAAGATGCTTCCTTTGGATCTGCCTCCGAGGTCCTAGTGTGTTGGGGTCAGGTGTGTTCAAACAGCTGGCATTGTTTTCACTAGCCGTTGTGGCACTAAGCTACCCAACAGAGTCCTCTAGAAGGTCCTGATCATAGACTCCCCTGGAAGGGAAACCCAGTGATGGAGGCCCCTACTTGCTTCAGGATGAAGTCCAAACTCTGAGGGTGGCTGGCCCAGTGCCATCCCCTGCCACTTCCTACCCCTCTTTCAGAGCACAGATTGGAACGAGTCTCCTGCAGTTCCTAGAAATGCCATGCTCTCTCTTACTTCCTGATTTTCAGCCATGCTACTTTTGCTTCCAGAAGGGCCCTCTGAAACCTTGCTCCCACTCCCATGCTCCACCTGGATGAATCCTGTTTAGTTTTCAATGTTCACTTAGATTTCTAGAGCTTTCTGGAACCCACCCCAGCTCACTTTCTGGCCTGTTCCAGCCAGGACTAGGGTAGGTATTGACTGAGACTCTGCCTGGCTAAACTCTATTCAGCTCTTCTGGGATCTTTTTTAGCTAGGCCTCGACTTTTGTGCTTCCATGTTTGTCTCTTCATTGTCAGTTTCAGCAAGAATCCTGCTAAGCCAGTTTAGCCAGAATTCTCACCCTTAATAACTTCATCACCATTGATATCTCGTCTGTTTTCTCATCCTCCACCGTCCTCCAGCTGGTGTCTTGATCACCTTGGCCAGCCCTTGCCAAGAAGCCTGTTTAGCCAAGATGGCCAGAATCCCCTTACCCTGGTGTTTCCTCTTCGTGATCTGACCCATACCCTGCTCCTGGCCATAAATTTCCAGTTTCCCTTGCTGCATTCAGAGTTGGGCCTGATCTCTGTCTTCTATCACAAAACTCATTGTAGTAGCCCCCCACTCCCACCCCCTTGAATAAAGTCTCCCTTGCCATCTTCCCTTGCTATCTCCCAGGAAATACTGATCCCAGTTCTTTATTTGGGATCCTCAAAAGCGAAGGATAGTAGAGACTGGGAGTATACATGTGGGGAAAACATAGCATGTGCCAGCCTCTGCTCTGGGCACTTCACATTGGCCAACACATTGAAGCTTCCCAGAAGCTCCATAAGAAATGTATTCCCTCTGCATCTTGGTTGGGAGAACACATGCCAAGGGGTAAAATGCCTTACCCAAGATCACACAGCTAATAAGGGATAATGCCAGAACCATTCAAACATTCATCTAAAAAATGCTGAGTTCTAGCTATGTGATAGTAGAACTGGCATTGGAGATGCAGTGATGAATGAAGAATTGAATCCTGTCTTCTCTGTGACCCCAGAGCCTGCACATACTCTGATTTATCTCATGTGGTCTTTCCAGTGTAGAATACACAGTAATAGTAGTGACCACCTATCGCATGCGTAAAAGTAAGGCCATGTGCTACGACCTTTACTTATATTGCCTTATTTTAATCATGAGAATATTTTGATGAACAGATATTCTTATCCTCATTTTACAGATGAAGAACTGAAGCTCAGAAACCTTTAGGATTCCCTATCAGGATCTCAGAAACAGAAAAAACAGATTCAAGAGGTCCATGCAAGCCTTCCTGGCTACAAAGTTTCCAGTGTGCCTCTAAAGAAAAGGCCAAGAAAGCATTGAGGGAAGTCTGTATTATGAACAAATGCAGACACAAGCCGATAGACATCTGAATTTTTTTGTTTCCACCAACATGAATAATGGCCTGAGTTGTTCAGATGAGGTGACAAATGTACTGAACACTAAAATTTGGATTGTGAAGAAAGAAATTTGATTCACATTATAGGTATCAGGTGTAGGCACCCATGTTGCAAAGAGTAAGATGCATGCCCTTTTGACTTCATCCTATAGTATATGGGGAAAAGAAACATTTTTTTTTTAAATGTACACACTACCTTTTCCCCAAAGAGTAGTGGAAATTTAAAATGAAACACTAAGGAGTGTTTGATATAATCAGCATCATCCTTAAAAATATGATGAAGGAGGATATTTCTCCAAGATTGTCTCTTCCCCTTCTGTCTGAAGAAATGTCTCAGAAGCTTATTCCAGATCACAGGCAATGGAATAAAGAGCTTAGTTGAGTGTATGACTACATTTATCCTATTTTTTTTTAAAGAAAGGATTTTCAACTAAAAATCCATCTTGAGAAGATAACAGGACAAAGAGGATTTCTCCACCTCCTTTTGAAAATCCATACAGTTTGCCAGAGGATTTAAAATTCCATTAGCGCAGCTCCCATGGCTTACTCCAAAGGTGAATTAGATTTAGATGGCTCTGCTCTTTTCTCACACAATGCCTTTTTTTTTTTTTTTTTTTTGACAAGACAACTGGAGATGCCTCCCTTTGTATGGCTACATCCTTCTAGAAGGTTCCTGATCTACAAATGTCTTCAATGGTGGTGGAGCCAGACAGAAGTTCTCTTTATGGAAGTGTGGGGCACTTTCTAATTCTCTCAACAGGGCTACCATCTATATCTTATAGTAATGGAGGACAGGAAGAGGAAGCATAATCGAACACCAGGGAAGCTCTAACTTTGTAAAGTCCAAAGCACCACCTGCCAGCACTGCCTTCTACTTCTTTTGTGGCTCAATTCTTTTTCCTTCCCCTAACCAAACTGCTAGGTTGGAGGCCAAGCAGTAGTGATGTGGCACAAAGGTAACCATCAGGAAGGAGTGAGAAGAGGCTTCAGTTTCTCCATCCATGAATGGAGGGACCAGGACCATTGCTATTCCCTACAGCACGGTGCATACACGACAACTCAGGAAGTCCAAGACGATTTTAGAATACAGAAACAGGGCACTAAATAACAGTGAGAAACTGATGACCTTTTCAAATCCCTTTTGATCTCTCTGGCTCCATCAGAGAGAATACATCAGTTCGAGGATAATATTTCTTTAACACTTCCTTCATATTTGCTAAATTCCCTTGTTAGTGAAAATTGGGCAGGCTGAAGGCTCAAACAACTGGACAGAATTTCATAACAATGCGATTGTCATTCTGTTTATTTTTTTGTTATCTTCTATTTATATCAAATCATACTGATTTTTCAACTTGTGGCTGTGATAATACATTTTTAAAAATAACGTAGGTTTTAAAAAGAAGCCAATCTCTCTAAAACCATTAAAGAGTAGAACGCATTTTTACAAAACAATGAATGGTTATGTGACTAACCACTGAAAAATGCTGGACTAGATGATTTCCAAGCCCATCTAGCCCTGTTATTTTATTACTGTGATGAGGAGCAAAAGACCAGAATAACTCTCAGACTGGATCATCTATCCCTGGAGCTAACTGTAGGTCACTTGTAGAGGCCTTATTATTTCCATTCCTGGCACAAAAGCAATCAAATAATTAGCTCCCATTGCATGACATGGAGCCCAGCCACCATGGGGGGAATGGGGGGCACCAGTGAAAAAAGCATGTAACTCTTCAGGGCTTCTGGTCTACTTGCTATTTGCACACATGTTCAGCTTTGAGCTAGTTAAAAAGCACTACTGAACTGAAAATGCCTCATTTTTTCACCCAGTGAATTAGAAAGCAGGATATCACAAGTCTAGGTATATAGTATGTGAGTTGTGGGTATGGGTGGGACATGCATTATGGGGGGAAAGTTCAATTCCCTCTGTTATCTTGGTTCTGTGGTCTTGCTATTCTATACGTGTAGTTTACCTAGAGACAAAATTGTCATTTTTTGCTGTTATTTGAAAGGTTTCAAAATTCCAACCTTGGTAATTTATTATTTGGGACCGGGAATTAGTATTAGAAAGATTCTGTGCAAGTCTTGCTGGGAGAGGATGTAGCCTGTCGCACATGTCCTTGAGTTCGTTGCCATGACACACTGGGTTGACTGCATTAATAGTTTCAATTTCTCTCCTCCCCCACCCCCCATCTCCAAGCTCCTTTGCTATATGGTTTGACAGTTTCTCTCACTAAACAGGTAGAAACTATCTCTTTGCTCCTTGATTCTGAGTTTGGCCACTTGAGTGTCTTTGGTCAATGAGATGTTAGCAAATGTGGTCCATACAGAACCCAGAATAAACCCTTGAGTGTTTCTGTTTCCACTTTTCCACCCCAGTCATAACCATAAGGAATACAACAGAGCTAGTCTGCTGGAGGATGAAACACATTGGCCTCTGATTCTACTCACTTCTTTTGTTGCAGCTCATGCTGCTCTGGATCAGCTGACAGCCAGCTGAGTCCCTTGGCATGTGACCGAACCCGGCCAAAACCAGAGAACCATCCAGCCAACCCACATCCTCCTGAGCTAATACGTGCTTACAGCTTTAAGCCACTGCCTTCTGGGATGATTTGTCCTATAGCATTATCAATAGGCAATGCCAATATCCATGGTCAACAGGTAATGTCGATACACACCTGATACACACACTCAACTTCCTTTGCACTGCTCACAGCCAGGAGAGGCACCCTGCCTTTCAGGTGGATAAAGCCCTAAGTTCTTCACCACCACCTCCCCCTGTAACCCCAGTTTAGGGCCATTCCCATCATCGCTAAAGGAGGAGCAAATTCATCAAATGACCAATGACTAATCAGACTCTGTCTTTAGAACTAAATTGAGGTGCTGGAACTTTAGGGAGGTGATGCCAGGAACTTCACTAAAAGATCACGTGGAGTCAGACCACGTTAGATTGTGTAAAAGTAAAGCGAGCCATCTGTAAGAAGGAGTGGAGAGTGAGGGGAGGAAGGAGAGAAGCAGAGAGATGACTGATTGATCGAGGCGGAGGGAAGTGGCGAGAAAAGCAGATGAGAGCGGTCATGTCTACAGATTCTGGCTTCTCCAAACCACTTCCAGTTTCATTTCCAGTCAGCTCACATCATGCTTTGTTTCCTGTCTTTGAATGTCTCTGAGGTTTCCTCTTACACACTTGTAGCCAGTCTTTCTCTATTAAAGCTAGTTTGAGTGGGTTTTGTTTCTCTTGCAATTACCATTTTTCTCTAGTTGAGGACAGTCATTAACACCTTAGAGAGAATCAATGTCTCAGGCTAGTAGTTTCATCAGAGGGGTCAATGATGCAGAGCACTGGGAATTCATGGCAGTTAGGGACGGGGCTCAGGGAAAGGTTGGAAGGACAGAAATAAAAAGCATTTAACTTACAATTTGACTAAGGCCTCACCTCACTCTTTTTGACATTTGCCTAAACAAACTAGGATCAGATGAGCTTGTTTTTCTTCCTCAAACCACAAACAACAAAAGAAGTCTAAGAAAAAGTCAAAGAAATGATTCACGCTCACAGATCTTTGTGCCCTGTCCAGCTCCACTATAATTCTTGACTGTGAGGTTCTTGTCACACCTCCTTTTGTGGCAAAAATACTCCATCCCAGAAGCAGGGGGGCAGGAACAGGTGGCCCTTGTATCACAGGGGCAGGGAGCTTGGATCCATTCTCACTGCCTTAACCGTGGAAAGACCCCTTAACTGTGGGTCCACACCACCCTGGCTGTCATGCCACATGTTAGGGAATATGTTTCTTGCTTTTCTTTAAAAAGGGGTTGGGGGATTTTTCAGACATCTATCCTGTACACCATACATCTATCCTGTAAGGTGTCTGAAGGGGGATGAGCCAGGCTCTTCTTCAAGAGGGAGTGTCTCGTCACAAGAACCAGCAGCCTCCCATCAGGGCTTTCTGTGCTGAGAAGGATCAGTCCAGAGAGCCAGACTGTGCATCTCTCTGCGTGAATGTATATCATGGACACTAAGCTGTACTGGCTCCGCAAAATGATCCATGGCTCCTGCCGCTGCCCATCGGATTGTGCCCTGGAGTTATATGACATCGAGGGAAACAATCAATGTGGCCCCTAATATGCAGCAATGCCCTTATAAGCAAACACAAGTTCCCACTGACATTATTTACGAATCCCCTGTAAGTGTCAATGCAAGACATCCATTCAGACTCACAGCTCAAGCTCCTGGCTCTGCCTGACGGCACACTCCCTCCTGGTGGCCCTGGGTCCCTAACTGCCAGGTTCTGTTTGCCCCAGCCCCTCTCTTGTTATTTTAGGGCCATGTACTGTTGAAATGTGAGCTTTTCACACTTCGAGTGATGCTCCTCAAACAGTAAAGAATCCAGATCATAGTTCTGCTTAGACCTAAGCTCCCGTGAGCGGGCTCACCAGTTCCCATCACTTGCTACTACGCCATGAATCCGAGTCCAACTGTACACTGAATATAAGCATCACGACGATTCTAACACCCGGCTGGGTGGCAGTACACCTGCATATGGTGGATTAACAACTTTTTTCTCTCTCCCCGGGGCAACACTACACACACCAGGTAAGATAAACACCTTCACCTTATAAGAATTAATCTGTTAAAAATAAGAAACTCAGATGGAGAAGCAAGGTGGGCGGTGCAGGGAGGGCCAGGATGGGAGAAGCATTTTGCTGTTTGTCTGGGTCTGGATGTTTTCAATAATCACATTACTGTCCATTTCCTATTCAGGGATCTACCTATAATGGACCCATCTTATTAAGTCATTTTTAGAAACCACTGTACGCAAGGCACTAAACATGGGTGGGTTCAGTTTGAGTTCTAGAGCCTATATTTTGCCATCTGTGTACTACTGAGTAGATCAATTGCTGTATCTAAGCCTCAACATCCTCACATCTGACATCATAATAATAGAGATAATATTACCACTGATGAGGATACGTGTCTAGCTTCCCTCATTCAAGCGGGTATCGAGTCCCTTCCCTGTTCTAAGTGCTTGGGATATGCCAGTGCCAGCACACCAGACACACCTGCCCTTGCACGGGGCTTTCTAAAACCGGGAAAGGGGGGAGAGGTGGTGGTGGGTGGGCAGAAAATAAACAGTAGCATAAGAAATGAGTCAACTGGCAGCCCGGGTGGCTCAGCAGTCTAGTGTCGCCTTCAGCCCAGGGCCTGATCCTGGGGACCCGGCATCGAGTCCCACGTCGAGCTCCCTGCATGGAACCTGCTTCTCCCTCTGCCTGTGTCTCTGTCTCTCTGTCTCTCTCTCAGTGTGTGTCTCTCATGAATAAATAAATAAAATCTTAAAAAAAAAAAAGAAATGAGTCAACTAAATGGTGTGCTAGTAAGTGATAAGGAGTGTGGAAGAAAAAAGTAAGGGAGGGCAAGAAGGAGCAGGCGGGCACGTGGGTGGCAGGGAGCCACACTGAGGAGGTGAGGTGGGAGCAGACGAGGGTGTTGGCCAAGAGCCTCTCTGGCGACAGGGTGCTCGAGGCAGCAGGCACTGCCAGGGCAAAGGCCCTGGGGTAGTGGCGTGCCTGCTGCATTCTGTGAGCCAAGGGCAAGCTCTCGTGTGCAAAGTAGTGCAGAGGACAGCAGCTGAAGAGGAGGAAGGAGCACTGCGGGGTGGAGGGAGAACGTTAGGTGGGGTGCGGGGCAGGACCTCCTGGGACCCAGTCAGACAGTGATAAGGTGCTACGACTTACTGTGATCCTTCCTGGCTCTATGAAAGAGACAGTAATTCCCCTTCACCCAATTTAGCTCCTGCCTGACGGTTTCTTGTTCTACTAAGTAAGTCCTCTCTCCGTGGCTTCTGTTTTTTCTCAGCAGCTCCCTCATGCCCTTAAATGAAATAGGGACCAAACCCCTGCCCCCAGGCGGGAGGGCTGAAGCCGCCTGAATTTTGGTCCTGTGCCTTCTGCAGCGGGGACTCTCAGACCCCCCTTCGCTCCCCCCCACCTGCCAAGGAGGAGCGATCACCAAAACAGGCGCCCGGGCTCCTGTGAGCGGTCTCGTGATCCCACTGCCTGACAGCCAGCTGTCCTGCCTGCACTGGCCACACCGCAGGCCCGCTCGGGGACAGCTCACTTCCAATCTGACTTGAGCAGAATCACCTTTTATAGACACAAGAAAGGCTCACAGTGTGTGTGTGTGGGGGGGGGATAGGATGGGGGGTTCTCAGTGACGGCATCAGAACACAAACCCACCTCTTCGGGTGGCAGCGAAACTCCCTAGGGGTTTCTGCTTGGTGCCAACCGCTGTGCCCGCTGCGCCAAGGGACGATAAACGCAGGCCCAGGCAACCCCCCTCGGTTCCTTGCGTGTCCTAACCTTTCCTGGAGCAGGACTCGCACCCCAGAGCTGTAGCAGCGGGGAGTCTGAGAACGTGCGCCGACACCTAGCACAGAGGTTATAAAGAGAAAGGATGGATCTGAGTTCACATTCCCCGAACACGGGAAGGTGGTCACTGCTTTTTTAAGTGAAAAATAGATGGTTTATACAGCAACTGCATTTTCTTCCCAGACCCAGTACTCAGAACCCCCCGCCCCCCCAGCTGCCCAGAGAGGCTGCTGTTTTCACAAGCGAACAACTGAGTGGGCCACGCTGATCGGAGTGCTGGAAGATACTCTGTCATTGCACAAAGTACAAACTACTGACGTGACAGCTGACCTATATTTGCTGCGTGTGTGTGTTTTTAAACCACAGCCATCCCATTTCTTTAACAAGTTTACGCTTCATGCAGTTCTACTCTAAATAACGCCCGGTGGTGGCATTTCCTGTGGCCAAGTTGGTCTGAATAGACGTTCGGGAAAATCTGAACATTACGTTACAAGCAGTATAAAATTGGCTAGTTTCTGAGTCCTGCATAGGAAAGGAGCCAGTTGGGCTCTCCCCACTCTATCCCTTGCCTGATTGTGAAGCAAAGGCTGTTTTCTGGGCTCTCTGGTGGACCAGCTCGTGGGCTGCAAACTTGAAGAGTTTATAACTGAATGTTCTTTCCCTCTCTCTCCGTACATCGTACCACCAGTTAATCAAAGGAGAATGATCAATGTGCAGGCTCTGTGCCGCATGCTCAGCGATGAACCGTACACATGTGTGTGAGCCAGTGAAGGGTCCTGGGCCACCCCCACGAAGAGAGGAGAGAGAGAGAGGAGTAAAAGAATGTTGTGGGGTCAAGTCCAGCATGATTGCTAAGTCAGCTAACAAGATACAGAGGAGTAGCTTCCTGTGTGCATTTAACGTCTGACCCGGCTACAGTCAAACCCCAGCGTAAGATGCAATTCTACTTAAGGCGACATAAAACCAACGTCTGGTGGAATGAGAGCAATCATCGGTCCTTGGGGGCCACAAGAGGACAGGCCAACGTGGACAGGCATAAGGCAGATGTTCATCTATGGCCGGCCTTTCAAAGAATAGGGTCGATATGGGTCTAAATGAAACAAGTTTCAAACTCAGGTACAGCAAGGACTTACAATTATATAGCAAATGAACTGTAGTTACAACCATCTTGGAGATTCTATGTCAGATTCCATGCCAGATGCTCTCAAATATACTAGCTCATTTGATTACCATAATAACAAATACGTTTTAAAAAAGGTTTTAAGGTTACGGAGGCTGAACATTAAGACAACAGGGTGAAAATCCTGCAAGAAACACTGTATGATTTCTCAGGTGTTTATTTACTTTTAAAAATTCCATTCGACAATTAATAAAACACTTGCTATATCCCAGAAATTATTCTGCATGCTTTAGAAATTTCAGCTCATAAAACATAGGAAGAAAAAAAAAATAAGGGGGTGTCTTACAGTGAGCTCAAACTGTCCTAACAAAATGCCATAGATTCAGTGGCTTAAACAGCAGACATTAACTTCTCCCAAATCTAGAGGCTGCAAAGTCTAAGACTTAGGTGCCAGAAGAATCGATTCTCCAGCGAGAGCCCTCTCTCTGGCTTACAGACAGCCATCTTCTCACTATATCCTCACATGGCAGAGAGGAAGCAAGCCTTCCACTGTAGCTTATTAAATGGGCACTAATCTTATCATGAGAGTCCCTCTCACCCCCTCTAAATCTGAATTACCTTTCAAAGACCACATCATAGTCACACTGGGGGTTAGGGATTCAACACATGGATCTGGGAGAAAATAATTTGGTCCATACAGGCAGGTACTATTATGTCCATTTTACAGATAAGTAAACTGAGGCACAAATAGGAAGTAACTTGTTCAATGGCACACAGCTAGTAAGAGGCCTCAGAGCCTGGATTCAAACCTACGATGTTCCATCATTTTTGTTACCACATTGTTCCATTTCTTGTGATGAGGGAGTTGACAGCCATGTTAAAGCAGAATGTCTAGACATCTGCATGGAGACTTTCCTTGTGTTTCATTCTTTTGGCTGGGTCAGTGGCTCCCAAATGGTGATGTCCACAGAGAATATTCTGTATAAAGACTTTTGAGAGCGGGGCACCTGGGTAGCTCAGTTGGTTGAGTGTTTGACTCTTGGGTTCGGCTCAGGTCATGATCTTGAGGTCGTGGGATCGAGCCCTGCAAGGGTTTTACGCTTGGTACATTTTGCTTCAGACACTCCCTCACCCTCCCACTCCTTCCCGGTCTCTCAAATAAATAAAATCTTTAAAAAAAATTTAAAGACTTTTGAGAGTAAGTTTGAGCATGTTTTTGGCCAACATGCTTACTTTAGAACATCTATGTGGATAATACATTCAATGTGAATGGAAAATGTAGGTTTATCACCACAAATATAGTGAAAGATATTACAAAGCCCACTTTTCATTTTATTGAATATCCAATGTTGCTTTTGGAAACAAGTAAACTGATATTCTTTGGAAGAGGCACAAACAATTGATTCCGGGCCAGGAAGTGCCAATTATTGGGCGTTGGACGAGCTGCTTCATCTCATAGGCTTGAAGACTCAATTTCAGTCTTCTTCAGGTCTCTCTTATCCCAGTTAACTGTGTAAACAGGCTTTTTTTAAACCCATGAAAACGGAGATCTCCCCACTTCACTGGAATATGTTGATGGGCCCAAGCATAAGCAGTTAGTTGGCTTAGACACAGCTGTTTGTACCCACCGTGACTAATGGCTTCATTTAGCATCACAGTGTTCGGTTTTCAGTAGGATCTCTGTTGAGAAGAGGCTGAGGAATGGCCTGAGATAATGTATAATCAATGAACAAAGCCAAATCTTGTTTTGCTGTCACATGAACAATTAGCCCATTGCTTCACGTTACTAGGTGAGTGAAGGAACTGGTTATATCAACGGTTGCCATGGATATGCACTGCTCCAACTGGTCTCAGATTACAGCCTGATGTTGAATTGAGGAATATCAAGCAAAGGGATTTGGCTTTACCAACCAGTGGAAGTGTGAGGCATCTGAGCCCAGTTGAGATGTTCATGGTCACATTTATGCACTTCAAAATCGAGAGAATTGCCATTGTCATGACAGGTATAGAGGGCCAAGTGGTGCCAATAATATATATTCATTGCAGTGCTCTTTTCATTAATTAATTAAATTTTTATACGAATGACTGAATTTTTTCATTTTTCATTTTTTCATTTTTTCAGTCAAATAAGGCCCCTTTGCCTTATTCAGGTCTGTTTCTAGTCTAAGTTGTATTTTCATGCCACTGACCCAGAATATTGCTCCATGAACAATGGTACCTAATTTGTTTTTTTTGAGATTTGAAGAGATAAAGCTAAGGAGCTTTCCATTTTTGTGTAAATTTGGTGGTCTGAATTACTTAGTGGTCAAGACTGGAGTTACTTTAGATTCTGGGGCCCTTTCTTTGCATAGAGTCTTCTTGCTAGGCAATCCACAGCTAGCTTAATTTAACATATGGTATATGTGTGAAAATAATGGAACTGCATTTCTTAAAATTAGTACAGATTTTGTTGTTGTTGTTGTTGATGCTGTTAATTTGGAATAAGTTGGCAGTTAACGTTAGTAAAGGTTTAGGTCATATTATGAAATGACATTGTAAAAACCTAATTTGCCAGACGTCTAAGCAACATTTGGACATTTTTTTCCCTTCTCCGCCTAAGAGAACCCTGGTGTAAATTAAGTCAATTAAGTACTGGGTCATTCTGACATGACCACATCACTGTTGGACAGAGTAGATCAAAGCGCCAAATGTCCATGGGATGTCCGGCTGGTCATTTAAGAGTAGAGAGAAGGCAGCCAATTGCAAATAAAGTACTGGATTCCCAATGGCTCCAGCACAGGAATGCTTCTCCCAGCCTCTCAACATTCTCTTCTTTTGCTCCATTGTCTTTTATTCTCTTTTGTTTCCATGCTTATTTTTTTTTAAGAGATTCTGAGGTCAATTTTCTGTTCCCCAGAAGAACAATGGATTCATTCTGAGTTGGCCCAGAGATATAATGTCCCCCTCCTGCATGTCCTACTAAGGGCTTTGCATCTGGTAGGACATGAGGTTTGACAGGGAAAGCCTTTTCTCTCCAGATTCGCAAACTGATGTGAAAGCTCGTCTCTCTCCATTCTGCCACACTGAATCTAGAAACACACGAGAGGCAGAGAGCACTGGACCCATGCTCTAGAGCCAGCAACCTGGGTTCAAATCCCAGCTCTGCCATTTGTTAGCTGTGCCACCTTTGGCAGGTCACTGAAGCTCTCTGGGCCTCAGTTTCCTCCACTAAATTGGGTGATAATCATACCTATCTCTAGAGTGTTGCTGCAAAGGGAAATGAGTTGTTGATTCATGTAAAGCTTTAGATAGTGCCCAAGACATAGTGAGTGCTCAGTAAATGCCAGCCATTTCTGTAAGAGGCCCTCTAGCTGAGAGGCCTCCAGCCCAGGCTCTTGAGCCAGCTGCCAGGCTTCAAAGTCCAGTTCCACCTCTCCAATACCTGTGCACCTGAGGCAAGTTACTTACTAGGTCAAGCCATATGACATTTCTACAGAAATGGCAACGTCATAGGCTTCCATCTAACGTATGCATAATAGTCTCTGTGCCTCAGTTTACTTGTCCATTAAAACCAGGGTCCATAATACTCATAGTATTATTGTGGGGATTAACTGAGGGCACATTCACAAGAATGTGGGACAGTGCTTGATATACAATGTCTCCTTAAGTATTTGCGATTATTATTTGTGTTACCCTCACATCCCATTACTACTTGACACAAACTGTCTCCAAGAATAGCCTGCTTAGTAACCTTTCTTTTTGCTTCTGTGAATCAGCCTTTCTGCAATGCCCCTCTTGTCCTTCAAAGTTTGGATTTCCATTCCTCTGACTGCCCCGCTCCCTCCATTCCCTCCATTTCTATGTCTCCTGGCATTTGTATTTTACCAAGGTCATGATGTTTTACATTAGCTGCCAGGGATTCCCATGGCATCTTTGTCTTCTTCATATATTGGCCCTGGGGTGTGAGGGTCCACAGAGGATATGACATGTCTTCTGCTTTATGTCTTTTCATGTGATGGTTATTTTATATCTTTACAAAAATTCCTTAAGTTATATATCTACGTGTGGGACCCCTTAATGCCTTCCTATGTTTATTTTTTAAAAAAGACTTAAGAAAAACTAAGTAATTTTAGACTCATAGAAAAGTTGCAAAGCTAGTACAGAAAATGCCCAGATGCCCTTTACTCAGTGTCCTCTAATGTTAACATCATACACAACCATTTTACATTTGCCAAAACAAAGAAATCTGCATGGGTCCATTTCTATGAACTAAACTTCAGACTCGATCCAACATTTTAACCATTTTCCCCTGATGCCCTTTCTGTCTTGTAGGATCCCATCCAGGGTACTACATTGCAGTTGGTTATTATGCTCCTTTAGTTTCCTCTGGTTTGTGACAGTTCTTAACCTTCCTTGCTCTTCATGACCTTGACAGTTTTGAGGAGTCTTGGGCATTTTGTAGAATGTTTGGGCATTTTGTTGAATGTCACTTGATTTGAGTTTACCTGATTTTTTCAGACTGGGGTTATGGACTTTGGGGAGGAACACCAGAAAGGTCCAATGTCCTCATCATATTACCTTGGGGGTATATGGTACCAAGATGACTTCTCATTGGTGATGTCAACCTTGATACCTCTGTGGGTCTACAATTTTTACAGAGTATTCTTTGCATGTTAAAGTTACTGAGAGACCATCCAGACATTAATAGTAGGTAGCTACGTTGCAAAAATCATAGCATTTTGAAGCATTTGACAGGCTTACTCCGTTGTTCTCAACCTTATCAGACCCAACACCTTCTTAAATCGTAAATATTTTCAAATGCCTTGTTTACCATCCTGAGAAAAAAATTTATAGATAGTATAATGTATCAGTACTCATGATCCCAGAGAAATCAATAAAAGGTCCTTAATTTTAATATAAGGGTGCAATGCAAGGAAAATAACATGTAATAAAATAATAAATATTTCCATATATAAAGGTCCCGGTCTGAGTATCCTACATGCCATAGTGACGTGGTCAGATGCTTACACCTATATGAAGACCCTTCACAAATGAGACAGATGCAAACATACAGATGGACTGAGGGCTCAAGGACAATGAGTGGCACTGTCGTTGGTGAGCTGATTTTCTCAAGGAGTGAACCATCCTTGGGAAAGTTCTAAAGCAAACCAAATAACCATCGCCTTCAATTTTCATGGTGTTTCATTCCTGGAAAAATTCACTGCTTACTAAAAACATGCAAAAATATTGTGCCTTTAAGCATAAAATGGAGTTAGGCTCTGATAAATCATAACCAGGTTTTGCACTTACATGGGTGTGTGCTGGAAACACAGCAAAGCTGTATGGGGCAGAGAACGATGCTTGATGGTGGAAATGTTCTGTACATTGAAGGACATGGGCCCTCCTTGGACTCCAGCTACCAAATGCCAGTGGCGCACCCCAATCAGAGAGGGCAGAGAGAAACATGCCTCGAATTTCAAGATAAAATTTCCATACTCTGGGGGCCATGCTGCCCAAGTCAAGACCACCAGGTGTAGTCTATATTCAATCACTTCTATTCACACCTCGGAGCTGGCTCGGGTCTGTGTGGCCAGCACAGAAGGGAAAAACTTAGCCTGGAAGTCAGTCTGCCAGCTCCTAATCTGCATAATCTGGCGCTTGTTGAACTCTCAATGGGACCCACTGGTAACCCTTGGATTGATGCTGATTGATCAAATCGTGCAACTCACATCACCTACACACACACACCTATGCACACACCTACACAAACCTACACACATGCCTACATATACCTCACCATCATCACCACAACTCAGTGCCTGCACCTAATCCTTCATAGATTTTTCCATTAAATGTAAGAGAATGTTCATTTCTTTACATTGGCCTAAAAGTCCCTTCTCAACTTGACCCTCATTTATCCCTTCAGCTTTATTTCATAGAATGTTTTGCTCCTTGCACGTTATGCATCTACCATGCTGGTCTTCTCAGTTACTGGCAAGAATTACCTCTTTCATGCTATAGGGCCTTGGCACATATTATCCTCCACTCCCTGGCTCTTTTCCTACTTATTGCCTGGCAAACTCTTACTTACTCTGCATAGCATAGCTTAAAAGTCACTTATTCAGAAAACCCTTCCCTGAGTCTCCATGTTTAGATGTTCTAATTTCTTCTATTTCTTGAACATACACTTACCAGAGCTTACGATGAAGTATTTGTGTGATTCTGTATTTGGTATCTGATGCCTCTACTAGGCTCCCCAGGAGGGAGGAGCTTCACTGGCTTTGCTCATTATTGTACTCCCAGCACATAGCCTAGTGCCTGGAACAGAGTACGTTTTAAATCTTTATAGAACTTACGAAGGGAACACACTTAATTGAGTTAGGTGTCTAGAACGACTCCTGGGCTGGCTAGAAGGCAGACCCAATTGAACAAACGAAATTACGGCTCTTCATGATGGGCAGTGGCAAAAGAATCTTGGTTCTACTTTGCGGGGAAGACAGAGAGGCATGCTATTTGAGACAGTTCATTTTGGCTTGTTTCAATGGGCTTGGTTTCAAAAGGACATAAGAGAAGAGAGGGGGCTGGAAAGTACCACTGTTTAGACAACTCAAAGCTCCTGCATCTGTCTGGAGCTAGCTTCCCTGCTGGAAGGAATGGGAAGCTCTACTAATCGCTTTGCAAGCTTTGGCTTCATAAGACTCAACCCTACAAGTACCCTTAGTACGCTTCATCCTTCCCCTGGTATTACCAATATCAGCTTCTCTCTCAAGAGCCCTTGATATTGTGCCTTTTAAAGTGCAAATTTTGCTTCATTATTCCCCAAACTTCAGTCCTTTGGGTATTACTTTCATTAATTTGGCACATCTGCACATCACCAGTGCTCTATTACTTATTAATGTTTTTCTTTGAACACACTGCACCCTGACATTGATGCAGATTTTAGCTTCAAAACACACACTAATATGCATGAACCCCTGTATTTCTGGGGCTTGTTATATTCATTTGGGAAGGACTGCTCTTTTTCTTAACAGCATTCCTGTGGAGGAGGCACACCAAAGCAGACCTCCTTTGTGTCCTTAATTTGTCAAGAATGCTGTTGAACAGAGAGGTTCCCTTGCTTGTGCAAGGTCACAGAGTTATCAGCAGTGACAGAAAAGGGATTCAGAGTGTCTGGCTCATGGTTTTCCGTCTTGGGCTGTCCCTGTCACAGTAACTCAAACCATTCTTACCTGAGTTCTCCACCCACACCAGGCACTCCATAAATGTGCATTGCTATGGGACTAATGATCACTCCTGAAAGCAGACTTTTCTGTAAGGTTTTCCCCCCTAGGAATGTCATATCCAGTACATGCTGCGAGTACCTGTGGAGCTAATGCCTTTCAGCTGGCTCTTCCCAATTTGTAATATTCCGAGCCATCTGTGAGCCACGTCTCGTTTACAAATGCTTCACCCATCTTGTTTACATTACTAAGATGTTCACAGTTTTGATGATGAATGCCGTTCTGACATCTTCATAGCACTCAGGTAAATCTCCTTTTGGGAGGGATGACGCATTTTTCATGTGAGTGTCTAATTCGTGTGGGATGGTGCTTCTGAGAGTAGCCAAGGCATCACCACCTCAGTGCCATAGGAAACCTTCAGTGAGGCCAAAGGATGACTCCAACACCGGAGGGAGCTCCCTTCCTGGCCCTGGAAGCTACTGACTTCTGGAAGATTCCCTGCCCTACTGACTGTCAGCATATGGTGGTGTGCTGTTTCCTGAACTACCGCAGAGCTGCTGATCCTGTTTTTAAATTCAATCCCTAATTTAGAATTAAGCATACACTGGATCCCAGGAATTCCACCATGACATGGTATACCAACTTGAGCTACTTTAGACCTTACACTCCAACCACACTGGTATTTCTTCTGATCCTAGCTGCACACGTCTAGATCATTCCAACCACATGGCATTTGTCCTTGCTGTTCCCTCTGACTGGAACATTCTTTCCCCAGTTCTTGCCACACCTGTTTTCATCATTCACATTTCAATTCAATCTTCTCTCTTCAAGGCCTTTCCCTGACCATGCTGCATAAAACTGCACCCCCAACTCCTCACGCCAATGACCCCTTTGCCTGTTACCTGAACTTACTTTCTTGATGAGATTTATTATGACCCCCAAATAGCTTGCTTACTAATGGCCTATCTCCCTCTTGCTCCAAGATGTAACTCCCACAAAAGAAGTGACCTCTTGTTTACTACTTTCTCTCCAGTGCCAACTAGGGCACCTGATAAATAGTTGCTAAGTAAATAAATGCATGACTGGGGTCCAGTCCCCACAGTGAGGTGCAGGGGGAAAAAAGGAGGACTATGGGGTCAGATGGATGTAGCCTTCTGTTAGAATGGAGAAATAAGAACATGGGCTTAGGATTCCGATAGGGCTGGGCTCCAATTCCTCTTCTGCTGCCCTAGCTGTGGGCCATAAGTAAGTTGTTTCATCTCTGCTCTTTGTGCGCATCCACAGTAACTTAACACACTGCTCTGGTATAACATGTGCCTGGTCCCGTGCCAACCACTGTACCAGGATCTCAATAAATGTTAATTGACTTCCCTTCTCTTACAAATGCCAGAAGAAACCCATGAAACTCATGGCAGCCTTTGTAACACGCTTGACAGCTAATAAAGATCTCGGGCGTCCTTATATTTGGTACAATCTACGTAAGCTGCCATACATTTTTCAAAAGGCTAGTGACATTTTCGATACTTGGTTATCTTATGTAGACTCCTGAGAGGGTGTATAGTCTTAAATTCACTGAAAAGAATCTAGTCTTTTAGTGCATGACCTATTAGACAGAGGTGTCCCTCCCCTGTATATTCAATTACTTGCTGTATAATAGAACCGTCTGCGCCACATAGAGTTTGGTAGTTGAACACTATGTTCCTCAGGTGGCAGGAGTGACTTTGAAGTACTTGTCAGCAACTGGCTTTCCTGGAACCGTGCGGTAGCTACTCAGTTCACAGTGGCATTTTACTTCTGAAGCCGTTGTTCAGAATATTAAAAAGGGCATGCAGCAGACTTCATTCCTTTGCTCCAAGGACTGTGATTTTGCAGACAGACCCCGTGGTCTACTCAGGAGAGAGTCACTGGCTCCAGCAAATGTTTAAAAATGGTTTTGAATTTGGTCCAGTGGTGTTAAGTTGGTCAGTAAGCATCACTACAGAGTCTGATCATGGGGAGTGTGGGTCTCCTTCCTGCTTCATCCCAGATGATGAGCTGGCCTGACTGAACTGGGCAATGTTACAGGACATCTGAGGTCACTCAAACCACTCTTTCTGTTAGTGCAGGATGGTGTTTCCCTGTTGAAAAAAAAAATCACTGGCCTTTCTCAGACCTATTGGGAAGGGAAGCGTTGAAGTTTGCTAGACCTCACCTAGATCAGCAACATTTCTGGTGAATTCTGAGATTGGTCAGCCCTCTGGGTTCTTCTCATTCTTCACTGCAATGGTTGTTGGCTTTATTCTATCCAACAGTGGTGCCCAAGAGCAGGAGACACGACCTGTTGGTGTTTGCCAAAAGTGGTTTGTCACGTTGGCCACTGTCACACCATAATTGTGCCATATCCAACTTGGTCTTTGGTCTGAAGAGCACGAGCGGAGCAGAGGGAGATGCGAAACTCTGTAACGGATGGCAGGGTGCGGGGGCAGCACACTTTATTCCTGGCTTCGGGTTGTGAGGGTTTGGGATCTTTTTGGATCTGTTTCTGAGGACTTTGCAGATGTTGAGAGCAACTGCCTTATGCTATTTTCCTTCAAGAAGCAACAGGAAGTTAAATTTTGGATTCAATTGTGAAGTTCAATTTTGGATAGGCAAGGTTTTCTTGACCTCAACACTATCGACATTTTGGGTTGGCTAATTCTCTATCTGGGGGGCTCTCCTGTGGATCCTAAGATGGGTAGTAGCACCCCTGGCCTCTGTTATCAGCTGCCAGGAGCACCCTCCAAGTTGTGACAACCAAACATACTTGTAGGCAGTGCCAAACATCCCCTGGGGGTTGGGGTGGGGCCAAATTGTCCCTGTGAGAACCAGTGGGGTAGACTTTTACTGTGGGGGATTGCATGGTAACGGGAGAACTTGGGAGTATTCCAGCTTCTCTTGTTTGTCCTGAGGCTTTTAGACCTTTGAGTTTTCTGGGAAGTAGATTTTTGATGGACCTGCAGACAGGCAAAGGAAGAACTGAAGAAACAGGTTTGAGAGGGTGGTACCCAAATGAACTTGATTCCTCTTTGCTGTCTTCCTCCCCCTCCTCTGCACTTGTTAGTCTTCCAGCAGTGAAGATGGACAAGTTGGAGTTGGGGAGCCCAGTGCCTGCAGACTAGACAGGGAGGGCCTGAGGATTTTAGAACTTCCAGCAATCCCGACATTTAAATTCAGGTGTCAGCAATTTTCTGCAGACAGCATGGAAGAGGTTTGGGGAGGCAGCGGGCATTGGCTGGGGCCCTTGGCAAAACTGCAATGTAGGCAAAACTGTTTTTGCCACCACCTCTCTCTGTGACCCTCCCCCACACCCTGTCTCACTTTCCCTGCCCTCCAGGCACACAGTCCTCTGGCTGCTCCAAGCCTGCCTCGCCCAGCCTGAGCCATCTGCTTCATTGCCTGCCCTGCCTGCCCGGGTTTTAACTCTCCTTACCCAAACGCTGATTTCAGCTATTTTGGGGGTTAAGATGAAAGGTCCAAATACCTCACACTAAGGGGAGGAGAGTCCATGGGTTTAACCTATTCAGGGGATGTTTTGATTCTCTGAAGCTTGCTACTGCTCTTAGAAGACATTTGGGAACAAAGGGCTTTTCCACGGCTTATCTGTTTTCCCTGAAATGAGCATCCAGATTGTATATTTTCCCAGTAATAGTCTCCCCATCCGGCAATCATAATCCGTGAAATCCATGAACTAGAGACCTCACTGAGAAAGAGGCCCCACACAAGGTGAGATGCAAATTTCCCATAAAAAAAGATCCAAATTCCTTAGCTTGGTCCACAAAGCCCTTTATAATCCACCTTTCTAACCTCATCTCCACTCATTCACCCCAACTGGGTGAAAAAGATGGACATAGACCCTAGCACCTGCTCTCCAAAAATGCATATTGTCCACAGGGGTGGAGGGATATACAAAACAAACCAGACAAATCAATACAATGGCACGTGTTGGTCCAGAGTAAGTCGAGGAGGCTGGGGAGCACCTCACAGAGGGTACTAAACCCAGGGGCTGCTATCTCCATATGTCCAAACTTGACCCACCCTGTCACCTCTGTGTACCTGACAGTCCCTCTGTCTAAATACCCTCCCATCATCTATCTGGAAAACTCTTAATACCTTTCATGATCCAGCTTACCTGTAACCCCCTAGGGGATTTTTCTCTGACTGTACTTTGTCCTCTCTTGCTCTTTGCTTTGCCATGGTTCCCCTTGCTCACCCCCAAACAAGTGTGTTCTTTTCTTTAAGCTTATATATCCATTCTATGGAAATATATATCATGGTGATTTGCAATGATTTATTGACTCATCAGTCTTCCCCATTAAAGTTTTTTCAAAGCCGAGGCAATGAAGTGTATCCCTGTATAAAGCCCAGTTCCTAGCACAGTGCCTGGCACACAGGAGGGCTCAATAAAAGTCCCCGTTTGAATGAACTCATTCAAACTAGAATCTGGAAAACATGATAGCAGGTTGTCTGCTTTATTCTCTTTTATATTGCACTGTGAGATTGATATACAGAAAAGTCCATAAAACATATATGTCCAGTATCAAATGAAAACCCACGTAACCACAACCCAGGTCAAGAAATCGTTCCCTCTATTCTTAACTCATCAGTGGGTGTCATCTACTTGAATTGAGTGTGTCACAGAGACAAGGACTCAAAATTCTGTATCTGACCTGAAGTTATTGGGGTCTCCTGCGAAGCATGTCCTCAGCTTGAACCTCAGGCCTGATATTCCAGAGACCACAAACCTGGCTAAAAGCCAAGCAATTCGGTCAAACATCACTTGGCAGACGTGGCCTGAAATCTAGCTACAGGAAGCTATTCGCTCCACTGGACAATATCTTGTACAAGATCTTGAGCACCTTATTCTCCCCCTCCATATTGAGGCTGCAGGATTATTTGGACTCTGTCACATTTGAAAACAGAACAAAACAAAACAAAACAAAACACCACCACAATTAACATGTGAGCCTATCTGCTAATAGTTAACCTGTGTGGAGCTCAGTCTATTTTTTGGTTGCTGTTAATATGGATCAGCTAAAATCTTGCCATGCTCTCGGAGGGGGTGTGCTCCGCCGGCTTTGAGTGGAAATCGGCCATCTGCCTCACTGCACTTGGTCAGAACACTGTGCCTTTGGAAAGGCCTGCAGTTACAGGATGCCCGGCCACCACCTCCGGTGCAGCTCAGCTTGGAGCTGGCAGGGCTGTCTGTGTGGGGCTCCTCCAGGGCCACTGCCGGGCTCCCCCGGCTCTCTCTCCCTGCCCTGGCTGCCCTCAACAAGCAAGGGCCCGCCTGCCTGCCTCTTTGCCACTAACCCTCCCTCTCTCCTTCCTTTCCCTTTCTTCCTTCTCTTCCTTCTAGCTGTCCAGCAATCATTTCTACACACAGACTAGCATAAGGGCTTGTTCAACAAACATTTCTTGAGCCTGGCTGCAATTCTTTTCTTTCACATAAATTCGGCTAACTTTCAGCAAGTTATCAATTCCAGGGTCCTTTCATTTTACTTTTCTTTCTCTGTGTGTGTGTGAAGCATGAATCCATGATGAGCACACTTAGCTTAAGTTAAAATCATTTTTGTGCATGTGTAAACCCATGACAACCTTATTCTCTTTCGAGTTCTTGCTTCATGGGGTTTAATTTATGCACTATTTTCTGAGCATCTACTCTGTGACAAACAGTTTGAGATGCCAAGGCTACAACAGGGAGCAAGGCAGAGGTGGTCCCTTTGCTCATGGGGGTAGTAGCATTTTATTTTATTTATTTTTAAAGACTATTTATTTATTCATGAGAGAGAGAGAGAGAGAGAGAGAGGCAGAGGGAGAAGCAGGCTCCCTGCAGGGAGCCTGATGTGGGACTTGATCCCAGGACCCTGGGATCACGCCCTGAGCCAAAGGCAGATACTCAACTGCTAAGCCACCTAGGCATCCCATGGGGGTCACATTTTATTTTATTTTATTATTTTATTTTATTTTTTATTTATTTTATTTTATTAATTTTATTTTTTTAAAGATTTCATTTATTTATCCACTAGAGACACACACACACACATACACACACACACACAGAGGCAGAGACACAGGCAGAGGGAGAAGCAAGCTCCATGCAGGGAGCCTGACATGGGACTCGATCCCCAGGTCTTCAGGATCATGCCGCAGGCTGAAGGCGGCACTAAGCCGCTGAGCCACCCGGGCTGCCTGGGGGTCACATTTTAAAGAGTTTTTATATTCTAGAACTGAGCTGTCCAGTATGGTAACCACTAGCAACATGCAGTTATTTAAATTAATTACAATTAAATAAAATGTAAAATTCACTCTCATTCCTGCTGGCCACATTTCAAGGGCTCGCTGACCACATGTCACTAGCAGCTAGGTATTAGCACAGATCTAGACCAGTCTCACCATCACAGAGGATTCTACTGAACAAGGCTATTCTGGAGGAATTTGCCAGACCTACTACCATCCTGAGGCTTTCAGAAATCCCCAAAGCAATACTGTGAGATGATTTGTTATGACACCAGATCACGATTCCTCTACTTACACTCCACCCTTTGAAACATGGAGCTTATATCCAGCATGCCAGGAGCCAGTGAGTTTATTTTTATTTTGAGCATCCTGTTTTACTTACAAGACAGCTAAATCAGTGTGGTGGAATAGCATTTTGAAATACTCATTTTTCCCTCTTGTCTTGCAAGCAGGTATTGGCTCCGTGTCAGGGAAGGGAGAGATGGAGTCCAGAATCCAGAAATAGCCTTTGAGTCTCTGGCTGCTTTTGTGGTCCAAATGGACAAGCTCACGGCCCTTTGAGCATCTGTAGAAGGGGCAACAGAAAGGAGGTTTTGCGGAATAGATAAAAATGTCTTGGCAGAAGCAGGACTGGAGGACAGAGAGAGAAATGTTTGTGCACATGTGTGAGGGGTTTTGAGAGACAATGCCAACGTGCATTGCTTTGTGGGCTCAGGCTGCATGGTTTTCCTGGTGGTTCTGTGGGGGGTAGCAGGATCCCAGAGGGATAAAGTGTCTAGGATTTGGGACAGTGGGGAGGCATCACAAATCCACCAGACCTAAAGGGCCAAACTGACTGGAACGATGGACATTTTAGCAGCTAACTGTGATAATTCTACTACATCCTGCCCCTTAACCCACATCAGGGAAGGTAAAGAGGGGTGAGCACTGGGTGTGATTTTCCTCCAGCAACTAGGATGCACGTTCAAAATAGAAATCAGTGGAATTATAATAAAAAAATAAAGCTGATTTTCTGGCATTTGTGGTCTGGGAGCCATACCTGCTCCTCAAGCAGTGTGGTTTCCTTGCATACTAACTTAACAACCACAGACCTCATCCCCTCTGGTGGGTACTTGATTTGGTAGAGTAACATTTCTCCTGGAAGAAATAAATGCGCAAAGCAGTGTCATCTTCTGTATTTGCATAAAATGTCAAATAGGAAATTGATTCCATCCTGGAGCTCTGGTTTCACACATTCATCAACCGAAATAAGGGGGGAGGAAGGAAGCCAAAGCAATCGCATGACTAGATGGTTTAGACGAGGAGTTAGCAAACTGTTGCCCCCAGGCCAAATCTGGCTTGCCTCCTGTTTTAGTAAATAAAGTTTTATTGGCACACAGCCACCACCATTAGTTTATTTATTGTTGTGTTGCGGAGTCACAATGTAGACTGTGCGGCTCTCAGTGCCGCCTGACCTTTTATAGAAAAGGTTTGCTGACCCCCTGGCTCAGATTACAAACTCCTGAAAGACTAGGACAGTGTCTATACATCTCCTGTTTCCTTGCAGGACCTGCCTGGTGGAAGAGCAGGTGCAGAGGAAGGATTTGAGAAATTGGGTGTAATAAAATAGTCTAAGGCTGAAATAAACTTTCCTGCTTCAAGAATGACCTCCTCCATGGGCTCCTGCGAACATAATGCCTTGAGTTGCAGCACTGACTTCAAGTGTTAAAGAAGGATAAGGTGCAAATCAGTCTCTAACAAGAAAGAGAATCTTGTTGTCTTGTTACTGTAGATGACCAGATGAACTGCCTGTTTTATTTTATTTTGTTTTTTAAAAGATTTTATTTATTTATTCATGAGAGACACACACACAGAGAGGGAGAGAGAGAGAGAGAGAGAGGAGGCAGAGACACAGGCAGAGGGAGAAGCAGACTCCATGCAGGGAACCTGACAAGGGACTCGATCCCAGGTCTCTAGGATCACGCCCTGGGCTGAAGGCAGCACTAAACCGCTGAGCCACCTGGGCTGCCCAACTGCCTGCTTTATATGTAATCTGGGAGCCCCTGGACTCTTACTCCCCACTGCATGGAAGGGTCCCAAAGCCTCCAATACACATGGCCTGTGTGCCTTTCTTAGGTGAGCGTTCTTCCAGGAGTGACTCTATGCAAAGGATTACGTGAAAGTGATTTGTTAAGGCCTGCTCTGAAGAGAAACTGGGTAGAAGAAAGTGGAAGAAGCAGAGTAAGCAATGGGAAAAAAAAACAAGGTGCAATTTCAGATGAAGTCCAAGCCTTAGCCTGATCCTATGGGGATCTTTGGATCATGAATTGCACATCACATGCAAGAAGCGACTATGCAGTCCTGAAGGCAGAGTTTTCCCACTGAAGCCAACAGTCAAGGGAACTGGGCTTTTACACCCTGTCATCCTCCCCTCCTCGGCAGGCAGCAGCAGAGTACAGAGGCCCTGGAGGTACAAACACTCTCAGGCACGTTAGGGTCTCTGGGTGGTGAAGAGGCATCTGCAGCTCAATGGTGAAGTTCTCAGCTAAGAGCCCTTAGCACACAGAAACTGGACAGTACGGAAAAAACTTTGGTAAAGGGGAAGCGGGGGATCTGGGTAGGGGACTAACAGTATTTGCTACGTGCCAGGCTGCGTGTCTTCTCCACCAACGCTTACAGGTGATTTGGGATTATATGCCATTTTGAATAATCCATGTCATTTCTATGATATGGGCCCTCCAGCATATAGCAGAATCTTTCTCCTCCCTTCTCTCATCCTTTTCTCCTTTTCTTTCCTTCAAAAGAAAATTATTTTAAGGGGGAAACCAAAAAAAAAAAAAAAAGGATCACCTTTTGTTCAGCATCTCCCTTGTTATGATTACAAAGATAAAATGCTCAAAATTCGCTTTGAGACTGCATTATTTCTCCTGTAACATCTCCAAGGGGAAATAAATCCCTGAAGTTCTCTACCCACTTGTAGAGTGGCATTTCTTTCATTTGACCCAAGTCTACAACTTTCACACTTCAATGGATCCTTAGCTCGAGTACACTGGGATTTGGGGACCCATGTTATACTTTATCCGCAGAAAGATTCATCTGGGGAGTTCACAGCCTCCAGACGTGGCTGCTTTCGCCTTTTGAAGCAAAGAGCCCTCATCTTCCAGATCGGTCCTCAAATTATAGCTTTTCATCCACTCCCTTGGTAAGTCTGGCTGCCTTCTCTGTCTCAGTGCACTTATGTCGTTCTTGAGGAGACAGTGACCAATATCATCCTCAGTAACTCTGGCACAGATATACCACAGCTCCAGATCGGGTAAATATAGCCCTTTTGTTGTGCTTTTAATACAATTCTAGATGCTATTCAACAACACTTTGGGTTGAGTGATACACCACAGAGGTGTTTCTAGTATTCTGTTTAGAATAATTACCTTTCTCTACCTTATGGTCAATTGCACTTGTAATGTATTTTGGTTCACTTTTATTATCTTAATTTTTAAAATTTTTAAAAAAGATTTTAAGTGATCTCTATACCCAACATGGGGCTTAAACTCACAACCCCAGTATCAAGAGTCGTATGCTCTTCTAATTCAGCCAGCCAGGCACCCCAGATCATTATTGGTTTTTAATAACTACTGTCCTCTTAGACATGCTCTTAGTAACCTTTCTGCTACTTATCTGCTGTCGCACACATAAACTCTTTCTGAAGTCCTTCACTGTTGACTTAGTATTTGGCATTGCCAGAGACTTCAGTTTTTTCTCTAAATCTTACAGAATCCCATTTTATTTTTGCATGTGCTAAAGAGGATAAATTCAACCAGAGTTTTAAAGAAAACTCTACTGATTTGCTTCTATGTGGAGGGGCACATACTTTTTTTTATACCTTTTGACCCCAGTGGTAAGTTAGCTCCTCATAGGTGACAAAATAGTTGTAACAGCTAGATGGGAAGCTAAATCTTCTCTCCCAAAGTAAGCTTTTTGGGAAATGGTTTAGAGCTTTTTTGTGAAAGTTTCCAAAATTTAAAACATATCCCATCTGCTGATGCTTTATTTTCCACGGGGTTATGTAGGACTTGCTTGGAGTATTTGTGGTAGAGTAGAAAAAACACAGGCTTTGGAGTCATGCAAACCTACAATGTACCAAAAGCACTCTGTTAAAGGCAGAGTTAAAACAGAGGCTGAAAATGGCCAGGATGGGCCAAATACTAAATTTAATTATAGGCAAGGTATTAGCCAGTCTATGGTTAAAGAAAAATGGAATACTCCGAGGTGATAATAAGAACTCATTCTTGTAAAAGGTAACGAATGATGATGCTTCTCTGATGCTTCTCTAGAGCCTCCTCCAAGACAGGAGAGTTCTCCAAACTATCTGGAGTGGTTCCTCTTTAGAATCTGGTTATTCTGCATCACCACACAAAATCTCCACTTCCATCCACTGAGGGCATCAGAACAATTTGCCTTCAACACAATCTTGGAAACCTGAGCAAAGGTTGCTCTAGACTGCCTATGAGACTGAGCTGTCATTAGCCCAATTTGTCCCCTTACGCTACCTGCGCTCCAGTCTTTAGCTGCCTCAAAACCCAAGAATAGTTATTCCCACTTCTCTTACCTTTCATCCTCTATTCCTACAGTGCAAGTCCCTCTGGTGAACTATCCTCCCCTGTGCTTCTGTCTTCATGTGATGTTGGGCTCTCTGCCCACTGAATTTTCCCATCATTTCTCCCTTTCCTCTCTTTCCCCAGACTTCTGGAATACCCTTATCATTGAACACATATCCTCTGCTTTCTCATACTTCTACAAGCCCAGTCTGCATTTTCTTGTCTTAACTAAATCCCATTTTGCAGAAAGACACCACTTCCCTGTAACCTTCCCAAATGAAAATTGCACATTCTTGTACCTCCACCATTGTGGTACCCATAAGTAATGTGTGTATTGTCATTGATACTTTGCCTCTTCTAACCCGTTGCTTTTCATTCTTGTACAAAAAGCCCTTTCTCCTTTGAGTGTCAGGTAATTCTGATCAAAGTCCTCCGGACCACTCCCTCTTTTGTCATTATGGACACTTTGATATCTGCAGTGACAGACACAGAAGAACCTAGCTCCAAGATGCTTGACCTCAATTCCAGCAAATCCTAGAATCCATTCTGGACCTTATAATTTTCCTAAATTGTTCTACCTCAACTCTGAATATCAATTTCCCATTCTCTGACCACAACATCTTATCATCACTCCTCTCAGGATCCTTAGTTCTCAAAGTACTTGGTGCTCAGGCCAGAATTCTGGTCCTTTGATCTTTCTTCCTCCTATGTACTGATCAACATTTTGCTTTTATTTTCTTCTCCTTCCATCTTAGACCTTACAATGCATAACTTTAAACCCTTGTAAGCATCTTCAAAGAACTTAGTCTCCTTTATTTCTGCCATGCTGGCACAGCAACAATTCAATCTTGGATTAATCCAACAATTTGTTTTTCTTGATCTGGACTGCTGAGTCTAAACTGAGAAAACAGACAACCTAACTATGCAAGTGGGTGGCCCTAAGCCATCCTTTGATGTGTACTTAGTGACTTTCCTGAGTGGTGATTATAAAACATTACTCTTTCTCTCAAAGCCCCACTTCGTTGATCTTCTTCCCTCCCTTGCCACCTCTACACATATGCAACATTTCTCTCTCTCTCTTCCCTAGTAAATGTTTTGCCTTACTGCTCATTTACTCTTAAATCATTGTAATTTGTTTTTGCATTACTCCTGAAATGAAAATTCTCTGGCCAAAATTACCAGTGACTTCCTAAAGGTCTAGCTGAATGAAATTTTTCTAAATATTCAGCTAATTGTTGTCTTCTCTTGCTTTTGATACTGTTGATTTCTCCATTCTACCGTTCCTCTCTGGCCTTCTCTACTTGTGCTCCCTGGCAAGCTCACCCACTTGCATGGCTTTAACTGGAATTATATTCTTGATTTTCAGATCTGTATCTTCAGGCTAGCTCTTTCTACTTAGCCCCAAAAATCCACATATAAAACAGCCTTCTTTGTGGTTTTCCTGGAATTCCCATGGGAACTTAAATCTATCCAACCCCAACTACACAAATCCACCTCTCCCCATAGTTCTTCCTTCTAGGTTCTCTATCTTGCTAAATGACATCATTCTTTCGACTGAGCCAGAAACCTTAGAGGGGCCTTCAACTTCTCCATCTTAAATCCTTATCCAACTTCCCCAGTACCATCTCCAAATGAGGTCCTTCTGTTTTGACCTTCTTAAAGTCTCATGCTGCTTATCTTCTTCATCCCAACTGCTACTGCCTTAGCTAGTGTGCTCTCACCTCTCACCTTCATATTTTTGCTAGAGGGTTCTAAAACATGTCAGGTCATGATACTACCCAGAACATGAACTATAAGTCTTTCAAGATCTATATTCCTGTCTCTCTTCAGACCCATCTGTCCTGCTTCCTGCCTCCTGCCTCTCAGCCTATAGTCAGCCATATTAAACTACCTGCTGTGCTTGGAACTGTCCATGCTGAGTCTCAGTTTGGAATGCCATTCTTCTCCTTCACACCCACTTGCTCCCATCTGCCCAGCAAATATCTGTTCATATTTCAGGTCTCAGCTTAATCTTCCCATTCTTTGCAAGGTCTCATCTGTTGTACCCTCAACTCTCACCCTAGGAAGAACCAACTACTTTTCTTTTGGGGCTCCATCTCCACATATATATTGTCAATGTCAGTTTGCCTCTCTTGGACTGTAAACTTCCTTAATGACATGATCTCTGTCATGTGCATGTCTTTACCTCGGTGTCCAGCTTATAGTAGGATCAAAATAGATACCTGCACAGAATGAAGAATGAATGGATTAAAAATGGAGCCCAACCTGTGAGCAAAGACTAAATGAATATTGTAAGAGTGGAACAAATGTTGATCACTATAGCATACTGAATCATCACAAAGGCTTGTCTGCAGATAGCTCTGCTGTTTGTAAACTCACTAAGTCTCAGTTTGCATTAGCAAACGAGTTGGGTGGGTATTCTCTAGAATGTAAGCTGACTTTCAGGGACAGAAAAAGGGGGGTGGTGCCTTCTACTGGCTTGCTTCCTTAGCAATCTGTGAAAACAAAACCCAGCAAAACAATTCCCCCTTTTCCCAAAAGTTGGCACTGGCTCAAGTTTTTCTTTTCCAAAATACTTTCTTTGGTCAGGCAACACTCCCTACACTATAGCTGTTAGGCATTAGTGTGCTCTGAATCCATTAGAGAAGGTCAGTCCTGAATACCAAACAGATGCAGAGCTCCAAGTTTCCAGAACTGGAGTCCAAGAATCGAAATGCATAACAATAGCCATCTTCTCTGTTCGTGTTCTCAGCTTTGCCATAGCAGGCATATTTTAGAGACCAGACTTGAGCTGTCCTAACTTCCACACATGAAGGGGGAACAAATAATTTGAGACAGAAGAGTAATACAAGGGAATGTTTTAGCTTTACACGTACATACATGCTCCTTGTTTCCTGATGAAAACAACACTCCGAATCCAGTCAATATCACGGAGACACCAACGGTACACAAGAGTAAGGTTTTTTTTTTTTTTTAATAGCAAAACTTGTACTAAATAAATAGATAGATAAAAAGTAAATCAAGTAAACCAAACCACAACAAAAATAAACCCTCTTACTCCAGATTACCTATTAATTTCAGATGGAAAGCCCTAGGCAGTAAGAGAAAAAAGAATGACCCATGCATTAAGTAGACTTGGATAGTTAATTTGGGCCAAGGGGAAAAGCCAAATAATATTAAATTGTTATGGTAGAAAGTAAGTTTTGGACGTTCTGCTTTCACATTAGTACCCAAACTTGTAAAAATACTCAGAGCAGCAGAAAGGAGAACTAAATTTAGACCTTGATTTAATGCATTCAAGAGCATGATTCATTTTCCCCCTGCCCTGGTATAGCCTGGGTAATCTGCATGGATGGCAGGCAACACAAGGATGCCCTGTGCATAAAGGGAAGTCTCATTCATTCAGATGCTCAAGGAAGCTAGAGACACCCCATCTTCTCTGCCAACAAAGGTGCATTTCTAGGTACCTCACACACCCTGGAACCAGATTTCTTAACTGGCAAGAGTCCCTCTAATTTTAGCTTTGCCCTGGCCTTGGCATGAATGTGCTGGAAATTTATTCTGTTGCTCGTTTTCTGTAAGTGGTTTTTCCCCCCTCAAGCTCCAGTGGGATCCTGGCCAGCTCTCAGATGCCATGCAACAGGGGTCACCTTAATGAGACACTTAAAAAGGATGTCATCGTATGGTAGCAATGCATTTAGCAAGCTGGGGCCCAAGTCACCAAACGGTAGCCCATATATTGGGTTTTAGAGAGCTACTGCTATATATAACTTAAACATCAACCCAACGATGATGGCAAGGTCATTTCTTATTAGTTCATCAAAGGGCTAGGTAAAACATCCAGGCAGAGCAGACCATCATCCTCCCTTCCCAGTTTCATTATCCGCTGCTGCCAATCACTATCTCGCATTCATGTCTGCTCCGGACACAAAGCAAATATTTTAGCCACTACAAATAATTGAGATTAATGCCAGACTATCATTTGTGTTAATCTAATCTAGTTTAGAAATGAAAACCACCTAAATTATTTTGTGATTTTACAGTCACTCCATTCTTTATTTCTTTAGCTTTCAGTCTTTAAGCACATTTGGAAAGTAACCTCAGAAGTCTCATTCCAGCTTTTTTTGGCCTTATTGAAAGTCGCTGGGCTTAGGACAAGCTACAAGAAAAAAATGGAACGTATATTAAAAAAAATCTGTAGTTCAGGAACACGGTCTCCTGGAAGCGAGGGCATTAAAGCTGTCCTCCCTTCTGAGGTATTAGACTGATGTAAATAACCCACCCATTGGGCCCCATTATACATCCACGTACATTCATCCCAAGAAAGATTATTTCCCCAACCATGAAATGGGTTCAGCAATTTTGCAGTTCAACACACAAAGAGTTCAATACAGAGCACGTGCATCACATTAGAAATGAGTTGCTCTGAGAAGGTGTGTGAGAATGAGCAGCATTGGAGAGGCCCGCATGGGGGCACATCCACAGGATGGGCCTGGTGGACCCTGGGCAGGGCTGTGGGTCCAGGTGGATATGAGATCCGATCAGCCTGAACACATGCTTCACAAACCAGCCTGGACATGGCACAGAAAAGAGGCAAGACACCGTAGGGCAGCATCAATGATTTGTACCTTTCTCAAATAGCTTGGTTCTTGGGTCTCCTGGGCAGTTCTGAATGGCAAGATGGGGCAGTCACTCTGCCCCTTGGGCTTGTCCAGTGCCACAACATGAAAATCAAATTATTTTGAAGATAGGGATGTTTGATGACTTTGACCAAATGCAACGGCAGGTTTGGGGGCAGCCTCGTAAGAGGCTTTCCCATTTGAGAAAGGACAAATGCTCTTTAGCACTCTAAACAGCAAACTGGCTGATTTAGCTTAGAACAGTGGCTACCATTGCAGCCAATTTCAGAATGTCAAGAAGGAAGGTAAGAGCAGGGGAAGGGTGTCATGAAGGTTGCATCCATCCGAGGCTGGGTCAGTTATATATTGAGATTTGGGGAAGAAATTTATTCTCACACACGTAGAGCACCACGGGTCTAATGAACAAGAAGGGACATCTATTTTCATACTTCACTCACACAAAACACCTCTCTCCCATCTCTGGGGGTAGGGGTGGGGTTCCAGTTCTAAACTACAATCAGCCCTTCTTTTGAAATAACAATAATAAATCTTCTTTGTTCAGCCAGATGGTGGTGTCTGTTGCACTAGGTTGGGCTCATAGTACAACATCAATAAATGGCCACTAGTAGAGGGACAGACAATGCCGTTTGTAAAACATGCCTACACGTCCTGCCTTCTCCCCTCCCAAAATGTCGTATTGTCAAAACGCCCATGGGGGCTTGATCTCATTTTGGGAAAGAAAGGAAAACTTAAACAAGGCAAAATAATGTAATGTGGAAAGTAATTTCTGGGGGGCCGGGGAGTATACATTTAATCTTTGAGGAGAATGATGGTAGATGGGCTTTTAGTTGTTTTGCTTTAGGGACCATTTGAAAGGAGGATTCCCCAGAGGGTTTTCCCCTGGCTCTGGAAAGCTGTCTTGGTGAAGGCGGCGCATTGCCAACCAAAGTTATCACGACTAGGAGATGGAGTCAGAATGCCTCCTCAGTGAGCGTGGCCAAGTCTCCTGAAATGAATATTGTTCCAAGTAGGTGTCCATAAAGCCTTCTTGCCTCAGATAACTCCTTTTAAGAAAGGTATTTGTTCAAAATCCATCACAGAAGGGAAAATGACATATTACTGTGTCCTGCTGCCCATGTACACATGTTCCTCACAGGCCCAGAGGGCTCATACTTTTTGATGCTTGCTCCTTATTTACTTGGTGTCCGTTCTACCTGGGATTGGCAGAGGGGTAGGGGTGGGGGGTTGCTGACTGGTCTCTGCTCCTGTTCTTAACAAACTATATTACCTGGTTATGTAACCCCGATCCATGTCCACAGTCCAGAGCTCAGATGGCTGGCGTGTCAGCAGAAAATGTTTCAAAAATGTTAATTCGACAATGTTGGAGGGATGTTATTTCTAGAGCTAAACTCCTTAGGGAAAATGAGAAATCCTTGCTTCAGGGATTTAGCTCTTCCATACTGGAAGATACTTCTTTCCTGATGCTTTCTTCCCAAATAATTTCTCAATGTCTGCTATGCCCTGACATTTGGTCTAAATAAAATGCTGGAACAGACTCCTAGGATACAACTACCTCCAAACTCTGTATAAGAGGGTGTTTATTATAGAGAATCAGCATCTATTAGGGCATGAAACACTGGGGGCCTGCTGGCGCTTGCTCTTCACACTGAATCATTTCATGATATAGATACTTTTTTTTTCTGGCATTTACAGCAAGCAACTCAGTTTATAACCTAAGGCATTTTCCATACTTCCAGGCAGTGAATACTAGGTCCTTTTGAGTCTCAATAGCACATAATTTAAGACAGTGGGAAAAGGAGTTGGAGAATAGTTTCCACTGCAAGGAAAACACCATGCAGATGTTTGCCCTCTTGAATTCTGATGGCAAAATAGAGAATTGTTTACTTGTTCTGAAGTCAAACCCAAGGAATTTAGTTTTTACTGGCTGGGGGTTGGGGGCTGGGGTAGGGGTGGGGAGTCATGACATAATATATTAATGATATTGAAATATTCAATACATAGATTTTGAATCCCCAAATAATTTAGATCTTTTTATATGGTTCTTGATCAAATTTGGTATATCAAATGTCGATTTGTGTCACAGAAAGGACATACCTGGAGAAAGACTACTTTGTGAAAATTGTATATTCACCTTCTGTAATTGTTTTTTTTTTTCCTCCAAGATACCAAGCTAGGAATCGGTCCTCTATCTTGAGCCATTTATTGAGAACAAACAAATGAACTCAGAAAAGACGTGACCCAATTGAAGTTCAATACCTGACTTTGGTGTATGAGAATCATAAACTTGCTTACGGTCAATCTGGTCTGCAAACACTTCCCCATAAATCATCCAATAGGGCATGTAGAAGATGTTCTTGGCCAATTTCCATGATGGTTCTTCATTGGGAAAGAGAATGGCTTGCCTGGCGACCCCAAAACTCATCAGTACCACCAGCATGATGATGACAAAGTACATCATGTCTATCATCTGGAAGGTTGGGGAAACGGAGAAACAAAAGAAAATCCATATGACTGAATGTTCCTATGACAGCAACATTGATGGAAACCTTTGTAGGAGGTTCACTTTTAATACTGCTGATAAGGGATATATACATAGATAGCTCTGTAAGAAAGTAAGAAAGAGAAACACTTGGTCTATTGCAGCAATGTCCACAGATGCTTATCAGTAACTCAAAAATCATTTTTACAAAAGCACACAGAGAATGGAACCTCCTCATTTTTCACTGTTGTCTGTGCCACATAGTCAAGCCTAGGCATGGGAGTCACATGAAGCTTGGGTCTCTGTAAGTTCAGTACTAGCTTTGTCTCTCTTCCTGGGAAGGGCAAATGTCCTCCTTGGGTCTCTTTCTTCTTAGCAAAATTGAAATTGAGATAATTAGACCATCTTAAGAACTACTGCAATGCTGTAAATTCCCTAAATTTGAAAGGCTAATGAAGCGGTGGAACACTCAAGGAAATAATCATTTGCAAACAAAGCTAGGACAACCCAAATATCCATCATATACCTTCTTATTCTTGTGCCCCTACCTCATTGTCTGGTATTCTATCACAAACCAGTCCCTCAGAAGACCATTCTTTCTGTATTTAATTCTCTCACAGTATATCCTATCAGTTATGAAGGGTGTTTTTGTAGGCAATAGAATCAGGTTGCCTAATGGCCCATTTCTGTGTCTGCTGTTGAAAAGTTGGATTTTCATCTTGACATGTTTATAAAATTCTCTTGACTGCATTTGAGCACAATGTTATCTCTTGTTCCTCTTGATTCCTTTCTTTTTTGCTTGTTTTCATGATACATATTATCTGTGATCTGTTTCTCATATGCCAAATTACTTTCCTTTTATCACCAAAAATAGATGAGGAAGTAATAACTATTATTTTGCCTGGCCAGAACCCATTGCCTCCTTCTTTTAGAAGCAGTTCCCACCCATTTTGGCCACAAAGATAGGTGTCTTTTCCAGGCTAGGTTAATCATGCTACCTCACTCTCTGGCAACAGTGATAAGAGGTAGGCATGTGACACAAGACGGGCCAACCAGAGTCCTTTCTTTGGAGTTTTTTTCAATTGAAGCTGGGAGAGAGAAGCTCCCTTTCTTTCTCCATAATGATATGAATTCAGAGTGTCTGAGGCCGAGTCTCTCACTAGTGAAACTGATCAGGAGTGAATGAAGCAGATATTCCAGACACAGAGAGAGTATGTCCTGACAATGGTTGAAGGCCTGATTGCCATAGGCCTTAAGGGCAGTTTCAACATGCCCTGCTCTAAGTCAATATATCACTCCCGGGCTTAAGCTAGTTGGGAGACTGGTTTCTATCCCTCACATCAAATCATCTAATACAAAAGACGACCTTCTCTTGGGTATCAAACTTCCTGAAGGGATACCCATCCACAAACAAACACTAATGATAATTTTATCAATGATAATAAAGGCTTTAAATCTGCTTTAAAATTTTATTTTAAAAGAATATATTCCATGGTGTCTGTTACTAGAATTTAAACACTATAACTTTCCTGTTTGCCTTAGGAGACTGGGGGCTCAATATATTTTAGGTCAATTAGTCAATCAACCATCAAGGCGACTTCCAAATCCATCTGTCAAGTATCATTTGACTTTAAGACTAAATAAGAATCTCTCAAAACTTGATGTTCATTCATATTTATTTAGTGTTTTAAAAAAATATATGCTACCGAATTGGTTATTCTTTTTATAGCTGAGTGGCCTCAGAACTCTCTTAAAAGTGAACAAGCCAACTGTGTTGAAACAGTTTTATAGGAACATAGACCTGTTGCTCATCCTCTATTTTATAAAATTCTTTCATCTTTTATTTACAAGAAGTTCTATCAATGAAAAAACACTAATGGGTCCTTCATGTGTATTCAGATTGATTAAAAGGTGGGTGGGGAGAAGAAGGCCTGTACCTTGATTTAAGAGGCAGTCTGACCCAAGAAAACTCAGCCAGTACACATGACAACTGTTCTAATCTAATTTCTCAGGACTATTTTCATTCAGATTAAGTCTGCTCTCTACCTGAAGGCTCAAAACCACCAAAGACAAAAGACATTCTTCTCACTCAACTATATAGATTTCAAAACAGTCTTCCATATAAATACTGAAATCTGGTAGAGTGCAGAAACAGAGCATTAGTAAAAACTAAGGGTGGGGACCTCTGTTTTTATAGCTAAATTGTTCAGTTGGTTCAATATGAAGAGAGTGGATTTTGTCTCACTCTTCTAAATACGTGTTGGTTGCATCCTGTACGGGTGTTAGACTACCAGACTACCTGAGTTTTCATCTTGGCTCTGCTAGTAAAAAGAGCCTAAGGGGTCACATGCAAGTTGCTTAATCTTGTTTTTCTTCTCATTTTCAAAATGGGGATAATAAAGACAATAATGATACATATTAATTTTGTAAGGACTAAGTGTGATGACACGTGAAGCAATGTGGGTAGTTCTCTGTAGTATTAATGTATTGTTATTATTAGCATTGGATGATCAAGCTGTGAAGTCAGAGCTGGAATTCTGCCTCTGTTCTTTGCCCAGTTTGTTTATTCAATTGACAAATGAATGAAGATACTAAAAGCCATTTCGTGGGGTTGTAGTGATGATGACATGTTTGACATAGTATTTGGCACAGAGTAAATGATAGCTATTATTATTGTTGTTTTTATTTTGCATTATATAAGTGAGCTTAGTACTAAGCTTGGAGAATTGCATTGAGAAGTGGAATATGAAGGAAAGGGTTCAGGATTCCAGAGTGATCCCAGATTGTAAGTTCAGTTGGGATCATACTTGATCAGTATTGCATCCAGGTATCTTAGCAGATGTCTATCCCTAGACCACAGGGCACAGTGAGTTACTTGGCTGTTTAATACTGAATAGGGACCTCTCTAATGTTGAGGGGCTTTCAGAATAATCACATCTTTTGTTAAGCTTCCTGCCTGGCAGTCCATTTGGCTCACTGATAAATTCTATAGGCATATTTTACCTACCTTCTGGATCAGTGACTCAATTATCAAACTAAGTATCTTAAAAGCTCCATGAAAGAGAATAAAGCCACCAAATACACTCATTTTCTTATTCTTGACTGATCAGTGAAGTCATTCATAAGTTAGAAGGTAGAGAAAATGTAGTACATCTCTCTTGCTCACTCCAAAGTAAGGTTTCATTCAAATCAAATCTGGGGATAATTATGCCATTATTAAAGTGATAGACGTGGATTTTACAATAAGCTTGCCGTTTTAGTGTGACTTCAGATATTTCAAGTATTTCAATGCCACCTAACCTTTTTAAAGTAATATATTTGGCTGGTTTGAGACTTCAGATCTTATTTATTGAAACAGAACAAGGCAACCAATCAATTAGAAAAAAACAAGCCATCAGATTATGTAATTGTCTACTGTGGCAGTTTTCAACAGAGGGCAATTGTGTCCACAGGGGACATATGGCAATGTCTGGAGATGTTTTTGTTGTCATAAGACTGTGTGTGTACTTGTGTGTGAGCACCTACTCTACTGGCATTAGTGGATAGAAGCCAGTGATGCTGCTAAACATCCTATGATGGACAAAATGGTCCTCCCAACAAAGAATTATCTGATCTGAAAGTCATTAGGGTCCAGGTCGAGAAAACTTGGTTAATTTTGCAGCTGCTATAATTCTTCACTTTCATTTGGTTCATTTGAGAATACATTTGGAAATCTCGTGAAAGCTTGTCCTCTCTGTCCAGGAAATTCATACATCCACGTATTTTTTATATATAAATTGGGTAGAGGGTCCACCAATTCTTTTTCCTAAATCTCTCCCAAAGACTCTAAGTTGAGAGTCTCTGCTTCTAGACATACAAATCTTTACCACAATCTCAAATTCATTACTAAAATACAGAGAAGATTATATAACAGGCTGTGCAAAGGAGTCAGATACACATTTTATATCTAGTCAAAAACCCCAATTGAACTGGGATTCAGTTTTGGGTAAATAAATCAAGCTTGTTGAATTCAAGTTTCCCTCTCTAGAATGGGTTTGCTGATATTTCCCCTAAACAATGTTGGTGTTATAAATCTCAAGCTTTTGTACAAAAGATTTAAGAATAGAGCTGACCAACCGTGCTCACCAATTCTTCCGCTCTCCTTTTCTTTGTACTTTAACAAACATAAATATAAGACACAATTTATCAACTACTTACTAGGATCCAGATGCTATTAGTTATTTAGAAACTGTTATTTCTAATCATCCCAACAACCTTGCAAGATATAACCTTGCATTTATTATAATTACTTTAAATGAGTAAACTGAGTCTTAAAGATGGTTAAATAAATTGCTTAAAGCCTCACAACCCTTCCCTTTTTGATTCAAATTCTCCTCTTTGCATGTGTTTGTCAGTGCTTTTGTAGGAACAGTCTTGGTTATTTAAGATTCATTTCAATAGAGTTATATATGTGCATATATAATAATAATAATAAATAATAATAATAATAATAATAAATACTGATTGGCTGACCGAAAGGTCAGCAGCAATAATGTATATAGTAAAACTTGAGTGAGAATGATAAAGGACATCTATTGTCTAATTGCTGGGTTTTCAGCAGCTCACAAGTGGAAGTGGAGTGGAGGTTATTAGCATAGAGGTTTCTCAGTAACAGGTGTTTACCATGGTAGGATGAACATATTTGGCTTTTCCACATATGTCCTATAAAGGTGAAGTAAGGGACACTTAGAAAACTGGAGTAACTGATAAAAAGCACCCAGGTTCTGGGCTTCTGGTTCTAATTCCTCTAGTGAGTCTGGAGCAGAGGCTGATTTGCTCGTGCATACCTCAGTTCACACCAGGGCTGTCCTTCTAGGGCTGGATCTTTATGGAGAGAGTCTGGAAACTAGTGTGGCCAAGGAGTGCCGGAGCAAGTCTACAGCTACTTGTGGGAACGCATATTGGTTTGCCACTTGAGATTCTTTTTTAAAGAATACGATAAGTAAGTGTATCATTCTGGAATCCAGTTTTTAACTCATCATTTCCCAGTAGTGTAACAAAATACAGGGATATATGGATAGAACTTATGGGCCGACTCAAATTCAACCTAACAACTCAGCTAAAATAGATTATATTTTCTTCCTTTTGTGTAGGGAAAGGCATTTTTCAAGCACTTTATTAAAAAAAAAAAAAAGAAGAAGAAATGTTAAAAATCGAAAAAAATCTGTTAAAAACTTGGAGTGGATACCACACCTCCTCCAAGATCCAGCTAAAATGTAATCGCCACATGAAGCCTTCCCTGACCTACATTGTCTTTTCTATTCTCCTTTATACTTTATTTGCATCTCTACCATAGCATTCTCATACTATATGGCAATTACTTCTCTTCCTCTCATCTCTGATCTCAGAGAATGAGTTCCTTTATATACACAACTCCTACTCCAGTGCTTAACACAAAATAGATGATCTGTGTATGTTTTTCAGTAAGTATATGGGTGAGTGATGGTTAATTTTCCAGTGATGTATATGGATGTAGTCAAACTCCCAAACACTCAAAAGGAATGAAAAAAATAAAACATCCCCAGGGCCATCTCGGACCATCACAGCGGGCCCAGATGAATTATTTTCCTCTTCCTATAATTGCTACTCCTCCTCTGCAAATTTATAACATGGAATCAGAGGACCCTGCTTACCATTTTTCCAATCATCATTACATATGGGCCCAAATACTTGTTCACGCCGAAGATGTCTAGTAGACGGATGTACCAATAAATGATGTTCACACAATAGATGACCCTCCCATCGCTCCTGAAGGGCTGGTCTTGAAGACGAAGGATCATTCCGACAGAGAACAAAAGGATGGCTATTAGGTCTGTGACATTCCAGTATTCCTGCAGCCACACCTTCACTTTCTGTAGCAACTTCCCTGGTTCTGACATCAGAATCTAAAAGGCAGGAAAGAGAGTGGGGTTAGGTCTGATTTCAGTCTATGTTTTTGGTCTAGTTGGAAAATGCTTCGGCCTGTTAGTTGACATCAGTAGCTTGTTTTGTTTACTTGTGTCCACTTGAATACTTGCATGCTGTGAATATACAACTGAGCTAAATTTAGGCCAGGCAGATACAAACATTCCAGAAGCAAATGTAAGCAATAAGTTTGATCCTTTGGGTGGCTTTACGATTCTAAGACATGCATTGGGGCTTTGCTATAAAATTACTGATTCTTAATGCACTGTAAATCTCCATTTCAATGCCACCATATTGAGTTACTCAGATCCACAGGGAGGACAACTTCAGTCTTCTCTTCACATCCACATAATTGCATCAATATCACCTCTATTTCTAAATACAATGTGATCCAACCACTTCTCACCACTACCCACTGCTGCCACTCTATTCTAAGTCCTATCACATCAACCAGATGATTGCAACATCCTTCTAACTGGTATCCCTGCCATCACCGCTGCCCACCCTTCCTCAATCCATTCTCTGAGTAGCACACAGAATGTTCTTTAAAAACTTAAGCCATGATCTGGGTGGTGACTACACAGTTATATGGGTTGACAGAAACTCATCAAGCTGGACCCTTATGAGTTGTTCATTTTCTTACCGGTAAATTATACCACAATCTAAAAAAGCGAGAGACTTGAGAGATGCGTGAACAACAATAATGACAACAAAAACGAAAGTAAATTGTGATGAGTGAATAAATCTCTTGACAGCTTCCAAAACAAATAGAGAAAAATCCAAACTCCTTCCGGTGGCCTCATTTCCCATCCCACCATATTCTTGCCATTCCACACCTCCAGACACAGTCGTGTTGTCTGCAGCATAACAAGTCCATTCTAAGCTCAGGCTATTTGCACCTGTTCTTCTGTTGGGCATTTTCTTCTCCCAGATTTTTACATGTTTGGCTCCTCCTCATTCTCAAGGTCTCTGCTCTGATTTCTCCTCCTTAGGAAGACCTTCTTTGACTATCCTAACTGCAGGGGCCTCCATACCCGCAAGTCAATCACTAATATATTACCCTATCTTATGCTTTAAAGAGTTTATCACAACATGAAATTAGTAAATATGTTGTATGTGTCTGTTTACCTGTCATCTCCCCTAGACTGTAAACTCTGAGGGCAGACCCTTTGTTCTCTAGGGCCTGTTACATAATAGGTTCTCAATAAATGTTAGTTGACTTATTGCTACATAGACACCTACCTCACAGCAATCCTCCCCTCCCTCCTCTATCGTTAGCGACTGGGTGGGGCTCTGACTGACCTTAAATCCAGAGGGACTTTTCTGCTGCCACACATGGGCTCTATGAAATGCACAGTCGGATAGTGGGAGTTGCCACCCATCCCACACCACAGCTTGCACTGGATGTGAGGAGCCAGGGAGGCAGGCCCAGTGAGGCTGTATAGCAAGGCTACCTTCATGCATCCCCTGTGTTTATTCAGAGACTTCCTTCTTTTTGAGACATCACCAGCCCTGCTTTCCCAACTCACGACCTCCTCTCAAAGAGGAGGAAAGCAAAGACAGGGACAGGTCTGGTCTGCAGCTATTTATTCGAATCCTCATGTCCCCTGTCATGGCTTACCTTGGCCTCAAACATTAAGGAAGGGAGGTCTTGGTAAGTCAGGACGAGGACTTGGGAGCGGTGCGCCAGATACCAGAGCCAGCTGGTAGTCCTTTCTCCTCTGCAGTGCTACATTCCTAAACCCTAGGCCAGGGTTTCTTAAACTCAAGCATGCCTCAGAATCACCTGGAGGGCTGGCGCCGGCACAGATGGCTACTGTGTCCTACGCCTGGAGTTTCTGCTCGCGTGTGCCTGGTATGGGGCTCGGGGGTTTGCATTTCTCACACGTTCCCCAGGGCAAGCTGGGGACAACAGGTGGAGAACCACTGTCCTACCCATCCGGGGTTCCTGCACTGCCGTGGTCCTGGTGGCTTCTCACGGGGCTCCCTGGTAACTAGGAAAACTTGCCCTGTGCGTGGGCTGAGGGGGGTGGGGGTGGGAAGGGAAATGCCTTGGAGGTTTCCTAACCCTGTGTCCACATTTTCCTGCAACCGGTCAACACAGAGGTTGGCAGCATCATTTTTTAGACGGTGGAAACAGTTTTGGGAAGGCTCAACATAAGAATAAAAAAAGAGAGATCAAGGCTTGAGCGGCGGCGGGGAAGGAGCGCAGAGACCCGGGCCCTGCAAGTTCTCCAACAGGCCCCGAGGGGCGTGGCCGCGAGAGGGGGCGTGGCCGCGAGAGGGGCGTGGCCGCGAGAGGGGGCGTGGCCGCAGGCTGCGGGCCGGGGCCTGGCGGGGCCTGGCGGGGGCTGCGGGGGGGGGAGGGGAGGGGCGGGAGGACGCCCGCCCACGCGCGCTGTAAACAGTCCCGGGCCCGGGAGGGATCCCCGCGGCTTGTTTTGGTGACTGCGCGCGGAAGTCTGTGGTGCTGGGAATGGGAGGGCCGCCTGTGAAACCACAAAGCCCTGCTCGTGCGTCGGACGGCCGGGAAGCCTGCACACTTTTCCGTGTTTCCGGGATCTTGCGAGCCCGCGCGCTGCGGGAGACGCGGAGGCGGGACCCGTGGGGTCCTCAGGGCCTGGGCGGGCGGCGGAGCATCTCTGACGGGTCCGGGGACCCGGGGGCAGGGTTGCGGTGAAGTGGGGTGGGGTGGAGGCGGGGGAGGTTGCAGCGCCAGGCCCGGGAGGGCGAGGTCGGCTAGGAAGGTGGTCGGCGCCTCCCTGCGCCCGGGGCGGGCTCCTCCTCCTCCGCCGGACTCCGGGATGACCCCCTGCTGACCCAAGCCTGCAGGGCCTGCCCGGTCCACGGTTACATGCCGCCTCAGGAGAAATGGATATCCAGGCCGGGAGGTTCCTGGCTGCCCGCCTGCTTGGCAGCCTCTTCCAGAACAGTCCGTGGAGTACAGACTGCTCCCTGTCTTCTTCCAGTCTGGTCCCTGGAGGGATTCCAGTCCCCCTGCCCAAGCCTTTCCCTTTTCTGCTTATCATGGGGAAGGATTATGCATCAGGGCGTTAAATCACGGGAGAGGAGCTGGCGCTTAGCAGCAGCAGAGCCCCTAGCAGTGGCGGGCCTCCGTTCTCAGGGCGCTACACAAAAGACCACAGCAAATTTATTACAGTGTTTTCACTTCACAGATGGGAAATGCACAGCCCTGGTCAGCGAGGAGAAGGCATTGTGACTAGGAAGACCTGAGAGTAGACAACTAGTTAGAACAAGGCCAGGCAACGCATCCATTAACAAAAAATAAAAAAATAAAAAAAAACAAACAAAAACAAGAAATTCCAGACTCATGAAATGGGACTAAGTGTACACACCTCCAAACTCTCAGGATGAGGGCATCCCAATTAGAATTTCAGTATCCCCAGAGCAGTTTTAAAGCCCTAAAGGGCTCTAAACATATTTAAGAGATTTTTTTTTAAATGATCCCAATATAATGGCATCTAATAGATACTGCATCCCTTTGTCTGGAAGAGAACATTGTAGAGCTAAAACCTAAGATACTCTAAGGGTCTTTTAACCTGTCTGCCTTGGTAATGAAGGCAAGGGTGAATTTGTGTATTTGTAGGAATCCTTTTTCCTGTGGAGCCTAATATATTTTCCCACTCACTGACTGTTCCGGAATTCCTGAGGGTGCAGTGGACTTGACAGAGAGTGATTCTTCCAGAAAAGACCTTGCCTGCTGACTGTAGTTCCAGGGGGAAATGCAGAAGAATCATCACACAGCCTTCCCTCCAGCCTAGGGAATGGGAGTTTGCGGAGCGTGTTGAGCAGGGTTGCAGAGCCCTCTGGTGGACTCTTGCTTGACCACATGCATTTCAGCAGCTCACGTTCTGATGGCCCCTGACACTGGCTCTGACTTCAAGCAAGTCCTACGGGGGTGGGGTTATGATGGTTCCTTTTACAAGAAGGGGGTAGGGGTAGAAGAAGGGGGCCCACACTTTCAACCTGAAGGATTTTAACCTGAAGGATAAAATATCTTCATTTCACCTCAGTGATGCGTAGGGCTGGTGGAAAGGCTGGTGCCAAGCAGATGCATCATAAACGTTGAGAAGGAATAAACCGGAGGATAAATTAATGAATGAAAGTATAGTTCCTACCCCCAGAGCTGCTGAAACGCATTTGAGGAATCATAGGTGTTGGATGACAGTGTGCAAAGAGTCCCAGAGTAAATAAAGCCTTGCCATGGGAGTTAAAAGTAGAAAAATGGAGCAATCTGAGAAGTCCTGTTTCTAGGGTCCATGGAAGGTAGGCGTAAACAATGTCGAAGACTACTGGAGGGTTTCTTGGGGCAAGAGCTCTGTGGGCAAAAGCTAAAGCAAATCCTAAGCATGTGTGGAGTGACTGCCTTATAAACACACACTGTGATGTCTCCCCAGATTTGTCAGCGGCCCCCAAGGCCAAGTCCATTATTTCTATGGCAGCATTAGAGAAAACAGTTTCTGGCTTAATATGGATCCCTGGCAGCCACCCTCTCCCTTCCATCCACAAACCTAAGTAACCACGGTCTTTCTCCTACATTCTCTTTTGTGAAAGCAGTTACCTCTCTCATCTTCTCTATTCCCAGGGTGAATATATAGGAAATAACGATCCATTCCTGCGTGGAAGGCCAGCGCTCCATCTTCACTAACACAATATAGTTGAAGAGCATCAAGTATCCGATGTACGCCAGCTGTAAGGAAACACAACAGAGTGCTCTGGCTACAGGACCCGGGAGCCCTGCCCTTGGGCAAAGCCACCGCACGGCAGGACGGAACGAGGTCAGCAGGCAGGACTCAGAATTCCCGACAAAATGAACCTCTGAGCTATTCAAAGACTTTTTTTGTAAAAAGACTGTAATATTGGAAATAATGTGATATGCTATCTTCCTTTTGACCCTTACGTGTATCTGTGGGTCCCAGTATTTTGTTTATACCTCTGTGTCATGATGCATCATTTTGTTTTGCAGTTACCCAGTTTCTCGTGTCCTTCTGGCTAAAAAGGGAACCTCTTCTCTCAGGGTTCCTCTTGCTCATGCCTGAGCCTCAGGTTCTTGAACTAGGGCACACAGTGGATTTGTGCCTAATGAATGCCAGGTAGATTAAATGTCTGTAGGAAGGAAAGGAAGACACATACTGTACTTGTAAACTGGCCAAACCCACATGAAAATAGACTGGACTTTATCTCAAAGTTCCACTTGAATTCTTCCCCGAGTTAATGTCATTGTCGTCATCATCTTCTTCTTCTTCTTTTCTTCCCTCCTATCTAATGTGCTTTGCGTGGGAAACCCTGGGAGGGTTTTATCTGTTTTCTGTTGCACGCCCCCCCTTCCCTGTCCAAGCTGGGATATTCCTTCCCAGTTTCTGCTGCTTTGAAAGAAAACAAGAGAAGATAAAGCAATTTATAGGAAGGAATGGGTCTGTGTGGCCAACTGTGGCTTGGAGTGGGGTGTGATCCTCATGAGGCTTGAGAGCCTGAGGTCGAATCTCAGCGGAACTGGCTGAAGTGCTGGGTGTCTGAGGAAAACCTCAGGGCTTAGGTTTGGTGACTGTCACTGGACAATTCAGTTATGTCTAGGTGAGTGAGTGCAGGTGTAGGAGGACTGGTGAGGGTCTAGCAATGGGAGGCCTTGGAGCAAAAGTCCCCCTTGGGGGAAATGGCAGAGAAGCTCAACCTAGAATAGGCAGTGCTTTAAGTTGACTAAAGCATTCCTGGCTTTGGGGGTGCCCGGGGCTGTGAGTAGGGAATGAGAGTGAGTTTACTCTGATCTGCGCTCTTCGGAGTCCACATAGCAAAAAATAGGACACAGGGTGGGCCAAAGGGTTGAGGCCTTGGAGGTACAGTGTGACTCTGGAGCCTGGAGGCAGCATAGCAGGTGGGCAGCTTAGCAGGTGGAGAACAGCTCAGCCTGGCTGGGAGACAGGGAGGGGAAGTAGCAGCCCCTACAGAGCCAAAGAAATGTTGCATTCTCTGCTAATGGGGCCTCTCTCGCTCTCTCTTCCTTTCTTTCCTTTTTTAATCAAATGAATACATTAATTCTTAATAGGAGCCAAAGGTATTTTTAAAGACCCCATGACCTCAGTGCATTTAAAGACACAATCATATAATTTCTCATCTCTTGCAAGGTGAACATATGTTGGCATTCAGCAGAAGCATGGGGGCAGCTACAGAGAGGCTGAGGGGCCAGCGGGGCCCATTCTCTACCTGAGGGATGTGCTCTTGCACACCTACCTCTTCAGGGACTGTCATTTTTGTCCACACCTCAGGTCCCACTGCTCCCCTTTGGGATCATTAGCACACTGTGAAAACCTCACTTGGGAAGTCTGCTCTACCTGAAATCACATAGGATGCTGTTAAAATGTAACTTGGGGAATGCCTGGGTGGCTCAGTGTTTGAACATCTGCCTTTGGCTCAGGTTGTGATTCCGGGGTCCTGGGATAGAGTCCTGCATTGGGCTCCCTGCGGGGAGCCTGCTTCTCCCTCTGCTCTCTCTCTCTCTCTCTCTGTCTCTCATGAATAAATAGATAAAATTTAAAAAAATAAAATGTAATTTGATTCCTGTGGTTCCTGTTCACCATTACACACTGGCATCTACTCTCTGCTCCCTGTGAGTATTTCTCAGGACACAGTGGACTTTAATGGCTAAACTCTAAAATATTTTCTCAGCCTCCTTGTGTCCTGAAATCCTTCTTTATGCTTGCTCTTTTTTGTTTATTGGATCATATTCCATTACTTCTAGGAGAAATGAATCTCCTTAACTGCCCTGGTTTTTTAATCATGTTACCCAATTCATTGCAAAACATTTCAAAGCATTATCTTCTCTTGTCACACATAGGCCCAGTAACGCCCACACAATTCTTCCAGAACCTCGGCATTTTCGCATTTACCTCCTCCAACCTGCCCCTGTCCTCCGAATTCAGGTCTAGTGTATTTGTTTGATGCAAGGAACGCAGACACCTGGATCAGTGAAACTTGGATTTAAATCCTAGCTCAAGTACTTCCAAGCTGTATCATTTTGTAGAAATCACTTCACCTGCCTGGGCCTCCATCCTGTGACTTGGAGATGATGGCTACTGACCTTACAGAGCTTTGGGAAGGATTAGGGAACATGGGGGCAGAATATGTATCTATTTCCTGACAGTAGAGGCCCAATGAATGGTGGCTAAGATTACTATTTGCCTGTTTTCTCAAGAAATTTCCATTCCTCTTGTCTCCTCCTACCTCACTCTTTGCCTCCTTTTGATGCCGTGAACAAGTCATACCTCTCCTTTTTACAATTGCCTCCTTGCCTGTTCTTTAAATCCCAGTTATTCTATACTGCTTTTCTTTCCAGAATCAAGCTACAATATAACATTTTGGGACAACTCTCAAAATATGGACTTCCAAAAATACGGCTTTAAACATGTTTAAATGGCACATCAGAGGACTGGCTGCTGTCTGGGAGGCAACCTATCTTAGAACTCACCAACATCCATGGGGTCTTGCTGCAGGTTACCTTAACATGACGTGCTTTAAGTTGTGTGTGCATGTAGACACAAACACATATATTCTGTAGGCTTTAACAAGCTGTGTAGAATGTCAAAGCTCTGAGCAGAAACATAACCTTATGATTCTTACTGAAGTCACTGCAAATCCTATAAGGGATTTGTATTTTATTGCTTAAATATTCTTCTTATACATTTTCTATTAAGCAGGATGCACAACTCCTAAACTATGCAATACGAGCACCAAAGATTGCTGCAGGTTGTATGGAACCCTGGTGGCCTTTACTACTGCTGCTGGAGAGTGGAGGGCACATGGCGTTTAAACAGTGGAAGGGGTCTGTCACTGCTGGAGAAGCCCAGAGCACATCCCTTGCCCTCTGACCTGGTTCTTCTTTTATACCTTGAATTGGCATCCTCTCCAGCTGGGCACTTGAAATGGCTTTCATCGCAAACCAGATCTGGGAGCCAGTTGGATCCCTGCCTCCTTTCTTCTTGGAACAGAAGAGGACCCAACCTGCTCTTCTGGAAACTTGCTAAGATACAGAAGTGAGGTTTTGTGAAAATGAGGTGTGTCCCATCTTTCAGAAACTTGGGAGCATCGAAGGGGATATTTTTTGAAATCAGAGTAGGAAATACTCTTAAAGAAAAGAACACAACCAAAGGCAAATAGGACCTTTGATCTAAAGCTGAATTTTACTGTTAAGCATCTCTGGAGATTTAAAAATTAAAAATCTCTCCTTATCTCCATGTACTTCCTTGAGGCCTGGGCTTTGTCAATACATAAATATGGATTTCTGAAAGTCCTTATGTGAACACAACCAAACATGACTGGGGCATCCAGTCTACAGTCAGCTGTGCACAAAGGAGCCAGACGTACAGGCTCCCCTTCCCAGAAGCCACTTCACAGCCTGCCCGGTATGATACAAGGAAAGTGTGTGTGTCCCAAGCTTCCTGGACCACCAGACTCCCTTGGGAAGCTTGTTGAACATAGAGCCTCTTCATCTCCTCCTTGGAGATTTGATTTAACGGGTCTGTGATGGGGCCAGGATTTGCATTTCTAACAAAATTCTTTATCATCACAGAAACTTTGGAAAATACTGGGCTGACAACTCAGCCCTCTATCTGATGCAGTGGTTCTCAACCCTGGCTACTCATTACAACTACCTGGGAGCTTTGAAATATCCTGATGCTTGGGCTGTGCCCCAGACCAATGATGTCAGAATCTCTGAGAATAGCACCCAGGTACCTTTAAAAAAAGAGATAAAGATATAGGTTAAATTGAACCCAGGTATTTTATTTTTATTTTTTTAAGTACTCCAATTGGTTCCAATGTGTAGCCAAAGCTGCAAACCACCGTTCAGGGCATTTGTCACTTAAAAGCCTCCTTGGATAACAAATTGCTGCAGCTGAATAAATGGGGACAAAGGGAATCAAGGAAGTAAAGTTAATACTGAACAAAGATCAAGGATAACAAGATAGGGACACTCTGGAAGGATAAGAGAAATAAATCCTGTCCTTGTAAAGGTGATTGATAATTCTTGATACTATTGCTTCTACTGATTCCTTTATGCTCTAGATCAGGAATTAGCAATCTTCTTCTGTAAAGGACCAGAAAGTTAATTTTTAAGGCTTTACAGGCTGGACAGCCTTTATGGCAAGTTATTGACTCAGCATTTGTAGCACAAAAGCAGCCAGATTATATGTAAACAAATGAAATTGGTTGTGTCCCAATAAAACTTTATTTATGGACACTGAAGTATGAATTGCATTTAATTTTCATGTGTCATAAAGTATTCTTCCTTTGATTTTATTTCAATTCTTTAAAAATGTAAAAACCACTCTTAGCTCACAGTCCGCAATAATAGGCCTTGTTTTGGGACTGGATTTGGCATATGGGGATGTAGTTTGCTAAGCCCCCTTTTAGGCTGGGACAATTGAGGTAGCTTGGTATAAGAGGAAAGACAGAAATATGTGTAAAATGCAGTAAAATTATTATCTTGATAAAACTTATTATATTATTATTATTATTATTATTGAGTGGATGGATGAATAAAAAACACTATTGCTGTGCAATGTGACTAGGCTTGGAATAAAAACAGTTACATTTATATTATGCTTACACGTTCCAAGCACTGTTCTAAGTGTTTTACATATTTTAACACATTTAATCTTTACTAAATCCTACAAAGTAGGTGCTATTAATATCCCCATCTTAAGGAATCTGGGCACAGAGCACTGAAGTAACTCATTGGAGGTCACACAATAAAACTAAGACACATAGACAGGATTTCTGTTCAGCACTCAGCCTGTCTTACCCCAAAGTGCATGCTTGTTACCACTAAGTTGTTTTCTGCAAGGTAAAAATAATATATATATATCTGCATCAAATATATAAATCAAAATTATTTTTGTATGTCTTTTTTTCAGAATATTTTTCTTTTTTAATATTCATAAATTTGAATTTTTACTTTGCTAAAAATAATCTAATATTTATATTTTGATTATGTCCTCTGCCGAGACCATAGTTTAAAGCAGTAGTTTTCAACTGGGGGCAACCTAAGCCCATAAAGGGACGCTTGGTGATGCCTGGAGACATGGTTGTCACACTTGAGGGCTGGAGAATGCTACTGGCATCTAGTGGACAGAGGCCAGGGCTGCTGCTAAACATGCTATAATGCACAGGACAGTCCTCTACAAAAAATTATTCGCTCAACATATGTCAATAGTGCTAAGGTTCAGAAAGCCTGATTGGAAGCCAGTGTTAATTGTTAGCATACGGGACCACACACACACACACACACACACACACACACACACACAAACACCTCATCTGGTCATCTGAGTCATCTTGGCCTCAAACTCAGATTTTCCTTTGCTGACTCAGGTGACTGGTGTGTAGCTGGTTGTGAGAAAGGCCAAAAATACAGACGCCTGTCCTTTGTCTGGCACAGTGCCACCATGGCTGGAGAGAACCAAGCTGACCTGAGCCCAAGCTCACTTGCAGCTTAAAATATCATGAAAAGTAGAAAACCAACACTCAAGCCATTTCTATCATATCCAGAGGATATTTTGGGGACAATCTTTCATCTCGTGGGCAGAAAATACTTGCACGGTGTGCACTGAACCATCTCTGCTGTGATTATAGGTTACTTTGAGCAGTTCTTGCTGCTTTGGTTGGCATGTTGTTTAATTGTGTCTGAGCAAGAAAGGTTGTTTGATGACACTACTAGGTTGGCAGTGGTTGCACACTTATGCTACCCACCTTTCCTGGTGTTGCTTTTAACACTCTGCTCAGCCCTTAGCCTTCACATGTCCCCCCAAACCCAGGATTGGCACCTAAAATGGGCAGTTCAGATCCAGTGCTCATCTATCCAGAACACAGAAGTGTTTTATAAAATGACATCTATTTTCCTGCTAGACTAGACTCATACTCATCTCACCTCTATTTCTGTTAGTTCTCACTTTTACCATTTCCTTTATTTTCTGCAAGGAGGAGAAATGCAGAAACTGTGGAAGCTGCCTCACAAACTTGACACATCTTACAAAACCACTGGGAAAAGCTTTCATTCCTGGCTGTTGGATCCTTATATTGTGATTCACAGAGGAAACCACATAGGTGCACGTGGACCTGGCATTGGCCCTCCGCAGTCCCCCATTAGGAAGAAGAAAAAGGAAGATGCTTACGGTATAGAACCAGAACTTCACAATGGGTGCATTGTAGAATTCATAGATTTTTCTGCCCAGGGGGATTAACCGGTGTCTGCTCTGAACTTCCTCTTCATCCTTCTTTCTGGAAGACTCCCCGTTGTTTCGCCCCAACATTGCCTACAGTGGAAGAGAACCAGTACCATCACGGCAGAGCTCTGGAGACCAGGTAGTTCACTGGGCCCATTTCACAGATCAGGAGTGCATACTCATAGAACCTAAGAGTTTTGTCCAGGGTCCCCAGAGATTCAGAGGTTTTGCCTTCCCTAAGTGTGCATTTACATTATATATAGAATCAAAGGTTTTTGCCTGGGATGGAAAGCCTTTAGGGATAGCTCTTGACCATTCTCTTTTCTTCTACCCTGGGAGCTCTGGAAGCTGTTGATGATGGAAGATACCCAGAGTTCTGGGAGGAAGAAAGAGCAGAGTCTTTGGAAGGCCAGGGATCTGTCTTTTCTTTCTACCCCTTTTTACCATATATGTAGTAAGCCAGGCAGATCTGGATTTGAATTCTACCTCCACCCATGCTAAAATGGCTCTTAACTAAAAAATACATTGGACCAGTAATAACAAACTTAACCAAAGGTTATGAGTATTCCAGAAAGCTAAGTTATCTGAAGTACCTGGAACTTAGTTGAGTTAGAAACGTCTCCTCAACCCTTAGGCATAAACTTTGGTTCCCTGATTTCAAACACCATGAAACCTGAACTACTGCTGGTATTAGTTTCATGGCAATTCCTAGACACTGTGCCTTCTGTGTGGGACAGTTCACTAGGTGGAACTAGGAGAAGTAGGACCTGACCTGGAGAGGCCTCATCTCCAAGCCATTGGAAGTTTCTTTATAAATAGAATCATTTCCTTCTCACTCATGGCAACAGCAGCTGCAAAAACAGTAATTTAACATCACAAAAAGGACAGAATTTGAGAAAAGGCAGATGCAAGCCGGTCTGGGCAGCAAGTGACAGGACGAATGTCCCAATGATGGCCGAAGATCTTGATGGTGAAGAGTTCCAGACTTGGGGTCACTCAGAAAGAGGACTGAGTCCTCTCTTGGATACTCAGAATTCATGGCACCTGGGGCAAATCTTTTAACCACTCTGAATCTTGGTTTCTTTATCTTTCAGTTGGAAGTAGTAATAGCACCCGTTACAAGATTGGTCTACAAATCAATAAGCATCTGCACTTAATAAGGACTCAATATATTCTAGCTAGTGTTTACAAAGCACTGAGACTTTCTTGGATACTCTTGACTGAAACGATCTAGTTGGGAATCTCTCACCAGAAAAAAGAAAAGTGTTATCAGAGGTTTATTACAGCATAATTTATTGGCTTTAGTTCTTTCTTTTTCTTTCCTTCTCTTCTCTCTTTTCTTTTCTTTTTTTTTCCTTTTCTTTCATTTATTTGACAGAGAGAGAGGACAAGCAGGGGGAGCAGCAGGCAGAGGGGGTGGGAGAATCAGAGTCCCTGCTGAACAGGGAGTCTGACTTGACTCAGGGGCTTGATCCTAGGGCTCTATCCCAGGACCCTGAAATCATGACCTGAGACACAGGCAGATGTTTAACTGAGCCACCCAGGTGCCCCTCTTTCTTTCTTTTTTAAAGTGGGTTCCATGCCCAGCATGGAGCCCCACATAGGGCCCAAATTCACAACTCTGAGATCAAGACCTGAGCTGAGATCAAGACTTGGATGCTTAGGGGATCCCTGGGTGGCTCAGTGGTTTAGCACCTGCTTTCAGCCCAGGGCGTGATCCTGGAGACTCGGGATTGAGTCCCACATTGGCCTCCCTGCATGGAGCCTGCTTCTCCCTCTGCCTGTGTCTCTGCCTCTCTCTCTCTGTCTGTCTCTCATGAATGAATAAATAAAATCTAAAAAAGAAAAAAAAAAAAGAGTTGGATGCTTAACTGACTGAGCCACCCAAAGGCACTAGCTTTAATTCTTTCAATATTATTCTAAGATAAGGTTAGTTCTACAATGTTTGGGAAATGAGATTTTTATTTTATTTTTATTTATTTTTAAAGATTTTATTTATTTATTCATGACAGACACAGAGAGAAAGAGAGAGGCAGAGACACAGGCAGAGGGAGAAGCTGGCTCCATGCAGGGAGCCTGACATGGGACTCGATCCCGGGTCTCCAGGGTCATACCCCGGGCTGAAAGCGGCACTAAACCACTGGGCCACCGGGGCTGCCCTATTTTTATTTTTTAAAATTTTATTTAAATTCAATTAAGTAACATATAGTATATTATTAGCTTCAGAGGTAGAGTTCAGTGCATCAGTTGCATATAACTGCTCATTACATCAAATGCCCTCCTTAATGCCCATCATCCAGTTATCCCATCCCCCACCTACCTCCCCTCCAGCAACCAAGTTTGTTTCCTATACCAAGGAGTCTCTGGCAGTTTGCCTCCTTCTCTGTTTTCACCTTATTTTTCCTTCCCTTTCCTTTCCCTATAATCCTCTGTTTTTTTTTCTTAAATTTCACATGAGTGAAATCATATGATAATTGTCTTTCTCTGATTGACTTATTTCGCTTAGCATAATACCTTCTAGTTCCATCCATGTTGTTGCAAATGGTAAGGCTATTTATTTATTTATGAGAAATGAGATTTTTATTAAATGTGAGAACAGGGCAAATACTTCTAACTGCTCTGAGACTAGGATTTGGGATAAGAAAAAGGACTGGGAGACGAGTTTAGAATTGAGAGCTCTAACTACAGAAATAATTTGTTTATCTTGAATTTGAGACTAGATAATTCTGGTTTCAAACTACCTTACTCAAGACATACATATATAAGTTTTAACTACTTTTGTGATAGCCTCAATTACCCACTTACTCAAATATATAACAATCACAAATGATGAACCTATAATTCATAAGATTTCTGGAGAAGGTAACAAGTAACTTCCGTTCCTTTAAGGACCTCCCGGCTAGAAAGTTAGCTTGACCTAATGAATAGGTAGGATCTCTTTTGATGGCTTATCCAAACCTTTATTTTGATCAGTGAGCTGGGTCGGTCTTCATGATGTATATAGCATATTAGACTTCTATAAATATTGACCACTGACCTCAAGAAACTCCAAAGTTCCATGATATTTATCCTTCTATAATTTATAATTTATGTAACATAATTATCCTGCTTCTGTTCTACTTTTTTTATTTGCTCAATAATACAGTACCATTTGGAGCCATAATAGGATGTTAGTAAAGGCAGCTTGGAGAGTTTCAGGCATGTTGGAGAGTGACATCTTGGGGTAAACTCTAGGAACAGTGGCTTCCCCAAGAGTTGAAACAATGCCCTGGGTCTGTGGACAAGCTGGGACTTTAGTAAACACATCTGGCAGTGCAGGTAAAACAACAACAAAACACCACAGCCTGTGTTGCCTTTATTATTCAGATACATTCCCAAATGATGCATTTTTCAAAAGCATTTTTTTCATGGGTTTAAGTGAAGCATTTTTGAAATTTCATTATTTCCAGCCTAAACAGCTTCACTCATTGATTTTCTTGATTTCTCTTCCCAGAAGTCAGACACTTCCTTTGACTACATTCCTTTAGCAGAATGTAATAGGGTCAAACAGGCACAACTGTACAATATGGATTGGAGAATTTTTGCTGGCTGGATTACTGATGTCAAGTCTGGGAAAGATCTACTAACGGCTACCATGATGAAACTGAGACTCATGTTTGTGTGTAATTTTGGAAAGGCCGAGGGAAAATGTCCCAGTGCAAGAAAGGATATCCTGGTTCCAATATCTTTCCTGTGAAAGGAGTGGAGGTGTCAACAGGTTGGCTTCTCCAGTCCTCTCCAGGGTGAGTGAAGACCAGTGATCCAGCAGTGACAGCACTGTCATTAGGGTCAAGGAAGCTCCACCTTACAGATATTTGCTGCCCAGCCCTGACTCTACCAGCCTACAAGTCTCTTCTTCCCTTCCTCCTAGCTGTTTCTGCCCATGAGGAAGAAGCCCAGGCAGTATTGCTAAGTGTGCTTTTACTCGGGTTCTTAGGAAACAGCAGCAGGGCCGATTCTCTGGGAAGCAGACTTTGCCCTCAGCTGAGAGATGCATCCTTTATTGTGGATTCTTGAAGGATCAGGTCCTCAAAGCTCTAGATGGAACAGGAGAAAGGAGCTGCTTCCTTTGTTGCTTGAGACCTAACCAGAAAGAATGCTGACTTGGCTTCTAGCTGCCTTCATAGGATCCTTCCCTGAGCCTTGAAGGCCATGTCATACTTGACTTAGGAGGCCCATGCATTATTTTTGGATTCTTTCTGCTATGTCGTAGACCAAACCAACTGAATACCTACATTTGAGACCAAGAAGAAATTCTATGCATCCATGAGCCTATCAGCCTACAAGCATGGCCAATGGGATCTCAATGCCTGGGTTCTTATTCTGGCTTGCAACTAGTTAGCTGGGTAACCTTGGGCAATTTAACTTCTCTGAGTCTCAGCTTCCTCATCTATAAAATGGGATAATAATAGTACCTGCCACATGGGATTGTTGTGAGGATTCCAAGAGTTAAGTGCACATAAAACAGTTAGTACAGTTACTACAACATTTGCAAACATTTATCAAGGCTTACTGTATACCAGCCCTGGCCTAGAGAATTTACAGGTACACTTCTTAAACTGCAAAACTACTGGTGAGCTAGAATGTTCTTATTCCCATGTTAGAGGTTAAGCAATGGTATCCAAGGTCCCACAGGGAGTAGGTGTTGGGGCAGGATTCTGGCTCCAGAATGTAGCCTCTTTACCCTTCTACTAAGGTATTTGATAATGCTCACATTCAATAAATAAGTACTACTACTATTAATATCTCTGTTAATGATTAAAATATCATTCCCTATCCTTGAAGGATTTAGAGGTCAAGATTATGATCGGATCTTTAAGGAAGATAGTCAACTTATTCTATCCCAGAGGCAAGCACTCTGGGACTCATCCACTGGTTTTTATAACAATCCTGAAATGGAAAACAAACATTGGCTTTTATCTCTAGGAGTCAAAAACTGTGAGTGATTAATCAATCCAAAGAGCTGTCAGCTGCATACGCCCTGCTGTACTTGGGGTTGGGATTGTTTCCTTAGGAAGGAAATATTGTTGATCTGGAGGAAAAACAATTCACAGCGTGGTCCCACTAGGATAATAAGGCAAAGGGCCTTTTGTCACCCAAGCAAAACCTTGGTGTTTTTTTGTTTTCTCTCCTTACAGGTTTTTTTTTTTGCGGGGGGGGGGTCATCACAGTCTTTGTTCAGGGTGGTGGGGAGGCTGGGCATATTAAGGAAGTCCTACAGAGTTGTTACTTGATGTCTCCAAAACTCTGAAGCCCTGTTTGTGCCTTTAACAGCGTGTGATATTTTTAGACTTTGGATACAATCCAGTGGCAGTCACGCTGTCCAGGCGGGGGTTGTGGGAAGCTGTCCCATGCCCAGCTGCCCCCTTCCCCCTACAGAACAAAGCATCCACATTCTATAATTACACCAGGAAGAGCTAATAAAAGCCTTCCATACAAACCTCAAAATTCAATTAGTCCTGCATTTGTGAGCCTGACCCTGAAGACAGACAAAGGCGCAGCATCCGATCACCAGCACAGTTCCAGCCCGGGAAGCTGGCTGTTTCCACCTTGTAGATTGCTTTGCCTTCCTCGTGTGCTCAGGCGGCCACATCACCTGCTTGTTTATAAAGCGTTGCCTGCTTGGAAGACGGAAGGTGTCTTGCTTTTGAATTTCACCAGGTTGTCCTGTGTCACTGACTCTGGCTGAAGGGTTTTGCACAGAAACAGTCCCTGGAGTTATGTCATGTGTGCCTAGAGAAGGCTCTTTTAGAATACCTGGGTCTCAATATTTACACTACAGCATCTGGTGGCGGGCAGTGACCTCAAGCATGACCAAGGCTTAATACATATCAATAGGACAAGTGGATTAGGGTTGCTGTCCCCTGACCCTGACCGTGTAGCTTTCCTTACTGTCAATTCCATGTCCTCTTCATCTTTTTCCTTCGTGGGCTTCTCTGGCTCTTCTGGCTCCTTCTCTTGAAGGTGGATTTCCTGGGCCTGAGACATATAGGGCATGTCGTCTTTGTTCTTGAACTCCAAGCTGAGAATTGAAGGAGGAAGTAGAATTCCCAGAATTACCTAAAGTAATAATAATGATAATAATAATAATCACATTTAAAGGATTAAGATCAGGGCAGTTTTTTTTTTTTTGTTTTTTTTTTGTTTTTTTAGAATCAGAGGGCCTAGGGTGGTGTGCACTGTTTGTGTCCTGAGGACCTGCATATGCTAATGCTCAGAGGGTCACTCTTGCCTATCTGAGAACCTTCACACACAGCAGTAGTTCCCCCTGAACTTGGAGAAACAGAGCATTTCTTGCCCAAATTCATCTTACCCAGTTAACACCCATTTTGCATGGGGGAAACTGAAGAAAATGATAGACCCTGCCCTAGGCAAAAGCGGGAAAGGATTCAGATTCTCCTTTAGCCATCAGCACTTGGCTTCATGAAATCGATTCATATGTATGTCCACTGGCATTTATTTGCTAACATGTCAAGTGGAGTTGGTTATGTATCATCCGGTTATCTCTGTAAAGAACCCTGCTATCCTCAGTTGACCTTGAGGAAGTCCATGTGGGAAAGCATGTTTTCGCTTCAGAGTACTCCCCTGGCATTTGCTACTATACCACAGATACACACACACACACACACACACACACACACACACACACCCAGTGGGCTCTGTATTCACCATGAGAAGCCCCCTACACAAACACTCTGGGACGTTCAGCACTGAGTTCTTCTCATGTATAAATGACATGCTTCTGCCTCCATGTGATGATAATAAAGACACGGACCCTTCTCATGAGAGGACGATCTCAGCTGCACTTGAATGATAATCCGGGCATGCGACTCGTGTCCCCCAGATCCTCTCCTGCCTCTTTCCCCAATCCTTCAATTGGTTCTGCTGTTCAAGGCCTCTGAATGTGAGCCTCCTTGAAGAAACCACACCAAGGTGAGGGGCCCAGAGAGATCCTGAACAGCAAGTGAAAAGGGTCCTGAAGTAATGAGGCAGGACAGCCTGGGCCTGAACACCCACAGGATCTCTGGAGCAGCCAAAGGAGAAGGGAGGGTGGTGACCCTGAAGTCAGGGGGCCTGGCAGGCCCGGGAAGGCTCAGATGGCATGCTGGCAGCCTTCAGGGGACGTGACACCGTGTCCTCTGAGCCGACAGCTGGGTTTGGCAGGCACTATCCGTGTGGCTTGAGAGTCCCCAAGCGCCGCTTCACGGAGCCCTCCTGTGACTTTGGGCCAAGAGCGGCCAAGAGCCCATGGGAAGGGTGGCATGGGGAGGGCTGTGGTGCCAGCAGGGCGGCCTCAGCACATTGCTCTGGTCTGGTGGCCCTTCTGCTTTGGGCTGGCCACAGAGTTACCTAGGCCAGGTAGTTCCAGGGAAACTTGAGCCTGGCTTCAGATGTAGCAGCTGCAAACTCTAGCCAGAGAAAGCATCTAAAAACGCTCCCTCAATCTTTCCCTCCCATTTTTTTTTCTTTCTTTTGACTTCTTTCGGTTTAATGTCTTCCTTGTAAAATACTCCAGAAAACATAAGGAAGCAAAGCCACACGTCATCCTGTGTCCTGGACTTTTTTTTAACCCGAGGTAACCGAGGTAACTGCTACACACAATTTACTGTGTATCCTTCCTGGTTACTTAAAAAAATTGTATACAGATATAACTATGCATGGGCATGCTTTAAACAAAACCCCTCACAAATGGACTCAGGCTCTACAGAACTGGACTGCAGCTTGTTTTCCTTCACTTAGGAATAGATCAGGATGATCTAGAAACATCTTCACAAGTAAATCTGTCTCCTTTTTATGTCAGTTTAAAACATTTCTCAAGCATAGCTGGTGAGAGCCAATGTCTCAATGACAAGGTTCAAGGACGGCCAAGGCATTCAGATTTTGCATGGCGGTGACAGGTTGTCTGGTGGGGGGAGGGGTTCCTGACACAGTCTGGCTTGTGCTAGAGTAAATGGTACCTCCTCATAGTATCTCTGTGTGACCATCACCTTTGGATCTTCTGCAAAATACTAATGTCCGGGCATGCTATCTCTAGAGGTTCTGACTTAGCAGATTTTAGAGACTAGTAGACTCTAGTCTCTATATGAAAAAAAAAAAACCACACACCCCACTATATAGAAGATTCTCCACCCTCTAGAGACAAGAGAATGCCCAGTCCCACTGCAGACTTGATTTGGAAAGCTCCAAACCGACCCTCTGGTCCTCAGAGCCAACAGGGCCTTCTGAGGGCGCTGACCTTGAGGCCTGAGTTCTTGCGCATCCGGAGCCGACCCATCCACATATCCGTGAGCAACATCTGGCTACATGTGTGTGCGATGAAGTCGCGGTGCTTGGCAGCCACAGCAAGCTGCAGACATGTAGCGTTGCTCCAGTTCTTCAGTTCATATGTCAGCAGTTTCATGGCCAGTTGCTCATCCTGCTTGTAGGACTGGTCGAGGAGCTCCACAGCCAGCTGGCCAAAGTCCCTGGAAGACAGAAAGCAAGGAGTTGTCTTTTGGCCATCTTGGAGACTTAGATGATGAAAGTGGGGCCCATTGGCCAAGCCACAAGAGGTGCTTACAGTGTGGTCTTGTTTCTTACACGGTCTAGTCTGTCCATTCCTTCAGTTAGCCAACATCTACTGAGCATCTACTGTGTGTTTGGTACTGTGTTTGGAACTGGGGGTGTAAATTAAATAGGACATGGTCCTGGAACTCAAGGACTCCAGTTTAAGGCTATGGATGGGGGAGGCAGACCAAAATATCAATGATCAGAATGCTGCAGGTCTTCTGTGACAGACCTCCTTTCAGATCTGAGCCTTTTCAGTCACAAATATGTGATCTTGGACAAGTTAATTAAACTCTCCCAGTCTCATTTTCTTCAGCTTTAAAATATGCATAATAAGAGGACCTACCTCTTAAGGCATTGAGAGGATGAAATAAACTCTATGTAGCTTTGTGTACCTCTGTATCTAGCACTGTATGCCACAAATGTTAATTATTCATGTCCACCCTTTGTGTGTACCATTGAGGTGACACTGCCTCCACTTAAAGGTGTAGGTAGCTCAGACCTTCTAGTATTTGGGGCCCACCTTCTCTTCTCTTCCCCTGACTACCCCATTTACTGGGCTGGCCAACCTGGAATTGTGGTTCAGCTCCTGGGAGATGTCATCGACCATGTCATTCTCAGAAGCCTCGTGAGCCATGGCTTTGCAGAGCTTACAGGCCACCAGGGCCTTGGCCATGGCCTCCTCGCCATGCTGCCAGAAGAACAGGGCCATCTTCTGTCTCTTCATCAGGACGGCCCACACCATCAGCTCATGGAAAGGGAAAGGGAAGTGGTTGATCTCAGGGTCATCCAAGTCAATGTCCACCTCTTCTTCTCGCTTCTTGGTGGTCTTTCTTCCTCGCCTCAAGGGGACATCATCCTGTAATTTTAGGGAAAAAACATAGAGGTGGAGTTAGAAGCAAATCAAATAAATTTATTAAATAGTTATTTGTTGTATGTCTACTATAGATCCTGGTCTGGGATTGGCACAGAAATGAACTAGCCTATTCCAGCTCTGATTCCAAAAGCACTCATGCCTAACTTTAAAACAAGTTATAATAAGTGCATAAGCACAGCCCTATGGGAACATGCCAGTGCTATATACTTAAATTTTTAAACAGTATTTTTTAATGGACGATTCGCTTTTGTTCCTCCCTCCTTCCCTTTCTTTCTTTCTTTCTTTCTTTCTTTCTTTCTTTCTTTCTTTCTTTCTTCTTTCTTTTTCTTTCTTTCTTTTTTTTTTCTATAGGTAAGGCTATTTGTGCCCCATGATGGACAGCATTACTCTTTTCTCTGAAAAGGACAATGACATCCTATATTTGCATAAACAACAATACCCACAAGAACAAAAGATGTGAAAGAGACAATCTATCTCCAGTTTCTACACATTTCTTAGGTGCATTTGTGAAGTATTTCTGGCCTTTGGATCTGTTGTCAGTTGTAAACACCCTGAGTAGCTTTCACTTACTGGAATTTGTATGCTTCCTTGGTTTTCAAGTTAATATTTCAAGTAGGATTTATTTTCTTGCTTGTAATGCTAATGTAACCTTACGGTGGAATTTTCAAAGCTACTGTGACTTGACCCCCAAAACTGGAAAAAATTTTACTTTCCTTATTTTAGAAACATGTACTAAACCTTACCAATTAAAAGGATATATAATAAAGAGAACGAATAATTGATATCAATAATTTAGGCAAATACTTACCTCCATTCCCAGTAGTTTCAAGGCTTTGGGCTGTTTAAAAAAAATGTTATACATGAAGTTAGATCTTTCTTTATAGAGGTAAGAAAATAATCCTATTATATCTTAACCAGATACTGGAAGAACTATTGTACCATATAGCATGTATTCATTTCACTAAATAAAACATCACAAGAGGAACCCATTTATAGGAATTCCAGGAGAGTTAGAGATTTAATGATTTTGGTGAATCACAGAAAATTAGAAATCTGGTGAGGCATAATGAGATTGTCTAAGGGTAGAGCCCATAGGTTCATAATCTCTTTTAATGGACTAAAATTTCTTCCATCTTCCCAGAACCGTGCTGCTTGGCTGACATCTCCATGACTTCAAACACTTGGGTGAGCCATGAAATGTTCAGTTAAACCATCTGATGTTTCTCAAACCTCTGAAAGACCTCTATTACCTAGAAACTTGGAATATTATTCAGACTATGTGTTCAAACGCTTCATGTCAGCCATCTCTCTATGTGGCTGTCCAGTAGAGCAAGGGTGAGTAAGGCCACAGGGTTGTGTGCTGACTGTGGCAAAAGGTGCTCAGTGACATGGAAAATGTCAGCACATACAGTAGCATCATTGGTCATGCTGGGAATGTGCAAAATAGCCACAGGCCAAGATGGGGAGAGAAGGCAACTCAGCAAATTACAGAACTTGATTTATATCTAACAAGTGGAGATACAAAATTACATCTCAGGGATCAGGAATCCCAATTCTGTGTCTTAAGTGTCACAGAATGGTTGAGTGCTATCTTGGAAGCTGTTTGGGTAAAAAATAAGGTTACAGCACTTACCATTCTTTCAAATTTTATTTGACCGTTCAGGTAGAAATAGCCTGAATCTTGCCTCTCTCCCTTTCTTTCCCTTCCAGCTTCTAAAGCAACCACCAGTTTGAAATTTGTGTGATTTTTATTTCTTATTTATCCGTTTTTGGTGTTTTTAGAGTGGTCTTCCAGCACCACCAAATACTTCCATAATCAGAAGATAAGCTTTGTTAAAAGTAAAAATCATGCCCACCACCAGCGAGACTAACAGTTTTCAATATGTGGTCCAGGAATCATGTGATCCTTTCTGGAGCTCTGTGAAGTCAAAGGTGTTTCCCTAATAGTACTAAGATGTTACTTGGTTTTGACACCGTGCTAACTTTGGCAATTATGGTGCAAAAGCAGTGGTGAGTAAAACTGCTGGGGGCCTTAGCAGGAATGAAGGCAGTGGCACCAAATTTCACTAGCTGTCTTTAGATTCCACTGTTATGCACTTGAAGTTTAAAGACAAACAAACAAAAGACCAGTTGTATTCCAGAAGTCCTTGATGAGGCCTAAAAAAATATTAACTTTATTAAATCTCTACCCTTGATACTAAAAAAATGTCTTCTTACTATTTTGAGGGATGAAATGGGAAGTATGCATAAAACACTTCTGCTACATACTGAACTATGATGGGTCATCCTGAGGACAAACATGCAGTTATTTGGATTATGGCCACATTGTTTCATGGGTGATCTACTTGAAGGAATACTGGCAGACAAACTATGGTTTATTTAGACTTGGACATTTGGCAGACATTTTTGGAAATGGCCAAAGTGGGGATGTCATTTCAAGGAAAATAATTGATGGCATTTGTTGCCAATGGCAAAATTTTTCCAAGCAGAAATTAGAAAAAATTAGATTTTTTGGAAAACTTGTATATTCTTCCCCCCATAATCTTGACAGTTTTTCAGACTTTTCAGATGAGATTGGAGATGACACTAATGAAGGTGAGTTTTTGAAATTGTTTAATGAAATTGTCAACCGTCAGAAGATCTGCATAACTCAACAAACCAGGATCGTACAATGACCAATCTACGATGTTACAATTTCCATACAAAGTGTAAGATCAATTAATGCATTTTAAAGTAGCAGAGTATGAAAAGTTCATTGAAATTATTTCAGATTTTGTGTTGCAACTAATCTTTAAGAAATTGCCAATTAAGTTTTGATGTATGTAGCATCAAAAAAGAATATAATTATTTGTAAAAAGTATTAAAATACTCTTTCCTTTATATATATGTATTTACCATATTTGTCACATATTTGTCATATATTTGTATGAAGTCAGATTTTCTTTGTATACTTCAACCAAAACATCTGGCAACACACTAAGTGCAGAAGTAGATATGAGAATCTAGCTGTCTTCCATTAAGCCAGATATTACAGAAATATGCAAAAAATGTAAAACAGTTCTACTCTTATTGCCAATTTTTGTTTTTGAAAATATAGTTATTTTTCATAAACATGTCTTTTACGTTAACATGTAATGAATGGGCTTCTTACAGTTAAAATAAATTGATATTAATCATTAATTAATAAATACTGTTAAGTCTTTAATTTCTAACATGATAATATCGATAGCTATTATCCCTAGACCAAAAACCTTGAAAGCTACGAGGTAGGTAAGATTAATTGGAATTTCATTATTATTCCCTGATTAAGGCTCACTCCCAGTGCCAGTTTCTGATTATTTATTATTTTATAGCTTCTGATTTCAATTGGAGCTAGTGAGGAAAAGAAAGGTGTGTATCACCCAATAAATTGCTTGCTTTCTTTTCTTTCTTTCTTTCTTTCTTTCTTTCTTTCTTTCTTTCTTTCTTTTCTTTCTTTTCTTTCTTTCTTCTTCTTTTTTTTTTAAACAGATTTGATGGTGGAGGGAAGAGGTGAGTGGCCCAGTTGCCTTCTTCTCTGATCTCCCCCTTGGAGATAACGAAGCCACATCCCAAATGGGTCGTGCCCTAGTCCCCCCAGGAGTCCAGAAAGGAGAATTTGCTGCAAAACTCACCCTCTTAGGGCCAAAGAGATTGTGGTAGAGCGTCCGGAAGCGCTTGCGTGTGTAGTTGCAGCGGTAAGCCCCGCCCATCAGGTACTCGATCACTAGGCCGATGTCAATCAGGCTGATTCTGTAGTCCGGGGGCAGGTTCCCCTATGACGGATGGAACGAAACACACACACACACACAAACAAATCCAAAAGACAGAGTGGTTTACTAGGGATTCTATGCCATGTGTTCTGTAACTATTTTAGAGTAAAAAAAAAAATAATTGAGAAACATATGAATGTATTATTATGCTGGTTAATTAATTCACCTTAAAATAGATCCAACCGAAACCTGGATATTCTCGCTTGGAAAGAAGACATAAGTTAAATAAGAAGATGCAGTAATCGTCGGCAATAACAGAAAATCAAAATATTTATTCAAGTCTTCAGCTGGGGAGAAAAAAACACCAGTGTAGCAGAAAGAAAGACAAGGCTTGACATGGCAAATGCTATGAGTCCGAGCCACTAGCAACTGGGTTCCCCAGGTGTCCCGTGGGCCCACCTCGCTGCTCTGCCTCTGACCCAGGCTTGTTACTACTCTCTTGTTGATCATTTACTTCCTCACACTCCCTAAATGAAGACTCCTTCCAGAAGATGATTGTTATTACCAGGGCCTGCAGCAGGTGGGATATACTTAGAGTTCCTGGATAAAACCTCTATTAACAATGAAAAAAAGGTAGCACCTTTTTCATAAAAGGAGAGTGGATGGATGCCAGCATGAGGTCATTTATGAACACCCTTGTGGTTAAAGAGAAAGAGGGTGGTATAAGAAGAGATTTTATCAAGGGAATATTAAGGAGGTTTAGGTCTTTAACTTAAAGACTGAGAGTTACAGGGTTTTAGCTGCTTGCATAGATAGATGCAAAAACGTCAAAAGGGCTCTCTATAGGGTCTAAGGAATATATTTGCTCTGCTAGGCCAAGGAGAAGTTAATTCTATTTGTGGGAAGCTCTGAGAGGGCAGTGAATTCCAAAGGGTGCGAATAATTAACTCACTGTCTGGTTTAGTTCCTTGATGCAGGAGCCCGCTCTAGGTGATGAATTGGCAAGGATACCGCACACTGTATCCTTGGATATATTTTGGAGAGGCGTGAGGGCTTTGTCTACTTTTGTCTTTAATGAAGAACCCACCCCGGATGCTGTGTGAGCTTTCTGACCCTTCACAGAAGTGGCTCATAACCGTGGTGCTGGCTCTCCAACTTCGGTGGCATCAGAATCACCTGGGGAATTTGGTGACGGTGCAAAGGACTGGCCCTTGTCCTGCTTCAATGTTTGGGCTTTTATGCTTTACTAGCTCTCCAGGTGATTTTGATATATACCAAAGTTTTGCTAAATAAGATTGTTCAGGTGGGCTCACACGGTGGAATAGGAAAATTCACAGTATATATAATCACTGCCATTGGGAAGTCACCTTAAACTGTGTTGCAAAACTGAGGGTGGGTTTTCCATTATTCTTACTCAGCTTTGCTATGGTCAACAGCATCTCTTTGAAGCGGATTCCGGGTTAGAGGTGGTCTACTGTATCCTTCCATCAAACCTGTATCTTTGTTTTATTGATCTTTGAATCCCCTTTATTGCCTTTTATAGTGACTGGTGTGAGGCAGGCATTCAGGATGTTTCCGTGAATGCCTGCAGACATTTAGGGAAATTAGTTTCACAATTTTTACTAGGGAATGAGTAAAACAGTGAAATTAATTGCTGTGGCTAGGATCCAGTCTCAGTTTCAGGGTTTTCAGTATCGGGTTGTTTGTTAGTAACACAACTAACCAGCCACAGGCAGTGAGTCATCCTATTTGGGATAGCCCCACGTCACTGTGGGAATTGGACTTGGAATACACTGATTACTCTATTGGTATTTAGAGGAACAAAGGGCGGGCAGCTAAGACACCAGCCATAGCCTAGGAGAGCCTTGTGCTACTCTTTAGACTTGCTGGCTGCCCCCGACAGTTCCTAGCCCTGCCCATCGGGTTCGACCTCTCTTTCGGCTCATTTGAGCCAGCTGAGCACAACAGGACAGTGTGAAGACTGTCACACTTGCAATGTGAAGAAGTTTGAGGCACAGATCCTTCCCATCCTTGACCTTGGCTCATCAGAATCCCATCTGAAGCGTCCCTTCATAAAAATGATCTTATTCTCCTCCCCACCATGTGCAGAATTTCACCATCTCCTCGGAGGACTAGCTCATCGATCTAACTCAATAGGCAAGTGAAGCTACCCTTGAGTTGTCAGAAAAGGCCAACTGACTTCTTTAGGCAAAGCAGGGCAAAAACATAGGAAAGGGAATCTGGAGAGTAACCTTTCACATATTGCCCTTTCCATAAACATTAAACCAAGTTTAGAAATATTATTCATGCAACTGCTTTTTTTTTTTTCCACTGTTGTGGGGCAGGTTAACAAGGCTGCAAGTTGCTATGTCAACGGGCTGTACCTGACAGTTAGGCAGGCCTCTTATTTCGAGAGTTGACGAGGCTGAGAGCCTGGACAAGCCTGGGTCGGCATGGCTGCCTCCTAACATCTGCATTTGGCTCCTACAAGGATGACCTGCAGAGGATGCCCCACATCTATTTTATTTTCCTGGGCGTTGTGAAGCAGCCAGGGTAAAGAACACTGGCTGTGAATTACCTGCCCTGAGTCTCTTTCTGTCCATGCATCATAATCAACCAGTTTTCCTAAAGGCCTCAGTTTTCTTCCCTGTAAAAGAGGTAGAACTTGAAGGCCTCTATGGTCTCTAATGCTCAAGTACCAGGATTCAGAAAAATCCCTACTGAGATTTAGCGTGATGCTATTGAAAAGGAGTCATCCAAGTCTATGAATTGGTGCCTATTTTTAATCCTGTAAGAATTTCCTAAATTTTAAAAGTGAGTAACAGCGAACCTAACACATCTATATTTTCTTTTAGGACACCTATGTGTGAACATCAGTTTGAACTCTAAGAATAAGACAGCAGTATTGCTTGAAGGCCAGTAGTGAGTGGCAATAATTATGCTTTCAGATTGTCTATAAGACTGGAGGTTATTAGGAAAGTGATAATGGTAAAGTTCAAAATACTAAAAATTTGAGAGGGGCAAAGAACACATTTTTTTGTGTGATTTTATTCATTAAGAGTCTTTAGGCTTACATACTACCAAAGAAGGTGCTGGAATATTTTTTTTTTTTGTCGGAACTTCTGTAAAGTTTGATTATTTTGAAGTGATTTGTATGTGATCTGGTCTCAAGTCAGAGAAGGGATTCCGTGAACATTCTGGGTTCTGTCCAGCTTTGAGCAGAGGCCTTGGACGAACTGGCCTGCCTTCTGTTTGACCACAAGGGGGCGATGTTCACTTGACTGAAGCCTATGACAGCATTTACCTGCCTGGACTGTTTTCTATGTGTAATAAGGGGATGTAAATGAATATAGCAGATTGAAGGATTTGGAAATCAGGAGAGAGTCAAATGCCCTTGTTAAAGTGATATCTGGAGGAGGGAGAGCTTACTTTACCACGTAATGTGTTTGAAGGAGTGATTGCATCTGTTTTTTTTTTTTTTTTTCCTCCCCCAGAGGCTTTGAAAGCAGAGACATTAAGGGAAATTAGTTTCACAATTTTTACTAGGAAGAATGGAACCCTTTTGGGGAAGAAGAAAGAAATTTCATAAAATTAATAAAATCGGATACAATTTCAGCCTCTTGTGATAACTGCGTCCTGGATGAACTCTGAAGGGGATGGCAACACTGGGGCATGTCTGATGTGCTAGGCTGACGGCCTCGGCCACCTGTGACCTTAGATGTCACAGGTGCAGAGAACAGCCCACAGTATGACCCCACAGTGGGAACAGCACTGGGCTGGACTGTGGTCCTCGCTCTGCCTCTCTGTGACCCTGGGCAGATCACTACCTTTCTCTTTACCTCAATTCACACTCAAGACAGGCACTTTGGACAGAGTTACTTCAAAATTCATGCCTTTTTCTAGAGCGCCAGTTGTCTGTCCACTATCTGGCAGGCGGCTCTCATTTCTATGCTGTCTGGTCCCTGGGCAAAGGTTGTTGTCCGGAGCTCGCAGGGTTGGAGTAGTTTCCTCTCATCACCTCTGAAATATGGTTAGGGGAGCCGAGGGCTCAGAGACAGGGATGGTAAAGGGCTAGACAGGGATGGTGTGGTGCTCATCACATCCACCTCCTTTGGAAAAAGCAGAGAAAGTGAACAGCACCTCGCATACCCCAGGTAATATCCAGAAATCTTCTGGAGGAGTCTTCCTTTGCTTGGGTGCTTTTCAAATAGGAAGCCAAAAATAACACTGGAGTAATTTCTGTTATTCTTTCCTCCGTCTTTCGGACATTGCTTTGGTAATCGGTAATGCCTGAACACTTATGTCCCATTTCATGCCTCAAGAACATATGGCAAGCCATGTGACTCAAACAATTCAATCCACAGGGTAAAACAGAGAAGCATGGCACTCTTGGTAGGTACAGTCTGACAATGTGAAAACGTTGTCTCCTTTCCTCGTGCCATGAGCCAGTACTCTGAAGCTGAGTTTTAATCCATGCCATCCTAAAGATGACTTTGAATTAAAAGCGTAGTTTAAATGTATGTATTAGATCTGCTCTTCTAAATATATTCCTTTTCAGGAGTCAGCTCATGGTATCATTATCAGATCTCAGCTGTGTAGGGAAACACATTTCATGGAAACTTACAACAAGCCTTCCAGACAAGATTGTTTCCTTCTGATGTATGTAAGGTGTAAAACGATTGCTGGTTGTTAGGTTTACCATGGAAGGGTGGGGAAAAGACTATTCTGGTGGAAGTTCCTGGAAAAGAGGACATTCCCTCAATGTCTGCCATGGTTATAGACAAGGCAATCTTTTAAGAAATAAAAATTCTTTTGCAAATCTGCATGAATTTGGCAGATGGGATTATGAAAATGTCCTTTCTTTATCTAAAGAGTGTCTGAAATGCTTCCCTCTCCACCCTTCATTCTACAAAGCTCTGGGTCTTACTTCCCATATGAATGAATTTTAAACTATCATAATTTGACAACTATTTCTATATAGTACTCAAATATCACCCTTCCTTAGTGGGGAATGATAGTACAGGTAATCTGAAGTATTAGCACATTTAAGTTAAGAAAGAAAAACTAGTACTTTAAAACATATAGAGGCACAAATCGAGCAGACAGTTAGCTTCTAAAAATGGCAAGTTAGATTTCACGGAAAAGCAGACAGACTGGGGCCACTCTGGATTAATGTAGCATTGGTGCATCCAATGGATTTATGCAAGAAAGCAGTTCAGGGAATTGGGTTGGCCTATATCATTTAAAATTTCTGATTAATGCTGTATAACCAACTTTTTACCTCACTGCTCCTCAATAATTTGAGATTCAGTTCTCCAAATTCAGCTGTTTGATTTCAAAGGAGAGTTGGACTTGGAAATACCATGCTGTTAATGTGGGACTGTCTAGTGATTCCTAAATGCATTCCCTGGGTTCCTAAGAGTTACTTGTATTCAATTTTACAGACATATCATCAAACACTATGTTTAAGATTCAGAACTATGTTCTTAATGTAGGAGTAGCATTTCATACCAGGGTTTATCACCACTGGTTAATATTTTTTTTTTTTTGTCACAGATCACATCAATCAATATGTAACGTAAAGTCCTATAATCATAGAGCACAAAGCACATGCTAATTATCAAGTCGCTTAATTTTGAAAATTGCTTAAACTGTCCAAGATTTTTCTTAGCATTTTAAACCTAGCTTTTGTAGACTTTTGTATATCGCATTGGTCTCAATTGCTGGAAGTCATCTGGAACCATCTGAGGAAGATGTAACCAATATTAAGTTCTCTTAAGAAGACACAGAGACCTCTCATCTTTAGCTTCCTTCTTCCATATAACATGTGGCTCCAGTGGTTATACCTTCTTGCTGTCCAAGTCAGGGGCTTATCTTTATCAAAGAAGTAACTGGAAGTCTGCTTTTCCTATTCCTCTTTCTTCCCAAGGGAAGAAACTAAACATAGGCTGGCTGTTTCTCCTCACCTTATTGGGAGTCTCTTTTCCCAGGTAAAAGGACAAATGGTTCCTAAGCCAGCTCAGAAACTATCCTGGATCATTTGTGATCACTTTCTCCAGTCACTAAATCAGTACGTAAATGAATCCTTACATGTTTTTGCTCTAATATTTGGATCACACTTGAAAGAAAAATAAGCCCACTCCTAATACTCCTTCCTCCCACATCCTTACCATGCCATTCTTTCTTGTTAGTGTATATTACTTTTGAAGTACATCTTTAGTCAAGAAGTTTAAAAAAAACAACCCTATCTTAAAAATACATGCCTTCTAATGCAAGTGATACAAGCAAATATAAGAGGCAGTGAACAGGATTTCAGAAGGGAGATGTTGCAAAGCAGAGCCCTACAAGGAAAAGAACCTTGTAGGAGGGATTTTGATCATTTACACTCAATGAAATCTAACTGCAAAAAATCCCTTTGAAAATCAGGCAAGATATTGAGAAACTGGGGGGTGGAGGTGAATCAGTGACTCTATTTGAAGTCTCAGATTAGCCAATGGCTGAGATTGAAGGATGTAGCTGTCTCTTCAGAAAGTCTCATAGTTCCTGCAGTGACATAGTGTAGCTCAAGGTGATGGGGGAGATAATATCTTATTTATTATTTAAAAACTCTGTTGTATACAAGCAACAAATACCTTGGCAAAAAATATGTTAGATGAGTATGCTTACTCTTTCTAGATACTTCCCCCTCTTTAGTTTCTAGGCAATTCTAAGCCATGATAAATGGCCCAAAGTTAGAAGACTTGAGGGTAAGAAGAGTGGCTCTGGTGAGTGCAGGTGTGCTTATGGCTCGAAAGGGGGCAAATCGGGAAAAGGTGTGATCTTGGTAAAATGGTGATTGGGTTGGAAGTACAGATGGCACAGCATCTAAGGCTTCATCCACTCACCCAGATGAAAAAAAGCCTTTAGTAAGATCATGTAGAGATGAGAGGAAGGTTCCTAAGAGCCAGCAGAAGGTTTTTTTGTATGTTTTTCGGAGCTTTTATCCATTACTAGCAAAGGTCTAGCTGGTTAATAGAACATTCTAAGCAGCCCCAGGACCTTTACTTGGTCTTTCAAGGGAAAAATTAAAAAGTGGCTACAGAATACCTGGGGGAAGTTCTAGACAATGACTCCATATGAGATGAAGGAATTGTACTCTATTTTTGACCTTACTTTGTAGCTATCTCTGAGTATATGCTACGGGCTTTGGTGAAGAATTGCTACCGTCTGGTGGGTGGGTGTGCCTACATGTGTTGTAGGGGTGGGAAAAGTGCCCCCATCTATTTCCTCCTTTGGAGCTAAAACAACAGTCTCTGGGAATGCTGTCAAAGGTTCAGAATGAAGTTACCTCTGAGAGAGACTGAATGGGGCAAAAGAACCAACAGTTGGCTAGGATTAAACATACTTCCTTGCACCTCACTCTTCTCATCTATAAGTGGGAATCACACTGCATAATAATAATTTTAAAAATACTAATTCTACTTCATAGAATTATCATGAAGATGAAATGAACTGAGATGTACAGAAAGCTTAGGTTAGTGCCATGCACCTGGTCATCCTGGTCATCACTAAAGGTTTGGTACTATTTTGTTGCTGTTAAAAAAGGATCTGAGTTTGAATTCCACCTCTTCCCTAAGCATTATTAATACAGTTCTCACCTCCTTACATTTCAGCCTCGGGATCTGTAACATAGGAATAATTCTCCTTGATCCAAACCTCCTGGCTTTTAATTTTTATTTATTTTTTACCCCATTGGGTTAGATGATAAACGTGAAAAAATATACTGGAAAAAATAAAGTGTTAGAAGAATAGAAGGCACATGTGTGTTTTAGTCTCTGATTCTCCAAGACGTTTTGAGCTATGTTTCCTTCGCTCCGTGTAATGTTAGAAGCGACAGTGACGCGTGGCATCAGGAGCTGGTGCATGAAAATACCTCCTCTGGTTAGTCAGACAACATGGAAAACCAACTCCCCAAACAGTGAGGGGCATATGGAAGAAAACAGGCAATGGCATAAATCCACACAGCATGGGGCAAAGCTATCCAAAAACATTAGGAATTGTGCTCTCCAAAAACATTGTGTCCAATGAAAGCATCTAAAACCACAGCTGCATTGTAAGCAGAGATGTCATCGTTAAAAGGCAACACACACACGCTGCGTCCTGAAATGAGGGGTCTCGCGGGGACAGGAACTCGCTGGCAGCTCATGCAAAACAGAGGCGCTTTCTAATTACAGGAAGCAGTCAAGACAGGGCCTCCGACCTGCAGTCGAGAGGGTTCTTACCTTTTTGACATCCCTGACCAAGTGGTACAATGTATTTGAGGGCCCATGTCTCTGAAAACAATAAAGAAGAATCAAATGGTTTTGCTGGTCAGGGGCTCTCATTGGTAAGGCAGGAAGGATCTGGAAGGAAGGGTTCTGGCCAGTGGAGGGGGTGCAGTTCTTTAAGATGAACCTTGTTCTAGTTGCTCAGTTGTACCTGTCTTTTCTAAACAAACACGCTGGCAGATTTTTGGATTGTGGTTCCTCAAGAAAAAGTGTTTGAGGTTCTAGGTTCAAACTTTATAAAGGAGCTTGTCAACTCTGTTGACAACTGGGCCAAAAGATCATTTAAGGGGTTAGTTTTGAGGCAGGGGAGAGACAAAAAGGCCAATTTACAGCACTGGAAATACACTTTGGCACACTGCTGATCACAACTTGTTTATTACCCAGAATGACTGAGAAATTGTCCAAAATGGGTTGGCAAATTTTTCTATAAATGGCCAAAGAGTCAATCTTTTAGACTTTTGGGTCATACAGTTTTCATTACAACTGCTCGACTCTGCCATTATGCAAAAGCAGGCAGAGGCAATATGTAAACAAATGAACCTGCCCGTGTTTCAATAAAACTTTACTTATAAACACCAAAAGAGAATCAAATTTCATATAATTTTAATATGTCACAAAATATTCTTCTAGTGATTCCTTCGATCATTAAAAAATGTTTTACAAACACTTTTAGCTTGCAGGCCATTAAAAAACAGGCAGTGGGCTGGATTTGACTCTTGGGTAGCAGTTTGCTCAAATTTAGTCAAAAGAAAAAGCCACAGGATCTTTGTGGGAAAAGAGAGGCTAATATGAAGTGACGTACCATCCTGTTGTTTTTCAGGAATAGGAATGCTTGATAAAATACAGGATGCCCAGTGCAATTTGACCTTCAGATACATAAGAAATAATTTTTAGTATAAATATATCCTAAATGTTTCATGGGACATGCTCATTTTAGAAATTACTCACTGGCTACTTGGAATTCACGTTTAGCTGGGCATCTTATATTTTTATTTGCAAAATCTGGTGCTCCTACTGGAGAATCTCAAACAGTGATGGCAAATCCTTCAGCGCTGTGGGAACATATTCAGGTATGGAGATAATTCCTGTGTATTTCCTCAGCTATCTGCCCATTCTTGCAACATACTTCTCAGAATTCTTTTTCCTCTGAGAAATGCAGTCTGATATAGGGATTAAACACACAGACTCCAGGATCAGAATGCCTGGCTCCCCACCTGGCTCTGTTGCCTACCGGCTTTGGCCATGTGCAAGCTCCTTATTATTACTGAGGCTATTCAAAGTCCCATAATTCTTCTTGACAGAGGACTCCAGTTGATTTAGGTGATGAAGTCTATTGGCCTTTCTTATAGAATTTTCCTACTGACTTCTTTCCAATCATTGGAATAAATATATTACCTTGATTCTCTAACTGATATGCAAGGAATTAAACTGTATTTTATTTCATTTATTTTCCTGAAAACCCCATTATTCTTTTTTTTCTCTAGTTTTGTTAATAAATAATTGAATAGGACATTGTGTAAGTTGAGGTGTAAAATGAGATTTGTTTATCACAATAACGTTAGTTAACACATCCTTCACTTAACATAATTACAATTTTGTTGTTGTTATGGTGAGGACATTAAAGCTCTAATCTAATGGCAACTTTCAATTATACATTATAGTGTTGTTAACTATAGTCTTCATGCTGTAGGTTAGATCCCTGGAGTTTATTCATCCTGTAACTGAAAGTTTATACTCTTTGACTAGAATCTCCCATTTTTCCCACCCCTCAGCCCCAAATATTTCGAGGATCCTCCACATTGTATTTTTATATCTGGCTCCCTTTTCAAATATTAGTTGACCTTATACATATGTGTTTATTGCTGGGCTTTCAATTCTGTTCTGTTGGTGTTTGTGTCTATTTTTATGCCAGTACCATACTGTCTTGATTACCATAGCTTTGTGAAATAGTTTGAAATCAGGAAAGGTGATGCTTCTACCTTTGTTGTTTCTTAAGATTGCTTTGGATATTCAGGGTCCTTTTTGACTCTATGTGAATTTTAGCTTTATCTATTTCCATGAAAAAGTGCCATTGGCATTTTAAAAGGGATTGCATTGAATCTATAAAAGGCTTTGGGTGATATGGTCATCTTAACAATATCAATACTTCTAATCCATGAATGTGGGCTATCTGTCCACTTATATCTTCTTTAATTTCTTTAATCAATGTCTTATGATTTTTGCTTAATAAATCTTGTACTTCTTGGTAAAATTTATCCCTAAGTGTTTTATAATTTTTGATGCTATTCCAAATGGCATTGTTTTATTCAGATAGTCTACTGTTAGTGTATGGACATGCAACTGCCTTTTGTATGTTGATTTCATATCATGAAACTCTACTGGATCCATTTATTAGTTCTAACAGGTTTTTTGTTTGTTTGTTTTTGTTTGTTTTTGTTTTGTGTGTGTGTGTGTGTGTGTGTGTGTGTGTAAAGTCTTAGGGATTTTCTATATACCAGATAAGGTTGTCAGCAAAGACCAGCTTACTTCTTCCTTTCCAAATTGGATGCTTGTTTTTCCCTGTCTCCCTCCCTATTGAGAGGATATGAATTTGTCTCTCATTCTACTAATGTTATGTTCATTTATTGATTTCCACAGATTGAACCATCCTTGCATTTAGGGGTGGAATCCCATTTGGTCATGGTGTATGATCTTTTTAATGGGTTGTTGAGATTATCAAGATATCAAGATTGAGAAATCTTGTACCTATAGTCATCAGGGAGATTGGCTTATAGTTTTATTTTCTTGTAGTGTGTTTATCTGGCTTTAGTGTGAGTACAACTTTGGCCACTTAAAATAGTTTTGGGAGTATTGCCCCCTCTTCAAATTTTTTGAAAAGTTGGACAAGAATTGAGGATAATTACTTAAATATTTGGTAGAATTCATCTGTGAATTCTATCCACCTACTCCTGGATTTTTCTTTGTTGGGAGGTTTTTGATTACTAATTCAATCTCCTTACTTGTTATTGGTCTGTTCAAATTTTTCTATTTCTTCATGATTCACATTTGGTTAGTTGCATGTTTCTGAAAATTTATCCATTTCTCCTATAGCTAATTATTGATCTTTTGGTGAGGATAGAAACTGGGGCCTCCTACTCTATTATTTCAGTCTATTATTCTTGCTGAAAGTGTCACTGTGAAAAACCAAGAAAATTTGCAGAGAAAACAGAAATCTGGAGCTACTCTGCTAACCTATCTTCTAGTTCCAGCAGCAAGAACAAGATAGAGCCAGTGTGGTACCACCTAATACCCACTAAGGCTGGGGAGAGGTTAATAAACTCCATCTCATTAGAGCTGTGGGTGGTGGGACAGAGAAGCATTGTGACAAATGAAAGGAAGAATAACCTCTAAGACAGAAGTGTTGGTTCAGTACTGGCTTTCTTCTTTACTTAGGAGTTTTGTGACCTTGAATGAACCAATTCAATTCTTGGCCTTAGTTTTCTAATCTGTAAAACGGAGGAAAACAATACCTACTCTTTCTTTCAATATTCCAAGTAAAAATTTATTGATCTCATATGTGAATTATATAAAAAATATGTATATACAGAATACTTTACATATTTAATACTGCTTCTAATGTATCATAGGCATTACTTCCCCAAAATGTTAATCACGGCTGGATTGAAAGAATATTTGGGAAATGTGGCAAAGTTGTTTATGTAAGTATACCACATTATAAGTCTACTGGAGATCCAAAGGGATTTGCCTTTGTGGGATTTGAAAAAATAAGCAGCAAAAGCTATTGAGGTAGGTGCAGAACCTTTGGGAAGCAAGGTTTTTTTTAACCTTCCTGAATTGTACTCTCCAAGCATCCTGTTCCCTCTTGAGGTTTCCATATCTACTCTTTAAACTTTATTGGATATTAGCATTAGCTCGACCAATGTACTTAACTCACCAAATACTATAAACAACTTCATAAATAGTGGTTTTTCTTTACACTTACTCTTTGGTATCCCTATTAAATGAATTAGCAAATTGTTACAAAACAACACAAGAAATATTTTTGGGTAACTCCAAACAAGGGGTATTTTATATTTTATTCCACTATAGAGGAAAAGGAATGAATGTCATAGCTCTGGGGGTAACAAGATGGTGCAGGATAGTTAATCGGTTTCCTTTGAATTAAATCAATTCTCCTCTGCTGGTTGCTTCAAATACCCTCTGGGCTTAGAGCATAAACTGAGTTCTAATTTTCAGAACTGTGTGGTTTTGTGTAAGAATCTGAGAATGTTAGCTTTTGGTGTGATCATATAACTTTCTGCCTTAGATGCTGACAACTGAGCAGTTAAAACAAGTGGAATCTTGGTGATTTGACATTGTTGTCTACAGGTCTAAGGGAGCATTTGTGAAAAATGATCCATGCATTTGGAGAGGAGGGAAGAGACTCACAGGCATGTTGGGGGCAGGAGAAGGTAAAACAAAAAAAACACAGAGAAAATAAAAAGTGCCTTAGCTTGGTCCTACCGTATTGTACAATTCCTCTAGTCTGGAGATGGTGAGAAAACGGTGCATGCTTACTCCATTCTCTATGAGTAATTTCACAAAATCCACTCTGTCCAGAACTAGGGCATCCAACATGGCTTGCTCCAAAGACCCCACCTGCAAATCAAGTCACTGAGTTAGTCTGCCCCAGATTCTAGGGATGCAGTTCCTTGGTGTTCACCTCAACAGTTTAGAAATGGATGCCTTTGCCATCTGATAAACCTTCAGCATTCCAAGAACATGCTAACAACTCCACTTTTAGGACAGCCACAATCTCTCTTGTGTTTTTGGGCCTGTATTTGCAAATAGAATTCAAAGGTTTCTAGTTCTAAAAGCTATTTCCTCCTTGACTCTTTTGAGAAGTCAAAATAAGAGTCTGAGAAGATGCCGGATATACAAGGATTATCCTTGTGTTCTCTGACCAAACTTCTGCAATAGTAGTGGAGTGCCAAAGTGGATGCTTAGCTGTCCTCCCTTTCATCTTCTCAAGGCTCTGAATTAGACCCCTGGCTACCTTGAAAATAGAGACCCTAGTGAACAGATCAGAAAGTAGGCCCTTCTTTATTTTAATTGTTAGATTACCTTGCCTCTGTCTCACCCATTTCTATGCAGAGACTCAGCAACTATTTAGATCCTTTGGTCTGTTTACCAGGGTTTTATTTAATTCATTTCACAAATATTTCCCAGTGTCCAGACTCCTTGACAAATCTTTCCACACTAGCAATCCACTCGCAGCACTAAATAAAGACAGGGGCTTAACCGTAGGTAGAAGCTGTCTGGGGGGAAAGAAAGAAAGGGTTAAATGAGATCTTTCCATGAGGGTATTGCCCTCCAGTTATTCCAGCACAGAAATCAGATTTCAGACTGCTGGCTGCCTCCTAGGGACACACACATAAACCACCCAAGAGTCAATTTTCCAAGTTTTTATTTTTGGTAGTGTCAATTGAGGGAAACAAACCAAGAACAGTTATATAAAGCTTTGTTTCCCTCTGTGTTGTTCTTGGGAATAGGGAGGACCTGTGCTCAGCCACCAGGACCAGATGGTACCTGCATGTGGAAGCCTGCTAATTCTGCGTCCTGAGGTATGACCAAGCCATACGCTAGCGTGGGGCACCGCCACTCAGAGCAACAACCTCAAAGACAACCAGAAACAAACTGCCAGTTCCATTCCTTCCTTCACTTGAATTAATACAGTCTTGTCTTATATATATTTTTTCAGATGTGTGAAAGAAACAGCATCATGTGCAGCTGAAAATTGCCATCAAAGGCCACTCAGAGGTGGGAAGTGTCTGGAATGTTTGCAGTTGTGCTTTGTCCCGTCTTCAACCAGGTGGCAGTGTTTTCCTAAATATGAGAAGGGCTGAACAAGGAGATGGCTACAAGGGATCATTTCCATCCTGGAAAAGAGGCAGCAGTTTCCTGAGCTGCTTTCAGAGACTTCTTAGGCAAATACCCTTGCCCAGGCAAGTGGGCTTTTCCCAGGGTGGTGACATATACTCTACCGGCCACTGCTGCCCATAAATAAAGATCTGGCTGCGAGCGATGTCCACTCTGTTCCAGGCTAGAGCTAAGCTCAGCTGGTCTGGCGCGGAGGCATTTGCTCCTGTGTATAGACAAGTAGGAGAAAAAAGTGGGAGACAGAAAGCAACGATCAGTTATTATACCAAGAAGACCTACTCCCCTACTCTCCCATCAACCCCCTTCTTCCTGAAGAGTAGACACAGCTGGACAGCTGGGTTTCTCAGACGTGGCACTATTGGCATTTGGGGCAGGATAATTCTTTACTCTTGGGGGTCGTTCTGTACATTTTAGAGTATTTAGCAGCATCCCTGAATTCAACCCAGTAGATGCCAATGACAGACCCCACTCAGGTCATGACCATCCAGAATGTCTCCAGATATTACCAAATGGTTCCAGGCGGAAGGGAAGAGATAAAACCAGCTCAGTGAAGACCCACTGCTCAACAGCATTGCTAGTCTGAAGCAGCAGCAGCATCTGGGCACTTGTTAGGATTGCAGACCCATAGGCCCCACTCTAGAGCTACTAAATCAGAATCTATATTTTAACAAGATCTCAGATGATTCATACACACATTCAAGTTTGAGAAGCAGTGCTCTGTAACATGTTTTGTTTCTGCTGGTCAATCACTGGTGCAAAGCATCCTTCAAATTGTATATTACATGGTGCTATGCCCTCATCACCTCATGGGCTGGCTCTGCCGCTCTACTGACAAAGAGTTAAGATCTTTTTTTTTTTTTTAATTTTATTTATTTATTCATGAGAGACAGAGATTGGGAGAGAGGCAGAGACACAGGCAGAGGAAGAAGCAGGCTCCATGCAGGGAGCCCAAAGTGGGACTCGATCCTGGGTCTCCAGGATCAGGCCCTGGGCTGAAGGCAGCGCTAAACCGCTGAGCCACTGGCGCTGCCCAGAGTTAAGATCTTTTAAGAGAAAGGCAAACAAGTGGCTTAGGTTTTCTTTGGTTTGTGGGCAGAAGCCACTGGAATACATTTTCAGTTTCTCCTTCTTCTCTAGACTCTGTGGCTAGATCTGTGCTGTCCACCTGTGGTTATTTAAATCTAAATTAAATAAAATTAAATAAAACAAAAACTTTATTTATTATTTAAAAAAAAAACAAAAACTTTAATTCCTCAGGCACACTGGCCACATTTCAAATGCTCAGTAGCCATATGTGGCTGGCAGCCTTTGAGTTGGGGAGTATAGATTTAGAACAGTTCCATCATCACAGAAAGTTCTATTGGAACAGTGCTGGTCTAGTAGCAATGCATGTGCTGATCAATGATCGATGCATCCTGTCAATAAATGCAACCCACCAAGCAGCTGGGTGTGAGGCTGAGAATGACAGGTGGAGAGAACACTGGGCCCTGAGTCTGCCATTTTGCAGCTGCGTGACTTTGGACCTCTCTCTATTACTGCTCTATCATCTTTTGAAATGGGGACAGTAAGAATTGTCCTGTTTACTGGCTGGGATATGAGACTAGAATGAGATCATATAAATGAATTCACATGTGAACAGGGTTTTGCAGTTAACACCCTTGTTACCCTGACCAGGAGCCATCCCTAAATATTTGCCTGTCTTCATGCTGCTAGATGTCCTACCAGCAGGGGAGTGGGGTACAGAGACAGCATTCTTACCTGCCTCAGATTTTTTGGACATCTAGTATGTGCTAGGCAAAATATTAGGCATTTGCACATATTATATGTAATGTCCCAAATAATCCTGGGGAATGGATATTATTGTGTCCGTTTGACAGATGACCATACTGAGGTTCAGAGAGATTAAAAACCAAATCGCTATAACAGAAGGTAAACAGGGGAAGCATTTATCATGACAGGGGTGAGATTCAGCCCCAGTGAGTTTTTCCTTCATTCTATCTCTGCTAATTCTGATGTTTGTCAGGGAAGGAGGGATAGTAAATGCTAGGACTGCCCATTTTTCTGGATTTTTTGGCTGGAGGCTCGGAACCACGAGCTGCAGATAGGGTTGCTGGTGATGAAGCTGTACCAATGATTCGCAAAGTCTGTTGCCCATGACTGAGAAGCTTTTAAAACATCCATAGACCCAGATTGCACCCCCAAACAACTACATCCCTCTGCTTGGTGTGGGAGCCAGGCTCTGATAATTTTTAAGATCTTCAGGTGTTTTCAATGTGCCCAGAGCATGATTCTGTCTTCTGCCTCCCCTTGCCTCTTCCCTTTCCACTCTGAGATATTAAAGTTAAGAATGAGGTGAGCAAAATGCTCTCTAGACAGCACCTCTCCAATTTGGGCATGCATAAGAATAACCTGGAGAGCTTTTTATCTTTTTATTTTAAAATTTTTATCTATTTGAGAGAGAGAAAGAGCATGCACAAACAGGTTAGAATGAGAAGCAGACTCCCCACTGAGCAGGGAGCCCAACTCGGAACTCAATCCCAGTACCCCAAGATTATGACCTGAGCCGAAGGCAGACACTTAACCAACTGAGCCATGCAGTGCCCCTGGAGAGCTTTTAAAAACACATTCTTGAGCCCCAACTCCAGAGAATCAAATTTATTAAGTCTGGTATGGGACTTGAGTTTCTGCATCTCTAATAGGCTCACAGGTGGTGCTGATGCTAATAATCTGAGACCTTCATTTGAATAACAAAGGGCCTAGAGAGCTTTGTGCCACTTTCTCCTTACAGGTCAAAGGGTGATTTTTGATTCTGGTGTCTACACATTGATGGGTTCCATATAAATCACATACTAGTAGTGAATTAATTAGTGTTTGGGATGATAAATATTAATTCAGTTTACACAGGGAGTTTTCTATTAAGCTATTTATCACCTCAAGTGATATCAGAAACTGCAAATTAATACCAGGGTAATGGATGTAAACAAATGATAAATAGGAACATGTCAAAAAGTACAGTCATCATTCTGAAGGAAAGAAAGTGAAGGCTCATTGGGAATGCATTTGAAAAGGTAGAACCTTATACTTTCCTTTGGTTCCCTAGAGGCTCTGTTGGTCATTGCTGACCTGCTGTAATAGTTTAATCATTCCCTTTGCCATTTGAATGACACAAATTTGTATGTCACCCAGTCAATAGTAGCAGCACAAATCTGAACAAGAGGACATAGGAGGAAGCAGCTATTGGGGTCAATGTGAGTTACCTGAACGTAATTACATAAGTGTCAAGTGAAAGCACAAAGCCAATGAGTCTTGACTTTTCAAAAATTGAAAATACATCACTCAAAAATGATCCTCGGTGACAGTTTGGATCAGAGGTTTTCAAGTAGGCTGTCCAACCATCCCAGCTGCCCAGGATAGTTACTCTGTTAGCACTGAAATGTCCACATCCTGGGGCACCTGGCAGTCCTGCACAAACCTGGATAGCTGTGCCACATGCTCAGTTTGCATGCTGGAATTGCCTGAAGGGCTTGAAATATACTTGTGGTTGGGAGCCATCTCAGAGGTTCTGGTTTCATTGGTCCTGGGCATTGCAGTTTTTAAAAGCTCCCTGAGAGCTTCTAAGAACAAGACATCCTTAACCTCATTTTCACATTAGAATCATAAAGACAAGGTGAAGAGTCTTGAGTCCAGATAATATATATGCATTCGCTTATTCACTTGTTTATTCATTTATTTACACATTTAAAAAATTCAGATTTATGCCTTCTCTTATGGCAGGCACTGCCAGTATGAGGGCCAACATGTGTAAGGCAGTCCTTTGTCCCAAGATTCTTACATTCTAGAGGAAGAGCCAGGTCTGTAATTAAATACACCATTTCATGCAGTCATTCATTTATCTGCTCAACAGATATTGAATACCTTCTATGCCAGGAACTATTTTCAACACTGAACATCCAATGGTGAGTGAGATAGCTAAGGTCACCCTGTGCACAGAGCTTACTACTTTCTTCTAAACACTCAAAGTGAAGGAATTATGAAACTAAGAAATTGTGTACTTTCTGATTGTGTAAGTGCTATGAAGGAGTAGGGTCATTCCCAAGAAACATGGGACCTATGTCTATAGGAACAATTTGAGTCACTCCAGCTCAATGTGGCAGCACCATTTTGGTTACCCAGTCTCACTTGACCTAGTCAGCTGGCGTGATCTGCCTGCCACGTTGCCCTCCTGAGACCAAGGCTGGATATGAAGCCATTGGATAACCTCTAGGTACAAGTCTGGGTGTCCTTTAGGGCATCTAGTTGGCCCTGTGAGGGAAATAGAGGGTTGGAACATACCCTGAAGTATTGACATGGGTCTGGGGTCCATGAAGTTCCTGGTTTGGGCTAACGGTACACTACCCACATGCCACTGTGGCCCTGGATGATGCCAGATGCCAAGTGGGCATGGAGAAGGCCTTTTAAAGCACTGGTATATTGGGGGTACTAATAATAATCTAGGTGATGATAGAGCTGCTGTTAGGATGAATGAACAGGAGACTTCTCTGAGAGTAGCACTTGAACGTGGGGGGGAGGGGGACCTAAATGATTAGAAAAAGACATCATGTGAAGAACTGGGCAGGGAGTGGGGGTTTGGGGGGAATTCTAGGAAGAGGGAGCATCAAATATTAAGGCCCTGATGTGGGAATGAATACAAGTAGGTATAAGATATAAAAAATATGGTTTTAAGATTTCCTCTTTCTGCAGGTCAGGGAAGATTTAAGTGCATATATAATGGTTTTAAGGGAGAGATTAGTTCACTAGAGAAATGAGATGAAGAAAGGCATTGTGGCAAAAGGAACAACCTATGCAGATTGGGTGGGTTGAATAGCCCTGTGAATTTGGGAAATTCATGGGAAGACACTGAGGGAGATTCAGTACTTGAGGTATATGTGAAAAGAAGCAGAGAGAGATGAAACCAGAATGGGAGGACTTGTGCATGATGTTGGAGGAGCTTTCCTTTATTCTGAAGACAGAAGGAAACCATTGGAAAACCTTATTTCAGAAATAATTTAGTCAGATCCATGTCTTAGAAAAATTCCTTGGGCAGCAGTGTGAAGGATAGATTGGAAGGGACATTGGACTGAGGGAGAAAGAGCAATAAGGAAAGTTTTGCAATATTCTAGGAAAGGGATAATGATCTAAAGGAGTTGCTTGGACAAGGGATATTTAGAAAGCACGATTGGTAGCTTTGGGTAAGATATTTGAAGTGGGGAGCAAGAGAAGTTAAAAGTAGTCCTCTAATCTCTAACTTGGGAGCCCAGATATAGAATGACCAAATGAGATTTGCAAGTGCAAGATAAAAAAAAGGGGGGGACGACAAAATTGCATTCTTGGATAAGGGTTAGGTCTGTAAACAGATGTGGAAAATATTAGCATTAAGGTGATAAGAAGAGAGGAGAGGATGGATCATTGAATAGCACCAATATTTAAAGTCTATGAAAGTAAGGCAAATCTTTAGAAAGAAATCACACACACACACACACACACACACACACACACACACACACAACAGAGAGAATCTGGAGATCATGATGCCCTAAACTATGGGAAGGGAAAATTCAAAGAATAAGGGGGTGATCAGTAGGATTAAAACTGCAAAGAGGGCAAGTAAAAAAGATAGACTTTTAAAAAATATTTATCTATTTATTTTAGAGAGCATGGAGGCAGGGGAGGGGCAGAGGCAAGAGCGAGAGAGAGACTCTCAAGCTCCCACTGAATGTGGAGCCCAACACAGAACTTGATCTCAAGACCCTGAGATCATGACCTGAACCAAAATCAAGAGTTGGATACTTAACTGACTCAGCTATCCTGGTGCTCCATTGGCCTTCCTTCTTCACAACTCTTTTTACTACAAGGCACCACTCAAGTGTCTATTGGTTTATTACTTATTTCCTTCTCCAGAAGGTAAACCTTGAGAGGCCAGGGGGTTAGTCTACTTTATTCACTATTGTATTCTTAGACTCTAGAACAGTGCTTGATACATAATAGGTACTTAGTAACCATTTGTTGAATGAATGACTGAACTTCAAAATGTGCATTGGATTTGGCAATTAAGAAGTCTTTGATGATATTAGCATGTGCAACTTTAGTAGAGCATGGAGACAGAAGCATATCTGCAATCTCTTCCCTCAAGGAAAATGCAATCTAATAAGAATGGATGTGGGATGAGATAAAGGGAGAGCTGTGACAAGTATACAAATGACGATATCAAAGAGCAAAGTGGTAAGAGGCTGTATGCGTGGAAGCTCAGAGCACTCCCTTGTCAGTTAAGTCACTTTGAGGAGGAAGTCGAATTTGATTATAGAAGAGAAGGATGGTGGAGATTTGAACAAATGGAATGTGTGGTAGGCTGGATAATGCCCCCAACTCTCAAAAAGATGTGCACGTCCTGGATCCTGGGAACCAGTGAAGATGTTACTTAATATGGCAAAGGGATGTCAAAGACACAATTAAAGTGAAGAATTTTGAGATGAGGATATACTGGCTTATCTGGTGGGCTCAATGCAATATAATCACAAGGGTCCTTAGAAGGGGGAGGCAAGGGACTCCAAGTAGTGGTAGGACATGTGAAGATGAAAGCATCAGTTGGACCAATGCAAGAAAGGAGCCCAAGTCAAGGAATGTGGGCAACCTCCAGAAGCTGAAAAAGGCAAGGAAGTGATTCTCCCCTGAAACTCTCAGAAGGAACATAACCCAGCTGATCCCTTAATTTTAGGCTTCCAGCCTCCAAAATGATAAGAGAATGAATTTTTGTTCTTTTAAGCCATTAAGTGTGTGGTAATTTATTATGATAGTAAAATACAACTAACACTACTAGCCAATAGTAAAAATACTATTGTAGGTAAACCATCAAGATAAGAAGGTAAAATGGAGTTAATGGACCAAGAATACTTCATACGTTGGCTGTAGTGCAGAGCAGGATTCTCAAACTTCAATGTATGTGTGATTCATCTGGGAATCTTGCTTCAGCAGTCACTCTGATTTGGCTGGTCTGGAGTGGGACTCCTAATTCTATTTCTTTAGACAGCACTCATTACCACTGTGAGCAATGATGAATGTTGTTTGCATACTTTCTCTTCCTCTTCTCTCCTGAGAAGCTTCCACCATTGAACTTTAGAATATACCATTACATGTTTAGTGTTTTATTTGGTTCCTTCCATTAAATATTCTTACATTTCTACTACTACTACTGTTTGAATTGTCAGTCTTACATTCCTTATTTTAGGAGGCGAAAGGTACAGATATTATAATGAGTCAAAAAGCCTACTACCTCTCCCTCCAATCTTCTCTTAGCTTCTTTTCATTGCTGTGTTATTTCTACCTTGGAAGGCAGGTAATGCTTACATTCATTTCTGTTACTCCATGTCTCATTTCTGTTTTTTGTTTTTTGTTTTTATTATTATTTTTTTTTTAAATTTTTTTATTGGAGTTCAATTTGCCAACATATAGCATAACACCCAGTGCTCATCCCATTAAGTGCCCCCCTCAGTACCATTTTGTTTGTATCTTAGTTCTGTTAGCTTCTAGTATCAGTGCTTACACTTAGTGATTTTGCCAGAATGTTACCCAAGCATCTCCTGGTTAGTCAAGTTGTATCTTCTCTAGTAGCTTTTCTAAGAGGAACTCATGAGAACAATATTATCAGAATTCTAGAATGTTCTAAGCTGCTTTTTTTAGCAGTCTTTATAGTTGAATGACATGGGCTCAATATAAAAATCTGTTGCTCTATTATCTCCTGGCATTGAATGTTACTGTAAGAAAGTTTGTAGCCAACTTGATTTTTAATCTCATGAAAGACTTGATCATTTTGCCTGGTGGCCCAAAGTAGTCTTTATTTTTCATTGAGTTTCAGTAACTTTATTAGGATGTGTCTAGGTGTTGAGGATCCCAAATCAGTTTAACCTGGCACAAGGTGGCCCTTTCAATATCTAGCTCAAAGTCTCAAAATTTGTTTAACAAAAAAAATTCTTTTTTTTATAAATTTATTTTTTATTGGTCTTCAATTTGCCAACATATAGAATAACACCCAGTGCTCATCCCATCAAGTGCCCCCCTCAGTGCCTGTCACCTAGTCACCCCCACTCCCCGCCCACCTCCCCTTCCACCACCTCTAGTTCGTTTCCCAGAGTTAGGAGTCTCTCATGTTTTGTGTCCCTTTCTGATATTTCCCACTCATTTTTTTCTCCTTTCCGCTTTAATCCCTTTCACTATTTTTTTATAACAAAAAAAATTCTTAAATTATATTTTAAAGTATGTGTTCTGATCCACTATTTTGGTTTACTTCTTTGGAGATACCAGTTATGCTTATGTTGGATCTCCATTTTCTGTCTTCTATAAATATAATTTCTCATTAATTCTAATGATCTATTTCCATTTCATTTATTTCTGTTCTCATTCCTCATTTCTATCCTTTGTGTCTTGCTCTGTTTTTCATGATGCATATTTGATCTTGCACCCTTTCTCAAGTCTGCAGTTCTGTGCTGATTTCATATTCTCGACTTTATTCCCAAGTGCTATGCACATTATATCTCCTCTTGCTGCCTCACCTACTCTTACCTGAGTTTTGGTATTCCAACTTGGAAGTATTTCTTCACAAATAGAGTACTTCACTGAGATTTAATTTTTTTTTAAAGTTCATGGTAAAATATTTATTCATAACATTCATCTGTTCTCTGGAATACTTTTACAGATATTCTTCTGTGCATACGTTTTGCCCTTTTTTCTTTCTTTCTTTTTTTTTTAGAATGTATCTATATGCTAATTGCTTTTTTATTATTTATCATCTAGTGAGTTGGGTTATAATGGGCCCAGAGTAGCATTCCAGGCTACTTATTATTCACAACTGGAAGGTTTTCTTCTCAGCTACCACAAAGATAAGCTCCCTGATACAAACATGACTTATCTGCATAATTCTAGAGCCCACCACCTCTATATCTGTGTACTAAGTCAGGATTGGGGGCACCATCGAACTCACTCTCGTTCTTGCACATGCTGTTCCAGGTAAAGGAGAGAACTTTGCACCTTTGGGCATTCCTTGCATCTAGAATTACATTTTGGTGCTTTCTGAGAATTGCCACTGCCAGTTTTTCCTCTCCTCAGCTTTTACTCTTTCCTCCCACAGATCTCTTGCATTTACACATATTTTGGAATATTTCCCAGTTTTGTCAAGATAAAGTTTCCTTGTTTTTTGCCTTCCCCTTTCATTATTGATTTTTTGAAGGTTTCTAGAAGAAGAGACTAATGAATTTGTGTTGCCATGTTTGCACTGGATGTCCCAAAGGATTCTGTAGGTAGAATAGTGTTTTTGATCAGATCTTTTCATTACTATTCAAAGTATTAAGGATGGATAGGGATATATGCTCAATAAGAATCAGGAAGATCTCATAAGAAGCCATTGCAATTAATCAGGTCCAAAGTCCTGATTGGTGCTGAATGAGGAGAAAAAAGAAGGAATAGACATATGAGATATTATGGTGGCAAAAATGGCCAGAATTAGTAAGAATTTGCTTGAAAAAAAAGAGGAAAAAATGTGGTGGAGTTTTGGAGCCTGGAGAACTCCATGGATAGGGTCTGTATGGACATAACTGGGAAAATTGGGTAGGAATCAGCTTTTTTGGGAAAAGATGACTTTTTAAAAATATATGTATATTTAAAGACAATTAATTTGATTGAAGTTGGGGTGCAAAGTGACACCCGAGAGAGTTGTCCAGTAGGCAGTTAGAAAAGGGGGCAGGGAGGGAGGCTGGAGGTCATTCATGGACACATGATATTAAACCCATGGAGTTTTATAATCATAATCTTGACAGAAGGCAGAATGGAGAAGTAAGAGGATCTGGTGGAGACAAAGGAGTGGCTAGAAGTGTAGAACACTCCATATCTCTGACACCGAGGAAAGGTAAAAATAAATACAATTACCATCATTTATTGAAAGCCAATCATATACTAGGCATTTTACATTTATTATCTCATTTAATACTCACAAAGCCCCTGTACAGTGAATATCTTTATCCCCACTTTGAAGATCAGAAAATAGAGGGTCAGTGAGATGGAGTAATTTGTAGAACCAGGTTTTAAGCTGAGGTCTTCCCTCAGGGTAAAAAAGAACTGTGGTAAGAAGTAAAGTTAACACTGTCAGAAGTTATTGAATGTTCATGAATAATAATAATCATTGGGGTGAGAAGAGTATTTGGGGTTTTCAGGAATACTGATTCCTGTGTGAGGAAACTGGATGGGGTAGAATGGGGAATGTGAAAATTTGCAGTGTGGACCAGTGATCCCAGAATTCAGAGCAGGTGGAGGGAAAGGACAGTTGGTGGAAAGGCAGGTCAGCTTTCAGAGCTGGATCATCAAGAGAAGAAAAGTTAGACACTTCCTTGAGGGTCCTGGGGGTTGGGGGCCAAGGTCTCTGCAGGTGACAAGGAACCTGGATGCATTGAGGGCAGAAGCAACAGAGTCCTAGGGGAGGGAGGCAAGAGCAAGTACATGGTAGATGGGATCCTGCAGCATGGAGGCCAGAGAGCAGCCCATCAGCAAAGAAGAGATGGCATCGGGGTGAGGAGGAAAAGCAATGAGGTTGAGTGGAGAAACTAATATTCATGAGTAGGGAAAAAGGGAGCTTGGATGAAGCTAAATATTGACAGTGAAATAAGAGGGGATACCGCTTGCTGAGAGTGAGAGGCAGTGAGGAGTTGAAGAGAAAGGAGGAATGTGGAGAATGTGCCAGTCTGAGGCTTTGAGAAGGAGGGGGTTTGGGTGCAGAGTTAAGGCCCACTTGCTTGTAGTAAGACATCCCAGATATGCCATGGTACCAATGGCACGTATTGCAGGGAATGTTTGCTTATTTAGGGACCTGTGATTCCGTGTTTGAAGAAATATTTTTGTTTATTTTTATTTTTTAATACTCTGAAGGTCACTAAATACTTCAGTGGCTTGTAAATGGAGTTGTGGGCTCCCTTTGGGAGAGTTGCTAAATAAAAATGTCAGGGGTCTCATCCTACCTTGATGGTTCAAGTATGGTCCTGCTTGATGGGGCAATGAAGGGGGCAGGATTTGCAGACCCTGCAATGTCTTTAGTGGTGCCATCATGTGTGATACACAGGATGATACCACCCATCTCTATCTTAGTTGAAAAACATTTCTTCTTGTTGAGGTCTTTGGACCTTTCCATGTTTTATCTGAGGAATCTTGTCTGGATTGAACATGCGGGATTCTATTCATTTCCATCAATTTATTTGTAGATGTTGTGTCGAAATGTGATAGGATCTCAGTCAATGAAAATTGAACGATCCATTCATTTAAAGATATCATTCTTTACCTATATGAAAACTACAAAAGTGTTAGGAAACTAGCGGAGAGACCCTGTCATGTGACTGGGTTGCTAGGCTACACCTGCAGTAGTCTCCCAGAGCAGAGTCACCCACCTACCCTGGTGAGACTTTCTCAGGAAGGCGGCTGCTACATCGAGAAAAACCAAATTAAAGACTTGAAACGTGCACATAAAAAAATAGATGAGGTCTGTGTATAATTTATTCTTTGCTCTATTTTCTTGCCCTGAATGATAACTATCTTCTTTTGGTAAAAATAACTCTAGGTAGATTCCCAGGAGGAAGTTAAAAGGAATCAGGAAAAATTGGATTAACTTTAGCTAGAAGAAATTCACATTTGGTTTGTAAGAGACAAAACAGGCAGCTGAGTGAAAGAGTCCTTTGCAGGAAGATAAGGTTTTCTTTTTCGGTTTATCTTTAGTGAATAAGATAATAAAACTAATATTTCTGTCATGTTTAGCTGTGGCAGGCACTGCTTCTAAGTGTTCACGTATCACATTTTCACAACAAACTATGAGGTGCCATTTTCCCCATTTTACAGACAGGAAACTGAGGCATGAAAACTTGTCCAAGGTAAAGTAGCCAGGAAGTGCCAGAGGCAAGTTTCAAATGCAGGCAGGCTGATTTTAAAGCTAACTATTATTTTTCTTTTTTTAATTTATAGGAACTTAGAAAACTTTATTGAACTCATGATACAAAGGGAATTAGGCAGACAGGCTTTTGTCTTCTTGATCATAAACAACCCACATTGCATGAGCGAAGGAAGCCACAATACTTTCTAAGGCTCTATCATTAGGGCCAGAATCGCTAAAATGGTATCTAAAATTCACTCATCAGCTTCTTTAATTTTTTAAATTTATTTTTGTAAAGATTTTATTTATTTATTCAGGAGAGACACACAGAGAGAGGCAGAGACGTAGGCAGAGGGAGAAGCAGGCTCCCTGAGGGATTATACCCTGAGCTGAAGGCAGAGGCTCAATCACTGAGCCACCCAGGTGCCCCTAATTTTATTTTTATTTTTATTTTTTTGTCAGTCAATCCATTTAGGCTTGGAGATTTATTTATCTGGTTTTATTATTTAAAAATTTTTTATAAGTGCATCTAAAATAGGATGCAGTTCAAAAGGTACAGTTTGTGAATATACTTTAAGAAGTTATTGATTGGATACAATGATGCACATCTGTATGGACAAAATGAGCCCTGCCTGGATATTCTTATATTTTGTTTATTTGAAGGCTCAGATTTTCAGGATTAGTAAGATTTTTATTATGTTTCTAAACTTGAAGAAGTTTAAAGTGGGAATGCAAAGTGGTGCAGCCACTGTGGAAAACTGTATGGAGGTTCCTCAAAAAATTAAAAATAGAACTAGCCTATGATCCAATCATACTATTGGGTATTTACCCAAATAATACAAAAACACTAATTGAAAGGACACATGCTCCCCTATATTTATTGCAGCTTATGTGCAGTAGCCAAATTATGGAAGGAGCTCAAGTGTCCATTGATAGATGAATGGATAAAGAAAGGTGGTGTGTATATAATGCAATATTACTCAGCCATAAAAAAGAATAAAATCTTGCCATTTGCAATGACAAGGATGGATCTAGAGGGTATAACACTAAGTGAAATAAGCCAGTCAGGGAAAGACAAATACCATATAGTTTCAATCATATGTGGAATTTAAGGATTAATAAGATTTTTTTTTGAAGTATCTATTTTATTTTATGTTTTGGTATCTTCTTAATTTTAAATTCCTCCAGGAAAGTAATTGGCATACTATTTATTTGTTTTTCTTTAAGCTGTTTATTTGACATCACAGGTTGGCACTCCAAACTGTAGAGGGGCATTTGAAATGTTGCCTTTATAATAAAATTTCCCCTGCAACAGGGAGTCCCCTTGGTTTGCACCTTTTTAGCTTTTTCTTTAGTTTTCATTATGATGTGTACTTCTGCCATATTTTAAGACTTTGAAGATGTGTACAACTTAAGTGAATGCCTTGTGCATTAGCAGGTGTACTGGCGATTAGGGCATTTACTTCTGATGTTAAGACTGACACACAGTGGCCTCTAGGAGATTTGAATCAGTTAGTAGCCTGGTGGCAGGCCCTTCCTGGTTCAATTCTGACCTGTGTCAGGTTACCCTTTGTAGGGGAGGGGTGGGGTAAATGTTAATAAAGTAGGAGCCATAAGGACTTTTTGGGTGGAAGAGAAAGGGCGCTGAGCTTGTTTATTCCCTGTCGGGGTTTAGGAACATTACTTATCCTCTCTAAGATTTAGCTGCTTCTTATTAAAAAATGAGGTCAATAATATCTCCATCAGGGGATTGCTTGGAAGGTGAAATAGAAAAGTAGATGGAAAAACTGCTTTGTCAAATTAAAGCACTCTGCAAATATTTTTAGTATCTTACATATTCCCAACAATAAATTGGCCAGGTTAATGATAATTTAATAAATTGATCCAGTTGTAATGCCATCGCAGACAGGCAGCTGCTCCAGATTGCAGTTTCTACTGTGGCCGATGCGACTGATTACGTGTCATTGAATTTTCATAAAAGGGATATTTCCTGTGTAGTAAAGCAGTCACCCTCAGAATTAAGTACTGACACTCCCTAAATTACCCAGGGCTGATGCGCAGGTCAGAATTGCTGATGGGCTTGGGGAGCGGTCCTCTGATAGAGCTTGGGGAATCAATCAAAGGCTACCTGCCCCTGAGGTTTTCTTTTTTGACACTCCCTCAAGTGAGCTGAAGCTCTAGGTGCCGAATTTAAACAAGAAGAGGTAGCTCTGTTACAGCTCAGCAGGAGGCGGAGTTTAGAGAGGAATGATCTCTTTGAATTGTAAGAATGTGATTGTTTTGCAGGGATGTAAATTAAGGAGACTGGTATGTAGCGCCTCTGTGCCTGGGCAGGCCAAGCCCTGGATGCTAGGTGTTTTCCATATAATCTATAACCACATTCAATTAGGAAAGTGCCTCTGCTCCACCAACCCCACTGGGCTGCTTGGTGTAGCCATGGCGAGGCACTTGCTGCAGCCTTCTGAGGAGTTCCTGCACCGTCTCTGGCCCCTCAGAGGTGAGCTAAGGCTCTGTGAGGGTCTGCAGTCCCTCCTCTCACCCTTGCTCCCTGCCTGGAATAAGAGCTGAACTCTTTTTGCCCTGGGTCCCTCCATTTCCTAGACACTGGATCTAGCGGTGGGCGGAGGTGGTGGTGATTGAACTTTGTTTTGTTGGTCTCTAATTTTTGGGTCTGGGTTTTCTGTATCAGGTCTCACTCACTTGGAAAAACTGTTAGTTTCATTTCAGACTTTGATGGGCCAACACTGCATAAAAACCTTACAAAGTCAGGTTGTCTATGTGATGACATTTGCCAAGAGTTTCTGCAGGAAATATCGCTACTGTTTCTTTGTATCCTAATAACATATGCAAGCAAAAAGGACAAATGAAATTATATGGCTTATGATTAATAACATGGTGGAGCACCGCGCTATTTCCTTCTTTTTTGCCAACCTAGCTAAATGGATGAGTCCTCTTTACTGTGTGCCCTTTCTGCAATAAAAGAAGCCAGTACTTCACAAAGTCTCCCATTAACATGTTAAAAAAAACAACTTTATAAAAGTGTCCCTGTATTACGTGCAATATGCAAAACCGGGAAACATTATCAACTTAAGACAGAGGCAATACAAGAAAAAAAAAAACCTCTACTGGGTGATCCTGCTTGCTTGTGATATGACAAAAATGAATTCATTTACATGGCTGAGTAAGTAAAATATTTGCATCTTCCATATTGTGATTTTTAGCAGGATTATATAGAAATGTATCCCCTGGAGTTCTGGCACATTTTCTGGAATTATTGCATTGATGATGTCCTATCTTCTGTTGTCTCTTCCATTGTCCTTTACTCATTCTGTGCCTTTCGTTGAGAGCCAGGTAATCCATTGTGCACCTCATTTTTACTGAGATTATACATGCACAGATTTTAGAGTCATCTATTCCTACAAGATTTATCATAAAATCACAAATCTCATCATCCAATGTCTCTTTACCCAGAGGCAACCATTTCCTCTTGTAGCTGATTATTTTGGTCCTCCATGGTGGCTAGTCTTTAAAGGTAGCTTCTAAGGGACTATCTCCCAGCGTTCACACTTTATCTGGCCTGGTCTTGTGACTTGCGTTAGCCCATGGAATGCAGCAGAAGCCACACTATGCTGATTCCAGGCTTGAGTCTTAGGAAAAAGGTCTGATAGCTCCTGCTTTGGCCTCCTATGGCTGGTGCAGAACTGTCTCCCTGTGTCATCATCCAGGGAGAGCCAACACTTCTCTCTGTGATAGAGCTCCCACTTTCCGTGTTCCGTGTTTTCTGTTTCTGTTGTTGTTTGTTTTGGGGGGTGCTTATCTTTCAATAATTTCCAAAGAAATAGTTCATGGGTAGTAAATGTTTGGATAACTCATGTCTGACAATGTTCTAGGCTACACTTGCAAGTGGCTGGTAGATTAGGCATAGAATTCTAGATTGCAAATAAATATTCTTCAGAATTTTTAAGGCATTGCACTACAGCTTTCTACATTGTTGTTTAGAAATCTAAAGCATTTTGGCTACTTTGCATGAGAACTGTTTTTCTCCTTGGAAGCTCATAGGAGAATTTTATGTATGTAATATTTATGATACCATATAATATTTTGCGATATAATTTATAAACTATGTAAATACTATCATATTAAAATATATTAAATATAATTTATACATCTATTTATAATATATATCATATAAAATATATATGGCTTAATATATAATATATAGCTTAACGTATTATATTAATACATAATATAATATATTCAATATTTTAATTATTATATATAATATAATACACTAATATAATGTATATATTTGGTTTCCCATGTTCTATAATATTATGATACAACTTGACAGGGGTTTATTTTCACCCACTGTGTCGGGCACTCAGTGGGAGCTTGTAATCTAGAAGTGTGTGTTTTAGAGTTCTGGGACATTTTCTGGAATTATTGCATTGATGATTATATATCCATATACATTTTCATATAGACATTCATATATATCCATAGATATTCATATATATCCATATATATTCACATAAATTCATATATTCAGATATATTCACATGTATTCATATATATTCACATATATTCATACATATTCACATATATTCATATATGTGTATATATATATACACACACACACACATATATATAATGTCTACCATATGTCAAGCATTTTTTTGGGTGTTAGGATGCAAAGGCAAAGAAGACATTTTCTTCCAGAAACTTCTTACGGAAGATGAGTTTGTAATCGAGAATGATAACACTTCCTAGTTTACCTGGACATTCTAATAAACCAGTTTACCTGGTTTATTCTAGTTTTTCTGGCATAATTGTCCCAATACTTCTTACTTTCATCACTAAGAAAGTCTCAGTTTAGGGATAAATTATCTAGTAACCACTTTACAGAGTTGTTGCAAAGATTAGATGATGAAATTTATGTGAATATGCTTTGTGAATTGTAAAACATACACATAACAGGATGAAAAAATTAGCATTCTTTTATCACATTCTCTGACTGAGACAAACAAAAATGTCTAAAGTTGCTACCTACCTTGCTGTCTGCATTATTGCTCTAAGATCTACTTGGATTTGTAAGAAAATAAACTCGCCAGAAAATTAATTTCATTTTAAGGCAGCTTAGCATGTTCTCAACCATTTTCAAGAGGAAACTAATTTTTATGGATCTATTTTGGATCTTTACACGTATGCTTGAGGTTTATATATTGGTTGCTTGTTGTTTTCAGGTGATTCAAATTTAACATTTTTTATGCTCTGTTGGGTTTTGGACATGGGGGCGTGCCAGTTCCCTAGCAATTTTTAGGGTCTATGTGAGAAGGGAAAAGGTATAAAAATACTAGTTGTTAAATGTTTACCATAAAGAAGGCAGAGTGCCTGTCCTCAACGAGCTTCCAATGTCACCATCTCAAGTGTCCCTTATATCCTCCCACATGACAGAGCTCTGGTTTTCTTTCACACAGGGAAGGGAACTGAGGCACATATATAGAGGTTAAGTAACCTCCTTAATGAATACCACAGCCAAGAAAGAAGTAGAATCTAAATATATACCTAATCTGATTTTAAAGCCGGTTGATCATTTCTTCATGACTTTAACAATAGTTTTTGAGGGGCAACTGGATGGCTCAATGGTCGAGCATCTGCTCAGGTCGAGTATCTTCTCCCTCTGCCTATGTCTCTGCCTCTCTCTCTATAACTCTCATGAATAAATAAATAAAATCTTAAAAAAATGATGATTGTTTTTGAATACTGATGACGTGGTAGGCACTGTGTTTGTGTGCAGATGGCAGTGAGTAAAACAGAGGTGGTCTTTGTCCTCATTTCTAGCTTAGCATCATCATCATCAGTCAGTCCATCATTTATTAAATAGATTTTTTTTCCAGATACTGGGTTAAATGCTTTACTTGGATTATTGGCTACAATGGTTACAAAGGCTATGAGAGAGATATTATAATCGTCTGGGCTTTACAGGTTATGAAACTGAGCCTCAATGAGAGGAAGCTGTTTGATCAACAAGGAGTAGTGATGCTTTGCATATGGGTGTTGCTGTCACTATTATTGGGACCTTTGCTGGGTAGTCCCGCTGTGGCAAGTAGCACTCTGAGGGGCTGGCATGGCAGGGAGGATGGCGTGGAACGTGCCCAATGGGGAAAGCCTGGGGCGACTTGGCCTTTATGGAATCATTTTTTCTAAGGAATAGACAGACTTTGGTCTTGGGAAAAAAGTGCTAAAAATGTCATTTCCCTTAACATTTTTTTTTTTTTTGCAGAAATACTCCAGCACAGACCATTAAAATTGAAAAAGTGAATGGTGATTATAACAATACATCATTGTATAGTAAAAATATTAATAAGTTACATATTTAGGTCTACCTAAAGTGAACTTTATTGAGTATGACTTGGGTGAATGGCTGGACTCTGATTAGTATTCATTTGACCTAGTTTCTATTTTTGGTGTATGGGATGAAGAATTTATTCCTGGTATATAGATTTTGAGGCATTTGCATTTGAGGCAAATCTGACACTCTTTGGGTCTCAACTTCAGAGAAGTATATATATTTTTTAGTTGCTATTGGTCTTACCAGCACTCTTTTCTACTTCCAGGCTACATAATATTTTTTTTGTCGGGGGGTAGGGGGGATCCCATAACTCTGTAACCTGGGTGGAAACTGGAAAGGTAAGACCATTCCCCATTTCATGGTCAGAGGGATTGTCCCACTCCCATGGCCACAGTGATGAATTCAGGGGCAGGCACTGATCTAAGGGAAGCACATGCAAGTCCTCCCTGGTTTCCTTTTGCTGTAAGTCCTAGGAATTTAATGGGGATTCACTCAGTTGGTTGGTATGAGCCTAGCACTGCCGATGTGTGTGACAGGTATACAGACTAATATCTGAGAGATGGAGGACAGACTCTAATGACATCATCTGAGCCCCAGATCCTACTTTGCCTGAACTCAGTTTACCCTTCACTTTCTTCATCATGTAAACCCACACGTCCATCTTATTTATTTTTGCTTGAGCTAATTTGAATTGTGTTTCTTTTACTTGTAACCAGAAAATTTCCTGGTTGACACTCTCTTCCACTGGTGATCTAATCTTTAAAAATGAAACAAGTGTCAGATCACACTGATTTTAGCCAGAGAAACTGTGGGCATGTGTGCAGCTAAGGTCATCTGACAGCTAAGTGCCCTAATAAGAGCCCTGAAAGTTTAAAGGAAGCAGATGTCCTGATTTACCGAAACAACAAAAAAATGGGAGGAACTAGGTAATTTTTTTCTGAAATGATTGTGTAAGTCCACAGGGAAATTGGATTTTGTACAAATTGTTCCCTATGAGTCCTGAATTCAAATATTACTACTTAGGTTTTGGGGAGCCCCTGACAGGACTCTAACTGTTCCTGGTCAATCTGCTCTGTGACAAAAGGGGTAAAATGAGCCATCAGGAAACAGGTGCACATGGGGAGGCCTGATTTACAAATCAAAGGACAGAAGGTAGACCAAAAGTGGCCTCACGCAGAGAAGGATTTAACACTTGTGTAAAGAATCTTCATTGTAAAAATTACCTAGTGAGTTTTGTCTCTGAGATATTTTTCACTATTCTCCCAGTTTACCCCCAATGCCCTTATAAGCTTAAAATAAAGTGACCATGTCACACATTTTGACCCTGTCAATCTTATTTTTAGATGAAATTTCATCTACTTCCATTTGTATAATATTTAATAACTGATAACTTTGCATCTCATATAAATGATAAAAGTGTCAACATGAATGTCTCTCTCTTTTTTTTTTCTTGGCTGTATTAAGGCTATTCAAACAATTCCAGGTTAAAAAAATTATTACAAGGAAAGCAATCACGCATGTGTTTTGTTAAGCTGCCTACACATGGGAAAGAGGGATGGGAAAGATTGAACATATAATCAGAAATAATTCTTTATCTTTAAAGCAAGGCCATAATTAATTCCCATTAAATCTATTCATGAATCATCTGAGATCAAGCAAGGTAGCTTCTCAGTAAACACTCCCGGATGCTAGTTGCTTTTGAGGTCTACCTGGTGCATAGAATTATCGGACACACACTACTTCAGAATAATGCCACAATTTTGTTTTACTAGGGATTAATTAAGTCACTTAAAAACTAAGATGAGTTATTTAGCAAGACTAATTGCCTATTGATGTTGGTCCTAGTTTGTGATAATAATAGCATTTTCTAGTTAATATGTCTAAGGGTCATACATTCAGAAGTAGTTTCAAAACATTCAGATATACTGAGTTTTCCTCTTTAAAATTTTATCCACTTTTATTTCAAGTTTAGTTGTTGGGAAAGATATAATTTTAAAGGAAAAAGATTCAGAGCACAGTGATTTTCATTGTTTTGTATGATCTAATCAACAGCATTCTTGAGAATGTTCTAAAGTTAGAACATACTGGCTCTTCTTTTGGCATTTGAATTTTTATTTCAAACTCCTTGCCTCATAGTTTCAGGAAAATTACAAATGTCTCTTTTAAAAAGAAGTTGTTGTCCTCCACTTATAAGTATCTGTGATTAATTAATTAATTAATTAATTATAGATAGCATTAATTTTGTCTGAAGAACCGAAACATAACAAAAAAATGGGAGGAACTAGGTAATTTTTTTCTGAAATGATTGTGTAAGTCCACAGGGAAATTGGATTTCATACAAATTGTTCCGTATGAGTCCTGCATTCAAATATTGCTACTTAGATTCCCCAGTGATATTTCTAATCATTTCTTATAGTGATCAGCTATTGTCCACACCTATCTGATTTATATAGACCCTTTATATTAAATATTGCCTACACATAGTACAGTATTTTGATTACATATCTACATGACTTTTACAGCTAATTCTATAAGATGCTTCTCCTTTTTTGTCATTTTGACATGACATGAAAGGTTTTCTTGGCAGCAGTACGTCTCCTGCTCAGATTCAAAACATATGATAGCTCAGTTCTCCTATTTTCCCTTAAAATCTTTTAAAAAAATCCATGAAAATCCTAGTTTATTCAGATTTTCTCAGTTTTAAACACAATATTCTTTCTTTTATTCTGACTGAGGATTCCATCCAGGATGCCCCTTACATGTAGTCATTATGCCTCCTTAGTCTCCTCCAGGTTGTGACAATTTCTCAAACTACTCTTGGTTTTGATGACCTTTGCAGTTTTGAAGAGGAGCATAGAGTTTTGAGATATCTTTGAGATTTAAAAAAAATGCTTTTCAGAAGAAAGGAATAAGCAATAAAGGTCTTTTCCCATGCTACAGAACTTCTTTACCAGTGAAGAATGAACCCAAAGGAAAAGAATTTCCTTGTACCCCAATGTTCATAGCAGCAATGTCCACAATAGCCAAACTGGAAGGAGCCACAATGTCCTTCGACAGATGAATGGATACTGAAGATGTAGTCTATATATACCATGGAATATTAGCCATTAGAAAGGACAAATACCCACCATTTGCTTTGATGTGGATGGAACTGGAGGGTATTATGCTGAGGGAAGTAAGTCAATCATACATAGAAGGACAAACATTATATGGTTTCATATATGAATGAAATGAATGGAGAATATAAGAAATAGTAAAAGGGATTATAAGGGAAAGGAGGGGAACTGAATAGGAAAAATTAGAGAGGGAGACAATCCGTGAAAGACTCCTAACTCTGGGAAATAAACAGAGTTGTGGAAGGGGAGGTGGGCGGGGGTTTGGGGTAACTGGATAACGGACAATGAAGAGGGGACTTGATGGGATGAGCACTGGGTATTATACTATACGTTGGCAAATCAAACTTAAATAAAAACAAATTTTAAAAAAGGAAAAGAATTTCTTGATCGCCCATATTATACTTTAGTGCATGCACAGAACTGAAAGGGTACATCCACATGATTTGACTTCTGAGGTGTACAAGAAAAGATTTTTTAAAATTGAAAGTAATTATATCCACAGAGAGGGTCAAGGGACCCTGCTATGAGCAGATGTTTTCTGGCTTTATGGAGCCCAGAGCAAGAGGGGCCAGAGCAAGAGGCATGACCAACTTGGCCATGAGAGCAGGCTGGTAAACACTGAATAGTTTATGAAGGTGAGTTTGGGGTTGTTTCCAGGGAAGCCTCTGGAAACAACCAGAGGCTTCCCTCTGGTTGATGATTTAGGCAGGGCCAGGCTGAGCAGGAGGCAGACAGGGGCCAGACCAGGCAACTCCCCTAGATTTTTGAGTACTTCCCCATAGAATCACTCAAGGTGTCTGAAGTCCAGATGTATTCATGGCATCAGGCCTCCTCTGAGTAGGGATGCCTGATTTAGCAAATAAAAATACAAGACTCCCAGTTAAGGTTGAATTTCAGATAAATAATAAACAGCTTTTTTAGTATGAGTATATCCCAGGCAATATTCGGGACATGCTTATTCTAAAAATTTCTTTGTTGTTTTCTGAATAGTCAACATCCTGCATGTTCCTTGGCTTCCCCTGACTATGCGTGGCAGCAGGAGAGGAGAGCTGAAAAGCAGAAGGGTGTAGGGTATACAGTTTGTAGCCTCAGACCACCACTCTTGGAGAGCAGTTACCTTAATGTGAAAGACACATGTCATATCACTTATTCTCAAAAGCTACCCCAGGTCAGCATTCAAAGAAAGCGTGAACCTCTAAGACCTCTGGAATAACATCCTTTTTGTCTCCTCCTTTCTTCATTTTTGAACAGATACCCCCCAGATCTGTATCTTATAAAGAGTATCCTTTATATATACGGATACTGAAATATATATATACAGATACTGAAGAAACTCAAACCCAGTGGGATGGGAAACAAGTTGTCAGCAAAGTTAGACTTTCCTCATGGTCACCTGTTTCCTAACAGTCCCTCCCCCTTTTTTTCTTCTGGATTTATGGACCAGTGTTTAGTTTCCTGGCATTCTCCCCCACCTCCTTTCTAATTTCTAGTTTTCTCAGATGATGGAGGAAATAAAAACTTGACAATAAAAAAATTCCTCATGCATAGCATAATTGAAAACTAAGTATAATTGTAAAAATTAAGTGTTAAACCATGTTACATGCCCAGGCATAATTTAAAAAGTACATACGAATAATTTAACAAACTATAGAATTTGAAACTGATGTAAGTATGCTCTTGGCCTCCAAGAAAGTTGGCAAAAGGATTATGCTTGACATCCTTCACAAATCAACTGGGTCAAAATCAGAGAGCATTTAAAAGCCTTTGCAAAATAGAGTTGACACATCATAATCTTTTAACGGCATAAATTCCCATTAGCATCAACTGTTGCATAAATAATATTCATTATAGTGATTAGAAATGTTAATTTCTTAGAGCAATCATAATTTCCTTTAATCTATTACGGCAGTGTTTTTTAAACTGCAGGTTATGACCCATTAGTGGGTCATGAAATCAATTTAGTGGGATATAATCAGCATTAAAGAGAATAGAATAGAATAGGAAATATCCAATTTCATTGCATACAGCCAATGTAAATATTACTTCATGTACTTTAACTTCAGCTTTCTAAAAACATATGTATAACTACTTGGTTACAATATAAAAGGTATTTCATATGGTCTGTCATGCACAGTCAGGAAACAACTATCCTATATTGTAACAAATAAATTCTAAAGGCGAAACACAAATTAAAGCACAAATTGGTGAAAGCAGAAAAAAATATTTTCAGTAGAAGATATTTTGTGATGGCTTGTGTGTTTTTAACTGGTAATGGGGCTGCTTCTCTGTTTGCTGAGTTCTGGTTAAGACGAGAAATGTGGCATTCTACTTCTTATCATCAACGCAATAGGGATGCCTTGGTGGTTTACATAAGTGAGGGCTATGGGGCTAGCCTGTCTCTACTGCTTACTGGCCAGCTTATCTTGGGCATGTAATTAATTGTTCTGTGTCTTGATTTCCTTATGTATAAGACACAATTAACTGGTTATCGAACTTGTAAAGATTAAACAAATTTATACATAGAATGTATCTAACAGTGTCTGGCACTTAACAAGTCTTCAATAAATGTTAGTGGCTTTATTACTTTTTCTTATTTTTGTGAAGGAAGAGCAAATACCAGAGAATTTCCTGCCTCAAGCTTTTTATTTGATCTCTGACAAATGGAGAATGGTGGCCAGAGTATGCTTTGTGGTTCGGCCCATGCATGGTTCCATGCATGAATTCTTCTACATGTCTTTGTCAGTTCATTGGAATGAAATGCTTTGGAGCAAAGTTTCTCAACCTGGGACACATGATACACTTCACAGGATTGTGAATTTCTGAAATGTGATTGGGATTTTGAACTGAATGTGCAAATATACTTTTGGGGAATACATGGAGGGGATCAATGACTTCTAGTGCCAAGGGGGCCATATGTGGTGTGGTGAAGAGTTAGGCCTAGATCTAAGTTCAGGCTGATTAATTAGCATGGTAACTCTGAGCAAGTTACTTAAATCTTGTAGCTCCACTTACCTGTCTGTAGAATGGGGATTAAAGATAGCTGGTGCACAACACAGTCGTTATAATAATTAATGTTTATAGTATTTGTAAAAAACTTAGCACTAGGCACAATGGCTGCCACTTGATGGGTATTTAAGAAAGTATTAATAGTGGAAAAAAGGTAGGTAGACTGGAAATTAGAACACAATGGTTGCTATTCTGAATTTCAATTTTGGAATGTTAAGTCTATCACTGAATCATTAATAATCATCCATTCAGTAATCCATTCCTTCACGTATTCAACACTAATTGACTGAATGCTGCCCTATTGTGAAGAATTAGGTGAGATGCTGATCCATTGGTGGATAAGACACATTCTCTATCCTTACAGAGATTATAATCCATGAAGGCTTCCTAACAGGTAGTCACCAACCTTGTGATAAATGGGGCAGGAGGCAAAGTATGGTGCTTGGGGAGAATGAGGGTAACACCTTGAACTCAGAGCCACATTCAACAGGATTGGTGGTTTTGTTTCATCTTATAGTTCTGGTTTTCAGTTCAGGCCTGAATAGAGATAACTTCCTTTTGTTTATTTTACTGCTGAATGTTATTGGTCAAATGTATAGACCTACTAAGGGACATAAGGGCAGAATTTGATCTGTGGAGACTGGAGGAAACTGCTCTTCTCTTGATATGGCTCCAAGGATGAGAACATGTAGTGAGACATGTATGTATCCTCTTGATAGAAAGGAGACTAAAGAATAGGACAAATATCCATCTTCTAAAGGAAAATCATAAAATCCAGGGCATTTCTATTTTTCACTGGACTTCAAGGAAACTTAGAGCTAAAGTTAATGTTCCATTACAACAAGTATAGTAGCCTGTTTTATTTTTTGTTTATTCTTTCTTCTTTCCTCTCAATGGTTTTGATTTTCCATTTTAATTAATCAACACATTTTTAATGTGTTATAATATCTTTATATCTATCATCTATGCCATATTAAATGGTTTTTTAAAGTAGACAGGATAATAATTATTAAGTAACTTCAGTAACTTAGTATTTATTTTACATATGACATTAACTTTTTCCTTTGTATATTTTTATGACTCAGTAGACATGATTGAATTGTAATATATTTAAACTTTAAGAAATCTAGTCACACTTTGACAGCTCGATCATAGAAGAATTTCATAGCAGGAACAATGTCATCCAGAAGTCCTTATGTTATCAATAATTGGATATCATGGTATCATTTAGGATTATACCCACCAATTAAGAGATAAAGTTGCTAAATTATTTAAATTATTTTTGCACTCTCTGGACACACAAACTCTTTTACCTTTGAGCAAAGCTGTCAGGATAGCTAAATCAATGTCCTGGTGTCCTTCGGATCCCATCCGAAATACCGTAATCTGTAATTTGAGACAAGGTGACCATTAGCAATGCATGTTTTTCCCCCAAGAGAAACTCAATCAATGAGACCATATCTGAACACAGACTATCTTAATATCTACAAGGTAGATTCTTGACCACAGGGTAAGCAGACAGCAGGAATTCAACTCGAGTGTTCTGCAATTCATTTGGAGGAAGTTGACTCTGTAGCCTCCCAACAGAGATCACCTCACATAATTGCATTGATTATTCTTACAATGGAGAGAAACCAGAGACCAAGGAAAACATCCTCTTCTATCATTTCAGTTTTAGAATTCAAACTTGCTGGATTTACAAAAATGTGTTAGCTGTGATGTAAACTGTGAATTGGGAAATTGTCTAAAAGCAGCTAGTTTAGTATGCCGTTCAGAAAATGGTCCTATGTGCGTATGTACATGTGTGTACGCATATGCATGTGTACAACATAGCCATCACCACGCTTACTCCTCAGCAATAGTTATGAAGGGTTTCAGCATTGCAATGGCTCTAGATCCTTCCATCCTCTCAATAACCTTGAACCCCCTTTAGAATAATTTAGCAATTATTTCCAGATTGTAAGAAGGGGAAATCAGAAATACAACATCTTTCCTTTTGGTAATCCAGGGGAGAAGAGTATTCTCCAGGGATAAATAAGGAAGGAGAATAAAAATGGAGCAATGAAGGATTAATACATGTTGAATTAATACAAATTCCAAAATAATGCTGAACCATGACCAAGGGTTTCTCCGAAGTCAGAAGGAAGCTACTTAAGGAAGCCAAAAGTTTCTTTGAATATCTACACCAAATTGCTATTTTATTCAGCTACTTTAGATTTTAGATTTCTCTATCTGTATAATGGAAAAATAATACTGCTTGCCTGTTTCCAGCTACATAGGAAGTAAACTTTATAGCATTTGCTAATATATAATTCTAAGTTTTGCCACAATGAGGGAGAGAATAGACATGGAGATCAACACCTGAGCTGAGATCAAGAGTCAGGTGCCTAACCAACTGAGCCACTCAGGTCCCCTTGCAAATTTCTAATTTCTTTTTTTCTTTCCTTTTCTTTTTTCTTTTCTTTTCTTTTCTTTTCTTTTCTTTTTTTCTTTTCTTTCTTTTTTCTTTTCTTTTCTCTTCTTTCTTTCTTTCTTTCTTTCTTTCTTTCTTTCTTTCTTTCTTTCTTTCTTTCTTTCTTTCTTTCTTTCCTTTCTTTTTCAACTCTAATTTCTATACCTGCTTTTAATATTCCAGAAATTACTCAAAATTTCTTGTCTCCCAGCATGGTATCCTTTTTTATCTTCTTCCCTGCTAAGCACTGATAGGGGTTGTTTCAAAGAAATATATATTTTTTGTTATTTTTGCCCTTTTTTTTGTCATTTGAGGTGCAAGAAGAGAGATAGGCACATACACTCATTCTATCAAATTTTATCAATGTAACTTTAATAGACAAAAATTTTAATTACACAGAAGGAGAAGTTATTTAGTTATTTTATTGGTGATTTAGTAATTAAAGCCTGATTTTCCTTTATGATAGAATTGGCATTTTCAACATATACCCAAAAAGTGACTCTTGGATTTTTTGACATGGTTGGTTATTTTGTCAAAGCGCTATGAAATATAGGGAGATTAAAGTGTTCTTCAAGATTTGAAAGAACAAACATCAAACATTTTGTTAAAAAACTCACAACTTCTCCCCAAATTCAGTTTGACATTTTCTATCTTCAGCTCACTTGCAGACAAATTGCCTTAGCACAGATGCAATTCTGATTCTCAGATTGAAGAGGAGTTAAGTCTTTCCAAATGACAAGTATTCTCCGCCCCTTGAACTTGTCCACTAACCAGCACCTCTGCTTATGTTCGCTCTCTCATTTTGCACCCCATTAAAAGTATAGAGTCAAAAAAAAAGTATAGAGTCAGGGCATCCTATCTGTTGCCTACACTGCGACAAAAAAAGGGAGTTGTGGAACACAGATTCACTGAGTATCTCTGTGCCAGGCACCAGAGAGGTGCTGGGGATGGAGCAGTAAACAAAGTGGACAGACAATTCCTGCCTTCATGGAGGCCACCTACTTCTAGTGCATTCTACGCAAGGAGAGACAGAGGGAAGTGCGTAAATATATGGTATGTCCAGGTGCATCTCTGGGCACCTCTTCCTTCTTGGTTCTCACTATCACAGCCGTCGTTCAGCCTGCAGACTCAGAGCTATTTAGGAGTTTCTTTACTGATCTTCCCCATTCTAGTCTTTCTATTCTATTCCCCATGCTGCTTTCTAGGCAATGTTCTTGATTATACCACCCTCCTTACTAAAATTTTTTAGTGGCTTTCATTGCTAAATTTTTTTTTTAAGAAATGTTTTTAAAAATTTATTTATTTATTTGAGAGAGGGAGAGAACAAGCATGAGTTGGGGGAGGGCCAGAGGGAGAAAGGAGAGGGAGAAGCAGACTCCCCAATGAGCAGGGAGCCCCATGCAGGGCTCAATCCCAGGACCCTGAGATTATGACCTGAGTCAAAGGCAGATGCTTAACTGACTGAGGCACTCAGGTGCCCCCATTGCTAAAAATTCTAAGCAGGGTATTCAAGGAACGCCAGTATCACACTCTCATCTATTTCTTTAGTTTTATCTCTTTCTGATACATGGTCACTGCTACACCCTTGCTGCTCTTCCCACTACCTCAGCCACAAACCCACATTCCTGATGCTCCAATCATGCTGAGAAACTTGCTCCTTTAAGTGCCCCTGAAATTGTTTCCATCCTCTTAGCCTTTGTTTATTCGTTTCGGTTCCTTTTTTTTTTTGTAGTGCCCTTTTCTCTGCTTGCAGAACAAACCACAAGCCTTTCATTTGACATGTGCCATTGAGGAAGCCCTCTCGTTCATCTCGTGTGCTCTGTGAGGCTATCCAGCATTCTGCTTTAACCCTCACTTCTTTTTTTTTGTACATGTCTCTTTGTATAAAAGCGAGGTCCATTACAGGCAGGATCACGAGCTAGTCCTTGCTCAGTATTGTTTGCTGAGAGGCTGAATCATTACCAAATCTCTGTGTTAAGGAAACTGGTTTGGAGAAACCAAAAATGCAAAAGTAGTACATTTCACCTGGGATGGTAACATAGCTAAAGCGAATGGTCATATTAGGCGATATGCCAAGAACGTATTTCACGTGTCAACCATCAATTTTAATTAAGAGTCTTCTGGGCACTGTATTACTTGCTAAGCACTTAGTCAAATATTATGAGATCAAAACTGGGCTGCCTGAGTTTTAGAAATTATTTGAGGCTTAGTATAAGTGCGATGTTTTTGAGATACAGTAGCATCGATTAGCCCAGAAATATGTTTCACCAGAGTGTCTGAAACTTTGGTGCCATGTAGATTAAACCAGATTATAGAAAAGGACTCGAGGCAGGAATAATATTATAGAAAAATGACAAAATCCCAGAGGTGTAAGAAATGATTTGGGAGCAGTAATTTTGTATTTGAAGATGATTTGATTCATCTTCTGGGCAACCAACCGGTATATTCACCACTTAAATAATAAAATAGAGTATATATGGCTGAATTTATCATGAGACTTTCCACTTCTAAAACCCAGCAGGTCCTGTTGTTGAACAAGATGAAGGTACAGAAAAACATATTGGAAAAATTAAACTGACTCCTTTTCAAGATGTCTATTAATTAGCTTAACTTGTGATTTATATTTCTGTCCCAGCGAGCAATGAATCTGTGAAAATCGACATGGAGATTGAGGCAGGCTTTTGAAAATGAAAATAACCATGGTATTAAGCTGAAAAATATCTGTAAGTTGCAAGGACACTTTGGCTCTATCTATCAAAAACAGAAAAGAACATTCCACAATCATTTCATGCTGTGTTAGCTATGCAAGAGATGATACCTGGGTTTGACAAGTGGTTTGGAACATGTCAGAGAATTTTAGAGAAACACCACAGCTACAAATAGATCACCAGTAAAATTCTTGTGATTTTGTAGGAATTTAGAAAAAGCCCATCTATAATAGTGTTGACCAATAGCTTTGAGGACATTAACATGCTACATCTGAAACATCTTTAAAATGTTTCCTATTTACTCATTCAATTTCTTAATAAAATCTGGAGATGTGTTTCCTGGGGACAGGAGCAGGGAGAGAGGGAGAGGATTAGATCCAGAAGTCATTCAGTCATCACAATGCAGTGACTTTTAAAAATCATCAGCAAAGGGGCGCCTAGATGGCTCAGTCAGTTGAGCACTTGATTTCTGGCTCTTGATTTTGGTTCAGGTCATGATCTCAGGCCTGTGAGATGGAGCCCTGGGTGGGGCTTCACACTCAGTGGGGAGGCTGCTTGAGATTCTCTCCTCTGCCCCTCCCCCTGCTCATGTGCACTCTCTCTCAAATAAATAAATAAATCTTTTTAAAAAATCACCAGTTAGGCGGAATATTTCCCTGATGAAATATTAATATTCTAAATAATTTGAAACAATTGTGTGATTAATAGGAAATGCAAAAATCCACGTTCATCAAGATGCAGAATGATATAAGACCCCTAACAAGGATCTAAGCAGGAATTGTGGTGGGTAATAAAAGGCCTTTGAGCAGATGCTGGCTTCAGTTTTCACTCTGGTACAACTAAATGTCACTTGGCATGGGGAAGAGAATAATGCAACCTGATGAATAGAATCCTATGCACCTAAAACATATTCTTACTTTATTTTCAGCATCTGCAAAAATGCACTCCCTTTGGTTAACAAAATTCTTTTTTTTTCTTTTTTGTTAAGATTTATTTATTTGAGAGAGAGAGCAGGGGGAGGGGCAGAGGGAAAGAATCTTCAAGCAGACTCCCTGCTGATCACAGAGCCAGACTCCATCTCACTCCATTTCGTCTCCCCCTGAGACCATGACCTGAGCCAAAGTTAAGAATTGGACACTTAACCAACTGAGCCACCCAGAACCCCCTGGTTGACAAAATTCTTAAAGGTAACATTGTGCCAAAAGTACTGGATTGGAATTGGACACGCTGATTTGTATGGAGGGAGGAGGAAATTCAAACATCTGGAAATGAACAAACCAAAGATCAGCAGAAAATGATATTCAAAATTTTTGTGAGAAAATTAATACCAAATAAGTGCAATTATTTGTTATGGAGTTCCATGTAAACTATATATTGACTCCCCACATAATAATTGTGAATAAGATTCACAGTCTCATATTGAAGTGGCTAAATGGTGATATTATGGAGATAGAAACTGGATGAAATTACTATAAGTCTAGTATGCCCTACTTTAAAAAGACTCAGATGTATGAATTTACACATTAGATAAAATATGTGATTATTTGACTATTGAAAGATATTTTATTATATATTGGCTTTGCCAGTGTATCAATTGACTGCTTCGATATGCCAGTTTATTTTAAAGGTGTATTCTCTCTACTTTTGGGACACAATTCAGCTTAGGTTGCTTTTAGCAGATTAAAGCACACCCACATTATCATAACGTCATGTTCTCTTAAGGGACCTTCATGCATGCACGATTGAGCAATTACCGGAGTGCTAGAGAATGGAGGAGGTTTTGCTCTTTTGACTCTAATCCTTGACTTCTCTTTCTTTTTGCCCACTGTAATTAAGAAGACTAGTGGGTTTTTCCTTCCTTTAAGAAATTCAATTCAGAGGTCAGAAGCCCAATGGTTCCAATATGAGAAATAATTTTTTTCTTATTATAAAAGCAATGCATGACTGCCATGGAAAATTGTAGAAAGTTTAGAAAAAGTCAAATAAGAAATAATTTCCCAAATCCCAAGTCCTATCAAAAGATAACTACTAATGATATCTTGGTATATTTCCTTCAAGTGTCTTTTCCTTTCCTTTCCTTTCCTTTCCTTTCCTTTCCTTTCCTTTCCTTTCCTTTCCTTTCCTTTCCTTTCCTTTCCTTTCCTTTTTCTTTCCTTTCCTTTCCTTTCTTTCCTTTCCAATTTTTTTTCCCATAGGCACAGTATATATATGTGTGTGTAGGGGGTTGGGCATATTTGTGAAGTTCTATTTTGTATTCTTATTTTCTTTTCCATTAGTATTCTAACTAAGCACTTTCTTGTATTATTGGAAACTCTTCTAAAAGCATAATATTTGGGGCACCTGGGTGGCTCACTGGTTGAGCATCTGCCTTTGGCTCAGGTCATGATCCTGGGATCCTGGGATCGAGTCTCACATCAGGCTCCCCACACTCCCTCTGCCTATGTCTCTGCCTCTCTCTCTCTGTGTGACTATCATAAAAAAAAAAAAAAAAAAAAAAATAAACAAATAAAATCTTAAAAAAAATAAAATAAAAGCATAATGTTCATTATCTATAGAGATTCTGTCCAAGATATATGAATAGCTCACTTAATTAATACCTCCTTTGCTGGACACTTATATTGTGTCTAAATGGCTGATACAAATAATGATGGGATGAATATCATTTACAACTTGCTCTGCATGTGACATTCTATCCTTAGGATAGATTCCCCAAAGCTTGGACCTCTTGTCACAAATTGCCTTTACAGCTAGAAATGAGTCTTTTAGTACATGATAAACTAGTTGAAGTAAACAAAACAAAAACAAAAAACCCCAAACCCAAAATAAAACAAAACAAAACAACTTGTGTTGTTTTTGAATCAGATTTGCTGTAATGGCCTCCAATCTAGTTAGTGAAGGTACTGGAGAGAGGGAGGCAAGTCTCCTAAAACTGGTTGCACCAAAATGGGAGCAGGAAAGAGGCACAGTCAAGAGTCAGAGAGTGCAGCCTTCCTCTCTGGAGATGTGGGAGCTTTGAACAGGATCAGCTCTTATCTGTTGTACTATTTGCACAACTCCCAACACCCTGGAGGTGTTAGGCTCTTGTTTTTGGGAAAAAGACAGGTCTTGCAAAAACAGACTGACCTCATCACTTTCCTGATGTTTCCTTTAGCCCTCTTAGCATGCTGCCTTGGTTCTAGGGCAGTGCTGGCTTAATAACTGGAAAGTGAAAATTAAATCGTTTGGTGAACATGAGCTTTGGAGACTTCTTCTTTTTTTTTTTTTTGTATTTTGCTTTTTAGCATGTTCAGTCATGTCACAGGAAGGAAATTATTAAATATGGGTCAGGAACTCAACCCAGGCTCCCTGGATCAAGACTGACTATCCTTCATAATCTGAAGAACACTTTGTGATCCTAAGGTGACACATGGGGAGGATAGAACAAGCAGTCTAGCTGATTTTGTGATGAGGGCAAAAAATGGGAACAGGCTAAATTCCTCTTCTATTAATTCTTTGGAGAAATTTTAGCAGGGCTTTTTTAGGGGGTTGGAACTATATGACAACCTGTCATCTACTGCCTCCTGCTTTCAGTTCTTTTCCTGATGATTGACATTATCTCTTTCATTTGTTATATAACCATGTGATGTATCTCACTGGATGCCAACATGACAGATCCTACAGGTCCAGCAATAATATTTCTAGAAGCTTCTTTATATATCTCATAGCCTTGGCTAGCAGAATCAAGAATATTTGTCATCTACCATCTTGTCAGCCAGACAGATGGGTGAAAATTCAGTTTGACCTTTAGTATTATTTTCTAACTCAGGAGGGACATTATTGGATTCATGTGTGTTTTCTTATATATTTAAAAAATAATTAGAAATTTCTGAGGAAAATAATATAGGACAGATGGTTCTCATAGGCCAATACCATATGGGCTTCTTACTGGGGCTGTAATGACTTTTAGGGGTTATTTTGGTGGCTTTATTATTTTTTTTCATCATTACAAGATAGAATGATATATTTTTCTGACTTCCCTACTGTATTTATTAAGATACCATATAATTCTGTTATCTCTTCAATGGTGAGATTACCAAGAAAGCAACATAAAGTGCTGCAGAGGGTGGGGTTCTCTTGCTTCTCTTCTTTAGCTAGTCTAGTTGCCCCACCAATGATCTTGTTGTCAGGTTCTAAGGTTGGTAGACAGATGCCTTTGGTGCAGCCCTCTGGGAGCCTGCCTGTGTGGATGCTTTCAGATTCCTGTGATTTCTTTGTATGACTGACAGGATGAGGTTAGCTTCATATGGCAGATGTCACATGTTTAAAGGATTGTGGCCTAATCACCTCACTTCTCTGAATCTTGGTTTTATCATTTACAAAAAAAAAAAAACAAAACAAAAAAAACAAACAAAAAAAACCCCAAAAAACTTTGACTAGGTGATCACTGGGGCTCTTTTTAGCCTTAGAGATCACAGAATTTCTTTCTTTGTGCTTGAAATGGCAGAAAATCTGCTTTGGGGACATCTAATAGGTTTGGCTTCCTACATGATACATTAATTCCCTCAAGAACATCCCTAAGAAGGGATTTGGTTTCTGTGCATGGTACCATATGAAAACCTCATTTCCATTTGTCTCACTCTCATCTGTTCATTAGCTTAGGGCAAATCACCATTTTTTAAAATTGAGATGTCATTGACACATAATGGTTTATACATTTAAGGCCCATAGTGTGTTAATTTGATACATTTATATAATGCAGTATGATTATCACTGTAGCATTAGCTAATGATATGATCCAGCAATCTCACTTCTGGGTATATATCCAAATGAAATGAAAACAGAATGTCAAAAAGTTTTCTGTACTCCTGTGTTCCCTGCAGCATTATTCACAATAGCCAAGATACGGAAACAACCTAAGTGTCAACATATGGATGGATGATAACGCACACAATGGAATATTATTCAGCCTTGAGAAAGAAGGAAGTCCTGCTATTTGGGACAACATGGAAGGGACCTGAGGGAATCAGGCTAAGAGACAAAAGTCAGAAAAAGAAATGTTGTATTGATGTCACTTACATTTGGAGCCTAAAAAAGTCAAACTCATAGGAACAAATTACTGTTTTAAAAACATTCCCCTTTTATGTCATTGAGCCATAGCACCATAATCTCTGTTCCATGCCATGAGTACCATGTTGGTGATACTTACACCCCCAGTTCTTATGCCTCTGGAATTAGTAATAACCCTTCCTCTGTTCAGAAAAAGTTGTTATTCCCAAGGTAACACTTAAACCCCTTACTGTGAACACTGGGGCTTTCCTAGTCTAGCCATGAGTATCCTCCACAGCCCTCCTGACACTGACACAGCTTGTGCTCTGACTCAGAGAGGACAGACTATGTACAGAACCCAAGCTTTAGCATCCTTCGGTTTCAGAAGTGAATCACACCAGCTAATAGATGTGCAACCTTAGGTTATTGCTTAGGGGCTCTTGTAAGTCTCTGAGCTTTAGTTTCTTTCTGTGCGAAAGACAGGGATAGCTCCTTGTCTCCGGATTACTGCAAAGCTTTCTGTGGGATCATCTTCTAAAATCATATAGCACAGTATCTAGGATCTTGTATGGGCTTAAGAATTGTTAATTCCCTTCCCATTTGCTAAGCTGGGCATGTTCCTTGGGTCTGTTCCCTCTCCCACTGCAGTGGCTTTGTCCTGTCTCTTCCCTCTGAGGATGTGTCTGTTCCCTCAAGCTTTGCCTGACTATCTGCCCCCCTGGTCCTCTCAGGCACTATTCAAGTATCATCTTTTGTGAGTCCATCTGGAATCAGAGTAGCTTTTACTGGGGTTGGAGTCTGCCCTCTGTACTTCTACCTGTGTCACAGCGCTGACATTTTGCTATGCACCCTGCCACCATCTGTGACAGTAAGATTACTAAGATTGTTTGCTTTGCCAAACACTGCACACAGTTCACACACAGACTTTGGCTGGCCCCACAAACCTCTATCATCTTGTTTCTGCAATTATTCCCATTTTCCAGCTGATGAGCTGGAGGCCAGGGAGGTTAGATACCATTTGGAAGCCATGCAGTCAGGAAAAGCTGGGGTGCATTCAAAGCCAGGCAGCCTGGTTTGAGGGCATGGTCTCCTGTTGGCTTGTTTCCCTCTTTCAACAACCGTTTCTGATTTCTTGGAAGGCAAGGATCCTTCCATCTCTACATTCCTGTTACCCAGCAGTGTGCTTGGCATATTGTGGGTGCCTGGTAAATGTGGCATGAATCCTTCATTCCCAGTTCAAATCTGGCCTGTGGTTTTCAGATGGGGCCTGTGTATGACGAATGCTCTCTCTTTGATCAAAGCTTGCCTAGGTTGGGCAGCCCGGGTGGCTCAGCAGTTTAGCGTCGCCTTCAGCCCAGGGCATGATCCTGGAGACCCAGGATCGAGTCTTGCGTCAGGGTCCCTGCATGGAGCCTGCTTCTCCCTCTGCCTGTGTCTCTGCCTCTCTCTCTCTCTCTCTCTCTGTGTATCTCTCATGAATAAATAAATAAAATCTTAAAAAAAAAAAAAAAAAAAAAAGCTTGCCTAGCTTTTCTGAACCCTTTCCTCTACCAGGCTCCAACTTTCAGGCTTCCACGTTCATCTCTGCATTACTCTGTTTTAGGAAGCATTCCCCACCCTCAGAATCCAATCACTCTCCATATTTGGCCAAATTCCTTATCTTCCACCCTTCCCCAGTGATATCTGATCACCCTGGCCTGCATTTGGCAAGAATTTTGTTAGGTCTGTGTCATAAGAATCCTCCTACCCTCTTAGTCACTTCCCATCCACTGATCCCCTCCCTCTACTCCTTGACTATAAATTCCCACTTTTCTTTTTCTTTTTTTTACTCAGAGTTGAGCCCAATCTCTCTCTCTTGCTGCAAAAGCCTATGCATAGTTCCTTGGATAAAGGCTTCCTTACAGTCTTTAACAGTGTCAAGATATATATATATATATATATATATATTTTTTTTTTTTTTTTAATTATTTTTATTTTATTTTATTTTTTTACCATATCTGAGACTGAACTGTCCTAATTGGATTCAAGAAAGGCAGGGCTGGGGTCTTAGATGCTCAGTGTCTGAGTTTAGGTGTCCATGTATCTCTGCATTGTCTGTCATTCAGAGACCCATCAGGTTTCCACCTAATATTCATCCCCAGCCTCACCAGTAAAGACAAGACAAGCTCAGTGCTATACTCCAAGGGTACTCAGATCCTTGAGGATTAGGATTCATTTCATATGCACCCTTGCAAGCTAATCAGTAAGTAAAACTGATCCTGCTATTTGGTCAAGGATATCCCCATGTGGTCATAAGAACCAATATTAAAATAAATTCCTAGCCTAAGTGAGATGCTCAAGAAAGAAAGCCTTCCGGGTTGCACTGTGGTTGAGTACACAAACCCACATCAGAAGGGCATGTTGGGCCAATGCTGGGATGTCCTGGAGAATGTATCTGATGCAAGACAATCCTGAATTTTATGTGTTTGTTTGACTGCATGTATTTGAAAACATTTGCAAGTGGGGATACAGGAAGATTTTTAGATATTTTAGAATGATGATTAATGTCTTAAACAGTGGTAATTAAGAGAGAAAAGCACAAAGATCATTTGCTGAGAGTCAGATGTTCCCCAGACCCTCCTCTGCTTTTCAGTTTGCTTGCCTGCCTGGGGCTACTTTCCTCTTCTCGTTCTTGTGTGCCTGGTGGACAATCCATGGGGCAGAGAAAATCCCTTGTTTATGTACACAATGCCTGGCCTGGAGACACTGCCTTTTTTTTCTCTCTTCTTTTTTTGCAGTTCTTGATTTCAATTTGTGCTTTCTCTACAGCTTTTATCCTAGGGCCACTGGAGAAGAATAAGAAGCAAGAGCTTCCTTTGTCATTGGACAAGAATGAAAACACAAAGGGAAACATAAGGCAGCCCCAGAAGCTTTTCCCCTTAAACCAGCTTGACAAATTCATAATAAAGCTGGTGGGAGAATGGAAGTGCTTCCCTGAAACTGCATTTTCTGGCCCGACAATGGCAGGACATGACATTGGTCCAATGGTAAAAGGGAGTGTTAGTCCAGGGCCCATCTACTGTCATATTATATACTACCCTGCAGCGAATACAGTTTGGAAGAGTTTTTTCTTCTTTCAAACTCTGATGCGATTGATTCCAGGAAAGCACAATTCAGTGTATCAGCTCCATTGTTTCCTCTAAACTGAAGTAATCCCCTTTTCTCCTCCTTGGGCCAATATGAACACACACAGCCCTTTGAATGGTTGTTTATTCTCCTTGATGCTCATTGCGCAAGCCCTAGCTGCTAACCATCCCAGGGTCAAAACTCTTAGCATAAAAAATTTCAGGCCAGGATGTCAGAACTATTGACTTACTGGAGCATGTCTGTTGAGGAGAGATGGCTTTCATCCCACATGCAGCAATTCTTTCTCCCCTCTCCCTTAGAGTTGTTTTTCTGCCTCAGGTCATGTGCTCCAGGTCATAGGCATATATGTCAGATGTGAAAACATTTGGGGGAGAAATAGAGATGCAAACGTGATCAAAATCAGGAAGCTGTGATGGAAGCCATGAGAAAGTTCTAACTAGGCTAATAAGGACTAAAGAGACAAAGGTCATTTCTGACTGGTGTGACCCAAGAAAACTTTAAGGATGAGACCAGGATTTGGTCTGAATATTGTGGGGTAGTTCGCATTTCAATAGAGCAGTGGGGTAGTGGGAGGGGCACGAAGCAGAGCATGGTAAAAGACAAGAAGAAAAAAGTAAGCATGGAAACCATCACGTACAAATATTCAGTTTCGCCAGAGCACTGGGTGAAGGGAAGGTGACTCATGAAGCAGCCTAGAAAGGAAGGTTGAGGCCAAGCTGTGAACGATCTTTGGGTTTAAGGGATCTGGACAGAATTCAGTATACCTAGGCCTGGTGCCAAGCACTTTATACAAGTTACGTTGTTAATCCTCAAGTCAACCCTAGGAGGCTCAGAGATTAAATTAATCACCCAAGAGCGCTTAGGGGAACATGACAGTCAAGATGAGATCTCAGGTCTATGCAGCTCTAAAGGCTGTGCCCCGAGCCGCTCTAGGCTGTCTTGCTGAAATCAAATGCTATCAGATGCAAATTAATCTCAGGCTGGGGATTAGAGTTGGGGTCCAACATCAGAGCCTTTGCAGCAGACTTGAGATGGATAACCAGGGGGGGCTCTGTGATGGGAACGAGGGGGCTGCTGGAATCGCAAAGTGGGTTGACATTCAGGGGTCAAGAATCAGGGAGGAAGCAAAGATGACTCTTCGTTTTTCAGCCTCGGGGCTGACAGCATGAGGTTGCTCTTAACAGGAACAGAAGCCACGATGATTTGGGGGAAGATGGTGAGTTTATCCATAACTTCTATCCTTTCTGACTCCCAAGCTGAGTGGAGGAGAAGGGCAGCCCCTGCCAGGCAGGGGCGGCTGGGGACAGTGCTCTGCCCTCCAGTGAAACCCAAACTCTTATTAGAGTCTCTGCTGCCCACAGGCACTGCAAACCTTTGCACTGGCGACCAGAAAGAATGACGTGCTTGTCCAGGCCTCTCGCTGGAGCTCTCCCATAGCCCTGCGGAGGTTCTGAAGCGGGGACAGGGAAGAATTTGGCAAACCCAAGAGCTGCCAAGAGCTTTTAAGGGTAGAGTTGCTGCGGGGGTAAAGTGTGTGTATGTGGAGAACCCCAAGGAAACAGAATCTCTCATCAAATGGCTCTCTTTTGCTCTGCAAAACTGTAGGGAGGTTTTGCGCACATCTGCTTGCCTATCGTGGCAAAAGGAAGCTAGGTGTGCACATGCACGTGTGCACACACACACACACAGTGGTTTTATGAGTCATGTGACTAGGCAATGTTAAATATGCCAACCGTTGTCCCAGAAGGCAACTCTGTACCAATCGGAGTGTGATTCTCTTGGGTGACAGAATGGACTTTTTATTTTTTATTTTTATTATTATTTTTTTTTAAACAGTTTTTTTTTTTAAATTTTATTTTTATTTATTTATGATAGGCACACAGTGAGAGAGAGAGAGAGAGAGGCAGAGACATAGGCAGAGGGAGAAGCAGGCTCCATGCACCGGGAGCCCGATGTGGGATTCGATCCCGGGTCTCCAGGATCGCGCCCTGGGCCAAAGGCAGGCGCCAAACCGCTGCGCCACCCAGGGATCCCCAGAATGGACTTTTTAACTGGTATTGCCTTTTCCACAAAGAAAAATGTTCGACTTTGTATTTATCTCATCAATCAACTGCCAGCATTTTTTCACCCACCCCCCCGCTACATTGATCGTCCACTTAGACAATGGTGTCTATCCTGTTTAGAGATATAAAGGATGGAGTGTTCCACCGAAGCAAATTTTCTAGTTAAGTACGGATTATCCCTTAAAGCCAAGTAAAAACACGTTAATTCTCTTGGGTGGAAACTTGTCTAAAATGGAATGGACACATTTGTCTTCTTAGACTACATTAAGTAAAATGAAAATTCATTTTTTTTTTTCATCTGGCATGATTTAGCGATGTTCTCATTGACAGGGAAGGTAGGCCTATTTGGCCCTATCTAAATGGCTCAGCCTTCTCATGTTTAGAGATCCTGTATCTGCTATTTATAGATTCTGGACACTCCGTCCAACTCTTCTGACAATGCTCATTCATTATGCCTTCCTGCTTTCTGGCTGCAAAGGGCAGGAAAACCAGGCTACGCTGGAGCAGAAGAGTGCGGCTTTCGGTGGCATTTAGTGCCCATGACCATGTGGGATTTAGTGCACAGATTATTTGATACCAATGCTGACATTCAGATAAGTCTTTTTTTGTTTGTTTGTTTCCATTTCTTATTTCCCAGTTCAGAGCAGTTGAAATTTCTGTATAAGAGATCTTTAGATAAATTAGGTATTGTCATGGTTTTTTTTTGGCAGGCACATTTTCTAATTAATTTTATTTCAGCTCCTCCTGTTCCTCCCTGCTTAGGGAATAAGGAATTTAACATTTCTAGACTCTTAAGGAGAGCAGCTGCTAAGTGAAATCAGCACATCTGCTAAAGTGGGAATGGAAGTGAGCCCTTCATAATAACGGCAGCTGTGGGGTGCAGGCGCGCCTCTAAACACGATATACATATGACTCTCATGGAATCTTCCCCATTACCCTTAGTGTCCTCATTCCTGTTTTCCAGTAGAGATACCTGAGACTTGAGAAAGTCAAGTAACTCAACTCAAAGTCACAGAGCTGGCATTCCCATGCCCTGCTCTCAGACACAACCCAGCCTAAAGGCGTCCCCACTCATTCTGCCAGATGGCTCATTAGAATGGCCTGGATTCTATGGTGGGGGGGTGAGCAGAAGAACTACTGGCAGCCACACTGAGGTCGAGGTAGTGTTCCACAGTTGATGCCCATGGCCACGCAGATCTGCTGGAAGAAGGGCTGGTGCTGCAGAGCCCTACAGCCCGATGGCTCCCAAGCCCCCTGACCAGCTACTCTATCATGGGAGCCTCATCTCCCCTTGTTGGGGGGCAGTTGCCTACTCAGTGAGCTGGAAGGAAAAGAAAAGCTTGGCAGAAAGAAAGAATCATGGTGGCTGGCCCATCTCCCTAGGGTTCTCTAAAGGTCGCAATTCATCTCTTATTCCCTGGAAAACCACCAACTCAGAGGAGAGGGGAAGAAGAACCCGATTCCACAGAAAGACACGGTTTCCACTCAGCCTTGAACTTCCTCTCTATGGTTTTGGCAAGAGCACCCACTGGTTGGCCAGATCATCCCAGACAGGTGTTATCTGTCACTGATCAGCAGCTCTTTTGGACTTTGCTTTTTGAACAGAGAATTCCCTTCGGTGCCCAACAGAAGAATGGGCATGGAATAAAGCAAGCTGCTAAAGAAAGTCAAATTCCCAAAAATAGGCATGGGAGCATGGCATGCAGAGGTGTGTATTTTTAGCTAGCAATTATAAAGCTACTGCATTTAATTGAGGCGACAGTGGTGCAAAGTAGAATGTCACTATTTCCTGTCCAGCACCTGTCTTTGAGTCGGCTGCTCTGCCGTTCTCTTCTGGACATCAGTGAGAGACGCTTCTCTGCCTTTTAACCTCTTCCTTATCGGCCCATTGCCATGAAACACCACATAGCTTAAATGATGTACTTGTAGATGCATGGAAACATTCAAGGAACATTGTAATGCTGAGTCCCTTTCTCGTACAAACCCTGCATTTCTTTCAGTTATATTTTTCTCCTTTATTCCTTCCTCCCAGAAATATTAAGGCATCCTGCAAGGACTTAGAAATATATATACACACACACACACACATTTATGTATATATGTGTATATATATCTGTGTATATATACACATATACACAGTGTATGTACACATAAACACTGTGTATATATGTGTATATATATATATTTAAAAACTCCTAGTTAACATGTGCATGCACACATACTACCAAATTTGATGGTATATATAGACTATATTTAATAGTCTATATGGTATATATAGACTATATTTAATAGTCTATATAAATATATAATAGTACAATAGCTAATAATCAATAATTAATACGTGCATATATATACACACATATTTACTAGGAGTCTTTAGGTAAAATATTAACTAGGGATCTTTAAAGTGTCACTGCACAGTTGCTTGCACCATGACCCACTTAAAGGCTACTAGTCAATATGTAGCAGATATACACACACAGGTATTGTATATAATATATTCATGCATACCTACACATGCCTAGGAATATACCTATATTATCTATATCTGTATACGTTCATGTACTGTGCCTACCTTTAGGATCACTTTCTCTTTATCTCCTGTTTTGGATAACTGAGAACATACAATTTAATTCACACTTTAGACTAAAGTTTAGTGACACTGTGGTTCTACATAGATATTTGTTTCTATGGAATTGGAACTATAGCTTAGGGTAAAGCTCAGTTCAAAGATTAAAAACTACCATTTTAGGGGCACCTGGATGGCTCGGTGGTTTAGCATCTGCCTTTGGCTCAGGTCATGATGCCCGGGCCCTGGGGTAGAGTGCCTCATCGGACTCCCGGCCTGCTTCTCCCTCTGCCTATGTCTCTGCCTTGCTCTATGGGTCTCTTGTAAACAAACAAACAAACAAACAAACAAATAAATAAATCTATCTTTAAAAAATAAAAACAAACAAATAAATAAATAAATCTATCTTTAAAAAATAAAAATAATCTATCTTTAAAAAACTAGTTAAAAGAATAAATACAGTTTCACAAGATAAGAAGAATGTGCCTGAGATATATTCTTTTTTCTGGCCATAGTGGTCCATAGCAAGAAACAAAAGAATATTTTGGCAGCTAAGTGAAGCTTAATTTAGCCATGGGGAAAAAATTTAAAATTAGTGGGTCCCTGAAATTTTGAACAAAATGAAAATTAGTGTGTTTATATTAGGTACAATGGGCAATTCTAATTCCTTGAAAGGGAACTGGGTTTTATTTTTATTTACCACTTAGAAAAGAAAAACCTGGTTTTTATTAGGTAGTAGAGCCTATTTCAGAACATGACACCATTAGTGTCTCTTCCTAATTATACCGTTAATCTGAAACAGTAGGTAACGCCAAGTTCATGGACACTATAACTCCAAGAGACTAAGACCTGATAGAAGTGAGGCAGTCCCTAGAATAAGTCAGGCAATGGGAAGAATTTTTTTTTTTTTCCAAAAGAAGAAATATCATGTGAGTGACAAATCCTTTACTTACTCAAGACACTATCTTATCAAGTATCACTCATCAACTTTTAAAAAAGGCCGCTAAGGCTCAGTTGGTTAAGCATCCAACTCTTGATCTCAGCTCAGGTCTTGATCTCAAGGTCATGAGTTCAGGCCCTGTGTGGGGCTCCACCTAGGGTGTGGAGCCTACAAAAAATAAATAAGTAAGTAAGACAACTAAAGCATGACCATCATGCCTCTAAGAATGAACGAGGAAGACAGCCCACAGCCACTAGCATCCCTGATGCTGCGAAAAAAAGAGGAGGCTCGTGAATATTTTCCCGGTTGTTTGGTTTTTTTGAGTCCTTCTGTCAGGCTAGTTCAATTTCTCTAAGAATTTCCAGATGTGACAGGCAGTCAACAGCTTTGCTCGGTATGACAGGTTTCATTTCAAGGAGTCCAGCTTGTAATTTCAAGTAGACTGGCTACTGGTAGAGGTCTAATCAACTCAAGTTTTCGATTGCTTTCAAGCCCTGCTTCATTGAACACACTAAGCAGTGACAGAACCACCCAGGCCTATGTGGCAAAGGCTGGGAAAGAACTTGAAAGTCCCTTAAAGCAGAAGGATATTTTTGCCATTTTCTGAAACAAGCATTCTAAATGTACCTTTTCAAAGTGATCGATCCCATACTTTCTGATATGCAAGAGGAAAGGAGGTATTTCTGGAACTGGGATAGAATCCAGGGGGAAGACTTCATCTTTATCACTAGTAACTTACTTATGCTGACTTGTGAAAGAATTTTGGATGCTCCTGCTTTCACTCCAGCTCAGTTTTTTGTTGGGTTTTACCTACAGCTTTTTAAATGGTCAGGTTTTTTAACTTTTAGAAATATTTGACTAAATGTCAATCCAAAGAAGTTAAAAATAGCATTCCACATTTTACACTGACACACATCTAATACACACATTATATATACACATTAAGCAATATGCTAACTACACACATGGAATTTTCCAGAATCGTTCCTATTTCAAATATTCCATCCAGTTGGTAGTTCACATCCAAAGCCATTTAGTCTAGATCTTAGTGTTGAAACTATGATTTCTTGACCCATATGATCCATTGTGTTGATCCTAAGGTAAAATTCAGATTTTGATTTAGTAGATATTTTCTGAACACCTTCTCCAGATGCAAGGTTGATGCTTCAATTCATTTATTTCTTATTTACTGAAATAAGAGGACTTTTATTATGTGGGATATGGCATATTATTTTTTCCTGACTGGCCTCAGCAATGCATGCTGGATGGATTGCAACACTCTTGAATAAAATATTTGATGCATAGAACCTTCTAGAGAAATACATTTTTATAAGTTTCAACATAGAATACTATTATATAACATAAATTTGTTATAACATTGTATTTTATCATGAAATAACGTGTTACAGATAATATAATAATAGGTGGCCATACAATATTTTGTGCCACTTAATGGGCTCTGTGGCCTTGAGCATGTCATCTGTTTTACAGATGATGACACTGACAAGATTATGAATCACTAAATTTTACCTCTGAAGCTAATAACACATTATATGTTAATTAAATTGGATTTAAATTTTTTTAAAAAAGATTGCTTTCATAGGTTGTTGTGAGAAAAGTGAATTAATATGCATAGCACAGTCAGAAAGATCATGACAAAATCTTGGAGAAACTGAACTAGCTTGATAATGGGCTCCAAAAACCCAGCCACCTAGAAAAGTGTTCGGTAAATGCTGTTGCTATTATAGTTTTTATTTAAAGCCCTGATTTCCCCTGTAGTACACTGAATGGGTTGATTTAATCTCAATGATCCCTACAGTTTCTTTTTCTTGTTGTGGTGTCCTTTAACTCCCTATGGAGTAACTCATAATCCTAGCTAAGTGGGCCACAGTAGCTAGGAATAACTGTCCTGTGTCTGTGCTTGTTTTTTGTTTTTTGTTTTTTTGTTTTTTTAATAATGCCAGAATGATGAGATGATCAGGTAATTTCCCCTGGGGGCTTAAATACTTGGTCTAACTTTGAATGCTTTGGGATCCAGAAGGAGAGAGACCCCCGCTCCGCCTTAACAGGCAGCAGAACAGCTTGTCAGTTGGTTGTTTTAGCTCCCTGGAGGCTCATTCTGACACGGCAATTTTATGTTATAAATTCTGGAGAATGTTTGGCCAGGCTGAGGGCCAGTTGTTCCAACAACTGCTACTGTAAATCCTTCATTCCCCAAGTAGTTACTCTTTCTCAAGTCAGAATAAATGATAGTCATGGGGGCTGTAAACTACTTAAAATTAGGCTTTGAGCTAGTGAGTATGTCCTCTCCTGAAAAATAATTTTTTCCCCACATTTTCCAGTATCTTGGTTCCTCCAAACTTTAAGGGTTCTATTTCTTCCTCCCAAATGCATAGGAAAAGTAATTTAGAAAAATACTGGTGAGAGACAAAGCTGTTAAGAAGAAATGGATGTTTTTTGTTTTCTTATTTGCTTTAGAGAATTGTCCAGAAAAGAAAAAAAAAATACTGTTCATCAATAGTTCGATTTCAGTCATGTTTTACCAAATGAACCACTTCTGATCAGACATAGATTTATTGGTAACACCACTTGCAAAACCATTCAAAAGGAAAACAAAGACAAAAAGAGAACTAGAGCATATGTGAGAGGAGGAGTAAAGGGGGATTCTCTGGTGATTCTAGTTGGTTTCTACCTCTGTTCCTGACATAGTCTTAATTGCATATTAAGAATAAAGACGAACTATTCAATAACTATTGACTTTTCAATAATAGGTCATTGTTTTGTTGGTCAACAGCTGGTATGGAGATAACCTTGCTAGTTGAATTATACTCAGCAAACAGGAGACTTACAATGGGACTTTCTCCAGGGTAAGTGTCAGAGCCACGTTCATGGAGAATGCAAATTCAATCAAGCTAAGACTGGCAGGAATACATCAGTGATAGGCTGCATTCATCACCAATGTCAAGTGTTGGCTGGGTCTTCATATTTCTTTTTGTTCATGATTTCTTCTTATCCTATGGCTCCTTCACATGGACTGCATATGCAGGGGATAAAGGTTCTCTAGTAGGTTTTGACTAAGGTCAAATCCCACCATGTCTAACATGACAATGCCCAACTCGGCAAGTTGCCCAACAAAATGTTTTGACATTACATGAATTAAAATTAATTATATAAACTTCATGACTGAAAAGGTCCAATAATAAGGCCATTTCTGCATTATCATATTTAACAATCATCCTTTGTTCAAATGCTAGAATATTGGGCAGTTTTCAGTAGGTGCTCATAAACCGTATTCACGTGCAATTTTAATGGTGAGGAAGGCTTTGTTAAGGTAGACGTGGTGTTGGCATGCTACTAAATCCAAAGGTTTTTCAAGTATTTCAATAGGGTCATAACATTGATAATTTGTAACTTTGATAATAGGATGACCACAAAGTGAATTCTTGCCCAGACAGATATCTTACAGAAAATGAGTTTGAGAGTCATGGTGGAAAGGAAAGAAGCTACTGGTAGCACTGTCTCTGTTATCCTTATAACCAGACATCTACTCTCTTCTGAAAGTATGGGTAGGAGGGCTTAGGTGCACGCTTTATGTCTTTTCCTGACTTTAAAATTTAACCTAATGTTTTTGGTAGGGGAATCCCACTGTGAAATAATGAATGATTTTAACCTTAAAAACTGTATGTTTATGAATTATATAAAACAATGCAAGTGTTTTAATGCTAAACAAAAAACCTCATTGTCCAAAAAAAATATATTTATATAAATATAATTACTATGGTGTTTCAAACAAATCTGGAAACTTACATATAGGGAAAAAACTACCTTAGAAGGAAATTTAACAAAAGTCTTTGGTGGCTTTTGGGGCTGTGGGTAATATTGTTCCTCCTTTTATTTTGTGGTAGTCTCTAAATCAATAATAAACTTACTTTTAATCACCATGTATTGCTTTTACAATGGAAAAAATGAACTGGGTCAAAGCTATGTTCATACTCAAGTTCAAGATGGTTATTCACCGAGAGATGTGAAAGTAATTCAAATAGGGAAGAAGACTCTGACCCTGTAAAGGAATCATGGAACCCAAGAAAAGCAGTGCTGGCTGAGACCCAGAGGTCATTTAGATTGTGTATTCCATGTGATCAAGCCATTGGGAGGTGAGATTTTTAGGCTGGAGAGTTAAAAGCCAGTCCATACATCAGTAGAGAGAAGTGGAAAGTACTCAAAACGTTTACTCAATCAAGTCTGGATTCAAATCTTGAAGCTGCTACTTAACCTTCCCTGTTCTCTTGGGCAAATCACTTACCCTCTCTCAGCTTTAAAGAGGAGAGAGGACAATAATATCTAGTTGTTAAGGTGGTTTTTAGATTTAAATGAAAGAGAGGGAATATTTATAATTTACTAGTATCTCATAAGCACCCAGTAAATGCTCTCTTTTAAATATTATTATTTCAATCTCTTTGATTTCTCAGTGGCCTCTAGGCCAAAAGTATTTCAGTGTCATTTCTCTCGGGTTTAAAAGAGAATGAAGATAATTACCAAAATCTCCACCCTGCCTCTTCCAATACTGAAGAGGGTAAACATTTAAAGTCACAGAATTTTTTTATGGACAAGAGTTATTGTGATACCATCCCTTGATCTTGGTTCTCCAGCCTCCCCAGTTTTTTTTTTTTTTTTTAAGTTGTAAAATTCCTCCAAAGCATTTTTTAGTCTCACATGTTTCTACTCCTTGCAAGTCTCATTCTCTCTTGAATGTGCTGCATTCAGGATTTTCTTCTATACCACCACTGAAACTGTACTTCTCAAGGTCACCAACAAAATCCATCCTGCTAAATCTGGTGGCAAGTCTTTAATCCTGGTGGTACTTGATATATTAGCGCAAGATCATTGCCTCTTCCATTCCGTATCTTTTTTATTTCTTTACTATCCCTTCCCCACTGGCATGCACGCTGTATGAGGATTGGTACTGCTGTAATCTGGGCCCTTTGAATACTGCGGGGTATGTGGCAGGCACTCAAGAAATGAATGAAAAACTGCAAAAATAGTTTGTCGAACAGAAGAGTATTGCAGGTAACAGACTTTAGCTTGCTCTGTGTGATTTAGAACGTTCCAACCTGCCCACCCCATGGATGCCACTAGCATTTCCCGCATACCTTCTGGACTTCTGTTCAATGCTCAAAATTTATTGGCATGTGTGATGATTTGGCTTTAAAAAAAGATGCATTTCCTGCTTGGATTTTCCCGCAGTGAGCTTTCTGCATATGCCCATGTTTATTTGTGTACAATGTGTGCTGTGCTTGGCATCTGCTCTGCTTCCCGCCCCTTTGTGTGCCCGTGCCCACAGGGCATCTGGGAGTTTGCCGGCATATTATAAGGAGGTTTGGAAAATTCTGCGCTCTGAGCCCTCTGGCTTACCCTTTTGGGGCTGAGAAGGCTACCAAGCACCGCTAAGCTGGCAGAGTGACAAAATCAACCCACACAAGGAGATAAAACAGCTGCAGTGGGGACGGAGATCTTCTGAGGACCAATGAAAGAGGAAGACAAGGATTACGGCTCCTGGATGGCAGATGGTTGAGGTCTGGTTGGAAATCGGGTTGTCGAGAAACATTTTGTCTTAGGCAGAGCTGGAACAGTGGCATTTAAAGCCACACAAAGGCCAGTGATGGGTCCTGGCAATCTCAGGCTCTGCTGGAGTCAGGGTGGGGTCCTCTCCTTCATCATCATGCCCCCATTTTTGTCCACAATGGAACTCGCAGTCGGCCCCTGGGAGTCCTGAGTTTGGGATGCCGGTGGGTGTGTTATCCGGGCACAGTGGCCCTTTCCAGAGCATTCCGCCACTGTAGGGGCAGCTCTCTGCAGGTGCAGGTGCTGAGGATGGTGTATGGAGGGGCTGGAAATATAGAGAGATTTCCAGAAAGCCCTGGAAAAGGAGCTTGCTGTTCAAAGTGACTTCCTGACTTCAAGGCTTCCAGAAAGCACTATCTCTGACAGGGATCATTTCTGTGTTTCCTGCCAGTGAATGTGCATGTTTTTGGCAATGTGAGATGGTGGCGTGGGGAGAAGGAATGAACAACTACAAGGGGAGGAAGAGAGATAAATGAGACGCATTGTTGTTCCAGTCTTTGGAAAGGTTACTCATCCTCCCTGATACTATGTCTTTTTTTTGCTGCCTGTCCCAACCCCACCCCATAGAGACAGAGCCAGAGGGTGAGAAAAGCAAAAGCTTTGGAATTAGACACATCTGTGCTTGAAGGCTGGCTGTTTCAATTATGATGCTGGCTTAGGCAAGAAACCTAATGTCTTAAGCCTTAGTTTCTTAATCTGTGAAATTGGAGAAATAACACCTATCACATAGTGTTATTTTGAGTTTCAAATGAAATATATGTGCAACGTGCCTAGCAGAGGGTCTGAAATAGAGTCCTCCCTAAATAGTAGTTGGAAAAAAAATAAAAGGGCAGGGGGAGAAAAAATACAGTATCAAATATGGCAGACCTGGGCTGTGTGTATGAATTTATTCAGCAGGCATTTAAATCAAGCATCTACTTTCTATCTAGCGATGTGTGACATGCTGGACGAGACATGTCTTCAGGGAGTCTAAAAGTGCAGACACAAACACATGCAAACACAAATAAATGGGAGAAGTGCACAGGGTGGCAAGCACCATCACAAAACAAACAACAGAGGGAAAGGGGGAAGAGCTTTACATAGGGTGGTCAGGGAAGGCTTCCTGGAGGAGGGGGTGTTCAAGCTGAGTATGAAAAATGACAAGAGCCAGCCACGCAAAGTCTAGAGGGAAAGAGTTTCAGGCAGAAGGAAGGGTACAAGCAAATGCCAGAGACCAAAGAAACCCAGAGTGGCTGAGATGAGAGACCAGTGCCACAGCAAGGAAACACACGGGTGTAAGTCCTGGCAGTCATTCTCAGGGAAAACCTCTTGAGAGTCTATCATTTCCCCCCTGCACCCTGCACCCCGTGCCCCTGGAAGTGCCACTTTGTAATGAGATCTCTCCCTTTGTTACCAGCCTGTCCTCTACAGATTTGGAAAAAAAATGGTGCTACTTCGTTAAGGTGAGGTAGCCTGCCCCTGTTCAAATCCCTGGCATTTGATGGTTTGTTAGTGTTGTTAGCTGACAGGATGGTGTGGTTCTGGAACGTTCTGTTGTTCTCCACTGGCTCCATGGGTGGGGGAACTTGATGAAAGGACTCACACTCTGCTCTTGGCATTTGTGCAGCCCCTGCTGGAATCGACTGGTGGAATTTGTGTTTCTCCCCCCAAGCCAGGGCCCTGTGGAGGTTAACATGCTGCCAGGAAAAATCCAACCTTATTTCCTGGGCCCCAAGTCAGCCTACCTCCAGGTGAGGCGGAGAGCTGCAAGCTCCCTATCTTCTGGGTAGAAACCACCCTGGCTCCTACCTAGAATGAGGTTGGTGGGCAGTGGCGAGGGAACTTTATTTCACCCATGTCAGAAGTAGGGTAGTTGTTTTTGCTTTTTTGTGGTTTTTTTTGTTTGTTTGCTTTCATTTTTGTTGTTATTGTTGTTTTTTGTAACTGGTTTTGATTCACTTTCTTTTTCTTGTATAAAGTATGTGGTGGCCACAGCTGGAGCCTGGGTCAGTGAATGTCAGTGAATTCCTGAGAGGGAGACTTGGTGAACACAGTTTGTTTTCTGAGGTCAGGGTGAGACGGCTGTAGGTGTTGGGAATGGCATCAAAAGTGGCCTTTGCAAAGTTGCACAGGGTGGCAGTGTGGCCCCTGGCTGAGTTTTAGCAGTCATCTATACCGGCCATCATCAGTAGCTTCTTGGGCATAGGAGCTGAGGCACAGTGCCAATGCCCCTGTGGTCAGAGGTGAGGTGCACAAGCACAGCCACAGCAGCTGGTCATCATGCATGGGACAATGTGGGCCTTATTGATCTTGTTTTCCAAGTAGCCTTGCCACATAGGTGGGTGGAAAGCTTGACCAGGATCATGGCCCCATGGATGGCAGTGGCCCTCTCCCTGGAGCACTTAACACCCAGACCCACATGCCCGTAGTCCTCTCTGATGGCAATAAATGCCTTGAACCTGTTCCACTGGCCAGCACGGGGTTGCTTTTGCACCAGCATAGTCTTCAAAACCTCATCCTTCAGAGATACCCCAGGAAAAGGTCAGTGATTTCAGATTCCTTAACAGGCAGGAAGAAGAAATATATCTCCGCCAGGACTTGATCTTCATGTCCTTCACCAGGCGGCCCAGCTTGGTGACAGGATCCACTCCTTGCCTTTGGCCCACTCAGAAGCCACTGTGGTCTCCCATCCCAAGGCCCCGGGGTCCTTAGACCCTCCCACCACATCAATGTCATCTGACACTTGGTGTTTTCTCAGAGAAGAAGCAGGGAAATGGTCTTTGAATGGACGATGGCAATGGATGGGAGGGCAGGAGGAGCCACGACCATGCCACTTATCAGCTGACTGATCTCAAGTCAGTAAAAATAGGGAGGACATTCTGTCTCTTAGTGTTGTGGGGAAGATAAAATTACAAAGCAACTGGCAGGCTAGGGATTAATATACTCCTCGTCCTCCATTTCCTTTCCTTCTCTGCTCTCCAGGAGGCGGCGACACCTTTTTCTTCCTGTCTGTCCTTGATCACTGAAGGGGTCATTGCGAGCATGTACAGAGCCCTTGGGGTGGTAGTGAAGTCCCCCAACTTCTGAACACTTGTTAGAAGTCATGGCCAAGCACTTGGAGAATGGGATCCCAGTATAGACAGTTCCCAGCTTTAATTTACGATTTTTCGGCTTTATTCTGGTGTGGAAGTGATTTGCATTCAGTGGAAACTGGATTTTGAATTTTGAATATGGATCATTCTGGGCTGGTGATATATGTTAGGACAATTTCTTGTGATGCAGCCCCAGCTCCTGGTCAGCCCTGCAGTTATGAGGTCAACAACCAGTATGCTGACAACCATTCTGAATCCATACATTCTGTTTTTCACATTTGGTACACTATTCCAGAAATTACATGAAATATTCAACACTTTACTATGAAGTAGGCTTTGTGTTTGATGACTTTGTCCAACTGTAGGCTATTGTGTTCTGAGCACGCACATGATAGGCTCTGCTAAGCTGTGATGTTCAGCAGGTTAGCTGAATTAAATGCATTTTTGGCTTAATAATATTTTCATTTTATGATGGGTTTATCAGGGTGTAACCCCGCTGCAAGCAGAGGAAGATATGTATTTAAAATCAAGTTGATTGTGGCCAATTTCACTTAATTATGCTTTTTCTCTGTTCCAGCCTCCCACCAGGCCTGTTCTTAATATATCATGACACTTCAGTTGGTGGCATCTTTGGAAAATGAGGAGTTTCATATAGGTGAAATTTTGTTTTACAAAAAAATTAAGCCCATCTCCTTGTGACAAATTATACCACAATTATCTAGGCTCAAAGGCATAGAAAGACATAGAACTGTAAGTAGTAATGGTGCAGAAGCAAGTATTCTCTTCTGTGAGAAAGCTTTTACCATCTTTCAGACTCAGGCCACATCCCAGGCCAATGACATGAGAGTCGCCAGGGGTGGGATCCAGGCTTGTTGTGTTTAAAGCTCCCCAAGTGATTCAAACATGTAGCCAATGTTGGAGCCTCTGTCTGCCCTGTGTTTTCCCAACACCTCGAACCTCTATGTTTCTGTGGGTTATGTGCCTATGTTTCTATAAATTAAAAAAAAAGGAAGGAGGAGGAGTACAAGAGGGAGGAAACTACAGTTGTGTGGCCACCAGAGGCCGGTGCTGTGGTCCACAAGGATGGGGATCAGGGATATGTTAGCCATGTCATTAGGGAAATAAAGAAGGAAGATTAGCTCCAGAGTGAGCCTGAGCCCTGGCTGCAGTTGATCATAAGCCGTGGAACTGGGCAGGAGCATAAAGAAAACACAAGAGAGAAAAAGACCAGATGAGAAGGAGAAAAAACAACGCAAATCAGTTCTGAAATAAAGGAGGAGATTGGCAGGCACGACATTTAGATTGTCTTTGAGGGAGAAAATAGCCAAGTAGAGCAGATAAAAATCAAAGATAAATGATAGAGATGATAGCGGCAGTGATCATCTTTATGCGGTGTATGTTTGTCCTCCTCGATCAGGGTAATTTTATCCGGTCAAGGCTGGGGTTTGGTGAAAGCAGATAATACATTGGGAGAATGGTCTATTGGGTGACACGTGATCTGCCTCAGGCTAATGGCCCCAGGCCGAAACCTTGGGATTTGATGAATGTATTCATTTACTGGGCATCACACCTAATAAGAAGAAGCATAAATACTAATATAGATGGAAATGTGGGTGAATGAGTTCACATGACAGGAGGTACTGTATACACATTGATTAGCAAGGAAGGGAGAACAGAAAGCATCCTGCTTTTCGACACCCGGTTTACAAATAACCTGCGTTCTCCAACCTTTCTTGCTCCTTCCCATTTAATTTCCCCTCCACCCTTCTGCAAACACTACGGTTTCCAACCACACCAAAGCATACAGGTTCGAGGGCATTCCATGGGATCCAAGCGGTGGGAAGAAATAAATACTTTGGGAACCACCTGTGCCCCTTGGAGCTGTAATTTTCAAACTTGAGTTCTACAGCCTTTGGTCAAAGGAAGTGTCACTGGGAAGGGTTAGAAAACTCAAGATAAATTAAAAAGAGAGAAAGGTTAAACCAGCGTCTGTTAACGCTTTTTCTCCTTGCATTTAGCTGTGAAGGACATGCTGGAGGAAGCAGAGTCTGGAAATGATGTGAATCCGAGGCTTCTGGGGTGGGGTGGAAGAGGGAGGAAGAAGGAACAGGTTCTAAAATGCGAATACATGAACAATTTTGTGACTAGGGTCATCCTGTCCCAGAGAAGGGGATGACAATCTTTTTCTTCTTTGGAAGTACACTTCCTGGTTTCCTGTTCTTAGTCTCTTTATAGCAAACCAGAAGTTTGCTCTATTATTTACATTGCTTTATGAGACAGTGGGTTCTGAGCTATAAATAGATCTTTGGATCATAGCCCAATTACAAGCTGTGGGCTTCCTGAAATGCATGATTGACTGTTTAGCATGGAAGAGCTTACGTGTACAGGAACTGTTAATGAGAGACGTGGAGGTGCACACAGTTAGAAATTCCTTGGAGGTTAAATGTTCATTCAGATGGAGTATCTCTGAGGGACTAGAAGGAACGAAAGGCAGTGTTTATGGGTCCTGTGGTCCAAACGTAGTTATTGCTATGGGAGGGCATCTACTACAGTGGTTCTTAACTCTTTGGAGTGATTCATCCCTGGGGAATCTGAGAATTGAATGTATTCTTCCCATAATATGCTTATGCTTGCAAAATTTTGCATATATTTTCAGGGGACTCACGGAACTTACTGAAGACTTATGGCTGTTCTTAGACACAAGGCTAAGAATTCTTACTCTATTGAATTCAGAAAAAAACTCTGGTCCCTGTATTCCTTTTTGGATAGTAATATTCCTAGCTGGGAATCGGCTGTAGGGTAGGGGTAGAGAATCCATCTCAGTACTTCTAGAAACTACTACATTTAACATTTGAAGAGAGGATTCAAGAGCTTTCACAAAATACAAAAAGATGTATAAGGCATGGTCTTTTACCTCAAGGAAAATTGGACTTGGTTAGACTAAAGTATAAGGGATAAAATTAGTAGTATTAGTAGTTGTGGCTGGAAAGGTAGACCAGATCCAGACCAGGAAAGGCCTTAAATACTACATTAAGGAACTGAAACTTAATTCCAAGCTAACAGTCTAGCTTGTACAGTCTTCATTGTTTCGCCATATCTATATACCAACACTATAATCAGATCTTTGAATTGATTCCCCTTTAAACTTTGTGTTTATTTAGGCTTACTAGTCATGGTTTTGTGTTTTGTTGTCATTATTTGTAATATAATGCAAATTAAAACATGCCTCTTAAAATAAAAATATTGATTTGTCTTCCTCCTGAAACAATCTCTTATGCAAACAGCATTCCTCACTTTGGCAAACACTGCTAAGGACAATGGGGGTTTCTGATTGGGTGGGAGGGTATAGTTAGGAGAGCTGTTCTTTAAGAGGTGTTCCGCAGCTGAGTATCAGTTGGAACGGAGGGACTGGCCAAGCAGGAACCATTGGTCAAGGCAAACATGGTGAGACCCTGGCCTTGAGGGCAGAGTGGAACGCAGAGTAGAGGTGAGATGTGGAGTCTCTGAAACCCAGTCTCTAGAAAGTCTGTCTTAGATCTGAAACTCAAAACAATTGTTAGGTATAATATTTAATAAGTCAGCTCTTAAAGTAGGAATGCAATAATATGTTTGTTTCTTGTGTATTTATATTTCATTTATCATAATATTTTATTTTTCTCAGTAAAAGAGAGCATTTTCTGTGTTTTCCTAGTGCCTCTAATCCACTGATAATTTTTGCTGACTATGGCTGGGAAAGTTCAGGGATGTTTCTGTTGGTTCTGAGAGAGTCTGAGACCTTGATAGTGAGGATGGAAATCAAATGGGATTTTTCTGTACACTTCTATGGACTCCTCCAATTTGTTTCATTTTTCTGGTTAGCTGAAAAATAGACATAATTCTCTGGAAGAAAAAACAAAGGTATCTAGAGATTAAAGAGTTTGCTGAGTGTCATGCATTAAATGCAAATCTGGGATTTGAAGCCAAGCAAATGGAGTCTAAAACCTGCATCATCCTTATTCCTAGAAAATGATATTCTAATCTAAGAGTTTCAGAACCTTCAAAAATCAACCTGCAATCACCCACTGTGTGTTGAGAATGTAATATGGAGAACATTTTTAAGGGAGCTATACTTCTTCTGCATTCTTTTCCCACTATCTCATTTAAAATATTGAGATTTAAATTATGTGATGATGACATTTAAATGAACTTAAAAGAAGTAAGGTACAATTCAGTATCTATCTCAAAGAGCATTTCTATTTCTCTCCAAACCCTGTGTTGTAAAGGACTGTTTTTTTAACTTGATACATGACTCTATGACTCTCAGCCATTTGGCTTAAAAAGCTCCTTCCTTTGCAGCTTTGTTTTCTCCCCTCATGATCATAGGAGTCTACTGTGCTTGTTTGGCTGTTGGTGTTAAACAGGGTAGACAGTGGCAGGTTACGTATATGTTTCCTTTTGTCTGTACTTTCTGTCCATTGAGATGAGCAAAGAGGGAAGCTGGAATATGAAGGTGGGATGATAGATTTCCAAGGTCAAATTGTGCCTAACTAACAATTTTAGCTAGGACTACGGAAACACAAGGGCAAGTGTAGACATCTGTGCTTACACTCGAATTAGTATCTATAGTTACTCATAGAATAAATGTAATTATAGTGAAAGTCATCCAGGGCTTCCTCAGAGCCTCATACTGTGTCAATGTTCTTTACACGTGCTAAAATGCTGCATTCTTAGTAACTCAGGGTAACCTGGGTCTTCAGGAGCATCTCCTACACGATGCTGAGACCCTAACTTGCCAAGTAACACTCACCCAGCTGCCTGCCCATGGTATCAAGAGTCTGATTTTCTAAGCAAGGAACATCTCAGACTTTGTGGTCCTTTTCTGGATAGAAGGGGCTTGTTGACAAAAAGAGAAGAAACTTCTTTGTTTAGAAGTCATGTTTGCTTAGTTTTTATGAATCTATGAAGATAGGTAGAGAGAATTGCCTCTCATTTTTCCAAATGCGGCCAAAGTTGTGATGTGATATCAGCATACACTTTAAATACACCCTCGTAAAGAAACAGATCTCCCTGAATTGGAAGGTAGAGGACATTGGCCTCCAGGGACTCATCGGAAAGACACGGACCACACTTCTCTGTGGCTTTCCCTAGTGTCTAAGGGAGATTCGCCAGCTCTATAGCCTGTCAAGCAAGAACAGGAAGCCGTGTGAGTGACATCTGGGGACTGCCTGGCCTTGTACTTGGCAGGGCATGGATATAGGGCATGGGAAACCCTTGGGCCAGTCTTGATCTTTTGGTCTATGATGATTTTTGTCTCACTGTGTCTTTTTTTTTTTTTTTTTTTTTTAAAGAATCAAAGTATAATCTTACCAGTAGGAGGAAGTGTGGTAGATCTAGAACACATAAGTATTATTAAAGTGGTCAGTCCTGGGGCTTCATGGAGTTAAGTCACTTGAATGATAAAGCCAGAACTGGAATTCAGGTTTGTCTGCTCCTAGAGCTTTTTCCTCATAACCACTACATTAGAATACCTCCCACAACTTAAGCAGATGGCCCTGAATCAAACCTAAGTCCATAAACCAAATCTATGACTCCCTAAGGAGATGTAACACTGCGTTAGTGGAGATTTTAAGGCAATTTATAGATATTAAATACATATCTGTCCCCACTAATGTATATTCATCTGAATTCGTTCATTTATTCACCCATTAAATAAAGATTTATTGAGTGTCTGCTATGTATATGCTCTGCTGCTAAGGGATAAGGGATAAGTGAGTGAAGGGAAAACAGAATAATGAATTAGATACAGATTCTGCTCTTAACAGCTTTCATGAGAAGTCAAAGATATATAAATGACTTAAGGTATAAATGATAAGTACACAAGAGAGCTGCAAATAAAGGAGTGCAGTGTATTCTAGGTGTGTGTGTGTATGCATGTGTGTGAATGTGGCATGTGCACTCGTGCATTCATAGGCATATGTGTGTTTGGCAATTGGTTATGGCTAATTGAGAGAGCCCTAAGTTTGAAAAAATGCAGGGAAGCAGGCAATAATAATAATAAAAAATAACTGCAAGAAGATTGGTTTCCTTAGCATGAAAGGTCCATAAAAAAGCGATGGAATTTAAGACTGGAAATATAAGCGAAACATTTACATTCAGATGAGTGATGTCATTGATTCTGTGCTTCAGTTGGAAGCAACTGGCATTACTGTATAGAGGGGCCAGCAGACCACAGCTTGTGTGTTAGATTTGACCCGTGGCCTGATTTTCGATGGTCAGTCAGTGGAGAATGGCTGTTAGATTTGAGAGTAGCCCTTGGCTATTCCTTGCCTGAAGGTGTCCCCCCTCTCCCCTGGTGAGAATGTGATGACACTGAGATGCCACAGCTTTGGCTGCTAGGAAGGAACAGTTTTACCTTGCAGGCTGTGTGTCCATCATCTTCCAAATACATCTCGATCCCAGGTCCCCTCTGATTGCACCCAAGCTACCTCTCCACTGTGTTTCTGTGGCATCCCCAGAAGCTTCTTGACTGAAGAGGTTTAAGGACAAATCAATTTATTTTCCCTCATGTACATCCTGAATTGATGGACTGGATAAGCATACTTATTAGTCTAGTTGCAAAGATCACTTCTGGGCTTTAGAATCACTACAGCACAGGAGAACTCAGTGGAGGGAAGGAAGCAAGAGGCTGGTGTCCCCATACCATAAAGGCAGTCATAGGTATTGCAAAGGTCCCCAAGTGGCAGTCAGACTATCAAGGTTTCCACAATTGTAGGGAGCAGGAGAGACGACTGGCATCACTAGAGGCCCAAGTAAGAACGAAACGACCCTGCTTTGGGAGTGGTACCGAGAAGCAGCAGGCCCAGGGGCAGAGGGGTGGGTAAGTGAAAGGACCCCGGCCAGCGAAGAGTGGAAACAGTCTGCACTCCCTGCGAGGCACAGGGCAGAGAACACTGCACTCAATTCCACTCCGCTTCTGTGAAAATCATCTCAGAAGTTTGAGCTCTGACTAGCGAGTCACAGAGAAGCTTGGTGTTCAAGTTTGAGATGAATGAGTGATGGTGGCAAGTGGAGGAGGGAGGGCAGTTGTGCTTGGAGCTGGGAGTGGATTTTAAAGTCCTGGTTTTGGGAGCAGAGTCCGCACTGAGTGTGGACCTGACTCCCGGGTGTGATTGACAGGTGGTGGCAAGGTGGCCCGTGTGAGGTCCAGCAGCTGAGAAAGGACAGCAGGTGGGAGGAACCATCAGTGTGGACACAAAGGTGGTGAACTAGTCTCTGGACTAGTGGCCTCCTCCACTGGGACGCGGTCTGGGCCCCACATACCATGGGGGGCTTACATGGCTGAGCGAGGTCCTCCTTCACTACAGAGTGGAAGGAAAATGTGCTAAAGCAGTGGGGCTGGAGGGTCAGAAGGGGCGCACAGGATGTCGAGGAGGCAGAGCAGGGGCGAGGAGCTGGCCCTGCACTTTGGAACTAGAAGACTTTGGTTTCTACACATACAATCAGCCTCACACTGTGCTTTGCCACTTGGGGTCCTCTTCCTGGTCCCGAGCTCTTCCTGACTAGACTCCTCTTGATGAGGAAGGGGGTGACAGGACACGAGGTGCCTCCAAGTTGATATGCTGCTGAGAACAGATTTAATCTCTTTCTCTTTTGGTAACTCTGATGGAACGTAGCTCAGAGGCTGCTTTCTAGGGGGATGTATCTTCTCAAAAGGTGACAGATTCTGAGATGTTGTTTGGACCCAAGAGGAGAAGTAAATTGCTCCAAGGACAATATGGAATGAATAGAAAGTACCACCAAAAGGCCCATCGAGGGGTATTTTTCATGAGGCCACGTGGCCCAGGCACCTGAATTTCACAAGCTAATTACACATCCCTGGTGAAATTCTTTCTTACAGAAGTTACAAGGATGCGGGGGTGAGAAAGACGTCAGCCCGGCTCTGGCACCAGATCCCTTCACTGAACTTAGCAAGAGTTAGACTGACCTCAGAATGGTCTATCCCACTTCATCTGTGAAGGGAATAAATGCAACTGGGAGGCTACAGAAGTGAGGAAGAGCTCCATGTGAACTTCTGAGAAGTGGAAACTTTCACCCCAAACCTGGGAGGGGCTGAAGGTTCTCACCAAGTTCATGTGGCTGTTTCCTGGCCGTGAGATGTGCTAAGGTAGGCAGCCTGGGGAGTAGAAGCCACCTGGGCTCTGCGGCAGGACACCCCCTCCCGGCGGGCTCCTCCTGGCGGTGTGCACATCTCCACTCTCCCTCCATCTCACTTTCTTCCTCGACTCGCCTCCAAAGGGGAGAAACAATACCTGCCTCATGTCCACATCATTTATAAAGCATCTGGTGCTTTCTGTGCACATGAACAGTCCCTCCAAAATGAAAATTCTTGTGATTTAAAAAAAAATCTTAATTTCTGCCCAGTTCTGAGAAGAGGATAACTTATTTCCTGTTAAGATTGCATTGCCTTAGCCCACAGCTAGGGATATCTCACGTATCTTGCAGTAAATATCTGTCACTAAGATACAGTTGACCTTTACAGCAGGGGCTATGAAGAAGCAACATAATGATTATTAGGTAGAGTCCCAGGGAATAGTCCTGCGGAATACTTCACTTGGGGAGGCCACTCACCTTCATTTGGTTCTATGACTTCTAAGTGGTTCCTTGAATTTTAATCCTAACTGCCTTTCTAGGAAATTTACAGGACCCCAGAAATGGATAGTTCTGGTAAGTTTTCACAGTTGGCATTGGGAAACTGACTGTTAGCATGAAGTCAGTAGGAAACCCATCCTATGGGTGGCATGCTGAGGGGTTCATGCCCCCCTCTGGGGCTAGAGGGAGTGTTGAACTGAGTCTCCTTGCGGGCACCAGCAGTCGTGGCTGTGAACCTCATCAGTGTGCTGGCTTCTCTATACAAAGTGGACAGACTACCTGGGTCTATGGACACTCAAGGATTAGAGGTGCAAAACCCAGAAGGGGCTGAAGGTTCTCACAAAGGTCATGGAGGATACTTGCTGGGCGTAGGTCTTGCTTACTTGAGTCAAGTCCTGTTTTCCTAAATATTTGGCTTCTCAAACTCAGAAGTTGCCTCCTTTCCCTGCTCTCCTCCCTCCTGGCAGTCACAGTGAGCCTCTGTGGGTGTCAGCAGCTGTCCTGGGCATCAGGACACCATCCTGAGCAAGACCGCTCTAGGCCATGCTTAGTGGGGGAACTGGCTGAAAGCGGCTCACTCCAGCCCCTCCTTACCCTATCTGCCTCCCCGTGGTTGAACCTTTCAGAGTCTGGCCCTGGTGTCCCTCTGGAGGAGAAGTGCCCCCCTTACATCCCCAAAGATAATCATTCCATAATGCCCACGCAGACTTAGGGTGATTCAAAACCTGAGGAAGGCTTCTGTTCAGGTTTAAGCTGCTCTTTTAACTTCCCCTGTCAGCAGGCGGGCTCCAATGACCTCTGAGGATAGTCTTTGCTTGCTGAGGCCTGCAGGGAATCTGCTCAGAGTGGGCGATGTACAACATTTGATTCAATGAGACAATTTCTGATAAAAGCATTTCCCGCAGAGATTAAATGCCACGGTGTTGAGTCCTGCTCCCTCATTTACTAATCAAGTCTGTTTGCATCTCCTCATCTGTAAGGTGAGGATAATAATGGTACCTCTCTCATTGGGACAGTTGTAAAGATCACAGAAGTTAATGCATGTAAAGATTTCTCGTGCTGCCTGGCACATAGCAAGTACTCGTTAAATGTTAGCTCGTGTTATTTCTGTTCACTCTAACAGAAGGTCTCTGGGATGATACCACATTTGCAAGACACTTGCACCAGATGTAAGGAATGTTTCAGCAGTTATTGGAGGACACTTTGGAAGCTACAGGAGTTTCCAGCATTCCGTGGGCATGTCACTCCCTTTTCTACCTGCATGGATTAGCACATTAGCCCAGCCCCTGTGTCACTAAGATATTTGACAATAAGCCCATCAGTGATTCCCTACTCCCAAGCAAAGGGAAGCACCAAGGGAAGCATTTTCCAGAGGAAACCTATTTTCTCTCCTCCACTCCTTTGTGGAGGCAATCGGAAGCATTCAGGGTAAGCTTCACTAGGATGCTGAAACCCAGCTACACACACTTCATTAAATCTGGGCAGAAAAAGTAGTGTCTTTGCTACTGAGGGGAGGAGGCTACAGGAGCCAATAGAGCCTGGGGAACGTTGTGAGCTTGGCTGGAAATAAAGAACAGTTGGTGTGTGATTCAAGAAAATGTTTCGATGGACTAAAGGAATATGGAGAGGCCTCTGCCACTCGTGGGGAACGCTGTTTACATACCAATTCCTTCTTCTTCATGCACTCCATGAGGATGATGAACAGATGCTGGGCTTGGGTCCGAGTGTACGTGAAAGTCTTCTGGATGGTCACCAGCAACTGGTCCCTCAGGGATTCGTTGATAAGTCTGCAATTAGGAACAATGTCAACAATGGGTCAACCCAGTTCTTCTTCAGTACAGGTTTCTGAGAAATATTCTAGAACTCAAGAAAGCATTGTGAGGATCGGCTTTGGACAGGAGTTATTTCTTCCTGTATGTTTCTCACCACAGTTATTTTGACTGTGATAATCTAAAAAAACAACAGCGCACTTAAAAATAAATCCATTTTAATGTCTCATAACCTGAACGAGTAAAGTCAGAAGATTAATTTGGGTCTTTTTTTTTGTCTTTTTTTCTTTTATAATGACAGTATCTAATACCCTCTTCTTCAAGTGCCGCTTTAAAAAGCCTTGCTTATTAGCATCTTAGTAAAAATTTACTGTATTACTTATATGAAGCTTTAAATGTCAACTTCAGCTCTAATTGTATGGAAAAAGCCTCCATCTCAGTAATTTGAGCATGAATGAGGAGAGATAGGACTTATGTTTCTTTTAAAACCATTTCCTGTAGGTGGAGCTTCTCTGACCTATGATTCAGGTTATCATTTATGTCAAGCATTTGCTGTGTTACAGCCAACAAGAGTATGACCCACAGACTCTTAATAATGGACTGCTTCATTAAAAGACAGTTTTCATGCTATAGAAGAACAAGGAAAAGCAAGGGAGGTACGTTATACCCAATCACTACCCTGATGCTTATCGAAGATGAACCAGCTGTAACTTCTAACTCTGCCCTCCCTAACTAGCCTGGTGTGAACAGGGCTATCTTTACCAGCCATCAGATGGCAGGGAATGAAAAATCACTTTACTGTTATAGATTCTGTCCAAAATCAGGAAGATGAAACTGCTTCCAAGGACCAGTGACAAAATTATCATACTTTGCCTAGCATTTTACAGTTTTATAATTTTTTTTTCTGTAATTGAAGAACTAGAAACTCCTATATACAATAGTAAAATATAATTATCTCATTTGGTGCTCATGGGAACCCTGAAGGCCAAAGGTCCATAGAATTTAAAAGGGAAGGGTATTTTAGCTGAAAAGAGATGGATGCTTAAGGTCCTCAGCAAATAAGTGGCAGAGCCAGAACCAGAATCTATGTCTTCTGATTCCTTGTCCAATACTCTTTCCACTGCACCACTGCCTCTTATTACACCAAGAACCCTATACCATGGCCTCTCTTCATCATTGTGGCTACTTGAGAAGCAAATTATAATGTTTGCTTCAGGGGCAACTTGGGTGGCTTAGTGGTTGAGTTTCTACCTTCATCTCAGGTCGTGATCCTGGGATCCTAGGATTGAGTCCCACATCGGGCTCCCTGCGTGGAGCCTGCTTCTCCCTCCGCATATGTCTCTGCCTCTCTCTGTGTCCCTCATGAATGAGTAAGTAAGTAAAATCTTAAAAAAATAACATTTGCTTTAATGTGAAAGTAGACTAATTTTTGTTGCTTAAAAAAAAAAAAAAAAGCCAGATGGAAGGCTTGAGGATATCTTCTTATCAGTGGCCTTCTTTTCCCCAAGATTGTGTGAGGATCATCTGAGCCCACTAGGCTGAACATTATGGTGCCTTAAGCTTTGAGGAGGGTGCATTCCTCATGACAGAATTATACCAAGGATCCTGGCATGTCACTCAGCTCTATGGAGGATTGGCTTACACTTTCTCCACCCCACCCCCTGCCCCGGAACCTTTATATCATGAACATTTAGAAAAAGAGAATGGTCTAGATGAAGCTGAAAAATACTGCCAGATATTCTCAAGATTACTAAATTATTCTGGAGGACTCTGTTGCCTTAGGTGTAGACCAATCTGAAACCATTCATGTATTCATTCATTCATTCAACAATTGCCTAGTGATGTCTATTTAGTACCAGACTCTGTTGTACATGCCAGAGCTAGAGGGATAGATGAGAGACATACACTCCCAACCTTCAATGAGCTTACACACTGGAGTAGAAAGACAGGAACCAGCAATTCAACTGTGATTGACAGTAGTAAAGAAATAGAGAATTTGTGACAGTTGAATATAATCTAATTTGGGGGTACAAGGAAGACTCCTTTGAGGACGTGCTGTTTAATCTGAGACTTGAAGAATAAATGAGCATTAGCATGATCAGGGAGATGGTGGGGCTAACTAAGAGCCTTCTTGGCAGGTGAAACAGCATGAATAAGCCTAGTTTTGAGGAAATAAAAGAAGGTCAGTATGGTTAGAACATGAAGAGCAAAAGAAATATTGGAACAAGATGGTGTGGCAAAAGGGATGAGGATAAGACCATGGTGGAGGGGGGACTTTTAAGATAGTGTTAGAGATTCTGGATTTTATCCCACAGGTAATGAAGCCACTGGAGGGTGACATGATCATGTCTGCGTTGCCAAATTTCTTAAAGGGTTAATACATGAGCACTCATACCTGGGCATGTATCTATTTGACAGGCAACCCATGTGGATGGATCTAGAGTTCTGCAATATTGAGTATACATAAATGTATATTCAATACATAAATGTTGTACATGATTAACAACACAAGAAGAGATTCTCCTGATTAGCCACTTGGTTGATTCAATCACTCATCTGCAGGTGTTTAATTTTGATAACAACTCAAAATTTGTTTTCCATTGCTAACCATCTGCAGTGAAATCCCAGTTCCCTGAGGTCATTAACTGAGGGATTTGTTATTTGTATGTAGTCTATCACTTTGTAAAAATTGAGAAATCATGCACAACTTAGTTGATTGTGAGCTTTATTGGTGAGGAGCACTGAAAGACACTAAAGATCTTATATTTTTAGCTCAATTTTGCAACTGAATGAAGTTGTGCCTTTGGTTAAGTCATTTAGCAGAAAGAACCTGGAATTCTATGTCTAGAAGTACAAGGATTCTCTAGACTGGTGTTTTGCAAAGTGTGAGGTGCCCATCACTGATGGAGCAAAATGGTTTTACGTGGCACAAAGATGATTTGGTCTTTCCAAAGCATTAAGTTATACTCATTAAACATTAAATAACTGTTATTCTGCATTTAGTTCTTTTTCCATCTTGACTGCATCAAGAGGAAAGTCACATTTTTGATGCTTCTTTGGCTTTAAAGGGCTCACAAGCACTTGCAAATCTCCCCCCTTTTGGCAAAGAAATAACAGTTATTAGGTCCCATGCTTTTTGCAGAAAGTTCAATAACTTTTAACAGAAGATCCTGTATAACATTTGATGTGTTCAGAGCACGTCATGGTTTAGGACACACAATGGGTTACAGAGACCATATAAATTGGTTTTCATAGCAATCTGAGAGGGAAGCAGGTATTAGCTCCATTTTGCAGAGGAGGAGACTGTAGCCCAACAAGACCAAATGATTTGTACAAAGTCACATAGGTTGATGATCTTAGGCTTGAGCTGAGTCTGCTGAATTCAGCCTTCCATCTGTAGGGCTGCTTTTCCTGTTTGAAACCTATAAATATGTTTTTTTAGTTTCCTAATCATCTGCATTGGAAGTAGAAATTTAAGTATATTTGTTTTGGGAAATTGCTTTTCCTTTTTTGATAGACCATCTGAAGGAAATCAGACGAGTTTGGAGAAGATAGGGGGAAAAATGAGGACAATGGCAAAGTGCACTTAGTGTGCTGAAGATTTTATCTGCTTCTGATTTCTCACAAGTGCTTGCTATGCTGAATGAGATGTTTTCTATTTGGCACAAAGACTTCCTCTGTCTTCTCTAAAGACCTTCTCTTTGTGGCCATATTCTGTAGGATATCGGGAAGCCTGCTCTCTTGATATTATGGCTTCCCTAGCTCTTCCCACTTTTTTTTCCTGCACAACACTGGAATGACCGTGATATTTAATCATCAGCAAAAAATAGAATCAGCCCATTTTAGATTTCTTTTTATGGCACTAGAACAGTGATTGAAAATTTCTTGACATCAAAACATGGTCATAGTATTATATAAAATTTTAGTCTTAGAATTGGGTCTTTGACAAAGTGGTGCCTATTTATAGTAACTGTTAATTTTGAGACTCCATATGTACCAGTGCTATTTTTGGTATGCCTCAAATTAGAATGTTTCTTGATTTAGGAAGGGTAGTCATTGAAGTGAAGAAAATCTCCATACTATGGCATTTGTGTTTCCATTTAAATGCTGAACTTGTGATCTGGAGCTTTTTGGATGAGTCACAGAAGTATCTGAAATAGGTCAATGTTCATCCAGTGATTGGAGTAACCAACGGAACTTCCCATACTTGGCTATTCACATTCTGTTCAAAGGCTGGCAATACAATACATGTGTGCACACTTTTCTCAGAATGACTTCAATTACCTGCAATAGCAGAGTTTTGTTCCTAGATTTAAAAATTAGAAAATGTATTTAGAATTCAATGGGACACAAAGAGCTAGACTTAGGTTAATGGCTTTCATCAAGGAGTGAAGCCCTTTTCCTGCCCTCCACAGACGCTCTCAGTTAATTTATTCAGATACAGTATGAGAGAATTTTACTTATATAAAGATCATTAATAATACTGCAATTTGGTACTTAAAAGACATCATTTCCCAGAGAACCTCTAATGCTCTAAAGAAAAACGAAATTTTGTCATTTGCTTCATGCCAAAGCAAATTACTACATGTAACCTTAGGACACAGAAAGATTAAATATCTTGCCTATTGTCACAAACAATGGGATTTTTCTTTTCTTCACCTCCTCCTCTCCTTTCTCCGCCTTCCCCTCCCTACCTCCTCCATTTCCTTCCTCTCCTCCTTCTCTTCCTCCTTATTTTTGGTTAGTAAAAGTTACCCCTTCCTCCCAAATGCCATGACTCTGGAGTCACAATTCTTCCTGGAGAGGTAGGACAATACAGTGAATAAATAAGCATCACAGTCACCAGGTTAGGCTGTCTAGAGTGAAGCTATCATTTGTTAGCTATATGATCTTGTGCAAGTTGTTTAGTTTTTCCATGTCATGTTTTTCATATATGTAAAATGAGAATTATAGGAGTGCCTATCTCATAGACTTTTGAATATTTAATGAGTTAATCTTTGTATAGGGCCCAATACCTATGCAAGTATTTGTGTTATTAAAACATAGTCCCACACTGTTCTTTGCTCACTGATATTTCTTCTTGTTAAGTAGCACGTCCAATGGCTGGGGCCTTTGTGTGCAATACAGAGCTCCTTTCTGAGACCAACAGTGCTCTGCATCCTTGGAGAGCCCAACAGTATAAGGCCACTCCCAATCCAAGCTGGAGAAAGAACTCTGTCTCTTCAGAGAGATCAGAGATCACCAGTTCTTTCTTACATTTGGGAAGTAGAGAACATAGCAAATTTAGGAGGCTTAATTATTGCTGGAGCTTTGCAAACATCTGCACACCTATTTATTTACTTATTCAACAAACAATACTAGTTGCACCGTGGATGGACTTCTTACATGGCAGCTGGCTTCTCTCAAATTGAAGACTCGAAGAGAGAGTTTGAAGAGGCCCAGGCAAAAACTTCAAGACTTCTGATTTAACCTCAGAAGTCCCAGAATGTCATTTCCTTACATTCAATGAACCCAACAAGTCACTAAGAGCAGCCCAGATTCAAGAAGAGGGAGGGAATAGACTCCACTCTTGGTGGAAGGAAAGTAGGAAATTGCAGAGAGGGAATATATTGATGGTGGTCATCTTGGAGACCAGCAAATTCATCACGTGATTCTGTTCAGATGAGATGGGATAAAGCACTGATCTTTTCCACAGTTTAATTAAACTGCCTCAGCTGTCTTACTCAGCATTTTTTCTTTTAATAGCTGATGATGAGAATCACCATTTTCTTTAAAAATGATAGTCTAAGCACTCAGAAGTATTTTCAAAATGTTATCGCTGATCTGAAGTGTTGTACCTGTAAATATTTTCTGATTCAAATATTCTTGAATCAGCAGCCTGTCTACATTTATTTAGTGTGTACTATGTACCAGGTATTTCTTTTTGGCCTTGGGCACCTGGCCGAAGCCTTTTTTCCATGGATGCCATCATCGTACTTTTCCCTGTTAAATGCAGTATGCAAAGGACATCTTCATTAAAATGTGTGCATGCTTGGGCCAACCTTAATGCCCACTTTGAGTCACCACCAAGAGCAATGGGGGCATTTTCTTGATGCCCTCACCACACTTTGAAGTCTGTTTGAAGAAGAAAAACCACAAAGCAACTGCCAAAACCAGAGAGAAATTTTGACTTACTGAAGTATTGTTCCAGTTTATGTTATTCTTTTTTTTTTTTTTTTGAGAGAGAGAGAGAGAGAGAAAGGGGGGAGGAGAAGAGGGAGAAGGATAGAGAGAATCTTAAGCAGGCTCCAAGTCCAGCAATGAGCCTGATGAGGGGCTTGATCTCATGACCCTGGGATCATAACCTGAGCCAGAATCAAGAGTTGGATGCTTAACAGATGGAGCCACCCAGATGGCCCCAGTTTATATCATTCATGATCTACCTTTGTTTGGGCCCTTCTCGTATCTTACTCAGATGGTACCAACAGACTATTAATTGGGTTTGTCGTCTCTATCCCCCCTCTAATCCATTCCACACAGTTGATTGAATGGTCTTTCTACAAAGTAAATAGGATTCTATTACCTCTTAAAACCCTGAAATAGCTTCTCCTCACCAGTAAGATGACAACTCAACTTTTGATATTTCTGGAGTCTGTACACTGCTAATCTGAAAATTCAGCTGTGGGATTTGAGCTTTGGGAATAACATAATGACACAGTTTAGGAGCAACCATTTTGCAGATGCAGAGTCTGGAGCCTGCAGAGGGAAACTAATTTGCTAACGATTATATACCTGAAAGCACCAGAGCCAAACTTAGAGGACAAGACAATCAGGAAGGAAGAATCTTTGATAATGAACTATATACTAACCTCAACTTACTGTGGTTATGTGAAGTTAGTCATTTGTTGTTTAGTGACTGGATACAAGTGGAGACTTCTCTGTCCTATCCTGGAGACAGGCTGTTCTGTATCTTATGTGTGAGAAGCCCGAGACTAATGTAATGTCAAGGATCCACTATTTCCCCAGAGTGACTCCCCAGATTCTCAGATGCCCAATGTTCCTTTTAATTAATTAAAAGGCAAACAAATATTTCGTTTGACAATTAGAAGCCCTTAGAACAACTCTTAGGTTGAGTGATGTTTCATTTTAAACTCACATGTAATGAACTGACTGATGCTGATGGTTTGTAGAAAGCACTAGTTGGATAGAAAGTTGGAGAAGGGGGCGCTGGGGTGGCTCAGTTGGCTAAGTATCTGCTTTCAGCTTGAGTCATGATCCCAGGGTCCTAGGATTGAGCCCCACATCAGGCTCCCTGCTCAGTGGCGAGTCTGCTTCTCCCTCTCCCTGTCACTTCCCATACTTGTGCTCTCTATCTCTGTCAAAAAATAAATGAAATCTTTAAAAAAAAATGGGGCACCTGGGTGGCTCAGTTGGTTAAGCATCTGCCTTCAGCTGGGCTCAGGATTGCTGGATCCTGGGATCCAGCCCCATGTTGGGCTCCTGGCTCAGGGAGGAGTCTACTTCTTCCTCTCCCTCTGCGTCTTCCCCTCACTCATGCTCTCTGTCTTTGTCTCAAATGAATAAATAAAATCTTAAAAAAAAAACACACAAAAATTGGGGAAGATGTGAATGAGACACGGGAAAGTGACCAACAGAAGGAATGCAATGGATAGGGACTAACTTTGCATGACTTTTTACTGAGGATAAACTCCAGATACAAATGGCTTCTGTCAGCTGAGAGCTGTGAAAATAATATCTCTCATCTCATCTGAATATGTAGCCTAGAAAAGTGGTTCACCTGGACTTTTCCTGAGGGTTCTATCTAGTAATGGGAGGTAATGAAAATGATCTTGGAGAAGCTGCCTGTAACTGGGAAGGAAGCATCCTCATGGGGAGCATTTATCATATTGGTTCAGTTTCTCTTTATTTTATTTTATTGTTTTCAATTTTTAAAATCCACTCTAGAATCTTGAGCTAGATATGGTAAAACAGAAGATCCCAATACACATACAAAAGGAATCAGGAGGAGGGTGGTGCAGTGAGATTGTTGTGCGAGGCATTTTATGTATGACATTTCATAAAGACAGATTAACCTAAGAAAATCCTAACTAGACTAATTCCTCGGATGCATGGACAACACAGTTTACTTAAGTATTCTCTTTTCTCAGTCTTCATCAAGGTGCTGAAGACAGAAGCTTTTCCACTATACCCTTACCTTGATTCCCCTTACCCTTCTTTTTTCCCATAGCATATCACTTTCTAAAGCATTATACAAGGTGTTTATTATGTTAAATTACTATTTACTCTCTAACCCTGCTAAAATAACGTAAGTTCTGTAACCACAAACATTTTTGTCTATTTTGTTGACAGGTGTGTTTTTGTCAGTACCTAGAACAGTGCCTAGAACATAGTAGGTTTCTAAAAAATATTTGTTGAGGGGCACCTGGGTGGGTCAGTCAGTTAAGCATTTGACTCTCGATTTTGGCTCAGTTCATGAACTCAGGGTTGTGAGATTGAGCCCCATATCGGGCTCCATGCTTAGTGGGGAGTCTGCTTGAGATTCTCTCCCCCTCTGCCCCTCCCCCACCTCATGTGCTCTCTCTCCAAACTAACTAACTAAATAAATCTTTAAAAAAAGACTTGTTGAATGGCTGAACACGTAATGTTAGTTGGATGAAAGAATGTAATTAAAAAACGAAGAGAACAATGTCAAATAACATTGAAAATCTGTCAGACTCTCAAGGGGTTCCCCCATTTGGTGGAGCTCAGTTACAGAAATACTACAGCTATGTTATCCAATATGGTAGCTGTTAGCCACATGTGGCAATTTGAATTTAAATTAATTACAGCTAAGTACATTTAAAATTCAAATCCTCAGTCATACTAGCCATAGTTCAAGTGCTCAGTGACTATCTGACTGGACAGATAGAGAACATTTCCATCACCATGGAAAGTTCTACTGGATAGCAATGATCTTGAGGTAAACAGGGTTGCCAAGCTCTTTACTTTGGGCAGAAACTAGCAGGACATTTAGGTGAAAAATCCTCAGCAGTTTTGGCTGTGTCTCTAATTTCTCTCCCTTCCTTCTCTTGATTATGAATATGCCCAAGAGTAAAAATTGTTATGTGTTGCCAATGAATACAGGGACTACCACATGGTTAGGTAGCTTCTCTGCTGCCAAAATTAAAGGGAAAAACACATCTTCTGTGCTCATTCCAAGTGAAATCCCATCAACGACTATTGCATGTACACAGGCAAGAGAAATAGTTGGATTTTTATTGTTTTGGGCCCTCTATTAAAGAGAAAATCAGAGCTGGACTTAGATGTATGAGCTTCTTGGGCAGGTAAAAACACAGGCACCTCTTTAACTGACATGTCTTAAAGGTTGGTCCAACATTTATTCAGAGAAGTTAACCAGCATGTGAGAGAAAGGAGAAAGCTGAAAGCTGTTGTTAAGAGTAACTCAGCCCTGGGGCAAGCAAATCTCCTGCAGTTATTGAGTCTCAAGTTCCTAGAGGCATTGCAGCAGTGTAGCTGCTAGAAGCTTAGTTAGCTTCCAACCCCAATGTGCCTGGACAGACCATTCCCTAGTAGTGAGATGTTGAGCAAACTTCTTAATCTCTCTGTCCTCAATTTCCTTATCTATTAGATGTGGCCAATTATCACAGCTACCCCATAGAGCTTATGACATATAGTGTTTAGGTCAGGTTCTTGCATGCAGAAGCTTTAAAAAATATTAATTTCAATTTTTCAAGTATGCTTTTGGGAAGAGGGTCAGAGGTGCAGGGTAGGGGGTGGGGTGAGGGAGAGGGTGGGGTAAATCTCAATTCTCTGCCAAAGTAATTTGTCAAAGATTCCTTCTAAGTCCATATCCTACTCTATGAGATGTTGGAACAAGTATAATTTTATTTTATTTTTAGATGGATTAGTGATGGATTAATTCCTTGCTGTTTTAAAATTATTCTTTCTTATAAATTATCCGTAGACAACTGCTCAGTTAATCTGTCCCACAATCCAGCCTCAAACAGTATCCCCCAAAAAGACCCTCTTGTTTTTGATATACTATATATTATGCCTGTAGGGAGACTCATATTTGTCAGACAGTTTAGACCGATGTACTTCACAGTGTTGATGAAATATTATTTACCAGACATCTTTTAGGCAGATAAATTTCTTATTTTTCCTTTGGCTTCATAATTCAATGTGTTATTTGATGATTGCCGGATAGTGATATATGGGGTTATCTATAACATTTTGTCTTCCGTCGAGAATAAAAGTAGACATACATGGCATGTTGACTGTACATTTCCTTCTTTTCATCATTATTAATCCATCACAGCAATCTTGCCCCTGAGCCCAAATGTGCCCTCAGACTCATTCTCAACACAATATTCTAGGATGCCAGGACTAGTTGATTGTTGTTGACACTCAAGATGAAATCTATTTGTCATCCCTGCGCTAGAGATAATGAGATCTCAAACACACTATTAAATGGTGAATACCAAGGATATCATAGGGCTGACGAACTCCAAATTCTAGGTTTGTCTCCAAGACACTGAACTATGACTTCCATGAATTTTAAGGAATCGATCTTTTACTACTTACTTTAGGGGTCACTGCTTATGTATGGATATTTAATTTGCATTGAATATACCCAGAAAATGCAACAAATAGGTGGATCAACTCTAGGACAGTTGCCCAGCAATTAGGACAATTAAAGAAGAAGCTTTATTGAAGTTGAGGGAGACTTTTCTTGACAACAGTAATAAAGACGTGAGTTAACCTTGGAATGCTACTTTAATGCATCTTTAGTGTGTCTCTGGTGGAAGAAGCTTTTATAGCAGGTGGCCACTGTTGTATTTAGTTTTTATGAATCCTGTGGTCCGTAATCAACAATGAGAATTGCGTGGGGACTCTAATGTAAATCCATTAAGAACATTGCAAACATTATCTATTATTAATGATACTCCTGGGTGAGATGTTAATCCACTCTATTTCTAGAAGCTGCAGGTTCTCATGTCAGCCAGGATGATTCAAAATTCATCTCCTCTAAGGTAGAGGGATTAAATACCAGGGCATTTTATTATCTGTGGCTCCCTCAGATACATTTTAAATGTATTTGTGAAAAAAAATGTATTTGTGGATTTTAAAGCCCTTGCTACTTCTTTTCATGAAAGAAAGCTACCTTGTAGAAGCAGTGAAGGAAATGTACATGTACATTTCATGCTAAGGCAGAGAGGCATATGGCAGCAGTGGGGAGGACAATTTAGCTTGGTTGTCTGGTGAATGGAACGTTCATTGAGATGGTCTTAGAGAGAGGCTGGGGCCAGAATGGAAAAGGTCTTGAGTCTAACCAAGCAAAGGAATATGGACTTGACCTGTGGATTAATGGTCTTCAACTGGGTTCCACAAGGAAGCCCCTAGAATTTGAAGAGGTGCTCCAAAGCTGCTCAGAGCTGCCTTAGTGGGTGAGAGCCAGGCAGAGAGAGGAGGGCTCTAGACCAGTGGTTCTCAAGTTATGGTCCCTGGATCAACAGCATCAGCATCTTCTGGGAACTCCTTGGAAATGCAAATCACCTGGCCAATCAGACTGAATTAGAAAAACTGATATGAAGCCCAGCTCTTTGATTTTTAATAAGCTCTCCAGGTGATTTTGATTCAAGACAAATACTTAAGAACCCCTGGTCTAGGCCTTCCACCCTGGCTTCACCAGAGCAAACATGTATTTTGTCTGTTTTATATATTGTACTTCTGAGGTTTCATATGGGGAGGGACCCAAGAGCTCTAAGAAAGTGAAATTAATGCTACCAGGTAAGTGGGACTTTAGGAATCTTAAATGGTTGTCCCCTGGAATTATGAAATCAAAGGAAAATGAGCTGAAAATTTCTAATGGGGAACTTAGTGGCCTTGATGATTGTCAGTGGTGTCTCCGACAGCAGAGAGAGCCATCATTCACAACTAGCACCATTTTGGTTTTAAACACTTTTATATTTCTCATTCTCTTTTTCTTTTCTCTTTTGAAATTGGTCATACATTTTGAACTAGTCAGAAAATCATTTTCAAAAGAAATAAGGAAGTGAACTGAATGCCCTTAAGAAATCCATGTAAATAAAAATATGAACAGAGAAATCTACCAGTCCTTTCAAAATGAGTATTTTTGTGGTGTGGCTTTCCTTCCCTTCAAGGGAGGGATTTTCAAGTCTAACAGATGTTTGGAACCAAGAATAGCTGTGATCAAGAAATAAATGAGATGATTCGTGCTAAATAGACTTTTCAAGTCAACTGGGTTCCAGAGACAAAACTTGGCAGAAGGTACAAAGTGCTTGTGGTAACAATGCAAGGGCTGGTGTGCTGAGCATATACATGAGGCACAGAAAGTGAGGAAGCTCTTTCTGAAAACATCAGAGAAGTATGAAGACAGTTCATTCATATACATTTAGAAAGAGTTTCTGAAGGCATGGACCATGGACTACTCTGGTTGGAATCACCGGGACTCCTTTTTAAAGATTTACTACCTTTTTAGAGAGAAAGGGAGAGAGCCAGCAAGCAGGTGGAGGGGCAGAGAAAGAGGGAGAGAGAATCTCAAGCAACTCCCTGCTGAGTATGGAGCCTTCTGCAGGGCTTGACCTCAAAATCTTGAGGTCACGACAGAGCCCAAATCGAGTCTGATGCTTAATTGACTGAGCCCCCCAGAGGCCCCGGAATCCCTATGGTTTTGGTTTCAAGCAGTTTCTGCACCCTATCCCAGGTGCACTGAATAAGAATATTCAGGGGGAGGCTGTCTCCTAACATTCTCAGGCATGCTGCAGTGTGATAACCACATGCCTATTTTGAATGTTTTCTGTGTAACAAGTGGCCAGGAAGTTAGCTAAGCAAATCTCAGAGAACATAGTTAATCCATCCTTTGAAATCTTCACTTGGCATTGATGGGCTGTCTAAAAGTCGTGGGCAGTGGTACTCCGAAAAACGATTTCTTTGTCATAATGGATTATGCGGCTCTGTGTATTTTTCTGATGTTTGCTGTTTATATTCAAGGCCACACTTTCCCAACTTGGAGCTGAGCAATTCTAAAGCAAATTTAATCAATGTGGAGAACTGACTAACCAATTGAGATCAATAAAACTTTTCCTCTCACTCATACTTTCTTCCATGAATGCTAGGTAATTGTTTTAAAATCAGTGCTTCATTCTCTCCATGCTGACACAACATGGAGGGATCAAGCAGCAAACTGGAAGACATCAGTATATTATTATGAAGTTTCCTAAATAAATGAAGCTACTCTAGCCTTGTGAGACTTGGGAGACAACGACACAGGTATCTACATAGCAATATGTTTAATATATTCTACAACGGGAAAAATTGCAATATAAAAATTGCAATTTAGTAATTATAGGCATTAGTATATATATATAATCATATATAATTTCATTAATTTGCCATTTAAATTGATTTTATTAAACTGAAATATTTAAATTCAATATATAAATATATTAATGTATAATATATAATTGATATAATATTAGTACATAAAATATATACTAACTTATCTATAATGCATTTATATTATATTGATATATTAATTATAATTTTATATATTATTAATATAATATATTAAAATATATATAAATTTGAGTATATATAAATTCAACGTAATAATATGTATACACACATACACACTATCTGATAAAATTATCTCTTTTACTAACTTCCTTCAATACTCTGCAGACTGATTCTTTTTTTTCTGTGTTGAGTTACATAAAAGGGCCAAATATTAGCTTTTTCTTGGTCATTCAAGAAACTGACCCTCAGTTTGGATCCAGTTTTTGATGGAAAAGGAAAACAGGAGCAACAGAGTCACTATATTGCCATTTTGTGGGTAATTAACAGAGTTGTTCCATTGAATATATTCTTTTTTTTTTTTCTTTTTCATTGAATATATTCTTAGGAGGAATACCACACTCAGATACTTTGTCCTCTGGGCTCTTGAAACACTTACCACAGCACACCTGACCTTCTAGTTATCTGTATTCATGCCTATGTTTTAATTTCCTCATAGAATCTCTGCTAGGGGCAAGTCTTGCTCATTCTCTAAAAGTTCCATGCAGAGCATAGGCACTCAATAAATGTTAACTTAGAAAACAGTTGACAAAAACAACACTTTTTGTAAATAAAGCCCCCAGTATCCTTTGTCTGTACAAGGTATTTCCAACTGTCTTTCCTTCCCTTCTGAGGAAGTTACAAAACAGAATCAAGTTTTGACATGCCCTCTTATAGAAAATTCTGGAAAAGAGACAAGATAAGATAAAATTAATGAAAACTGAAATGGACACTTGGAGTCAGCATGCTTGATATTTGTTTCCTTCTTTCTCTCTTGACATTCCAATTATGTCTAAATCATACTGGGATACAAACCACTGAGATCAATTACTTTCTTTCAGCAGATCTCATAGAGACAAATGATAGGGCTGTGACATCCTTCAGCCTTAGACGGAAATCTTAAGCAGCAGAAGAAAACATTAGTAACCATGGCACAGAGTGATAGGCCCTACAGAAAAGAGACTACGTCTGGATTTCTAAAATGGCTAGTTTTCTGGTGACTCCCTCCTGATTTTGGTCATTTTGAGGTGTACTTGGAGAGAATCAAACTTTTGTTACATCTGTGATATAGTGATATAATTTGAAGCCCTGCAACATATTTTTCCTTGTTCATCTTTACTTTGTCTTCCATTTATGCCTTTACCTCAGCTAATCGAAAATGTAGGGACCTTTATTAAGCTCCCTTTAAACAAGGATGATAATCAGATTAAAAAATATTTTATTTATTTATTCATGAGAGACACAGAGAGAGAGAGGCAGAGACATAGGCAGAGGGAGAAGCAGGCTCCCCGCAGGGAGCCCGATACGGGACTTGATCCTGGGACTCTGGGATCACAACCTGAGCCAAAGGCAGATAGATGCTCAACCACCGAGCCACCCAGGCACCCTGATAATCAAATTTTTTATTTGAAATATATTATCTATTCCTGTCCTCAAGAGCAGGCCATTCCTCAGTGTTTCTCCACAAATCTGACACATAAGAATGTGAAAGTCGGGCCACATAGGACTCCCTGCAGGGAGCCTGCTTCTCCCTCTACCAATGTCTCTGCCTCTCTGTGTGTGTCTTTCATGAATAAATAAAATCTTAAAAAAAAAAAAAGAATGTGAAAATCTATTGATGTCTGCTCCGTGGATAATTTCCCAGAAGTTATCAATAGACTACCTTAAGATCTTTAAGGCTTTCTGCTACTACAGGTTCTGCTTCTTATCCTAGGCTCTCTAAAAAGGGTAAATCCAGATAATTATTTTCGGAGAAAAAGACACTAAAATAAATGTAAGGATCAGCAGTAAAATCCAGATAAACAAGGAGCATCATTTCAGAATGAACATTCATTCAGATGCCTTTTCCACGCTGACATTTTTCATCTGTGCGGCACTTTCTCACTGATAAATGAGGAGCAAGACCACGTTTCTCTGCAATCTGAGACTTAGTTTATTAATTTTCAAGCCATCTCTGACTTTGCAGGTACCTATAGCCTGAAAGGTGTTCCTGACTATGGGTGATGTTGGTCAGTTTGCTTGGTCAACAGCAAAAAGTGGAATCTTTGTATCTGAAAACTTAGGTAATCAAATCTAATACCCCTTTGGTAGTATTAATCTGTTTCTCTTTTCAGTGTTTTGTCATTCATGGTTTAGAAAAAAAATTTTGATACTATTTTTAAGGAATGAAATGAGTTAGGGAAAGTGACTTGTGACTCATTCTAAACTATGACAGATGAGAAATAGAAAATCAAGTACAACAATAAGGGAAAAAGAAAGTTTGGCCATTTCTTTTGGGTAGCATGTACCATGGAGCAGAGACAGAGAAGGCAAGAGTAAGAATTTAATTGCAAATGCCTCCTAGTTTACCCAAACCCATTTGTGTTGGGATAGATATGGCCTGTCTTCCTCTACCTCAAATAATCTCATCTACAAAAGTTAATTAGTTTTGCCAATTATAATTTGCTTCCATAGTGATGCCCTTTCAAATTTATATTCTTGGAAGATGGTTAATAACAGGGAGTTTAAAGGCAAAATTATCAAGTTCACAAAAGTTAAAATGCAAGGTGTATAAATTTCATTCACTCCTTTAAGATTATAAAATGAAAAACTTTATAGCTGAATACACACATTTATAGTTCTTGGACCTGTATTATTTATTTAACAAACTGTAAATGAGTTTAAAACATTTTAAAACATATTTAAATTAGTAAAATAACTGAAAAGTAAAAATCAATGATTACAAACTCTGATTCAGGTTTCGTAAAAAAGGTGTATGTGTTTTCTATCATCGATTTTATATGTACAACTACACTCATTTATTTATATAGATTTGTTTATGTGAACATATAGTTATACATTGATATTTATTTTTAGTGAAACATATCCCAACTTTGTTGGATTTTTTAGAACTTGAAGAAGAAATTCTTGGTGAAGAAAGTCTAAAATAGGCTCATTTTTGTTTGTTTTTGTTTTTTTCAGCATAGAGAAAACACACTCCTGCAAAATAATATTCTTTGGAAATGCTTTTTTAAATTGGCTGCACATGTGTGGCCAGACAAATTCTTACTCAAGCTAAATAAACATGATTAATTCTGGCAGTTATTCACATGATCCAGAGAAACGCCATGGATTCATTTGATCATGATAAATTTATAATTCCTCTCATGGAGCAAGAGCATAGTTTTATTATAATACCATATAAAATAAATAAATATAGATTTATATATTTGGATTGACAAATACAAAGCTTCTCAATACAAAGCTTCTCTTGGAGTTTCAATTTTCCTGTTTCTAAACGTTTCTTAAATTTTTTAAAGTTTTAATTTTAATAATTCCCAACATAAGAAATTATAACTCAATTCTTTATCATCATGCTAGTTATCTGCATGCCTTTGGGTTCTTTGAAAATCAACTATGGTTTGTGTGTTTGCAAAGATCCTATATAGATTATGCTTTTGCAGGGCACCTGGGTGGCTCAGTGATTGAGTGGCTGCCTTTAGCTCAGGGCGTGATCCAGGGAGCCTACTTCTCCTTCTGCCTTTGTTTCTGCCTCTCTCCTGACTAAATAAATAAAATCTTTTTTTTTTAAAAAAAGAGAGATTTTGTGTATTTTAGTCATAAAATAACCATAACTAAAACTAAACTTTCATTTTAAAAGTAAAATTGCTGATTAAAGTTAAAAGGGCATATTTCTGACTCTTAATTTGTATCTGTGTCAGGGGAAGAAAAAGAATCCACATGATGCCTGAAACTAATATTACACTATGTGTTAACTAACTGGAATTTAAATAAAAACTTTTTAAAAAGTCTTAAAAGAAAGGGTTGGGGAAAGGAACCCACTTTGGTCAGCTTGGACATTGGTTTACCACCAGGAATGCATTGATTTTATCTTTTGAGAATACATGGAATAATACAAAAAATTTAGAAATTATAGTGCAAAGAGGAAGCTGAAGGAAACTTAAGTGCACTTGTATTAAAAGACAGTATCATTGAAGTACTACATAAGAAACACGAAGGCACATACCACAAAATCCATTTCAGCGAATTTTTATAATAGACCAGAAAGAATCCTGGCACAAGATCCTGGGCCATGTGGCCTTGGGGAAGCACATAACTGCCCTGTGTATCTGTCCCCTAGCTTAAATAATACAGACACACCCTCCCACCCCACCCAAGCTCTAAAATGTGTAACATTTCCACTGTATAAAAAACAGAAGCAGGAAGAATTGGAAAATTGTAACATTTTCAAAGTATACAACCCCCAATAAGGACAAAAAGTAGGCCCTGGGTTCAGACCTTCATTGTGTACAGACCTAGGAAACCTGAAATACTGTGATGAGCAGCTCACTTTTCATGAATTTTCTGAAAAGGAAATGTGCATCCTGAATGCAACCTTGTCTCTACTTTTCGGAAATACAGTAAAATAATTACAAGCACCGGGAGGCAAAAAAGTAAGCCAAAACTAAAAACTGTATAAGTACTTTAGTTATTTTTGAAAAAGGAACACGTTGCTATATTTGAATCAATGAGAACTATGGCTAAATTTTTAATAAAAGCAAAGAACAGCTGAGGATCCTGAACTCTGCCTGGTTGGTAAATGACATGAAGGCTTTGGGCAAATGTTCTTTTCAGTTTTCTAGCTATAGAACAAACCAATATTTACAATGAAAGGAAAAGATAAAAGTAATTTATATTTGCCAGGAAGCAAACTCCAATTTCATGCTCAGCAATATTGGTTTTTTAAAAAATTTATTTATTTTTTTTTTTTTTTTTTTTTTTTCATATCAATAGCTTTCACAGGCCTGAAATCACTTTAACTGTTTGCAATGTTACCTGGAGGGCTGGTGACTTTCCTACGCCCCCTTTGCCACTTTAGGTTCACACACTTACCAGAGAAGGGTCTGTGTTAATGGCTCACCTGGAGCGCTGCTGGGCTGCCTGGCAGACAGGTGGAGGAGGGCATGTCCTGCAGTCGGCAGGCTCACTGATCACTCTCTGTTATCATTACATACTGGTCTACTTACAGACTTTCTATGAGCTCTTTGAGGGTAGGAATAGTTGTTATGCTTTTTCCCATCTCAGTGCGTGGCACCCAGGAGCCACTTTGTGTATGTTTGTAAAAGGGATGAATAAAAGGTCCCATTTCCTTTGGGGCTCCTTTCTCCCACCAGTTTCATGTGTTAGGAGAATTGATTAGGTCAGGAAGTTCCTTATTTAAAAATTCAATGATTTGGGATGCCTGCCTGGCTCAGTCAGAAGAGCATGTGATTCTTAATCTCAGGGTTGTGAGTTAGAGCCCCATGTTGGGTATAGAGATAAAAAACTTTCTTAAACATTTTTTTTTAAATAAAACTTTTTACAACATTTAAAAAAAATTCAATGACTCCTCCTGAGTTTTTCTCCTCACACACATTCATGCCTTGAGATGACTTACTTTGATCTAATAATATGCAAGAGTGCTTGGATTTTACTATTCATCAGGAGAGAACTCAGACTGGCAGGGAAGTATGGGAAGGGAAGCCCTCCTTGGGGCTGGGACTTTGGATTGTTGAAAGTAGCAGTGGGGAATATATAGACCAAGGAAAGTGCATGGGAAGGGCGAGGAGTCCAGGAAGGGTGTACAGAGGACCAGAGTGGTTAGTGGCTCTGCTTTCTAAGCGAATTTAGGGGGATTTGGCAACACGGGCCACCAAAAGGTCTTGTAAATGTTTGGCCTTTGTAAACCTGCAGCAGTTCAGTGAAGCTATATATCCCAGCCTCTCCCAAGGTACTAACCTGAACTATATGATCCAGGTTAGCTTTGCTTTATGTGTTAAAGCCCAGTCCCTGCTTCTCCTTAGTGGGAGGAGCAAAAAAGAGGAGAAATGAAGAGAAAGGATACCAAGTCCTACAACCTCCTCCTTTCCTTTTGTCTGTATAAGACTGGTCTAGTGGAGCTTTCATGGAATTTCTCATTTAGGACATTTAGACATTTATAATATGTTCCCCTGCTCTTCCCCAGCACCTTCCCATACCAAACATCGCAATCAACTGATATCATCTTCCCAAGCTTGGCACACAGGCTTTGTACTCAAAGGTCTCTTACAGGGCCTGACAAATTACCTACCCGCCTTCTTCTGAATATTTATGCCCAAAAGCCAGGATGTCCGATGCCCGTCCACTCCCATCACAGACAACAACTGGCACGGGAGGGGTGTCTCGAAGGTACTCCAAGACAATTGAGATCACATTGGGTCCTCCTTCCACAATGAGCGCCACCACCGGAACACCTTGACCGATTCCTGCATGAAAAAAGGAAAAGAAAAGGAAAAAAAAGAGAAAAGAACACAAAGCCAGCAAACCAAAGAAACAAAAAGGGGAACAAAAAGCACAAACTAAAATTACTGAGCAAAGGGGAGATAACAACATATAGGGATAAAATATGGAGCAAAAATTTTATACAACATCCTCCAGCAGAATCTTCCCACCAGAGAGTCTATGTGATTTTGCCCTCTCCCCAGAGCTCCCGCAGTGCTGGGGCCAGGGATGGCACCCACTGCCATAGTTTACAGGGATAGGGGGTGCATAGGGTGAGGAGGGAGAGAAAGGAATTGGTTAGTAGATGAAGCCCTGAGCCAGCAGCCAAAAGACTTTAACCAAGTCTCACATGAACCCAGTGGTTCAGTTTCTTATACAAAAAATGGGAATTTAAAATGGGCTGGATCCTTGACATCATCACAGTGCTGAGAAAACACCTGAATGGTTCTCTTTATCAAAGACTATTCGAGACAACTGGGGGCAGGTTTGCACTTGTCAGGTCAACTATTGGCTGCATTAGGGTCTATCCATAAGTGACCATAAATGATCAGCTTGATTATTGGTTCTTAACAGCTTAACAGTCATGATAAAGAACACAGTAGATGTGGTACCTGCCATCTGCCACCTGCTACTTGCCATTACTGTGTCATTTACCACTGAGCAAGGTGCCACCAAGCACATAAGGGGTGGTCCGGAAACAGTTGTTGAATTCAGGGGGTGCCACAGACCTTTTCTAAAGAATTTAAGCTATTAATGGTGAGCTAGAAGATGTAAAAATTCCCCTAATGCCAGCACTCACACATGGTTTGACCTAACATATTAAAGAGGAATATTAATGTCTCTCGCCCCTGAGAGATGTGATGAGAAAGAAATGAAGCGCATTTTCGAGCAACCTCTCAAGTGTCATCATAGTTCATTGAGTCACTTCTCTTGCTTATTTTGGTATCATACTGCATTTTCTCACTCTTCACCTTCCCAGAACAACTAAGGAATTGACCAGTACCATAAAAATGAGATGGCTTTTTACTGAGCAGTTAACTTAAAAAACAAATAATCAAGATTCTGTACCACTTCTGTAAATATGAACTAAAAAAACCCAAAAAAGGCCTTTAGCAATCCCAGTTTTTCCCCTTTCCCCTCCTGCTGTGTTTTTTTTCTTTCATCCAGAAACTGCTGTCCTGTGAGAAATAATAGTTGGAGGTTTGCTTTCTTGTTCCATTAATAAGCGATTGTATTTGACTTGGGTGACCTGTTACACTTCTACAGTGCATCGGTATTCTGGGGCCTTTTATTTCCTAAGTCAATGTTTTTCATGGTTTCATTTTCATCTTAAAGGAATGATCCAAAATGTCAGTTACACAAAAATCAATGTTTTAAAAATGTAAGAAAATGACGATTGGGGGTCCCAAGATTTCTTTTTTTGTGCTGCAGAAGGAATCAGAGGAGAGGGATGACCTGTGATGCCATCCAATGTTTCTGTGGATGGAGAAGTTTTGAGAATTACCCCTTCAAATCCAAGGAGAGGGAAGTGAAAGGTCAAAGCAGCTCCTCTTTGGCCCAAAAACCCTTAATGATTCAGGCAAAATGTCACTTTAAAATTCTACGTGTCTATGAAGGAAATATTTTCCCCACTGCTGATTATGAGGATTAAAGAAATTCCTGTTGAAAGGCTCTTTGAAAACTAAAGGCTAACTTGAAATGTTAATACAACACACTTCTTTTGGAAGACAACTTGCTGACATATGACATACCCACCCCTATGTGGATCACTATTTTAATATGCCTTGAAAAAGAGTCTCTACTCCAATGTTTCAAATTCTTTTATGAGGTATTCCCCAAAGAACTATGCCATCTAATTTTCCCCTTTTCCTTGCTTCAGTGCATGCTATCGTATTATTGCATATCAAGGAACAATGCATTGTACTTGCTGTTTTATACCAAATGGTATGTTGAGACTTATTTCTAGGTTCTTCCAAGAGAGCCCTTTGCCAAATTCTGGTCTTGAGCACTGATTCTGTCAGTGGGATCTTTACTCCAACTCACAGACCAACTGTGATCCACTCAATGTTCTCATGGAGAAGTCCTAGAATGAGCCTTCATGAATTTCCAGTGATCTACAATCTATCAGACAATAGGCAAGATGGCTGGAAGCCTCTCTTCCCTTTGAAAGGATACAGAGGTGCAAAGGATCAAGTTTCATAGGATGACTTGAGAGCAATAAACTGTCTAATGGTTTCATATCAATGTATTTATTAATGAACCAAATTGTTGTAACCCCTAGAAACACAGAGACATTTTAGATGATCAAATTTCCTATATTTGGAATTAAGCCATTATCGCTTAAAGGATGAAAACAACTACATTAATTTATATTATTATTAAGATCTAGTGGTAAAAATTGAAAGAACTATCAAGATATCATCTCCCTTTTCAAAAATACTGAATATATCTGGCTTCCAAATTCTCTCCCATTTCCTACAGTGATAATACATGGAGATTTGTTCCATAGATAATAAAAGCCCTTATAGTCTAAAATAATAAGTACTTTTGAATTTCTTAGTTATGGGAGGTAGAGCATGAGGCTATATCTAAAAATATCATGTTCTATGTAAACTAAACCTACCACAATATGGTAATATTAAGTCTTTCTGTCAGGAGACACACACACACACACACACACACACACAGCCTTTGTTTCTGAGCAAAGAAATGATATCAAATAGTAATGAATGAAAGCAGTGGTTCATGGCCTAGTTTTTGGAGACAAGGATCTCTGAATACATTTGTAAATCTGATGAAAGCTAGTGACCCTTTCTCCAGAAAAATAAACACATATGTGGATAGTCACAAAAATGTTTGTATGTCATTTCAAGAGTTTATGGATCTTTGAAAGTGATTTATGTAAAACCTGCAAATGGACCCTTTACAAAATTTTACCCTAAATTAAGCATATTGTTATAGCTGCATAGATTTTCAGTTTGTGCTGTTTTATGAAGCTCACTGAGGCCTGTGAAAGAAGTTCTAGAATGGGTTTTCAAAAGAAACTCTATGCCCAAGGGAACTATATCATACTATCGCTGTCCACTAACTGGCTAAACTTCCAGAATAAATACTATCTGTAGGATGTCACTCTTCCCTTCGGTTTCTCTCTTATTTTTCTTTATTTCTTCTGTTCACACTTTAGTTTCTAAGTTATGTTTTGGACACAGGATATCAAAGATGCCCTAGAGAAAGTCACAAATATAAAAATAGAATCTGTGGCCTATGACTTCATTAGTAAAGAAAAAGCTTTTTAAAATATTAAGAACAGTATATTTTCTATTAATGACATAAAACATTTTTCTTTCTGGACTCTACTACATATTAGCTTGATTCACATGGCCCAATACTATTTTCTTCATGCCCCAAACAAAATAAATGTAAATCCTTTTGAAGATAATTGCAAATTTATACCATGTTCAGCTAAACCTACTAGCCATTCACAACAAAAAAAATAGTTGTTCATATTTACAGTCTTAAAAAAATATCTCTATTATTCAGGAAACTTTTTTCACTTTATCTAGTGCCCTCAGGGACTTTTGTGGTGTGTGTGAATATATTTCCTGTGCTTTTGGGGAAAAATAGGTTAATTCCTTAGTTATAATTTTTCGTTTTCTACCATAACCAATGGCTTTCAGTAGTTCTCAGAGATTTCCATTAGAATTTATTTTTTTTATTTTTTATTTTTTTTTTAAATTTTTATTTATTTATGATAGTCACACAGAGAGAGAGAGAGAGGCAGAGACAAAGGCAGAGGGAGAAGCAGGCTCCATGCACCGGGAGCCCGACGTGGGATTCGATCCCGGGTCTCCAGGATGGTGCCCTGGGCCAAAGGCAGGCGCCAAACCGCTGCGCCACTCAGGGATCCCCTAGAATTTAATTTTACAGTAATGTAGAGTTGCTTAAGCAGGAAGAGGCAAGATGTTTGCCACACTCTTGAGCTTTTGCAATGTTGGAACTGGAAGCATAGCCTTCAAAACTGTGGGCTGGGATAATGGATTTAACAGCAACATTCTACAAGATTCCAGGTTGACATAGGGCTTTCAAATTGCAAGCCAAACCCCAATTAATTGTTCTTTGCAGAAGATAACCTCTTAGACTCTTGTCACATTTTTGTTCTGACTGCTATGTACTTTAACCTGGGCTCTCAAAAGGCAGAAAGTGTCAAAATTGGCTTAAGCAAAAACTGAGTTGGGTGTTGTGGGGAAGGGAGGTGGCAGGAATAGAAGAATGTCTTAAAATTCCAAAAGGCTTCTCCTCATTCTTTCTCTCTTTATTTCTGCTGACATAAGATCATAATCTATGATCAGTTCAGGCACTTGTAAAAATATTCGGTCTTGTAGTAAAATGCCTGGATAACATGAGAATTTTGATCCAAGTAAATTAACACTTTAGTTTTATGTCAACATCACTATATATGATCTAAGATGCCTATGGGCCTAAGGAGTAATATATTTGCTGTTGGGAAATGGTTCACATTTACATGAAGAAGGAGCATAGAGGGTTGATTATATAGGTAGGCCATAATGACCTAGGCCTCAGATCATGTGATTATTACAGTAGAGGCCATTTAGAAAGGAAATTCAAACTTTCTGTGAGAGATGATTTCCTAAAGAATGCATTCAAGACTGAGACTGTCAATGGTGGGTGGGCATTTCTGTCAAGCCCCCAAAGTTGTGTGACAACAACATGAACACAGTTAATACATTGGCCTTGCAGCACTGGGATTATGTGATTCTCGATGATTTGCTAGTTTGTGTGGAGAATTCATATGCTTTGAAATTACGGATATGGTAAGACTTTACCAGTATATGTTTCATGACTTTAAAGTTGCATAATTAAAATTTGCATAAAGTTATAAAGCATTGAACATGTTCCCTTCATCCAGCTTCTCACTTGAATAGCCCAGTCTTTGGTTCAATGGTTGACTCTACCAAGGGAATACTGGTCACTATTTCCTGCATTTGGACTACATAACAAGGTCATAAAAACTCAACAACTACCCAAGATTTTGCATTTTTCAAACAGAACCTTGCACGGACATGGGGAGGTATTAGCAATTACTATAGTGATGGGAAGAGAAGCAGTAAGTTGTTTGCCTCATTTTAATGGACACCAATTTGCTACCCACTTGAGAAGTAATGGCTGAAGTTTGCATAATACACAACTTTCAACCGATAGTTTCAGAAAGACATTCTTGATATTCTTACCTATTTTTAAAAAAGATTTTATTTATTTATTCATGAGAGACACACACACACACACACAGAGACAGAAATGCAGAGACACAGGCAGAGGGAGAAGCAGGCTCCATGCAGGAAGCCCAATGGGGGAATCAATCCTGGGACTCCAGGACCATGCCCTGGATGGAAGGCAGGCGCTCAACGGTTGCCTCCAGGGATTCCCCCTCTTATCTATTTAGTATGTCTCTTCTATGATCAGAGAAATTGTGGATAGATTTATGGAAAGTACATAAATCTGGTAATCACGGTGTGAAACTGATGACACTCAAAACTATTCTTGTTTATTAAGTTCAAGGTGCTTCTTATAATTAGAGAGATTCATAGCACATGAATATGCAGATACAACTATAGAATATTATTGCCCAGAGACAGAATACTTTAGTATGCTGTACTTTGCAAAAGGAAACTCAATTGGAAATCTTCAAGCTATGAAAGAATAGAGCGAGCCTAAGAAAATATCTAGGGAACAACATAAGAAAAAAATATCTAAGGTATGACATAAGCAAACATTTTTTCTTCTTCTGAAAAGATGATCTTTCAGTTTTCTGTGGAAGCAGATGTTTTAGATATGACCTTCATGTTTTAGAGGTAGAATATACTATCTATTCAAGACAATAGAATGGCCTTACTTGGAACTGGGTAATAAACCCAATTATCTTTTAGTGAATCCAAGTGATATAACCAATTGGTGAATGCCAAACCCACTGCAGACCACTCCTTTGTGTCATTATAAATTACTATAATGTCTGTCACTATAATTCTGCACCTAAATTGATGCTTAGGGAAGCATTTGGAGTATAAAGTACCTGACAAACTATTAGGCAGTGAAAATAAAGCCGCATGCAACAAGATGCTTCGCTTCTGGATACTTATGGTTCTCAAGTGGGAAGGAAGTTCTTGGAAAGATGGTTGGGGTCTTTCCCTATGGTTGGGACTTCCCAAAGTATAAATTTACAATTCCCTTTAGGACTTTCCCCCTGCTTTAGGTGAAAATAATGTGAATTTCTTAAATGTCTTTTCCTGTCATCACCAATTCCTATGGCAACTCCTTTACTGATATTTAACTTAATGGGTCCCCTCCATATACAGTCCTTCCCATTTATAGCTAATGCCAATATGCCAGAATCAACACACATGTGTATTTTATCTTGATATTTAAAATCTCAGCAAATTTGGCTAGAGATAGATGGTTGTAAGACATTAAAGATACAGAGTTTGAAATAATATGAATGCCTCTCTTAGTGATAAGTGATTTAAAGTTGATGATATAGCATTTCCTTTCCTGGGGACAGAGAATGTAAAATCTATCAAACTAATATGGAAAATCTCTTTTTGTCCAGCTTGTTTTCAATACTGTTGAGTTAATCTATTTTGTGCATTATCAATGCTACCAGTGTTTTCATAGGAACGCTGTACTAGCTCCCACCGACTGGCTTTCAATTTGGAGATTGTCTTGTTTTGATTTTCTATCTGGCAATCAGAGGGCAAAGGACAGACTGGGAGGGTGGATGAGTGGATTAAATGAGGTACCTGTAGGCCATCCAAAGAGGTGACTGTAGTATGTGTCCTGGAAACACCTGTCATGTCCTCCATGTTATGCTTCCCTATTGGAGAATTGACCTGTCCACAGAAGGTTGGCCTTACTTGGCTTCTTTCAAAGCTTACTGGACTAGAGGTGGATTCCAGACTTGCAGTGGGCCACATTGGGCTTCCTGGAATTGGAGTGGAAACCCTCAGGCCTGAAGTGAGTAACTGGAGAGTGGATTGGTGGGGAGTGAAGCCTCTATGAGCCGTGGCTGTGGTGGGATCTTGAATGGTGATTAAAAAAGTAAAGAAGACTGGATGCAGGAAGAAAGGAAGGGGCAGAGGGTACCACAGAGAAGAGATCATGTGGCCTGAGAGGGAGGGAGAGGCCTGTGTGTGTGTGTGTGTGTGCAGGAGAGAGAGACAGAGATTGAGAGAGAGAGAGAGAGAGAGAGATATTATTTACAATTAGTCATTATTTTTAAAACACTTAGAAAAGAGGAGTCTGGCACTTAAGAACCATATGGTTAAACAAAAACAGATATAAAGATGCTTATTTATATTTATTAAGCCTATAAAAGATTTCTACTTTAAATACACATAAATATTCATGAGGATGAAAGAAAAATAAATGCATTTCATATTTTTAAACCAAAAGAGGCTCTGACAAATAATTTGAAACATATTTTTCCAAAGTTTGAATGTTCTCTCATACAGCCCAATAATATGCTTAGGAAGACAGTTTTTTTTCCCTTGTATCCAAAAGGCTAAAACTTTCTTTTTTGGGGTAGGTGAAGGGAAGGGAAGTTACTAGGTGACTTTTTCTATCACTCCCCAAATGCCTTCTACCATGAACCTCTCCTTAGTTCTTCAACCAGCTTGGAAGGGCTTTTTGAGTTCTGTGGGTTGGACAAAGATGCAAATGCCAAATAACAAAACCCATAAACTGACTCCAAGTATATTATATGCTAATAAAGTAACTTGGCTTTTGACTTAGTCAATGAGAAACAGTTATTCCCTTATGGCCAGCCAGTTCTGATTGAAATATCCTGCTATTAGTGTTTGCCTATTACCAAGACATTCAAGGAACATTCTATGTGAATCATTTCAATAGAAAGGGAATAGCCAATCCCATGGGCTGTGGTGCAAGTATTACTTTCATAAAAGGAAAGAGCCAGCATTTTCTTTGAGGGGCATTGTTTGCCGGCTGAATGTTTTAATGTAATTGATCTAAGTCTACAAGAAAACTCGCCCAAACAAAGCTACAGGCTTCTTGGTTTCTTGTCTGTTCAAAAACCACATCAAAAAGCACCCCTTGCCTTCTCAAATAGAAGGTAATCAGAGTGGTCCTAACTCATTTTACTTTATAATACTTTGTCTATCCTCCCCTATAAATGTGCCAGGATCTAGGTCCACAGCCCAAACAAGTTCCTTTGGCTTCTTGATGGAATTAGCAGGCAGTAGAGCAGCCTAGGGAATTGTGGATTGAACATAACATGGAAAGATCTAGCCCACAGTGGAGGGAAGATAGAGGGGAGAGAGGTAGATGGTAGGAAAGAGAAAGGTTGCAGGTAATGGCAAAATGGCAGCATGTATGTTAATTTGCCCTTCCTCCAAAAACCTCTTTGTACTAGTTGAGACAGGCTGCAATTACTTCTTCCTGCCCCAAATGTGAAAATGTGAAAAGGTCTTTCTCTCTTTAAGGAATGGTCTTTCTGACTCTGTGAGGAACTCACACTCATCTCCAATTCCCAGGCTCAATGACAAATCTTCCTGAGCCCTTTCCCCTCTTACCCCACCAGGCAGAAGTAACCATCCTCACTTGTGATTCCTCATAGCATTTGCTTTTTCTAAAAGCCCAAGTCAATGAATATGTCTTTATAAATGTGTCCATCAATTACTTTGTTATAAATAAAACCATTCTCATAGTACCTTTCCTCTCTCTTGAAGTTTTGTCTCATTGATTACATGTTTGAGCACCTCTTTTCTCTATTTAGGTAGGTTTGTCTTTGTATTCCCTGCATGCCATACAGTGCTGTACATGTAGTAGTTGCTCACTAAAACTTGAGGCATGGAAGGCAGGCAGGAAAGGGAGGACACTGAATTACCATCAGGCTACCTCCTTATTTCTTATAGGTTAAATGATTATGTAATTAATTTCCCCAGAAAGTTTTAGATGTTTTGTGACACAAGCAATTTCCCTCAATTAACTGGCCTGAGCTCCAGGGCACTGAGATCTGATTTAAATCCTCATTAAGTTATTCTAAATGCCCAGTTTCTATGCTCATTGGTATGCTCATTCCTGTGGACTACTAGAAGTACTTCCTGACTAATTTCCCAGCCTCCACAATAGTCATCACCAGCTAGTTTTCATCATAAATACAGTCTTTTCTGTAGCCTTCTTTAGTGGGTTCCCATTGCTTAGAGACAAAAGCCCACACCTTTCATGTGACAGGCAGGGTTCCCCATGTTCTGGCCCCAGCCTTCATCTGCAGCTTTGTCTCCCACAAGAACCCTCTGTTCACCCTAACTCTGGTCTCATCAGACTATTGTGATCCACCATCTAGGATTCTTAGCCATCTAATTTTTAGAAGGGAGTATCTCTCCCCACTCCCGGTCCGTGAGGATGAGGTCTCCCAGCTTCTCCAGGGGCCCTGAGCCTAAAGCCATGTGTGGTGGGGTGGGGGTGGGGTGAAGGCTCCTTGTGGAATGCTGCCTTCTTTGGAGGAGCCATCAAGCCCATTTGACCAAGAGACTTAAAGCCATACCTGCTAACTTGCCCAACAAAAAAGTGATATTTTGAGTCCCATTGAGTACTTCTCTTTTTTTAATTTCTCAAATTGTTCAGAGTTTGGATGAGGAAGACAGATGCTAATATTGTGGCCCCTCAGAGACCCCAACTCAATCTCCAAATTTCAGTTCAAACATTACTACTTCCTGAGGCACTTCCTAGCTCCCTTGGGTAGTATTAATCATTCATTCCTTTGCAGTCCATTGTGGATTTGTTTTTCTTTTACATAATTTTTGGCAGGTATTTTATTCTGTCTTGCTTTCATGAAAGTTTCATCCACTAAATTTTAAGATTCTTGGAATAGAACCCCTCTTCCTCCCTTAAGCAACATCCTGGTTTCCAAAGTGCCTCAAACATAGTAGGTAGTTTAAATACTTGTGAAGTAAAACAAAATTAAAATGTATAGAGTCTGGGGTCTAGACCTTGGGCAGGGATGGGAATAAATTGGTGGTCATTAAGGGACTGAGTGCCATCTCTCAATATTAGTGATGTGTCCTGCTGACAGTAGAGATGATAGCCATAAATGGCTTAAAAGTGGCTCCATGCTGGCCTTTCATAGGCCTTCACCAATGGGTCTCAGCAGTAGTCAGAGACCTAGAGAAGAAGATGCTGAGTCACCCAGGTTGGTGCTCATATTTCACTTGTCCATTTGGATTAGGTCTGGATGAGTCCAGATTCTTAGTGACTCAAAGAGCCAATTTCGGTTCAGCTGTCTTGTACTTTTAAATTGAGGCCTCATTGTTTCTCAGAATTGGACCCAGCTGGAGTGACAACGTGTCCTGGCCATCGACGGGCAAAGATGTAAACAAAGGTTTACATTCTTCCCTTTGCTGGAACAATAGCCATGAAAGCTATTACTTCCTCCAGATGAAATGGGTAGAGAACTGCATGACTGAAATGGAAACCTAATTCCCTCCGAAATGTTTGATATGATTCAGCAGCTAAGGTGCTGTGGGCTAGGAGTGACCTTCATTCACCACCAGGGTTTTTAAAATAACTGACTGCCCTATCATATATGAGACAAATGTTCTGACTATTTGGGATCTAGTAATGGTATTTAGTCCAATTTCTGACCAGCAATTGGGAGAAATGATACATTTTTATTTGATTATCTGGCATCTTTTCTAAAAGACAGTGTGTCAAGTCTAATCAAATCTTTACTGTGACTAAAGGCTCAGTGAGAAATGAATGACAACATCACGAGGAGCCTTCTTTCCCCTGTTTCAAGTTTCTGTGTGGATGGAGGTCTGTTAGTAGAGCACATCTAGCCTCTTGCCCTTCCCTTACTCTTCGCCACATATAAAACTGAGCAATGTGATCAGTGATCGCTAATGTCTGTCCATATTTCTTGGTTAGATAGAGTAAATCTACTCAAAGACTTCCACTGAAGAGAATTTAGCTTCTTTCTTCCTTTGGATCAGTGCCAGTCAGTGGCTGTTAGTAAAGGTGTCTTTTGTAGATACAAATTTCTTCTCTGGTTTGCTGTCTGGAGGCTGGAGTGAGTAGGCCAATCCATTTGGCCCTCACACTAAGTCTTTATTTCCAACAACTTCACCATTAATAAAAATGATATTTTGATCTCCATCTGCCTGACTCTGGGGCCCAACGCTCTCTGTCACTTCCAGTCTCGTCCCATCAAGGGTGAAGTATAATTTATTGGGCTTTCTTGAGCTCCAAAACATGAATTATAATACTCGTATTTCACTTTCTGGCATTCACTTTGCAGCAGAGCATCTAACAAACTCAAGCCTCTGGTTCAAACTTGTGAATGTGAAATTATTTCCCAAGTACAAATATGGCCTTCTCTGAAAGACAGTTTTGTATTTATGTTTTTTACAGCTCCTCAAAAGGAAACAACAGTGACAAACTGTTAAAAACCCTAGTGACAAATGGAGCCCAAACAAGGTCACTTATGAATTTCTGGGTTGCTCCAAGTGATCTCATGTAGTGAAGCCAGTTCAGCCAACTGGCTGAAGGCAGTTTCTTTTTATCTTACGGGAAACAGCAGTTGTTGAGCACCTACGAGGTACTGGGCAGCAGTCAGGCGGATCGTACTTGTTTACTCAGTCTGTTCAACAACCCTATGATAGAGATATCATTATCCCCATTTTATGGTTAAGTAAACTGAGGCATAGAGAGTTAATTGCATATCTGAATTGGGTTTAAAACAGGGGCCTGCTAGGAAAAGCAGAGTCTGCACACTGTACTCTACTGGACTCCACTGGGTTGTCTCTCACTTGGAGTGACCATGCTATTTATCATACAAATACTAGGATGCTTTTCCAAGTGAAGGGGTCATCAATCATTAGTAGTTTTTCAGGGTTGACAGTATAAGCCAGAACTATCTGGTCTTGGACAAACCAGTACATATCATCACTCTACCTTTCTCATGTCTTAGCGTCTCAAACTTATTTCTGGAAGATTTTAAACATGGACACCAGCCTCAATATTTAGAAAGGGGCCTGAGTTTGCTTGCTGTTCCTTTACTGCATCTCCTCCTTGCTTAATAAGGCCAAGACCCACTGTTGTCCCTCTCTGATTCTCTGTGATCAGGTTTCTAGCTCCATCTAAACCACAGCTATTCATTATTAGAGATATTCCTTCCTGTTAGGTTCTCAGAGGGATGAAACTCCAGGGAAGGATTAGATCATTAAGCAAAAGAAAATAGCATCTACAATCCAGCAGCACCTGCATAAATCCCATAGGGGGAAAATATCGATTTAAAGTTTTTCTCATTCTAGCATATCCTTGATGGTACCGAAAATAAATCCCGTCTACTTTTCTCTCTTATAAATAAATGCCTCATTACATTCTATCACTTAAACACATTGGGATGCCATGATGAAGAATCAGCAGACAGTCATGGCCCAGGGGCATCCAATGGTCTTTGGGTCCTTAATCACTCACTTATTATCCTACTCTGTCATGTTTGTGTGAAAGATCCACTCGGCTTATTCCTACTCTGCCACCAAGAGTCGTTTGCAGTAATAAGTGTTAATACCATCATTCTAGAAAGGGCACTACCCTAATGTTATATACAAGAAAATGGCACTCTAAAGACTAATTCTTTTTTTTTTTTTTAAAGACTAATTCTAATGTACAAAGAACTAGTTGGTGCCTTGAAAATTATCACCAGGAGGAGGTGTGTAGAAATGCCCATTTCAAGTTCTTAGCTCTCCTTGATCAGTTTCTGCTCTAGCGCCTGGCTTTTTAGCGTAGCATGCATCAGAATCACCTAGGGAGCACTTAAAGCACACCCTACAGCTCCCGTCCCCCCACCCTGAGCTTCTTAATAGGTAGATCTAAAATGAGACTTGAGAGTGTGCATTTCTAACAGGTTCCCAAGTAATGCTATTTGCTGCTGGTCCACAGACTACACTATGAGAACCATTGACCCAGCATTAAGCTATAAGTAAAGGAGACTTCCAACTATGAAAAGAAGTGAAATCTAAGGTGTGTCCTTTGTAGTAACTTAAGATAAGAGCCCATGGAGTAGGACTGAGACACTCATGTTAGATTTTCAGTAGTCTATTCTAAAGTCTAAATCAGGAGTCAGCAAACTTTTTCTGCAAAAGGTCAGATAGTAAGTATTTTCCACTCTACAGGCCAGACAGCCTCTGTTGTAAGTCCTCCCCTCTGCCCCCATGGCATGAAGGCAGCCATAGACAGTGCACCAAAGAATGAGCATGGACATAGCCATGTTCCAATAAAGCTTTATTTACAAAGACAGATGGCATGCTGGATTTGACCCATGGCCTGTAGTTTGCCAACCTTTGGGTCTAACCAATGTGATAAAAATGATTCCCATGAGGCAACATCTGCTAGTTTGCCAAGCCTGAGTATGTCTCAGATCAATGAGAAACTAACCAAGCTGGAAAGCTGATTGTGTAAGCCAAGCAGTGACATCAGTTTAGTTGTACATGGTTGATAAAACATTGTCGGGCAGACCTGGTGGCACAGCAGTTTAGTGCCGCCTGCAGCCCAGGGTGTGATCCTGGAGGCCCAGGATCGAGTCCCAGGTCAGGCTCCCCACATAGAGCCTGCTTCTCCCTCTGCCTGTCTCTGCCTCTCTCTCTCTCTCTCTCTGTGTCTCTCATGAATAAAGAAATACAATCTTAAGAAAAAAAAAACATTGTCCTTACTGGAAGATACATGCTTTTCTTGCAATTCAGCCCCAAGAACCAACTATTTCAAAATGCATGGCTTCCCACTTCATCCTATTTCAGCAGGGTTTCACTGTACCACTGAATATTATTTACCTATATTTAATGTATTCTCTACTCGGTACTTTGCCTAGAAGTAAGTAATATCTTTTCTGTGCAGCAGGATCATTTTTGAGTTACTAGTTAATTCATATTTGTTTTCCATTTGTTTTTTTTCTCCAAAAAGGCCCACTGAGCTGTTGTTTCTCTGGAAAATTTTGTGTTGCTGGCCTGAGGATGAACTCACTGAACAGCTTTTGTTAAAAACCTAAGCTCACTAGTGTCTTGAAGAGAAGGTGGTGAAGGCAAGTGTCTCTGATGGGGAGGAGTAGGAGCAGATGACACAGGGAGAAGGGACTCACAATATCCCTGTTGGTCAGTTCCTAGGTTGTTTTTTCTTCCTCCTCCTCCTCTTCTTCTTCTTCTTCTTCTTCTTCTTCTTCTTCTCCTTCTCCTTCTCCTTCTTCTTTTTTTAAAACATTTTATTTATTTATTCATGAGAGACACACACACACAGAGAGAGAGGCAGAGAGAGAAGCAGGCTCCATGCAGAAAGCCCAATGTGGGACTCGATCCTGGGACCCCAGGATCATGCCCTGGGCCAAGGGAGTCACTCAACTGCTGAGCCACCCAGGCATCCCCCTAGGTTTCTTCTTACTGGACCTGTCAACAGCATTTGATGCAGTTGGCCATTCCTTTCTCTTGGAAAATATGTTCTTCATTTGGCTTCCAGATAGCTCTCTCTCCTTAGCTCGCTAGCTGTTCCTTCTTCGTGTTTGCTGGTCCTTTCTCATCTCCCTGACCTCTGGTAGAAGGACTGTCTTAAGAATCATTCTTGGTCCTCTGCTGTCTCCTTTTCTCCTCTCTTCACACACTCCCTCAATGACCTCACCCACTCCCATGGTTTCATACACTGGCTACCCACAGACAATTTCCATAGTTACATCTCCAGACTGAATATCTCCACTGAACTTTAGTCTGGCACAATTGTACTCCTCTTGACATTGCTACATGCACTTTGAGATACCTCGGATTGGCCATGCCTAGAGTAAGCTCCTGATATTGTCTCCTATCTGCCACTCCCATCCCAAGGTTCTTCCTCATCCAAATAAATGGCAACACAGTTTTCTAGCTGGGCAGCACCCCCAAAATTGGAGTCATCCTGGCCTCACCTTTTCCCTTTCACAACTTGTGTCTAATTTAAAGGTAAATCTTGCCTGCTCTGCCTTCAAATTATAGCCTATATGCTAGACTTCTCACCTCCTCAACTGCTACCACCCCTCGTCAAAGCACCACCAGGTTTTGCCTGGATTATTGCCATGGTCTCTTGACTGGTATTTCTGCTTTCACACCTGCTCCCTGTGTGGGCAACTCAACGCAGCAGGTAAGGTGATTCTGTTGAAACCTACAAGAAACACTCCTTTGCTCAAAACTGCAAGCTACTGTTTCATCCAGGGTGAATGCAGAAGTCGAAGTTCTTACCCTCCTCACTGGGTCTGGCCCTTGATCCTTCCCTGGACTCCTTTCTTGCTCCTCTCCTCCCTGTTCCTTCCACATGGCCACACAGGCCTCCTGATGTTCTCCAGTCATGTCACCCACATTCCTGTCTCAGTGCCTTTTCACAGCTGTGCCAGAAAGTCTTCCCCAAGGTGTTCCCTAACTTGTTTCATCACTCAAATGCTTCCTTTCAATGAGGCCTTCTCTACCACTCTGTTTAAAATTATAGCCCCTTCCTTGCACTACACACCGCCCCCATCCCTGCCTTTTTGGCTTCTCTGCCTTACTTCTCTCCCTAACATTTATCACTATGCAGTACACTACATATTTTACTTATTTTTTTTCCTGTTTCCTTCCACCCAAATGAAAACCCCAGGAGGGTAGGATGAGCATGGACATCTGGCCTGAGAGGGACTGCCCTGAAGTGCACCCTGGGGCTCTGCTCAGCACTGGAGTTCCAGAGCCTTCTGCCTGGCCTGGGAGGGAATGTGCAGGCTTGGGCAGTTATGGCAGCAATGGCAACCTTGGCTGAGGGGAAGTAAGAGGCCCCTTCCTAATTTCCCAGGGATGCTACAAGGCTGAGAGAGAGCGAGAACAGGCAGGAAGGGAGAGAAGGAGAAGACAGGAATGGAGCAGGGAGAAGGGGAGGGATGAGAAGGGGGTCAGAGGGAGGGAAGAGAGACCTAATAAAGACTGAGACTGAATTTCCCAAAACTAGATGGAACGGGGGCTTGGAATTGGATCTATGTGAATTAAGGAAAATTTTAATTTTTAAAATTTTTGTTTTATTTTTAAAGATTTTATTTATTTATTCACGAGAGACAGAGAGAGAGGCAGAGACACAGGCAGAGGGAGAAGCAGGCTCCATGCAGGGAGCCCGATGTAGGACTCGCTCCCAGGACTCCAGGATCATGACCAGAACCAAAGGCAGATGCTCAACCACTGAGCCACCCAGGCGCCCCAAGGAAATTTTTTTATTATGTAACATTTCTTACATACTTAAGTTTATGAGCCATAATTCATATCCACTACGACAGTCCTTATTACTTGAATAATGGAAACAAGTCCACAGAACAAAATAAATCCTGTTCCATGCATGCCATGCAAACCGAATCTAGGAACAGAAAGGGTGAGAAATTTCTACCTCTCCCCAAACTCCCGATGTGGGCACACTATGCTTAATTGTCTCTTTCAGAATCTCCCCCATGATTTCCTAATAAATTCTGATGTGCACCCGTGTCGGTTCTCACTTCCTGTGTTCTCCCTCTGGGTGGAAGCAATGCTGCTAATGAGGAAAGGTTCAGCTCAGATTTGTTTGATGACCAGAAAAGCTGACTCTCCAGTCCTCATTCCCCTGTTTTAGCAAAGGCGCACCTGTTGTTGTTTTTTTTTCCTCCTCCCTCGCTCCAGCAGGAATTGCCCACAGAACCCTATGTGGACGCCAAGACGCCAAGGCTCATTAGCCAACAAGAACTGTTGATTCCTCCTCTTCCTGAGATTTAAGACTTCAGTGTTTGCCTATGGGGCTGTGGCCTGTGGAACTCCATGCAGCTTTTAGAATCTGGCCTCCTCATGGAACAGGGACAGCCTGTTCAGTGAGGGGAAGAGCTGCTTGTTTGTTTCAGCTCCAGATGCCAAAAAAAAGAAAAAAAAAATCAACCGTTTGCCTATTTGGCTGTTATCAGGGCATAACATCTCTATTTCCCTCTTTTTTCTTTTCTTTTCTTTTTTTCTTTTTTTCTGCTTAGGGGTTAGTATCTTTAGCTGAAGGTTCAAGGTTAAAAGATTTGTATTCTGTTAAAATCTATGACAATTTTATTACTGACGCCTTGGGGGCACTATTTCTGGTCACTTTTCAAGCCTATATGAAATAGACTTCACTCTCATAGCGATCAGTTTCAAATAGTATTTGAAAGGATCCAAATAGTATTTGAAGGGATAGGCATATTATTTTAAATTCTAGGAGGGGGTGCAAAGGGTCCTATGACAAATTCCCTGGCCTAATAGGCAAATTAAAATCTCAGCCCACTTTTTTTTAGACCCGTAGAGAATGAGATACCTTATCCTCTTTAAATATATCCCACTGTAAAATTGTTGATTATAGCAGAAAATACGCAGAAAGCACACGTCCTGCCATTTATTTTATGTTTGCCTAACTTTCTAAAGTTAGCTATGCATTTCTACTGAATGGTTGATCCTAATCTAGACTGAAAAACAGCCATGGGCAATTATCACTTTAAATAAGTGGGGGAAAATCAATACTTACTTATTTTTCTGTGTAAATGGAAATAACGAAGCCACGATGACATTGACTGCTGCAAAAAAATACACATCCCTAGACCCTCTAAGTTCATAAGGTGGAAAGGTTTTAACAAGAATCACGATGCCACAGGAGCACAAATTTCCAGAATAAATGTTTTCACGCCCATGACAGTCGGAAGTATTCGTGATGGTCTTTGCCTGTACTTGTTCCTATTCATTTATCTTCCCTAAGTCTATGTGTTATTGCTTTATTATGTGTCCTTCCTTTGTAGCTTTTAACATCTAAGCTCCTCTATTAAATTTTTATGTCAGACTGGATACCAGAGTTAAAAATAAGGCCAGAAAAACATGTATCGATGTTTACAATTAATATTTATTGAGCACCTACCTGCATGTACCAGGCACTGTGCTACGTTTGCCAGATGACAAAAATAAGTAAAACTCAGGCTCTGCTCACAAGGAGCTCACAATCTACAGGTGACGGAGGGGCAGGCAGGTGGACAGATAACCAGTCTGCCCAAAGAGGCAGCGCTGCGACAGAGGCTTACACAGGGCGCAGTGGCAATACGAGTTACGTGGTGAACTCGTAGTTACGTGGTTACAAGAATCACTGTGTGTGTGTGTGTTTGTGTGTGTGTGTATCATGATAAGATTTCACAGGAGAGAAGATTTTCAAGCTGAGGTTCAGAATGTAGGTTTCTGTCAATAAATAGAGTTGAAAGAGGTTGGAATTTCAGCAAATGTCAAAACAGGAGGAAAACACATCTGACAAAGTATGTCATTATATCATTGATGGGAAATTGCAAGTAGCTTGGAATGGGAGGAACATAAGGTCCGCATGCATTATGGAAGAAGGAGAAAATAGAAAAACAACAGATGAAAAGATATGGAAAGACTTTGCTTTTAGCAGTGAAAGTAGGAAGAGGTTGGGTTGCATTAAGAAGGTCTATGTTATCATGAGAGTAATCTATCAGATCTGACCAAAACCAGCAGATTTTGCTGACATTGAGACCAAAAGGCCAAATGTTTGGAACCTCAGTCTTTCTAATCTGAAAAGAGATTTTAGCATTCTTCCTTGAATGTAAGAGAACCTAAGAGATCTTATCAGAACGGTGGACAGCTCCCCAGGTTAACTCATTTGTTTACAAGTACTGTCCCTGTCCCCAAATAAGTCATTCTAATACATAATGCATTTCTAAGGCACTTCTCTTTTAGGAAAGCACTCCTAACTTGGAAAGGAAAATGAGTCAGATAGACAAGATAGGAAGATACCCAGAAACAGGTTTCACTAACATTAGTTCTACTCCCCCAACATTATTCTTGTCTCCATTATTGTCTTGCTTGACAAAGTGACTTTTTAGTGCCAAGCATGACAAACATTTTGGTAACAGCCAACTAGCAACAGACCATTTCAAAAGATGAAGAGAAGGCAGATGTTTACACTGCATTGTCTTCTTCACACAACCTACTCTTTCAGGGGGAAAATTCTTTAAAAGGCAGAGAAAACTTCAAATAACATGTTCCGCTGAGAGCATCTAAAAAATGGCAGGGCATCAGAGTCCCAAAGTTAACTGATCATGTATTTGTATTTGTATTTTGGATGGTCTTTTACTTGATTGGATCAGTCTACAGGTAGTAAAAAGTCCGAATGATTGGGGGGAACAGGTGAGAGTATCCACCAAAAGCAATGAAATGTCCCCGATACACGTACAACCTGCCCAGAGGAAGTTAAACATCCTTTTCAAGTCATGTGGTTTGAACCTAGGGCTGTCAGTCTGTGGGAGTATAAATTCATACTTCCAGGTCTCCCTGGATGAAGTTCTGCTATGATCCTTAACTCGGCACTGTTATTGATCTCATGGAACAGTTATGGGCTCAATGATGAAATTTTCATGTCATGGTTACCCCAATGCATTTGAAGATGATTCAATGATCAAAAAAGATGCCAGTGATGACAATTGAACGTCCCTTTGCCTTCCCAGCCTCCTTCATATATTCTCAGGCATAGGATGACAAAGGGAAGTCCACAAGTCACATGAAAAAAGACTGTAGCCATGGGTACATGATCAGGAGCTTCTCTGTTTATCTTCACCCACCACACCCTGGACCATCACTCTGCCCTATTTCTTCCTCATGGTTGCTCCTGTGAATTCCTCCACCATCTTGCCACTAACCACTGTCTTCTGCCCAAAGTTCTGCAGCTGGTGAGTTCCAATTGAACCAATGTTCAACCCATGTGTGACATGGAATTTGTGTTCAAATAGTTGTTGAACAAAGTAATGATGCCCAAACTCTCCAATTTGGGTTTAACAAGATTTTAGGGGAGTGCCTTTTTGAATGAAGTAATGCTTCCTTATGTGGGATGAAAAGAGCAAGGGTTTTGGAATCACATCAGCCTGGTTTCAGCCATGCTGTGCCACTAACTGGATTTAGAACAAGGGCTTAATTACTCTGAAACACTTTTTCTTCAACTATAAAAAAAAGAAGATAATAATCCCTACCTTGAAGTGTTTCTGTATTAAAAGAGATAGTACATATGAATGCCTAGCATAGTGCCTGGACATACCAGGGCCTCAAGAAATGCTTATCTCCCTCCTCCTTGTCTTATGCGGGACTTTAGGATGATAAAAATAGGGAGTAACTAATCTCAGATGTGGTTGGAAGTCTTAGAAAGAGATAAACAGCAGTCACAGGGAGATATAGCGTTAGCAATTTTTAAAGGAAATGAATGGTTTTGTGGTTAATTTTCTTGGTTGGGGTTTAAGAGGAGATTCATGTTGTCTATTAATTATACTTACCAATTGGGTCTAATTGGCAACTACCCCAAAATGAATAAAACAAGCGGGAGTCAAGAGAGAAAAACGGCAGGCATCCTGTCAAAAAATAAAATCTTTGAAATTTCTACAACCCAATGGTTGAATATACATTTTATTAAAGCAGACGGACTCACCCAATTTATAAATTTGTACTTGTGATGGTAATTCAAGTTGCACATTCAGACTTTAGCAAAGCATCAAACAGCCTTCTGTACCAGCCATGCCTGGTTGCATTGCTCCTTCACTTGTTTGGGTCCTTCAAATCAGCATCCCCTTTGCTGGAGGAAGCATCCCTCATTATTCTATCTTAGCTTAGGTAACTGCTTTGGTGGTCAAAGGGTTAAATGAGGCAGTCCACGTTGAGGACTTGTCAAGACGCTGAGCCCTTAGTAAATCCTCAAGAAATACTAGCTGTTGTTATAGTGATTACAACAATAATTATGAATTTGATTCTGTGTTTTCCAAGACTGAGCAAGAACTAGATTGTCTCCTCTCTCCTTTTAAAAACACTTTTCTGTTTTTTTGAGATATGTGTCCTGTTCTCAGGTGATTGGCTTACTTTTGACCTAAAAGGATTATTTTTTTATCCCCTTGGCTAATGTATTTAATTTCTTTTCTCTTCATAGAGGAATTGAAATCAATGCCAACGTGTCATTCAACATGCATATTATTTACTGAAAAGATTCCCTCATTACCCTCTCTTCTTTCTCTCATTGCCAAGAAAATGACTAATTAGGCAGATATAGCTATATATATATAATCTATCCATATCATAGATCTACCCCTTCCTTCCTTCTACGTATATATGTATGTATCTATTTAACTACAGAAAAAGTCACCAAATCTATTTCATTATCATAGGTTTTCTTACTAATTTGGCTATACTATCCCAAACTGTGAAGTAAATTTAATTGTAATTTTATGACTCTGGAGTTGTTAATTTACCAAAGAAGCTAGTTTGGGTTGAGATGATTCAGTATCTTATTTCAAGTCTAGGCCTCAGGGGAGAATCCCACAAACAGTTCTGCTTCTGCCTCTCTTGGTTCCTTTCCTAGAAATAACATTTACAGGCGCCTCCAGATCCTCAAACCAGACTTCTAGAACAGCCTCAATTGGGGGCGGTGGTAGGGCAGGGGGTGGCTGGTCGGTGAGAGACATGGTAGGGGCTTATCCACTTTTATGGAATATTACTTGGTGATTCCTCAGTGCCCACAGCCTGGCAAAGCTGCCTTGTCATAAGAATGTTCTCCCTAGGGAAAGCACAAAGCAATATCCCTCGAAGCACAAAATGTAAGAGTTAGTTCCTCTGGATTCTTAATAGTTTGTAAAATAATAAGCCAAGAGTAACTACTGTGTATTTTCCAGAAAGTTACCAATTAGCATATTCCTGAGAACATAAATTCAGCTTGGGAGCATACGCCTCCCCAGGCCTCTCTACCACCATGTACAACAATTAGATGCTTGCTAAATACTATGAACAAAGCTCCAAATAGACAACAACACAAACCCTCTGGAAATTTAGCACAAGCATTTGTTTATTGAACCAAGCACAAAACTGGCTTAGCTGTGCCTTCCCTGCAGAGCGAATGGCACACTGGTATTTTCAGTTTGTTTCTCTTTTCCTTCTAGTTACCAAACCCTAATGAATAAAAGTTGAAATGACATTTTAGTGAAGATTAACTAGATTTGTTGAAGATATGTGCATGGTTGACAACAGAAATGTCTAGACCTCTGGCGTCTGTCAACTGTGACCCCAAATGTCTCATTATTTCTTTGATTACCCTTCTGGGAACTGTGGAAAAAAGTGGTCTTGAGGGGGACAATGGGGAAATAAAGGGCCAATGATTTTGCATCCAATGAGGCTAATGCCCTAAGTACTCTGCTTTCATTCCTTGTTGAGGTACATGGAGAACCTTTCTTTATTTGAATTCTTCTGGTGTTGTGTTAAATAGAGTAAGAAAAGTACCTCTCGAACTAACGCAGCGACTATGCTGAGCAGCAGACTGGGAGTGTGGTGTTTTGAGCTCAGCTAAGATCCATGCCCTAATGCAGAGTATGAAAGAGGTAGGGCATGTGACTTTCTCTAAGGGGGTTTTCTTATCTGGAAAGTGAAGGCAATGAACTAGGTGAAAAAATATATAGACTTATATATATGATAATAGTATGTATATATGATTATACAGAATCCCATGAGCATGAGTAGCTTTGCGCCTGCCCCATCTGTACATCTCTTTCTATAGAATAATGCCCCAGCTCTCATATATTATTCTATAGTTTACCTTTATATCCCTGTCAAGGAGTGGCTAGAAAAAGGAGACAATGAAACATATATTATCTTTTCCTTATGATTCTGATGTTTGTGTTTCCTAAAAATCTAACCCCAGTTCACACATAGACCTTATTTATATTTGCAGCTCAAATAATGCAACTAGATAGGATATAAAATTTAATGAAAGTAAAGCAAATTCAGTTAGACTGCACGCTATGCACTGTTTCTAGATGTTGAAAGCTTTTATCTACAGGGCTCGCGATCCATTGCTCACATTCCACGCATCAAAATCTTACCTAAAATACCTCTACCACATAGCCCCTTGACCATTCCACCCAGGAATACTCTTTGTATGAATTTCTACTGTATTTTATGTCATTAAAGGGCACTTAACACTTGCTGCTTAGTATAATGCTGCTCTTTGTATCCTGAGCTGAAACAGCCCAGTGGTGGGGGCTCTGACGCAGGCAGACTTTTCGGGTCAGCCTCTTATTACCAGGCTGACGTTGGGGCCATCGCTTGACCTCAGTTTTCTTTTTTGTTGGTGGGGATAATAAACAGTACTCACTTCATAGGGTTGTCAGAAGGAGTAAATCATGATTTCTTGCAAAGTGTTTAGAATAGCACTCAATTAAACATTAGTTATTGTTAACTTATTTGTAAAACTCTAAGTTCTCTGAGCACACAACTATGCTTTATTTATCTTGCAAACCCTGCAGTGCTTTGTATACTATACGCACACAAGCCAATACTGGTAGAGCCATAGAAATACTGTCAAGGGGAAATATAACAGACAGAGCAATCATTATTTATTGTAAATGACAGATATTTGGAATTCTCATTTTGCTACATTTTGAAAAGCTGAAGAACTTTAAGCCTGTGTTTTGGCTCCATATGAAGCATCTTAAAGGGAGAATGGAATAAAAAATGCAGCAGGAGCCACTTTTCCACAGTTAGCACCACAGACAATATCCAACATGAATCAGCTGTTGAATGAGCTATTGTGTGACCCAGCCCCATCTCAGGGAGGAGGACTCTGGGAGAGGGGAGCTGGACTTTGGTGTGGCCAGGAGCATAATGAAGGGGAAATGAACAATTCCAGCTCTACTGAACTGTACTCACAGTAAATACATAAAATCAGGAAATTTTCAAGAGCCCCATTATACCAGGATGTCTGGTTATGGTTAAGGATTGGGAATAAACTTGGGCTGTTTGTCATTCACTAAGATAGGGAATTATAATTTTGCTTCTGGTTTCAGCTACTATCAAGTGTAAGCATCAGATCTGTTACATTAGTCTCATATATTTTTTAAAAGATTTATTAGACAACGAGAGAGAGAGAGAGAGAGAGAGAGGAGAGAGAGAGAGAGAGAGAGGCAGAGGGAGAGAGAGAAGTAGACTCCCTCCTGAAAAGGGAGCCCAATGTGGGGATCATGACCTGAGCCAATGGCAGATGCTTAATTGACTAAGCCAGCCAGGTGCTCCAGTCTCATAATTTTTATACACATCCTTTATGTGTGATTGGACAATATTATTTTCTTTTTTTTTATTTTCTATGTTGTGTCTTTAATCAGCCTCTTCCCTTAGGTTTCCTGACTGAACTCTTTCCTCTTGTCTTAGATGAAACAGAGGATCCCCAGCAAGTTGAGGGAGCAAGGGAACACATGGCAGTGCTGGCTCCTTACCTAAGGTCAAGAATGATATGCACACACTTGAGGGAGGAAAGTTCTAAACTCATACATTACATGGATAGGCTATTGCCAAAGGTTGTCTTCCTCCCTCTTTCTCTCCCCCTGTCCTTTTATCCTTTCTTGCTTCCTTCCCTCAACTCCTTCTTCTCTCCTTCCCTCCCCTTTTCCTTCTTGTCTTCTCTCTACTCCTCTCCTCTCCTCCCCTTCCCCCACCCCTCCCCTCCCCTCTTTCTCCTCTCTTCTCTTCTTTTCCCTCCCCTTCCCTCCCCTTCCTTTCCCTTCCCTTCCCTCCCCTTCCCTTCCCTTCCCTTCCCTTCCCTTCCCTTCCCTTCCCTTCCCTTCCCTTCCCTTCCCTTCTTCTTTTCTCCCTTCCACTACTAAAACACCAACATTAAGAAGTATTTAAAAGGTAGAAGTGGAACACATCAGCTCTCATCATACCTCCTCTACCTCAGGTTTCATTCCCTATAAGCTGTGACTATTAATTATTCATGTGTGTCCTTTCAGATATTTTATAAGCATATATGTATATTTTTTCAAATTTTTATAAACATAAATTTAATCATAAACACACAGCTGTACTGGCTTACAACAATCTTTTTAACTTAGGAAAAAAATACCCTTAGATATCTTTCCATATGAGCCCAAACCAATCTAATGCGTTATTCATAATAACTTCAGAGTATGTCACTATATGTTTACATATAATTTAGTCAGTCACTTACTCATGAATCTTTGTAAACATTACTGTAGTAAATATGAATAGCATAAATTCTTAGATGTAAAAATATATGGCCAAAGAGTGTACACATTTAAAATTTAATAGGGGTAAAAAAATAATAAAATTTAATAGGGGTAGCCAAATTGTCTTCCAAATAAGGTTTATTTGCACACAAAATAATGCATATTTATATATATATTTATTGACAGTGATATCCGTAAACTTTGTTTTTTTGCCAACTGATAGGCTGAAAACATTTCACTGTCTTAATTTTCATTTCCTTAATTTTGAATAAGGAAATTTGTACTTTCTTCTCTGTGATCTTCCTGTTGATGTATTTTGCCCATTTTGTTACAGAATTTTTCTTTTGGATTTGTGGATATTCTTTACTATGGAAATTAGCCCTCTGTCATGATTGCAATTATTTGCCTTATTTTATCATTTGTTTTTTGAGTCAGTATTTGCTAATGGGGTTTCTAAGCTTTGAATTTGTTTACTACAGCAACTCAGTTTGTGTGAATGTCACTGTAGCCCTGAGTTTGGTATTATTAAAAGAAGAAGGGAAAAGGCCTGGCAGAAACATAGCAGTTCCACATATGTAGTATTCAGAGAGGAAAGGTGAGGTTTGTTTTCAAAGCACTTGCCTATGGTTTCACTAAATCTGTAAGGCATTAGATCCTCCTACCTCTATTCATTTAGCAAGATAGAAAGTAAATTCCAACTGCCTACAGCTCTGCTTTTGGGATTTTATTGAATAATACAAGCTAAAATCAAGCGAAAAACTAACTAGGGTTGGATAAACAAGGACATGGGTATCTCAGTCCAAAGAAGACCCAATTCACCATTTATTACAAGAAGCTTCATGAATTTTTTTTATAACTTTCAGTATCAGCAAATACTCTCAATTCTATATTTACTGACATTCAAAACATTTTAAGAGCCCTTCAGCTGTATCTTGCCAAATTATTAGTCATTACTTCAGGGTTATTAAAATGTAAAAATGTCATATTGGATAATTGGCATAAGAAGGATTTCAATCCTTGAGAAACTCATCTGTTCATTAGGTCTCCTCAAGTGTTTCCTCAACAGAGTGGGGGGGGGATGCTCTTAATCCCTAAGACAGCTCCTTAGTCCTTTTCTCTCAACAGGGCTGAAGTCCTTTTGTGACTTACGGTTTGAGAGGCTGACCAATCTCCATCCTCCTGCCTATTACCAAGATTACAATCATGTGTAGGTCATATGAGAATTATTTTCCAGGATTTATCTTTGAAACATTTGTATCAAGAGTACAGTGTCATGGAAACATGGAATCTTTCCTATATATTTTTAATATTTTGGGATTTAAAATGTTACCAAATGATGTGCAAAAAATAAGTGACTCCACTAAGGATCCATTATGGAATGCACATGCATTATGCATTAGCGCAGTGTATGCAATTACTTGGAGGCCTATGGGATCTGTTTGAGTTAGCTAACTTAAGAAGTTAACTAAACCAGAATGATCTAAAATAATCTATAATTTTAGACATCTTGTCTCAATCCAATTTCAAGTGGAAATTGCAATTTCCAGAGCCAGTGCAAGACTTCTCCAACTACCGATCCCGAAAAGACTCCCAGGTAGAGAGTGAAAGAACATGGTATGAAGCATGCACTATAGGAGTTGTTTGTAGACTAGGCTCCCCAGTGAACATATTGGAACTATGACAGGCATGCCTTATTTATGAATGGCAGATACGTTTGATCTCATATGACAAATCAGCCATTCCTTAACAATCTGAAAAGCTAAGCTGAAAAGATATGGCAAAAACTGCTAGCTGTACCCTGATAATTAATTTTTCCCTTTCTTCATAGTTGTGAAAGGATTTTAGCTCCCGATGTATGCGCCCAGGATAAAGACTACATTTTCAAATCCCCTTTTAGCTAGGTGTGAACATGTGACCAAATATTGGCATGTGCGACGGAAGCCAAATGGTGTGTATGACTTTCTTATTGTGACTTCAAAGGGCAGAAGGGCATGACTTTCCCTTGCTCCTTTTTCCTGATTCTTTCTGGCTAGAAAGTAGATGTGATGGCAAGCTCCCATGGACCACAGGGATGGGAAGAGCGAATGAAAGAAGGAATCTGAGTCCTCAATACTGGGAGACCTCTACATTAAATCTAGACTCCTGTTCAGAATAACAGATACATAAGGAATAAACTCCTGTCTCATTTAGGCATCAGAGCAACAGAACCCATGTCCTAATGAGTGCAAAATTGTTCTGAGCTGAGTCAAGGCTCAAAGGAAAAGTCACGCTAGGTTTGCAATGCCTGCTATGGGCAAGGGACTTGATGGTTTCCTGCAAATTCTAACCTCTTACTGTATGGATAGTTAACCTACTCCAAAATGGAAAACTCTCAAAAACACCTTTCATGGCACTCACACGTTACAGCTTTCCTTGACTATATATATATATATACACACACACACACACACACATATGCCAGTCTCCCTCTCTGCTATAGTTAACCACCTCAGGCTTAGCCTTTCTGTATTTGGTATAAACACAAAGAAATGAGACTGACTTCACAATCATAGTAAGAATAAAATAAGGAATATGTATAGTATTTAGGATATACTATTTATTATATATAAATGACTACAATCCTTTAAAATAGCCCCCCATATGCTTATTTCAATGATGCTGCCATTACTAAAATATTTTTGGATTTTTTTTGAAGTTGAAATTTACACATTTCTTATGATAATAGGACTGGATCAAATCACTTAAACTTCTTTCATTCAAACCAGCAACTCCTTATTGGGCACTTACTATGCACAACATTGTTAGTTTGAGTGTCAGAGAGGTTGGTAATCAATCAAGGATGTCAGTGGTACTCTTCAGACAATCTATGTTAAATTTTCTGGGTAAGATGCTTTCATGATTTAACAATAGAAAAATAATACATATAAAGGGTCTACTATAGTCCAGGGAAATGAGAAGGATACACCAGGAATGAAATGTGAATTTTCAAAAAGCCCTGCTTCGTGGAGTTTTATACCATGCATTTATTCATTCACTCAAGATTTATATTACTGCCCTGCTCCCTTACTTCCTCCAAAATTCTCAGTCATTTATAGATTAAAAATTAGAGTCCTCTTTATATTCAATTTTGAATTCTTTATTCTACTAGAAACTTGATTTATTAAAACATTCCCTGGGCAATGCATTCTACCAAGTAGGCTTTCCAGGGGCATATGGGTAAAGCAACCCCATCTCTGCCTCTGCCCCCACATGAGCTAACAACAGTGGACAGTAGGATTTCTCTGAGTATCAAGGACTCTGACAGGAGAGCTCCCAGCGTCGAGCACATTTCTAGAGTCACTGAGCCTGAAACATATAAAGCCGTGGTGCTCAGAGCGGGCGCTGCTGAATTGGGAATACTGATCTGATTTACCTCATGAGTCACTTCTGCCCATTAAGCAAATCGGTGTGTCTCTTCAAATGAAAAACAGCTTCCTTACAGCCATGATGACAGAAAGGTCAACTCAAGTCCATTTGCAGTTTTCAACTACACCAAGAGCTCAGACATAGACAGTGACTTTAGTCCTCACCCAGGAGAGAATAGACTCGGAGCAAATGAAGTCAGATATAAGGAAGAACTTCCCAATGGCAAGTGATGTTGGGATCTGAAGGGCATGCCAGGGCTGATAGCCAGCTGATGCTGTTGGTTTAGGAAACCAGTGTCTTCACCAGTTGTTAAAGATTTTAAATCTCTCTGCTGGTTTGCTATTGCTGCTTCTTCTATATGTCTTTAGACTAGAATATTGTGGGTGCGGCCTTGACAAATCAGATATGGGCTATTGGAAAGATTTGAAAAAAACAAACAAAATGAAAAGTCAAGGAAACTTGCTTAGAGTAGCAAGTGTTTCCTGAGGGATGTGATAGGCCTTTGGGCCAGGTGGGTATTCATGTGAAACTGTTCTGCACAAGGTAGAAAATTAACATTCCAGCCTCTTCTCTCACGCCATTCGGTAGCACTAGAAATTGTGTCAACTCCGATACCCCCTGATATATTTAAATGCTACATAGGGGAGGCAGTGCCACCATAGTGGTAAACCACTAGAGCCATGTTTAAGCATTATCACCCAAAATGGTGGTAAAGGGAGCGGGATATGAAAGATGCAGTCATGAGTACTTACTTCTGTTGATGGAAATTTCATGGAAACAAAATGCTTTAAATTGATGTGTGTGATGTCATAGAGATGAACTTTTTAAAATAAAATCCCTTGGAGCCAATTGGATTTTACCAGCATTGACTCAATCTGTGCATTAGAATGTTCATGTGGCTCATGTATCATGTAACTCAGTGGCAAGGGGGTATATTTGCTTCCACAATAAGACCTAATTTATTAGGGATGACATCCTGTACTGTTGGAAGTCATTATTCTCATTATTTTTGTTAGTTTGGGTGAGTAAGCATACAATCATATATAAATAGGTGTGTTGGCTTAGGGACTGCATAATAAAGCATATTTTTCCTAGAGAATTCTAAATAGCAATATCCTCAAATACCAAATGTGATTATGCTTATGAAATCTGCCGTCATTTCTGCCCCTTGTTTACTCAGAAATACCAAGCCTGCTTTAAGCTCCTGCTTTAGAAAAAGTATTCTTCATGTCTTCATCAGATGAGGCTATGCTCAAATGTCAGTCATTACTCTGGGGCAAAGAAAAGGCAGAGAATCAAATTTTCTTTCCAGCAAACCCCGACAGTAGCAAAAGTACTGGCTATGGACATCTAAACCTACCCAGACACCCCCATCAATTAATATCATAAAATAAATGTCTCTGTAATGACTGCCATCGGGACATAATCCCTCAGACTAGATTTAGTCTGACGGGGATTTCACTTTATAGTCTGGAGATGACAAAGTCAGAAATTTCTAGCTTCGTAATGAAATTTCCTACAACCTAAACTGATGTTCACAATATAATTAGGTATGCAGTCTGAATAAAACTTCGCATTTGGGCAAACCTAAAATAAAATTCAGACAACAAAGGGGAAACATTTTAATCAAATAGAGCTCAAAGATAACGAGATTTCTGTCTTCTTCCTTCAATCCACTTTTTGCGTAAAATGGTAACTTACAAGAAGAAAATTTCAAGTGTAAGATATATTCTGGGCTGATTCACATTTAGCCCAAGTTCTAACACCTCCAAACACAGTAGTCGACAATCCTGACAGTCACCATGATTGCTCCAAGACACTGGAATAACTTGAATCTCTAAAGAAAGACTACATTTCCTCCATTATGCTTTGTTTATTCAGACAGGCGGAAGAACTACAGTGTAGAATATATTTTCGACAATAGAGAAAAAGGCAAAAGAGTTTCCTGGTTATTGCTGCAACAGTTAGGATTTTAAATCAATTACTCTTCAACAAGTCGTGTTAACAGAGCCTTGAGGATACGTTCCAGAATATAATTTTGAGCCTCATTTTTTTCTTTTTGGACTTTTTCAGTAACTACAGAGGTACATGGCTCCCCTTAACAAGCAAAGCCAGGCCTGATCTGTGGTAAAAATTAATATATATTTATATATATAGTGATGAATACCCTTGACTCTGATAGGCTTCAAATGAGAGGGTCTGGTCTCAGGTTGGAATCCATGGCAGCCAGGCTACGTAATGTCCTCGGGTCCTGCCTGAGGAGCACTGTACCACCACGAAGGCAGGAAGGGAACCAGTGTTTCTGGATGGCCAGATGCCAGAATTCTTTCATATGTTGACTCATGTGCTAACTCATTTAACCAGAGTTCACAGACCCAGAAACAGAGTCTAAGAGAAACACCTTGATATTGGAATATTCATGGATATTGCTGTCTGGATTATGCTGTCTGGATATGCTGTCTGGATTTCCTTCAAAAGTATCCAGAGGAGGATGTAGGTGGGTATATATAGAGAGATTCTAAGCTTGGCCATGGACTGATAAATGTAGGGGCTGGGTGACAGTCACAGTGGGTTATTAAAATATTCTCCAACTTTTTTGTATGTGACAATTTTAACAATAAAAATTTTGCAAAAGATACGCTTGGGATTTTAAAGTCCTATGGGGCTACTTATATGCTACTTCCTGGAGCAGCCCCTTGGTAGTCTTGTAGCTAATACATATTTCCTGAGCAGCTAGTATGTTCCCAGCAATGTGCTAAGTTGCCTCAATTTATGTGACTATGTGAACAGCAATAAAATAAGCATGAAGCATTTTTGATGATGTACCTTTGTTTATTGAAATAGTTCAAACTTCATATGTGATGTTTGGCAATATTAATGAAAGGTGTGGGTCACCTTTGATAATTCTCTTCATCACTTCTCTGTGCCTCGGTCTGATCTTTGAGATGAATGATTTTATGTTCTTGTGAACGTCAGCCACAGCATTGCTTTCATTCACAGACACTGAGGATGCTCCTGGGATACAGGTATATGGGATTCTAGAGTACATGCAGCCTCACTTCCTTGCCTCTCTCTCCCTCTTATTTGCCAGGCAAAACTCCAGCAGATGCTTAACTTAATTTTATGACTGTTCTGTCCCTGGAGCTGACCATGGCTTCAAAGAAAACACACAATCCTGGGGGTCTGTGCCTCTTGAAATTCGCAACCACAAATACCAAGTGGGGCCAGGGTGCGATGGGGCAATGCAACATTCCCCTGGTCAGGTTACTCTCCTTGTCTCTACATGAGCTGTAGTTCTTTCCCTTAATCTCCTCTACCTCCTCCCCTTCCACATTCTTTGCTGATGACCTCCCATATTCTTTTCTTTATACAGAAACTGTCTACAGAGAAGTACCTGATAATCCCAGCAGAAAATATTTCATCCTACCCACGTCTGTGCCCATATGCTCTGCCTTCCTTCCTGCTATGCAGGATGAAGCTGTCCCTTGTCCTAAGGCTGAGCTCTTTATTTGTGCACTGAATCTCATCACCTCCCTCTCTCAAGGACTTTGCCCAAAGTCCCTTTTTTTCCTTCAAAAGTTTACTTCTTCAGAGTTCTCACTAGCCCCCCTGTTTTAAGAATATACCAGTGTTTGCTAAGAATGGCCTTGCAGCTTCCTTGACGTGTCTCTTTCTTACCCTGGATGCCCAATTTATTTGCAGGTCCTCATGAGTTATACCTTAACAATACATCTTAGGACCAATATTATATGATTTACCTGAGGCACCTAGAATAGGTGAATTCATAAGGATATAAAGTAGAATAATAGTTGTCAGGGGCTGAAGGGAGGGAGGAAGGGGGAGTTAGTGTTTAATGGGTACAGAACTTCAGTTTGGAATGATGAGAATGTTCTGGGGATAGACAATGGTAATGGTCATACACAAGGTATATGGACTCAAAGACACAGAACTGTGTACTTAAAAATGGTTCAAATGACAAATTTTATGCTATGCATGTTTTATATTTTCAACAAAGATCAGTTAAGAAAATATCTATGCATATATTTGAGTCCAATCACGTTTTACTACCTCTTTTGCTGCCATTCTATTTCCAACTACACGCAATGCCTCCTGCATTATTTCAATGGCCTACCAAAATGTCTCTCTGCTTGAAATCCTGTCCCTACCTCAGTCTGATCTCTGCACACAGCAGCAGAGTAATATTTTAAACCCTAAAGTAGATCCTGCAATTTGCCAGATCAAAATTCTCTTAGAATAAATTCCAACTTTTCCCAAATGTCTTGCTCTTTATTGAATACCTGGGGCTTTTGTCTCTACTTTCACTCTCCTCAGAATGTTCTCCCCACCATGGGCTCCCTGACTTCATTCAGGTCTCTGCTTCCACGTCACCTCCTCACAGAGACCCTCCCTGACCACCTGCTTCTACACCATCCTCTCAATGCGCAGGTGCCCATGCACGCAAACAGGTGCACGCAGGTTCAGTCATCACCTCCCGCTGCTCTATTTTTTCTTTTTTTTAAATAAAGATTTTATTTATTTATTCATGAGAGACACAGATAGAGAGAAAGGCAGAGACACAGGCAGAGGGAGAAGCAGGCTCCATGCAGGGAGCCTGACGTGGGACTCAATCCTGGGACTCTAGGATCACACCCTGGGCCAAAGGTAGGCGCCAAACCACTGAGCCACCCAGGGATCCTCTCTATTTTTCTTAATAGTTCTTTTTACTACCAGATATCATATATTTATTTATCAACTTATTTCCCTATTACTCTGCCCCTCTGGAGTTCAGCTCAATGAATTGTCAACAGCTGCTTTTCCAGACCTCAGCCATGGCTGGTCTATAACAGGACTTCAAGAAGTATCTGTATCTTAAGAAGTCATGCTTGGAACTGTCGGAGGCTGTGCTCGTTGAATTTGAAGTTTAGTAAATTGCAGATGGGAGAGTGTTCCAAAGCAGGTCACTGTTCATATCCAAAAGGGTTCCCGTTTACATAGTCTTTCAGGAACCAGTGACAATACTTCAGAAGGGACTGCTGACAGCAGTGATGGGGGTGTGTGGAGAGGGACGAGATAATGGATGCCAGAGTGCATAGACACATCTAAAGCACTGGTGCTCGTAATATATTATCATTAATACTTAGCGTTTTGATGAGAAAGGGTTCAAAGTTCTCCCAAGCAGGATTCACTTATTATTTAAGGAAAATATCCTTCAGAAGATTATTGCATGTAAGTAAGAAACAGACTTGTTGAAAGGCTACTGTGGTAGGCAGGTCACCCCTAAGTGATGAGGAGGAGTGGCACTCTGATGAGAAAAACGCACAGTGCATCCAGACATCCCTGGTGTCATCCGAGGTGTGGGGGTGATGAGGAGTGCTATTGTGGTAGGGCGGCTGATTTTCAAGAGACCAAACTGGGGCCTCAAATGGAGTCCCACCATTGTGTTTTAGATTTCTTTAACTGTTGGAGGGAGCTATAAAAGCAAATGAAGTTTTTAGAATCAGCTTACAAAAGAAAGTTTTATTTTTGATTGGAAGAACTACATTGCTACTGATTATGACATAATGAAAAGAAATAGTGTCCACATTAGAAAGCAGAGTTGCTGTTCAAAGGTATTGATGGGAGATTGATTGCCTTAAAGGTTTGTATTCGTACTTCTGTCTCCTATTATAACCGGGTCAACTTTCCCCCTCATTAGTCCTCTTCTGGAGGCTTCTGTGTTCTCCAGGGGAGGGGTGGGGTGCTGCTAACTAGATTGAGGTCTCAAGGTCCTGCTCTACTTTGGGGAGCCTGGGTCACTCCTTAAGCTCTGAACACCTTGCTGCTCCTTCCCTACTTTTTGGGGTGAATGCAGTAAAAAGAGAAGGAGACCAACTGACTTATGAGTTGCTCACTTGGAGGGTGGATCCATCATCTGGGTTTGCCTGGGACTGAGGGAAGATAAATCAATAATAAATTGGAGACAGTGACGGGCACTTGGGACAAGTTGATCACCCTCTCAGATTAAGCTTAGGGACAGAGCTGGTGTAAAAGCTAACTCGTGGTGTTTTTCACTACAACTTGTGGGCAAACTGCTCACCCTGAGCCTTTTTACTTCCTGTGACCTCAGAAATCTCCTCTGGGTCTCTTTAACTTCCTCTTCCCATTTATTTTTTACTCAATGGGAGCCTGTGGGTTTCTACAAATCTTCAAATACAGATCTCAAAGCAGAGAGAACAATTATGTTTATAAAATATGATCATTCCAACGGCCATCTGGCTCCCCCTGCCCCCACCTCATTCCAGCTACTGTCACTTAACCCAAGCTGGGGGCTCATCCCTCACCCCAGACCTAACCCTGTTTGTGGACTTGGAGCAGTTCAAGAATCTCTGGCCTGCTTCTCTGATCTTCTGCCTCAGCTTTGTACTTGGGTGCATGGTTCTTCAGCCTAGACCCTTGACTGGGTCCCCACTTGTCAATGTTTCTGTGTGCTTCTCCCTGCCTTGGTCATCTAGCAAGGGTCCACTGTCCCTCTGAATGGCATGAGGTGTGTGTGTGCAAGGGCTGTTGGCTCCTCCAGCATCTTTGACACCCTTACTAGCCTTGGCCTGCCTTTTGACTCCATGCTTACCATACAGGAGCCTCTCCAGGCCTCTGCTGCAGGCCATCCACACATTTAGCACCTCTGGGAGCTTTTGAGAGAGGTGACCCTCTAGGTACTTAAATTACAAAAAGATATTCCCTTTAGGACAACCAGTTAGAACTACAGCATCCTTTCCTTGGGCAGCCTGTGAGGCACTGAGCTTGGCACACAGAGCCCTGGCTGGGTTTAACTCCCCTAGCACCCCTGAGCTGGGTGTATACTTCCACCACCACATGCCTAGCTCTCTTCCTAACTACTAACTAGCCAGGCTGCCACTGGGTCTGGCACAATGACATTCTTTGCACTGAATCTGACCCTGAATTTGTTCTTTGTCTATCCTGCTCCCATCCTGCATCTTTTAGGTCACTCTCATTTAGATTCTTATTCTTAACCTGATGATATATACAAAGTAATGTTTCAGCCTGTCAAAATCTAAGTAGATACCACTAGTTACCTAACATTTGCCTTTTCTAGCAACTATTGTAATACAACTCCATTTTAGTTTTTACAAAATCTACCACCCATTGGTTATAGTGCTTTGTTACATTTGATCTCTGCCGGTTTCTGGATCGATTTTCTAGTCTTTTCTATTCTTTTTTCTTCCAAGAGAGGTTTAGCTTTGGATAATCCTGTTTTCTCTTTCCAAAGAACATTGGGGATCCTTAGATAGAAGACGGTTTCCTAATACAACTTGGATTTTAGGCCTACACCAAAATGTACTATTTCAGACTCTTCTGTGAAAAAGAGAAAAACAGTAGCAGCTCCTAAGAGTGGGGGCTACAAAAGGCATAAGAGAGAAGGTGTGGTCTGATAGGGAGAACATTCCAGTTCTGGGAGGAAGGTGGCTCTGGCAAGGAAAACCCACCCCAGACAGGTACAGAGAAAAGAATAGGGAACAGCCATTTGGACAAGCTGAATCACAGCACACTGAGCTTTTCGAAACACATCTAGCCAAAGAGGAGAATCTTTTGTTATTTAGAAACATAGGCTTTGAAAGTTTGATCAAATAGATCCAAGTTTCCCTGAAGGGACATACGACTACCCTAAATGGGGAGCCTGCCACGAATCCTCCTCAAGTGTTAACTTTGTGGAAACAAACTGAAGTTTATTTTGTGAGGAAAGATAGTGGATGATTTTCCTACCTCTGTTACATTTAAATGCAAGCCACTTAGTGATTTGAGAAGCACTGCTATTTTCACAATGTCACCTTTTCATAGTTCATTGTGGGCACAGTCAATACAGCATAGAACACCTGAGTATTTAAGAGGTACTTTTAGTGTCACCATCAGATATGAATTATGTAGTGTGCATACACATGCACATATATCTAAATATATTATGTTTAAAGACAATAAATACATACATAGAATTAAGATACAGAATTAAAGTTTATGAAGATGGTTACACAGGATACTTTTTGTTTACTTTTGTTCAGTTGCCTTGAAATTCCATCGTGTAGGCAGATCTATGCTAAGATCAAAACTTACACATATGTAAATATCTAACATATTTGTATATTTATATATAATAAATTTTATATAGTTACATATACAAATGTTATATCTAATAAATATATTGGATATTTATATATATATATTATTTTTAGCCAACAAAAATAGCTTAATACATAGAAACAATTTCTCCAGGGTGCCTTTCCTCCTTAGATAGAGTACTGTGTAAAGGATGTAGAGAAATTTTGGAAAGAAAAGTGTGTCTGTATGCGTACACCCCAGATGGGATTGGGTTTCTCACCTGTGACAAATGAGCACTAGTCCACTAATCATGTCCAGTCCTCCTCCTCCAGACGACTTCCTCAGGTTCTAACCACTGGCCCAGCAGACACATCATGGTCTGTGTTTGCAATTTGCTCAAGTTTTTATAATATTGCCACATGGTATACTCGAAGTTACTCACTTTCCACATGTTTGCTATGAGGTATGACAGCGGGAGCAGTCACCTACTTACTTGTGTTTATCTTCTGGAGAGAAATATGCTTTTCCAGTTGTCTCCTCAGCTTCACCTCAGCTCCATATTTCCCGGTGGTCCCATTGTCAGCCAGAATGAAGTGGGAATGCATGCTGTTGAGAACAGTGAGCTTGCTCATGGGATTGGACATGGTCTGATATGGCCGGACCACCTGCAGGATTTTAAAAGGAAGAAGCAGAAGTCAGAGGAAAAAAAGAGGAAAATATGAAAAGGAGAACCAGACAGAGAGGAAACAGAGAGAGAAGGATAAATCAATTCTTCAGTACAGAGAAAATGGAGTTTATATCCTCTTCCTAATACCGCTGTGGGGAGCAAGTTTTATGGTCAATGTCCCCAGTCCCAGCAAGATTACAGTTAAAGAATAATTTTATTGTATTTATTTATATGCTGAACTGATACAGAAGCTAGAGTTTGTGCTCTCATCATACTCAAAAACTGACGTGTGAATGATTGTGTCATTTTAAAGTCGATCTTTCATTTGCTGACAAACCACAAGTAATTTTCATGTTTACTCATGTGGTTTTTTTCTTTTCTCCATGGTGTCCATACTCTAATGGGCAGAGCCGAGCAATTATGGTTCTGGAGGCGGGTGAGGGTGGGGGTGGGGGCCAGGGTGATCGTTTCTATCCAGCCCATTCAGTCATCTGAAGATCTGTTAATTAAAAGGGGGGCAGCCTGGGTGGCTCAGCAGTTTAGCACCGACTTTGGCCTGGGGTGTGATTATGGGGGCCCGGGATTGAGTCCCGCATTGGGCTCCCTGCAAGTAGCCTATTTCTCCCTCTGCCTGAGTCTCTGCCTCTCTCTCTGTATCTCTCATGAATAAATAAGTAAAAAAATAAAAAATGAAAAAATAAAAAGTGAACACTGTTCTTCTTAGACACCTTATTTAAGTGAAAATGTTGAATGTCAAATACATGTCTCCTGAGGTGGGTTATGAATCAAAATATTCATCTCTGCCTTTTTTGTTGTTGTTGTGTTATTTTAATGTCATGGTGAATTATACTACCTAAAACAGAGTAAGTCTTTTAGATTTTTGATATCAAAAGAAAGGCAAAACCTATTGTGAGTTTTAGTTGCTAGTTCTAGTTGCTTTGTAGACATTATCTATGTTCCTTGCAACAATCCTGCAAGGTAGATGCTCTTATGCTTATCTTGTAGATGGAGAAAAAGAACTGGAGGTAAAATAGGTTTTTCAAGAGTTTCTTACACACAGAACCAGAATTGACACCCAAGTATGAGTCCAAAATCTGTGCTTTTGTTCCCCTTTCCCACACTGCTTAGACACAACAGAAACAAGATGATATTTTGGAAATCTACTCCTATAATATTTAGGTAGAGAATTCACTCAAGATTATGAAAAGGAATATTTCACAAGCTCATTGTTATCCAGGCCCAGTAACAGTTATCCCTGTACTGAATCATCAGAAATGACAGCACAGAAATAAATACTACTGGGTTTTTATTTCTGTGCCTTTGTGCACAATTATGGAATCGAGATGTTCTCATTCATTTTTAGTATGTAATAACTCACCATGAAAAGCTGTAGTAAGATTGAGTAGTTTGTTAAAGAAATTACAAAGTGGTTTAGTAAGGGCAGTCTTTAATAGTAAAGATCTCATAAAAGTCATTTTTTAGATCTTGACTCCAATTTCCAAATCCATGTCTATGTGCCTGGCAAACAGAATCTACTCAATACATAGTGAATGAGTGAACAGGAAAACTTGAGACAGGCATGCTTTTGTTCAGAATTGAAAAAAGAAAAGGGGGGGGACCTACTCTTTTCTGAATTGTTTGGGATTTGATCTCATCTAAATTCAAAATGTGTAATTTTGAGCTTTTCAAATATCCTTCATTCCTTTTAATATGTCTTATTTGTTAATGTAGCATTAATATAACATTAATTCATAGCTTCATTTTAGTTGACTCTTAGTGATAAAGGAAGCTCATAACTTTTTGATTATTGTTTCCAGTAATGGATGGGATTTTTTTCCAGTAATGGAGCAGTATTCAATTACTCCTTTGTCTAGATGAGTGCATAAGAGTCCCCTAAAATAAAGAGACAGTGGTTTGCTAACTCCATCCTGAGTTCTTTATCACTGGAAGAGTAGGTCACTTGTGGTTAAAATTCCCATTTTGTTGTTACTCATTTTTGATCATAAAACATTCATTCTATAGCAAAGTACAAGTTAATAAATATTAATGCTTTGTTGAAAGAGGCTTAGCAGAAGGACTTTTCTCCTATCCTTAAAGTGCCTCTGCGTTGTGCTTTTGGACAAAAGAAAATACTTCAGTTACTGTTCTCTATTTTCTTTTTTTTTTTTTTTTCTGTTCTCTATTTTCTGACAGCAGGTTCCCAAGTATCCATGCCAAGGAGGAGGAAGACCCAAATTATTTCTCTGAGAGGCAGGGGACAGTGGATTTTCTAGAGGTTAATCTATGTATTATAGTGAATCCCAGACACTTGTTCTAACTGAGACACAAGAACACATTTTCTAATTCCTGGGAACCTAATGAAAGACCATCAGTGAACATAAAATTTTCAAATGAATAAGGTAGTGAAAGTAATTCTGGGCCATCTGACATACTTATCACAATCTGAGAATACCAGAACATCATTAAATCATCTAACTATACTCTATATGTCTGTTTCCTCTATCACATGATTCTAAGGACAGTAGGGCATCAGCCTTCTGAGTTCTGACCTTTTTTTGTGTGTGTGAAACATGGCACACCAGCTCTTTGGAAATACTGTTCCTTTGAATCAGTCATGGCAAGAGGGTCAAGTTTATAGTGTCATCCATGAATTTTAATTTCTTCATCTTACTGCTCCCCATTTCATCTGATCATACAAGTTAAAGGTGGTCATATTTTGGCAGAGATTTTGTCTGCTGCATAATAGGGGATGTACATCTGAAAAATACGTAAAATGCTCTGATTTATTTTCCCATCCTCACTAGAGGAAGATCTGCTGAATCCTGGAGAATCCTGAACATACAAGCCATGGAAATCTGTCTGAATCCTATTAGTTCTGCCAGTGGCTGTGTAAATCTGAGGCTCACATTTTTAATCTGTAAAAGGGAAATGAGAAAACCACTTACCTCATGGGGGTTAGATGAGATTATAGGTGCAAAGCACTTGGCACTTTGCCTGGTTTCTAGCAGGCAATCTATAAATGTGAATTCCTTCTCAAGCTTGGCTCTATTTTACCAACTATAAGCTGATTTTCCAATTGCTAGCAAGGGACCAAAATGGCACAATGACAGACAAATCACTGACCTTTGTTTTACTCAAGAGATTTGAATCAATCAATTTCAGTAAAGTGAAAAATCAGCAATCAGTTGGCAAAACACACAACGTGTTAGTACTTGGTCGCCTCCTCTCAGGCCATTTAAGAGGGCGATGCTCTGGAATTATTTGTGGATTAACTGAAAAGTTGGAAAGAACTTCCCAAATGCTTCAAGAGGAGTGCATTTTAGTCCAACTTGCCTACAAAACCCACTTAATATTCTTCATAACAAACATACCAGCAGTCTATTCTTGTTTGAGTTATAATTTGCTTATCTACAAAAGACTTGCTGATCTTCCTGCTATGTTTCTCAAATAAGAAAAGAAATAATGTCTTTGTGTCACATGAATACAAATGATGTCTTCCCTCTGATAAAATTTTGGAGGTAATGCATCCACTTTCATTGTTAAGAGTTCCTAAAAAAGGACTTTTTTTGGAAATGTGTGTGTGTGCATGCATGCACGTGTGTGTATGCACATGAGCACATAGCAAGAACAACTGTGACATGTTCAGGACTTGGAGGCATATTAGATTGCTCTAGCCATTTCTCAGCCACTTTGTTTTTGAGAGAATCAAGCCCTAATGCCTGTACATAATAGATCAACTTTCCTAAGAATATAGGATGGTACCATCTTTGAGGGAATTAAGGGAGACACTCAAATAATTTTCCATGTTCATATTTCAGAAGAGGAATCTGGGTTGATAAAGGCTGAATGGCATCTGAAAGGCCTACATATCATGTGATCTTTCATTATTGGTAAATATGGGATTATATATACTTAGAAGGGAAATTTGCTTAGAAATGGATTTTAGGTGCTTTGTACTCTTCAGGTAGCACAGGTCAGAATACCTCTGAGTAATGACATTTTGCCTCTTTCTTATTCCTCAAAGGTAGATGGGAGAATTCTGCACTCTTTAATATATTTACAGCACTTTGTACGCTGATTGGTAAAATTCTGACTCCAAGGCCTCTGTATACCTTGACTCTGAAACAAAAAGGCAATGAAGTAGAAGCTGTTTAAGAAATTAATGAAGGTGGGGGTGCCTGGGTGGCTCTGTTGGGTAAGCAGCTGACTCTTGGTTTTGGCTCAGGTTGTGATCTCAGGGTCCTGTGATCAAGCCCCAAGTTGGGCTCTTCACTCAGTGGGGAGTCTGCTTCTCTCCCACTCCCTCTGCCCCTCCCCCATTCTCTCTATCTCTAAAATAATTAAATAAAAATCTTTTTGCAAAAGGAAATTAATGAGGGTGAAGTCTTTTTATGTAATGTATTTGTAGGTGGGGATTGATCTAGAGACATCATGGAAGATGTTAACATTCTTTATGTGCTGGTGTCAGTGTGCTACATTTCTTACCCATGGATGGGCTTAAGTGGATCATTTTGGAGCTGATCTAAGATACCTGCTTGAGTTTTCCTAGCTATTTTCATGCCTGTTCTGGTCTTACTCGAGAGTACTAATGGGTAGTCTGGAGATTGGGGGGGTTCTAGTTCCTCCAGCTACTGATTTGTGACCTTGGGCAAGTCTTTCAACTCATTTCTTCCTTCCTCTATGTACACATTAAGAATGTCTTGAGGAAAGGTAAGTGATGAATATTGTGCTGGCTTGAGGAGAAATATAATCTTGTACCTAGGTAATACCTTTCACTAAATGTTCAAATTCTATGTATTAAAAGAAACCTTTTGGATGGTAGTTTCTCATCTATAAAGTAGAGGAACTGATTGTAGTTTCTGAGAGCTTTCTACTTCTAAGATTGAGTCTGGACAGCCTGTGTTGAAAAGTACATTCACTTCTTCCAAGTTAGTGCAGAAAAACAACAAAAATGTGGTTCATTCATGTCCTGGGATTTCCTCTGTTTTATAGTGCTTTCTACAATGCAAGGGCAGTTTGCTCATCTGCAACTTCTTTCCTGAACAGAACTAAATTGAGCTGCCTTGGGTTTTTGAGTCATCAATCACAGGCCTTTGGCAATCCCTGAACTTAGGACCTGGTGAGGTACATATTAACATGCCCCTGGCAAGTAGCAGTCTAGGGCATGGGTGGCACACTGAATCATTCTTTCCCTCCTAGTAGGACTACAATTTTAAATTAGGCAGGAAGAAAATTAGGATTTATTGAACACTCATCATATGCCAGGCACCATGATAAACACTTTCCCATGGATTAATCCATTCCATGCTTATTTTATAGGCAAAGCTATAGATGCTCAGAGAAGTCTTTTGGCCAAATGTGTCCCACTAAAACTTTTTCCTCTAAATCTACACAGCAGATAGATCTTAAATTCCTTTATAGGCCAGGAAACATTTACAGGGAAAATGGAGGACCCAGTCTGATTTTAAATTTATAAAGGATATTATGGTTGGTTTCGCTGCTGGACATTTTTGCCAGGGGCTCAGCTGAGCACTAAAATTCTTGTGACAGCTGATCAAATTATTTCCAGATGAGTCATCTAGAACTGTATAGTATGCAGAGGTTAGGAGAGGCAGCAGCAGGCAGCAAGATGGGAGTTTGTGCTTTGGAGAAAGGAAGACAAAAGGGATGGGCAAGGTTGTCTTAGGATCAGACATGCAGTTTCTGGGAGGGATGAGGTGATATTGCTGAGATGTGGGCAGCACCCTCTGTGTCTGAGAAAAAGGAACACAGGGACTAAGAGGATGAGATAAAAACCGAATAAAGAAAGGCACTGTGTGTCCTCATAATCCTAGCGAGGCCTGTGCTAGCAGGGGCACTGGGCTGGTTATTTCCCATTTAGCCAGCTCAGCTGCAAGTCTATAGGAGGGTTATATGAAACCCAGATGCTGTGTCTCAGCCCAGCAAACCAAACATGAAACCAGCGAATCCAGGGATCCATCCCAAAGAATGCTCAGGTACCTCAGCTGCATAATTCACACTAAAATCCATGGGTGGGGGACACCTGGGTGGCTCAGCAGTTGGGCACTTCCCTTTGGCCCAGGGCGTGATCCTGGAGTTCTGGGATTGGGTCCTGCATCGGGCTCCCTGCAGGGAGCCTGATTCTCTCTCTTCCTGTGTCTCTGCCTCTCTATGTGTCTCTCATGAATAAATAAATAAAATCTTTAGAAAAAAAATAAATAAATAAAATCTACGGGTGGAACAATTATGTCTTTCTGCAGCATTTTGAAAAAGTGTCCCTCAACTCGTGGGCTTGCAGAGGGTTACATCATCCTCATTTCACACTCATCTCCCTTTGCCCTGTCCTGAGGGAAGCCACGGACTGTCCAGGTTAAGGGCCTACTTATAGTAGAAAAAGGCCCTTAGGTTCTAAAAGGGGTTACTTGCTTTAGAAATCACCATGCATCAGTGGGGTGGTTTTAAAATATGTTAAAAATTCTTTGAAAAATCTTCCCTTCCAGTCTGCAGTCTTCAGTGACTCACTTCTAAGAAATAGAAAAAAAAAAAAAAAAAAAAAACAGAAGTGATGGTGTACAACTTGCAAAACTAGGTCATGAAAAGGTTCCTTTTAGCTCTCTTGGATCACTTACTCTGGGGGAAGCCAGCTGCCATAATAAGGCAGCCTTCTGGAGAGATCCACATGATAAGGAACTCCTACCAACAGCCATGTGAGTGAGTCATCTTGGAAGAAGGTACCGTATCCCCATTCGATCCTTTATTATTTTTTTAAATTTTTTTTCCATTCGATCCTTTAGATGATGCAGCCCCAACTGATATCTTGTGACCTTAAGAAAGACTCAAGCCAAAACCACATAGATAAGCTCCTAATTTCTGACCCACAGAAATCGTGACACAATAAATGTCAAGTCATTAAGTTTTGGGTTATTTGTTACACAGTAGTAGATAGTAGACAACACAATGGATTATTATTGCTATCTTGAGAGGTGGTGCATCATAATTTTGTGACCTCTAGTGCCTCTCTGCATCCTGTCTGGGCTCCAGTCTGCTCTGCTTCCTGTTCTGGCTGGAGCGATGTCTGCCATCCTCCACTCTTACTGCTCCTGTCTGACACCTCACACCATCCTTCCTCACTGGGCAGGTGGCCAGATTCCCACACCTACACATCTGCCAGTCGGGTAACCCAAAGCAGGTTGTTCCCCTCTGTGTCTCAGCATCTCCATATGTCAGTGCAGATTAATAATGATAATAACCACCACATTGGGGGTACTGTAAAGATTAAGTGAGATATAAAGCACATGGCATGATGCACATATGAACTCAGATAAATGATCGCTGCTATGATTATGGAGAAGTCGTGCCGCATCATAGGTGAGGATGTGGTCTTAGGAACTGGATGGCCTAGGTTGAAATCTCAGCTATGTGACTTACAGTCATGTAACTACCAGGCAAGTTACTTAATCTTACTGTGTTTAGTTTCACCATCTGCGACATGGAAGGATTACAGTGATACTAAAAAGAACAACTTCTGAATGCCATTATGAGAATTAAATGACCACCTGTGATGTGTGCTGAAATGTATTAAGTTCAACAAAACTGCTGGTATTATATTATTGTTGTTGTCATATTTATTATTATTTCAGTGATAAATAACCTCTAGGCTGACACATCAATATCCTGCCACCAACCCTTTGCATACATACTCTTTCCTCTTCTCCTTCAGGTATAAGGATACAGATAGTTCCTCTCTCCTTTAGCTCTGGACCCCATCACCTCAGGGCCACTCTAGGGCTTATTCATCAATTCCATTTTCACTATCTCTATTTTCTCCCCTATCATCAACATATAAGCAAACTCAAGTCTCTCCCTTCTTGCAGAAAAATCCCTCAAATTACAGCTCCTTTCAGCTACTCATATCACTTCTCTTCATCACACCTAAACTTCTAAAAGGTTGGTTTCTACTGGCCATCATCCTCTGGATACATCTTATATAACCTAGTCATGGAAGTCCAATAAAGTCCATGCAAGAACCATTACTGGGAAGTTTTCTGAGCTTATAATATGAAGTCATATTTGGCTTGCCTTAGAAATAGGTGACAAATGCACTGAGTTGATAACTGCATGAGAAGTATCAATCAGGTGCGTTATTAAACTTGATTTTTCTTGTCTTGTAATATAAAGACAGCATTGAAAGAATGCTTTCCAATTAAATATAAGAACTCTTAAAGGTTATAAAGTTCTGAGAATAAACCTGCAGTTTAGGGGAAAATAGAAGATATCATTGAATGTCATGATAATTTAATAACCACATAAGATGATGTGTTGGAAATCTTCCCAAATACAATTTTCATCCTAAAGTTAAAATGAAAAGTGCTTTTTCTTATGATCATTTCTGGATTTCTAATTTGGCATGTGTTTTGTTAATCTACATTTGGGAAAAGACAAATTATAAAGGTTTCAGAAACTGTTCAATTACCTGCAACCATTCTAGTCACACTGTTTTCTAAAGTAGGGGAATCTAAGGCCACTATGAGTCATGTAAAAATTTTAATTCAACAGAAGTTCTTTCCTGACTTTACAATGGGGATACTGTCATCATCTAGCCAGATCAAGATTCTCTAGGGACAAAGAAAAGGGTTCTGGTCAATCTCATAGTTTGTTTTTTAGGTCAATTTATAGGCTTTGATATTTGCCAGTATCTCAACTAACAATAACAACATCATTAAGTATTTTCTTATATATTACTTGGCATGCCTCTAGTTAAGTGTATGGGCTTTGGAGACAGTGGATCTTGATTCCAACCCTTATTTAGTTTCCTTACATAATAATACATAGCTCATAAGGTTAATATATGCAATTACAGAGAGCTTCCTCAAATAGGAGCTCAATAAATTATAATTACTATTATTATGATTATGCTAATTCAAGTTGTATAAAGATAGAGCAAATGTTTTTATAGTCAGTCCACTTAGAAATAAAGGAATCCACTCTTACAGAGTTTTTGGTCACATGTCAATGCCTCAGGCTCATGCAAAATGTTAGTGGCTAACAAGAAACAAAGAAAACCTCCTGTTTTCGAGGAGGTTTTACCTAAATTGGGGAAGAGGATGGTTGTAGGAGAATTACAATCAGGGATATGACATTATGGGTGAAGTTAATCGTGGAAAACATCTTGGTGGAAGTGAGCCTTGAGCTCAGTTTGATGGAAGAGAAGTTTATGGGTTGTAATAAAAGAAAGGGGCAGTAGGAATCATATGGAGGAATCATAGAGGAGTAGTAAAACTTGACAGCTGAACAATAGTCATTTTCGCATTTAATGGCAGAGCAAAAATTATTACCATCTCGGTATCTATAGCATTATTTCTCACCAAATTCTGTTGTTTTGATCTATTAATTGGAGGTTTGAGCAAACAGAGAAGATATTTAAATTTAAAGAATCAAGTATAGTTCATTTCTCAGTTGGGTGGATCATGCCTCTCTCAAAGGGATTACAGAAAGACCTGTTCTCATTCCATTCTTCTTTGCCCCCATACATATCCAACATGTAGAAGCTTCACCATCCACCTCCCACCTTGAGTTGCTATATAAGAAAATAGTTTTATATTTAAAGCCTTGATTTAAAAATGCCTTTATTATAGTTACTAAGGTATGATCACCTTTGGGGAAGTGTGTGGAGAAGAAATTGTGGTAAAGTTGCAAACTAGGTAAGATGTATCATTACATTTTTTTCTGTAACATTAATTTTCCTTGTAGCCTTAATTTCATTATGCCCAATCCATCTTCATCCATATTTACTGAGCACCTGCTATATGTGAGGCTCTAAGTTGAGCTCTGAGAATCCTAAGATACATGCCCTTTATCTTTAGAGTCTAACCTAAAGTCTAGCTAAGTGATAAGACTTGAAGGGAGGTAGATGCTTCAGAATATCAAGAAGCAGACCCAAGGGAAAGCTAATTTTTCTTTTTTATGTTTAGGACTAGTCTTTGCCTTTATTTTTTTTTTTTTTATTTTTTTTTTTTTTTATTGGTGTTCAATTTACTAACATACAGAATAACACCCAGTGCCCGTCACCCATTCACTCCCACCCCCCGCCCTCCTCCCCTTCTACCACCCCTAGTTCGTTTCCCAGAGTTAGCAGTCTTTATGTTCTGTCTCCCTTTCTGATAGTCTTTGCCTTTATAGTGCCATTTCAAAGAGACAATCAGTGCTACTGTGAATAATAACTGCTGTGTCTACTACTTATATCAATAAAATAACTATAGAACTACTTGAATGTTCAGCTTCTGAAAGTGCTCATCTGAGAACCATCCCCACAGAAATAAAAGGATCTTTATTTTCTATCAGTTTGGAAATAAATCTACTGTAATAAAATATTAGGCATAAGAAATGGAGCCTTTCTTTTATCCCTATATTTTTACTTCAAGTACATTTCCTACATTTCCCTTGACATTGATTTTGGGCCACTTCAACCTTATTCTGGAATACAGACATAGAATAGACCAAAAGTATAATTTCTTTCAAAGGAATGCATTTTTGATAGAATTCTGAAGTGGCAATGATTTTCAATAATGCGTGAGGTTTTTTTTTTCTTCTGCTACCTAATGTCTGATGCTAGGAGGTTTGTTTTCTTGACGTTTATTACATGTAAGTTTGATTATATAAAGTCGAAGGGAAAGGACACAAGGCCCTAAATTAGGCTAGCTATGAAAATTCTTATAACTACGTAAGTTTACCAGATGACACTTCTAGGTCAATGATTTTTTAGGGAGACTTCTTTCTCTGACAACCTAGCACCACATGCCTTTTTCATTATAACATTAGACTAGTAAACACATATAAGAATTTCCTCAAACTAGGTCATAAATCCTGTACACCAAGAACAGAACTTTTGAACCACATAATATACAATGTGAAAAACAAATTCCATTGTTATCCAAGTGTCTGAGAGATCCTTTGCATATTGCAACTCCCCAGTTTGGGGTGGGGAAGGGTTGTTTCAGTGTGGTTGAAATTCAATAGATTTTTGGTCAAAGATTTATTAAGAAAGTAAAATACAACTGTTTTTCTTGAGCTCTTTACAATCTGTCAATGTCAATCCTTTTCTCGATGGTCTCTCTGCAGGTTCACTTGGATCCTTGTGAACCACAGTTTGGCTCCATTAGTCCCCTATGGGCATGGAGAATAAATGTGCTCATTTTACTGAACATGAGTCTCCTTCTGCCCTCTGCATGGGGATCAAGACTATTTTCTCATTGGGAAGTCAGACAATGCGTAGGCATATGTGAGTTCCTACTGGCATAACACTGGGAAGAAATAGGGGTAGAAAGAAAGTAAGAGTAAAAAGGAGCACAAGAAGAGGTGAAATCAGGGGAAAGGAGCTCAAATTGGAGGAAGATGAATCAGGGGTTTGTTATTCTTCTAACTCATCAAGGCAAGTAAATGTAATGTAAGTACTGTCTCTCTGCACTCCTATAGAACTTACAAGACACACAAAATGACACACAAAAAGGCAGTCGGTCGCCATTCTCTGTAAATGCTTAGGCAACTGAGGTAATTATTGGGTTACTCTATCTTGAATAAAGAAGTAAGCAGCTTCCATTTATTCATTGCTCATCTGAATAAGAAAGTTCCAAAACCGGCTTTCCCCTCACCAAAAAAAAAAAAAAGAATAGTAACTCTGTTTTATCCATTTTACACTAGAGATCCTGAAGAAATGAACATTTAAAAATGACTTCTGAATCATCAAAACAGTTTAAAATAATTAAGTCATTTGTTAATAAAATGTACTATTAAATGCTTTTGGCATCAGGACACTTCAGCATACTCTCATTCTCATTCTAGTTTACCATCAACTTCAAAGCCAGCTTGGAGTCTGAGGCAAGCATTAACCCAAGGATATTTCATCAAAGACCAGTTCTAGATACTCTAAAAAAATTGGCAATGCTTGTTTTTCCAGGGGGTTCTGCCTACATATCACTTTGGAAATTGCTGCTTGAGATAATCAGGTTGTGTGTGATGTAAAACAGCCAATAAATTTTAGTTAAGAAAATGTTACACTGATAAAATTAATATCTCATTTCTTACCCCATGTTTTCTAGATAAATTAGTGTTTCTACACGTGATTGTGTAGCATTGATAAGGATGTTTCTTATGCACTTAAATGTCCTGAAGGACTTAAAGAGTCTTTTATTGCATTTCATGAGGTTTGATTTTTTTTTATTCAAAGTATTTTGCATTATATTAAAAATTGCAGATGCTATGTTGTATTATAATAAGATGGTTTCACTGTATTGCTGCACAATAGAAGAAGCAATTTAGGACCAGTTAATTCTCAAGCTCTGAGTTTTTAGCTCAGACAGACCTCATGGTACTTGGAAAAACTACTTAGCACATTTGTTATACCCTGTGGTAGGGCTTGATTGGGAAGGGAAGATTATATTGATTTGGTTAGAGGTGCAATGATCAATAATTAATTGTTAAGATTATTAGAGAAAATAACAGTGAATAAAGTATGGTAATTATATATAGTTTAACTACAATTCCTATCAATTGGAATTTTGAGAATTGTTATATAGGGGGAAAAGTCTGGTGGTTATTAGGAAAGAAAACCCTGTAAGGGAAATTGGGGATAACCTGTTTGTGGTAAACAAGACAAAACACAAGAGAAACAAAACCCTAGGAGAAAGAGAAGTAAGATGATGACTCAGATAAAGTAAGGTAAGTTCTCTCTGGCAAAAACTATTTGACTGATCAGTCAGTGTGTGGCTCTGGACCTGAGAGAAGGAAAGAGAGGTCGGCACCTTGCTGAGTTTGGTCAAGGGCTTCTGAGTAGTTTCTGAGTGGGAAGTCAAGATCCCAACTGTGCCCACCCCTTGCCTGAGCATTCAGCAAATGAAAGACCAACTGGGGAAGCCACAGCTTGAATGGAAAGGATCTTCCTCTGTAGCTTTCCTGAGCTAGCTGAAGGGCACACAAATAATAAATAAGCTGGAGACCTGGGGTGAGAGGTCTCCATTTAATGTGGAAGTTAATGAGCTCATGTTGCTATATGTTACCTGGTGTTAATCTGAACCATACTGAGCCAATAGCACTTACAAGATTTGGTGGGTAAGGAAAGACCACTGCTTGATTCAAACCAAGAGTATAGTTAGTAAGTCCCTAATTAGGATCTTTTCTTCTTCTTCCTTTTTTTTTTTTTTTTTTTTAGGTTTTATTTATTTACTTAAGGGAGAGAGAGAGAGAGAGAGAGAGAGAGAATGGGTGGGGAGGAGAGGGAGAAGCAGGGTCCCCATAAGCAGGGAGCATGACACAGGGCTCCATCCCAGGACCCTGGGATCATGACCTGAGGTGCAGGCAGACACTTCACCAACTTAGCCACCCAGATGCCCCTGGGATCTTTTCTGATCATAAGACTTGACACTGGAGTTTATATAGATATATTTTGGAAAATACATGGTCTTCCAACAAACTATTCCTCACATGAATTTCATTTTGGGAAGTGGGAACCAAAAGAGTAATATAATATGTGTATTTTGAAATTCTAATTTTATTTTACTCCTTTGGTATCACTTCCAGGAGAATTCACAGACAGGGGCAGTTTCCAGGACTTACATCTCTTCCAATCAGGTCCTCTTGGTTTTCTACAATTCCCCACGGGGCGATGCCTATGGTACAGATCTTCCCTCGAGACTTAGATGCATGATCCTTTAAGGCATCTCCAACATGGCGAATAACACCTAAGAGGAAAAAGAAGTATTTACTCTTTCCTTTAAAGCAATTACTCCCTGTTGATCTAAAGGAAATTGTGATAAATGTGTCTCACAAGGTTAAATGCATTGAATATAAAATTTTGACACATTTCTACACAAACTACATGTGTTCAGAAGAGAACATAAATTTGTGGGTCTAATGTCAGATGTATTTGTGGGACTTGTATATGAACTCCAGCAATCACTTCTCATTCGACTTTAAATTCTTTTTTTCCTAAGAAAAAAATTAAAAAGTGTCCAATATTGTAAAAAAAACAAAACAAACATGATTTTTTAAACTCAGGGAACTTTTTTCTTGTACAATAAACATAATAATATTAGTATGGCAGAACCAATACCATGAGTATGTCCTATAAAAAACACCATGTGGAATATTATATGACATCTACACCAGGGTTTGTGTATGAGCTAGGGTCATTCAAACAGAGTACTTAGCTCAGATTTTGTTAACCTTGATTTCATCTTCCTATTTATTGACACATAATGTAGAAACCCTACTTGTAAAGAAAACCTTGTCATATTCTATAGAGAATTTATGTTTAAAAATATATAAATACAGCTTTTTAGCTTCATCATTCTAATTGTTTTCCTCCTCTGTTATAATAGCCTTCCCCATCACTGTGGTCTTCCTCATCAGAGTTAAAAGTGAAAAAAATTCAGTTGACAAGATGATAGGGAACCTACCTATTATACTTTAATAAAGACAAACTGTATTTAAAGATGTGGTTTCTAATGTATTAATCTCCCTCTCTATCATTTTTATAGAAGATATAAAATACATTAAGACAAGTTGTATCCACGTATCAAAATTCCACCCATTCCTCGAGGAAAAACTCATACCTAGTGCCATTTCCTATATGAAAGCTGAGTTGGATTTGATTTTTTTTCTCCCTTTGAGCAAGACTGTAGTTTGCATATCTCGAATAGCTCAATATGTTACATAATGTATTCTTCTGTGATTCACAATCACACATGAGGGTAAATCTCCTTGTGTGGTGGGTTGAGAGGTCAAGGTCTCACTTCATCTTTGCATGCTTCAGGTGCTAGCACAGAGTATAAGCTCGAACACTGAGCTAAGCACACAAAATGCACCAGGCAGTTTAATCTTGGGAGAAGATACATGTGTGTGAATCATTCCATTCTGAAATACTTAGAAGATCAAACAGAAAGACTTTCTTTAAAAAAAAAAATTAAAAAGTAGTGTAAATAGCACTAATCCATATGGAGACACACTGACAACACTAATAAGAACATCAATTTCACTGGTAGCTTTATCTAGGGATCTTCTAAGATAGAGTACTGGTAAAAAAAAAAACTCAAGTATAAATAAGAGTTAAGCTGTGAATATCAGTGTTCACTTCTTCCCCCCATTTACATGTACAACTCCTTTCAGGTTCATCAGGGGCAAGACGTTTAACTTCACGGTATGCCCTCTATCAGCCACAATTCTACTATTACCTCTTACCTAATGTGAGATGCCACCAATAGAACTTCACTGTGGGTATTAGATTGAATGCTAGCCTGGCGTGAGGCAGAGATGAACTCTGGTTTACAGTATTCATGCTGTAACTTCTTCCTTTGATACTGGGTACATTTTATAAAAGAAAAAAAGTAATAAATAACATTCCGAGTTCCCAGAAATGGAAGATGGTTAACGGTTTCTTTTTAACCTTTAGAAACTTTTGAGTGGGTCTGTAGATGAGGTGCAGGTTATGCCAGGAGAGCAAAAGACTGAATAATCACGCGTGAATGAGGCCAGCTAAGCTGAATAGAAGCTGGAGCCTAAAGCTTGAACAGTCACTGAAAGATAATTGCTCGGTAGATATTTGATTACTACAAAATAAACAGCAAAGAGCTGACTGAGCAGGTCATTCTAAGATCGTGTCACTTTACAGGCTGAGTCAGGATTTCACATAACGATGGTTAGCGTGGGCAATCTGCAGAGCTCGCTGCTGAAATGCGCCTATGGAAAGTTTGCACAAATTCTAGGTATTGAGGAGAATTCTGAGTGCAGGTCTTGCTCAAATACTACCCAAACTGCAAACGAATGAATAAACAGTATTGAGATAACATCTGATTTAAAAGTAGTTGGCCCTGAGTGATGTTTGGACTATTCCACAACTCCAAATGTCTAGAGTCTTAGAGCCTTGAAACAAGTATGTGTATATATATATGTGTGTGTGTGTCTGTGAGTGTGTGTGTGTGTATGTACATATGCAATCATCTTTATTATAATTTATAAACACATTAGAAACAGGCCCGGATCTTTAATAAGACATTTAGGATCTCATGGGCTCCTGTTTTCTCTTTTTTTTTTCGGCAGGGGGAGGAGGGGGCTTCTGTTTTCCATTCAGTTATGTAGTTAGAAAATCCAGTTTACTTGAGAGTGGTGGAAAACGCCAAGTAGTTATCTTAGTTTACTAAAGTTTTCTCCTCATAGGCATTCTGGAATCTTTGGGCTTCATGGGTGAAAGGACCATATTCATTCAGTGCTGTCTTGCCCATATTCATAGACTTGCCCATACTCAGTGCTGTCCACATTCCTCAGATTTCAATGGGTACTTGTCCTGATTCTTAAAAGTATGGTTCTAGGGCCACACCTGAGAATTTGCTTTTCTAACCTATTGTTCTCCCCTGATTTACTGTAAAGGGTGGTTTCAAAAAGGGGTCAAATGTGCCCAAGTTTCCAAACCTCCATGCTTATCTTATAAACAGCATTTATCACTCACTTTACCAACTCTCCCTGCCAAATAAAGGAAACCAAAAGAATCAAGTATCAACTGCCAATGTTAGGCGAAGCTCCTCTTCTCTCCTCAAATCAAATTATTCGGAATCCTGAGTGATCACAGCCAACCTCAACGCAGCACTGCAATCTTTCTCAAAAAGACCCTTGAAACAAGTTTAAATGAACTTACTGCAGTTATTACTCGAGTACTTCCAATTGGCACTTTGGACTCAGGCTGGGGAAATATGTCAAATCCATTTACGGGCATCCATTCCCTTATCGGCTGCACATTCAAAAATGTGCTGCATGCAAGCACTTAACTGTAAGTGGGTCTGTGAGAATTGATTTGATAGTCTATCTGTATCACAATTTAAAGAAACTCATTTGGTAGGAGAAAAAATAATTGTTTGGAATTCAGAGTGTGATATGTCTTCTCTTAGTGCAGAGTTGATTTAACAAAATATTTTACATAGTATACACACAATCCTCCAGACTTTGCTGTCACAATTTATGTCCCAGATGTAATGGGCATTTTACAAAAATTAAAGTTATTTGCATCAAGCTTTAAAAATCACTTAAAGATCAGACGCAGGGCTTCCGATTTAGAGCAGAAGTTATTCTTTAAAAAATTCTCGGATACTTGTGGCAATTTGAGGTATTGAAAATATCCTGTGAAATTCCATTCGTTGTGTTTACAAATTCTGTATCATCAATATTAAAAGGCCCAGCAATTGCACTGCTGGGGATTTACCCCAAAGATACAGATGCAGTGAAACGCCGGGACACCTGCACCCCGATGTTTATAGCAGCAATGGCCACGATAGCCAAACTGTGGAAGGAGCCTCGGTGTCCAACGAAAGATGAATAGATAAAGAAGATGTGGTCTATGTATACAATGGAATATTACTCAGCTATTAGAAATGACAAATACCCACCATTTGCTTCAACGTGGATGGAACTGGAGGGTATTATGCTGAGTGAAGTAAGTCAGTCGGAGAAGGACAAACATTATATGTTCTCATTCATTTGGGGAATATAAATAATAGTGAAAGGGAATATAAGGGAAGGGGGAAGAAATGTGTGGGAAATATCAGAAAGGGAGACAGGACGTAAAGACTGCTAACTCTGGGAAACGAACTAGGGGTGGTGGAAGGGGAGGAGGGCGGGGGGTGGGAGTGAATGGGTGACGGGCACTGGGGGTTATTCTGTATGCTAGTAAATTGAACACCAATAAAAAATAAAAAAAAAAAAATAAAAGAGCCTAAAAGGCCCAAACTGCTTTTCAAGTGTAAGTAATTCTTGGTGAGAACTAACTATGGTTATTGTGTCAGTAATGGAGGGAGGAAGAATCAGTGAGAGGACGGAGATCCAGCAAGTAATGGACACACGGGGGTGGGTGAGAGATGAGGTGGGGTGAACAGAAATATATTTACCCTTAGGAGAAAATAGTCTTAGTTACAACATTCTCATGGCCTTCCTTAGGTCATCTTTTTCTATTAAATTACCTGTGTTAACCCCTCCAGTGAATATCCATGCTCCGGTTGTCATGGCTGCTTTGATGAGACCCTTCCCAAAGACTTGCTTGAGTTTTGGCTGGAGTTCAAAGTTCTGCAGTCCCCCGTGCACAGAGATGAGAAGCTTGGGAAGCTCCAGCTGCCATTCCTTGGTCATCAGATGCAGAAGGAGATCAGGTTTTGTATCGAAGGATACTCGCACATACTGGAAGAAGATGGCACCGATTAGGGAGACAGGGAAGGGCTGGCTGTGGGGGCTTATCTCTTTACTGATTGTAATGATGTGTATAGTGCTTGAAGAAAATGCTTTCATGTGAAATCTGATTTTATTAAAAAAAAAAAAAGGCAAATCACTTTCTTTACCAAAAGAGTCTTTGCTTGATGAAGGCATACCATTTTTAAAGGTTTTCTCGAAATGGTGAAGGATTACAAACTCTAAAATTGTTTGCTGTTCTCAAACGCAGTGCAACTACAACTTTTCCCAAGTATACCAACTGGACTTAGCTATATCTGTTTCTGTGACCCTGTCACTTTGACAGGTTTTGGAAAATTCTGCAGTTCTACCTAATGTAATGAGAATTTTAAAATGAGGTAACTGTCGACTATATTTATTTAATCTATAATAACTGCATACTAAGAATTTCTTTATCTTTTTAAAGAAGACAAATGACAAAAGGCATGCCAATCATTCTTGCAGAATAATCTAAAAAACTAAAGCGTATATCAGATTTCAAGGTATTAGCAGATGCACCTGGAAATAAGTATACTAAGTACATATAAATGGAATGCTATAAATACATACAATGATAAACATGTATATAACCACATACATACTCATTTAGGTCTCAGTTTAATTACATAAAGACTTCCATCTTTAGCTGGAAACAACTGAAATACTGGGCAGATATATTTGAAAGCCTTTTGAAATGCATTGCAGAGCAGACATGAAAAGAGCAAATATCCAGATTCCCAAACAAAGTAGAAGCTGGAACCTCAGGAGATAAGGAAGGACCAAAGCAGGCTTTGGACTTGAGGATTTTTCCTAAACCTGGGAAGATGTTGGCACCTGTGCTTTACCAGCTTTATGCAGTAAAGGGGACCCCATGTAAGCTGGGATACTTCAAAGGGCTCCACTCTCATGTGTAAGGAAGAAAACAGTGAGTAAGTCTGATATACAGAAGAAGAGAACAAAGAAGCCTACCTGCTTCTACCTTGGTTCTGAGTGGATGCAGAAAAAAATTCTCCTCTGATTATTTATAAAACAGGGGGCCCTCCCAAAGGCTTTGATCCATATTCACACTATCAATGTGGCTTGAAAAACATCAGAGTATTTAATTTAAAATGGTTCTGGCTGGGGAATGGCTCCAGGTAATCAGCAGAAGCAAATGCAAAGCCTCTGTGGAGGAATGAGTCCTCAATCCGGAGCTCGGATAGTTTCCATGGGAAAATAAACATCTCATAGTAAAAATAAAAATCATGTAAAAAATAAAATCGCATATTTTTATATGTGATTTTAATACAAGAGATGCAGCAGTATGAATAAGAACCAAAAGAAATAACAGGAGAATAAGATCCCCAAAGATATTGAAATACTCAGAGAATATGCATAAATAGCTATATTTAATATGTTAAAAACACAAATGAGATTATTGAACATATCAGTAAGGAACAATAGACTATAAGGAATGACCAATACATGTGAAAAAGAATCAAAAGCAGCTTCTAGAAATAAAACTGTAATAACTTAAATGAAAAATACAATAAAAAAAATTAAACTACAGATTAGCCATGCTGATGACAGATCCAGAGAAATCAACCAGATGCAGCCTAGAAGGACAAAGGACTTGAAAACAGAAGCAAAACTGAAAACCTTGGAGATGATCTGAATTCTAGATGGAAGTAAAAGAGATAATGGGGAAGAAGCAATACTTGAACAGATGCTGGCTGGGAGTTTCTTAAAAATGTTGAAAGATACAGATTCTCAGATCCAGGAATGTCAGTGAATCCCAGGCAAGGTAAATAAAAACAAACAGCACTCAGAGACACCTCACAGACAACACCAAAGGAAGGGAAATAAAAAACCTTCAAAAGCTGCTAGAAAATAAGACAAATCGCCTATAAAGAAATAGTCATTATAAGACAGAAGGTCTATTCCTCAACAGCAAAAATGGATGCCGCAAGCCAGAGTCTACAATGTGCCAAGAGGAATTATCTGGCAGTGTAAAATTCTATATTCAGTGAAAATATCTTTCAAAGATGAGAGCAAATTATAGATATTTTCAGACTACCAAAACTGAGAATTTATCTCTAGCAGACTTCACTGAAGGAATTTTGAAATATATATAGCAAGGAGAAAGTCCATGATACCAAATGGATGATCTTTGGATACAAGAAAGAATCGCTAACAAAGATATTAGCAAATACATGGTAAATCTATGAAAAGCACTGGTTGTAGAATAAAAAATGATGATAATATCTAATTTATGGTGAGAAGGGATAGAACTAAAGCACTGGACAATATAGCATTTAATTGGGTGGAAGTCATCAGCATTAAAGCATTCTAAAGTCTGTATGTTATGTGGGAGAGAAGAGGAAGGTACTGATTAACTAAGGGATTTGTTAAGTATTAATGATGAAGTAGCATAACCACAAAAAGAATAGAGGGGCATGTAATCATGCAAACAAATGCTTTTGGGTGTATAAATAAATAAGGTTATGCAGGAGGTGACAATTGATTGCAATAATTTTGACCTAGGGGATCCCCTTGTTATCCTCAGTAATTATGTCAATTCTTTTGTTAAAATGCATTTTAAATATATTTAGCTGAAATGTGAGGCAAAGAAGAAGAAAAAGTTGAAAGCAGCTTGACAAACTAAACTGCTTCATCAAAGAATATCAAAAAGAGCTAAAGCTTTCTACATGCATATACCAGAATTCCAAAGAGGTGTTGGAATCTAATAAGCTGGTTCTATAACGATTTAATCTATGTAGCAGCAATCAATTCCTGAATGGAAAGGGTAAGGGTTGGCAATTTTAGTTAAGTACATTATAGCAATAGAATTGAACTAGAGCTTACAATATGAGATGTGGCGTATTTCGTGCACAAACTTTCATGCAAAGGACAAGAACTTTCTGATATCTTCGAATAGAAATTTTCAGTAACGATGTATGTTCCTGTGCCACACAAGGGGCCTTGGGGCTGAAGAGTGGCTATTGCAGTGGTAGAAACAAACACAGTGTTTCTTAAATAAAGGCCATGTTATTATCACTCTGTCGTTGTATTTATTGGCTCATTGAGTGACTCAAAGAAAAATATCTAGATAATAGACATTATAAGACGAAAGAATAAAATGTTTTCTGTGCCTGCTCACTGTGTCTATGCCACTCGAGTAGTTAAAATTTGGCGGCTCTGCTGAAGTGAATTTATGTCATTTTGACTAATTCCAGAAAGGGATATTTAGTGAAATAAATTAGGGCTGGGACTCCCAAGGCTTCCAAACTATACAAATAAAAAATGCTTAGTGTGGGAGATGGAAAAAAAAATTTTTCTTTTTAAGTTACTATTCTCTCCTTTACCCTCTTATACCTTCAAAAAAAGAAAAAAAAAAGATCCCCAGGAAAGTGCCCCTCAAAAATCTATGGAATGTGTTACAATTCCTTTTGAAGTGGCCTAATCTTTTTCCTAGTTAAGAAAAGCTTGCTTGTGATCACAGAACTCTTGTTACTTTAAGTGCTCTGTAGGGAGTGAATGACCTTGAATCACCTTGTCCCCACCTCTGTCTTACAGATAGGGAAACAGAGGCACTTGTTGTCTGATTTGTATAAGGTTACATTACTGGTGGGCCCTCTTCATGTATTTTTCTCTGCTCTCAGGTCCTTAACTCTATTGAGAAACAAAACAAAACAAAACAAACCCCAAATCTCAAACCAAGACCTTTGTGTATATTCTATGCTCCAGCACATACATTATTTCATGACTCCTCTCAGTAAGGAGGAGGTTGATATCATTCACATTTCACAGCTTGCAGACAGAAAGGATCCATCAGGTTCTCAAGTTCTTTTTTTTTTTTTTTTTAGGTTCTCAAGTTCAAATGACAGTGGTAATGATGGGGTCCATAGCCCAGGTCTTCAGACTCCAGAGTCCTTACTCTTGACCACAAAGTGATAATGTCCCTCTCTCTTTCTCCTTTCCTTTCACCTACAAGCAGTCTCAAAGTTCTAGAGAACCATTTCTGAAAAGAGTGTTCTCAACCAGGTCTTTCCCTCTATTCCTTCAGTTGCCACTGTAGGAATAAATTCTCTTTACTAAGATGTCCATTTGGATTATAGCAACAGTCTCCATAGGCTTCTCGACCCCATGCCCTCAGCAAGACACTGACAGAAATAGTTGTTTCTCCAATTCCTTTTGGATCACACTATATCTCAAAGTGTTTCATTATATGTAAACTCTCCTTCTGCCTGTCATGGTCCTCTCCACTTTGGCTTGACTCCACCTAGAAGTGTTTCCCACTTCTCTCTGCATTTGGCTAATGCTGTTCCCTAAGTCCTAGAATACCTAGTTCCTCCCTTTCTCGTCTACAGAAATGATTCTCATCTTTTAAAGGCTTTTACTGAGAATGCAAGCTCATATCAATGCAACATAACAATCAAACTAACCCAATTGGATGGGTTTTTCCCTGGTTGTTTTTTGCATGTGTCAGTTTTATCTGCCCATGTTGAAAGATCTTTGAGGACAGGGACCATGTTTGACCTGACTGTGATTTGTGATAAAACTTTCCGTATTGGCTATGAAGTAGTCAATCTTAGAAATCAAAGAGAACTTAGAAATATCTTAGCAATCATGGGAACTAGAAATCATCTAGTTCAATTCTTCTGCTTCACAGAGAAGGACAGGGAGACCCCAGGGAAAGTGAGTGACTGGGGCCTCAGAGCTAGCTGTCTCATAATCAACCACTCATCTAGTCCATTACTAAAGCTACTACTGCACGGGAAATTCTCTGGTGGAGCTGTGCTTCTCAGACTTTAATGCACACAACTCACCTGGCAATCTTGACAAAAATGTGGGTTCCAATCCAGGAGGTCTGGGGTGGGGCTTGTGGTTTTGCATTTCTGACTAGCTCCCCAGAGACTGCATGAGAGGCAAGGATTACAACTCTTTCCCAGACCAAAGAGAATTTTCTAAGTGCTGTCTTGTGTTTCTCACTGGGCCAAAGGGTAGAAAGAACACTCAATATTTTACATGAAAACCACAGAGAAAAATGGAGGAGATACTGGAGGAATTACCCAGGAGACAGTGAATAGGAAAACTCTGCCATTTTCAGCTACCCAAATTATCTCCAAAAATGTAATCCCTTGGAGAATAAAAGGCAAGTTTTTTTTTTTTTTAAAAGAAGAATTTATGTGAATCAGTTGTTTTTGTCATTGTTATGGTTTAGTAACTCAGTAAACCATTTGGGAGATAAGAGGCTAATTAAAACAATGTGATAACATGACACAATTATCTGAACATGTCAATTTTTAAATTAGATTCTTACATCCATAAAAAGCAGGTTAGTCAGGGAACTCTCCAGGTGCTTGCATTGTAACAGCTAACTCACGTGCTGAATCAGCAGCTTTAAAGTCATAAATGGCTGACCCCAGAGCAATTAATAAACGGTCAATGTGATTTGAAATTAGGAGCTATTTTGGTTGTCAAGATAAGCAATTTTGACCATCTACTTGTGAGCTCATTAATTGCTAAGGGATCACCTTACAAATAACAAGAAATCTTCCTGATGGGTATACTAAATTTTGTCACTTGGGCAGTAATCTGATGTGGTGACATGTGCTTCCATTTATAGATTTTTCAATCATCAGCAGCATCACACTCTAGCTCGGACACTGGTGCTGTTAAGTCATTTGGCCAATTTCAGTGCCTTCTCTTGTGAAATGAGGCTGATCCTGACCACCTCACATGACCCTGTGAAGATTAAATTAAGGAAAATCGCCTGTTATGGCTGAAAAACCAATACATGTAAATTTAATGAAGGTTACAAACACCTTATAAGTGACGTCTGTGTACAACAGGATCCGAATAACTTGCCTTTAAATCTTCAGCAGATATGTTAAAGGAGCACTTTGTTTCTCAACTCTGAGTTATCTGGGGAGTGACTGCTGCAGGTGTTTATCTATATACAAGTACCTGTCAAGAGCGAAAATGCTACCTTGGCTCCAGGTTGCCTAACCCATCCCTCATCCACATGACTTTAGCTCCTCAATTTATAATTTCTAGAGATAAACTGAGCTCCAATAAGTTGCCCAAGCCTAGAATAATCTTCTTCTTTTCCTTTCTATCATTAGTGGCTTTGCCTGGCAGGGGAGAGCTAATGTGGAGAGAGCTAATGACACCCAGAACAGCACTTCAAGAATGCTCTATATAAAATAGGGGTTCACTCTAGTCGAAATATATTATTTGATCTGTTCTTAGGTGCTTTGGAGGCCAATGCATACAGCATGATTTTTGAGTTCCAAACACAAACCACTAAATTAAGCTTTGTGAAACTCTATTAGAAAACTAGAATTAGAAATTAGAAAATTATTTAATTTGAATGGCACATGGCTTCGGTAGCCAAAGCTTGAGTTTTTGCTCTGCCAATGCTAAAGGCCTTTCTGTGTAGCAGATGACTTCACTGAAGTTTTTTCTAAAGCCATTCTTACTACTTTATCATTAGTAATATTACTATTCACTTATCAAAACAGGACTTGATTTGACCATGGCCTCACTCTGTACTAAACTGGGAAGTCACAGATGCATCATAGACCAGACAGCGTTGTTCTGCCTTTATAATAACACCCAGGGTGGGCCATGGCTGTGCGTGCACACGTGTGTGTGTGTGTGTGTGGGGGGGGGATAGTCATTACTACTTAGAATAGGCTGAGGCTGTTTAATTAAAATATAATATAATAACAATCTTCCTTTGGAATTCTGAATTTGAGAGCTGGTGGAACAATTTGGCTCTGATAATGAATGAGTCACCTCTTTAGCCCTAAATTTTTATCCCCCTAACTCTGCCCAGATTTTAAATGAAAATGTAAAAGAACTGCAGAATGATAAATCTGGCTAAGCTCCTGGAAACGGTAAAATGACAAATCCTCTTCCTAATACTGTAAAGCCATTTTTAATTCTGGAAAATTATCAGTTTGAACGTAGTGCTTGTTTGGAATAAGGGAAATACCATTGCTAACTCTATTTGAACACTTATTTCTAGTGCTTTTCTTCTGTGGCTGGAGGGGGAAATTTGGCCCATTTTCTTCTCTGTTGAGAGATGTGATAAGCATCATTTCATTTTTTTAATTCTTTGTAGGCCACATTTTAAAATGACTACCTTTAATTAAATCTTTGGCCAAGGAGGACACGTCATATCAAACTGCTAACACAATTTTGCTGATATCAGCTTTCTGAGTCCCTGGAGTCATTAGTTTTACAGTGAGAGTTTAATACTTATGGTGGCTTAAAGCACGTGAAAGTTCCCTAGAAGGAAAATACTTGGAAAGCAAATGTGTGGTGTCACTGGCTATTGCATTCCTAGTTTGATGACCCACAAAACTTTGGAAATGAAAATGCCATTGCAATTTAGTCTATATTGTTTTTGTGATTCCTCAGCATTAGATACCAGGTACTTTCAGGTGACAACTGCTGGCTGATAAGTCAAACCTAAAGGTTTAGAAATATAAAACTTCACTGAGCATATAAATAGGTCATAGGGGGGACTCACTACATTTTTCTGCCAGAATTGTTTAGCATAAAATTTTCTAGAGGCAAAGAGATAGGAATTTCCTAAAGGTAAGATAGATTTCTTTGAGGAGGGTTGATTCTTTCCTTCCTTTCCTATAGGTCTATGATTGGGACCAGAAGTTTAAGTGATAAACTCTAGTTTTATTCTCATTTTCAGAAAGGCTTCTCAAGGGTACTGCTGATTCAGTGGCCTAAAGATTAAAAGGTGGAAAGTGGAAATGGAACAATTACCAAACCCCTCAAATACCTTACCATGCTTATGTAAAGCTGCTTCGTTAGCCACAGTCTAGTGAGTAGCTATTTTGTTTTGGGAAAGGGGATTCATTTAGTTTCAAATTTGGCATGTGTCAGTTGGTGATGATTCCCAGATTAAATATGCCTAATTCAAAGAAAGACAGTTTTTAAAAAATCGAATTCAATCCCAAAGCATTTTAAAAGTGTGAGACTGTTGATGCTGTGGTGCTGCCAGCAGACCTCCCCACTCACCGGAGCTTCCCCTACCTCTATTCTCCTGACCCACTGGCAATGCTCAGAGAATAAGGCTTTAATCCTGGAAGGCTCAATAGTTAGGGCTTTAAGTGTGACAGTGAGGCAGAGGAACAATTACCTAAATGATATAAAAACTATAATAAGGGGTTCAACTTGATCTAATAAACAGTGAATAGCAAGGAAAAACCTGAAGATAATTACATGTGAATGACTTGAGAGGTTTAAATCCAAGTCCTTAATTAAGTTATACTTACCTGGTGTACAAGTCAGCTCAGCATTAATTGGAAGAGATGATTAGTAGCAAATAAGACTCTGTATAATCAAGTCCAGCACTGTCACTTTTTCTAGATAACTTACAGCTGTAGCCCCAGATAAAGAAGAGCCTTTGAGAGAGGACCTAATGTGTGCTGCGGGGCCAGCCTGCTATGGTCCTCTATGTCAGTTTTAAAAAGTTGCCTGGAACTGGCTCTACTCAGACAATGTCTAACCCAGAGCTTTGGTATCTTACTATCTTCTTCCTTGGTACTGATGTTCTGACTTTTATAAGGCACCTGAATGAATTGCCAGGTCCTCCAATAGCCCAGGAATGGCATTTGGAGCATGCAGTTTGGTAGGACATGGCTTGGTGTTGAGAAGAGAAGGGAGTGAGGATCCCTCATTCACTGTCAGCTACGAGTGTCTCCTTCCTGGATCATGATTCTTTGCAAAGTGAGAGAGATGTTGAGTCCATTGCTACTGAACTTTCCCAGGGTTGTTGGGCCTGGAAATTGAGAACAGAATACCACAAAGTGCTGGGAAAGGCTCAGAAAATGGTTCTATTAACCTAGGATGTAATTTTACAAAGACCTCCTCCTGCTCAGAGCTTTTGAGTTTAATTAACCTCATCAAATAATAGTAACTGTATACTTCTGCAAAGTGTTCAAAACCCTTATAAGAGAGCGAGAAATATAACAGTAATTAGCTTCCCCCCAAATCATCTCCTAGAGTCTATACCAAGCATACATGACAGAGAAGAAACAGAGCTGACAGCAAATCCTAAGGAGCCTGAATTCAAGAATTCTCTTTGTCATGAAATAATCAAATAACTCTCACAGAAGAATTTAACTTCTCTGGGCTCCAGTTGCCTTGTCTATAAAACAGATAGATCGAGATTATTCAGTATTTTTTAAGCCTAGCTGAATAGAATAACCTGGGATCAGGCACATTAAGTTAGTTGACCTGTTTCAGTCATGGTGAATATTTAACCATGCCTTCCCCATCTGAAGACTGACATTCTTTAACAGACAGTAATTGATGATTTTTCCCTTTGTCCAAACTGCATGCCAGTTTGTTGGAGAGGGCAAAAAGTAAAGAAGGCACAGATTGGCACAAAATCACCATCCTGCCTGATAAAACAAGACATCTGACCACTTGTCAGCTCCACCCCTTTGTCTAGACACGAGAACCAGAACAATTCAAGGCCAAGTATTCAAAGTGGACAAAACGTTCATTGTGTGTGCATAGCGGGGACGCTCACTTGCTAAATATTTGGTTGTACAAAAAATAAAAGAAGAAGAAGAAGAAGAAGAAGAAGAAGAAGAAGAAGAAGAAGAAGAAGAAGAAGAAGAAGAAGAAGAAGGAAAACTGGTCCTCATTTGACTGATTAGACTCTGAAAGAAAGATTTTTCCTCATAGTGTTTGCAACGAGACCATCTAGGACATGCAAGACCTAATCTCAGTGCCAGCTTCACGGGCGTACAAGCAGCATGGTCATACTGCTCAGAAAGGCACTGTTTACAGTTTAATGCTCTACACTTGCTGTCTTGAAAATCTCAACAATTTTATCCTTGAATGTGTTTTGTAAGTCAAGTGTGATGGGATGGTAGAGTATGTGCAGAGGGCTTGGATCCTCAGCTCACAGGTGGTCCAAGGTCCCACATCCCACCTCCTGCTGCCTCCCTGGCACAGGGGATCCCAGCCACCTGCTCCCATGTCTGGTGTCTCAGTCAGTCTAGCCTTCCCACTCCATTCTCACCTGAGGCAGCAATAGAGATTTTCTTCTATCATTACCCACTATCCCTGACTGGGATCTGAGTGCAGGCGAGGGGAGAGGCAAAGCTGGGTATATTCCCTGTAGCATCTTAGGACAGAGCAAGGAAGTAGCTGTCTCTGCTTTTGGCTGGCAGTGCCATGGTGAGGTTCTTAGGTGAGAGGGGGGAAAGTCTCACCCACACCGGATACCGTGCATGCCCCACTACAGAGATGGCAATTCCTTTGACTATTATTTGTCCACTGTGAGTTGGGGTTGACAGCAGTAGGAACGGGGGATTGCTTTCCCTGCCCCAGGAGGGGGCCTTGATTTTCATTTTACACTGGGATCTACAAATATGTAGCTGACCTGTCCTAACCTGACCCGTCAACAGGTAGTTTGGAGTTTCATCAAGGTACATGGGGCTTTGGGAAGGCTATCAAAGTTCCATGTCATATGTATTCACACTTCCAGAACAGAGTGACAGGTGTGCCTATTTGAGTTTGTCCTCTGCCATTAAATGTCATAGAATACAGACATCATATATCAGCTATGCAACATGGGGCACAAAGCTTGGTGGCACCATTCCTGCATCCCAAGCCACTTTCTCATCTGTAGCACATTCTCTTTTTTGGGGGGTACACTTCACTTGCAACATTATCATATTCTCATTTCATCTCATCTTATCTCATATCATCTCATATTCTTGGCTCTCTGTGGATCCATTTTCATACATTTGCTTTTTTTTTTTTTGGCAGCACTTTTCTTATAGTGAACTTGCATGACTTTTAATTAATGCATGATTTCCTGGGGGATCCCCAGTGTATATGGTTTGGATCCCATACTGTGAAAGGAAATTATGCTGAGTTGGGAACCCTTAATGACTTTGTGTAGGTGAATACATCCCTTGGGTGGAGGAGGACGTTGCCAAATTTCCATTGCCCTTGGTTCTGTATATGCCAAGACTAATTCCCCCCCCCACCATGTTTTTCCCCAGGCCTTACTGGGGGCTGCACATAGCCTCCTCTTCTTTCCAATACATTGCTCAAAACTATTTGTACCCTAACACATAGCTCAGAATTGATTTTCTCGGAAAAAAACTAGGAGACTACCTTAGTCAGCCATTCTTAGTGAAGAAAATCCTATAAGAGTGGGGGAATAGAGGGGAAGGGGAAGAGAGAAGAGAGGGAGGGAGGTGGCTTTTTTGCACATTTTTAGCCTGTGACTAGTATGAAGTGACTTCCCTTACATTTTGCAGTATGCTTCTCTAAGCAAAATTTCCTCTCCACACTCAAAGAACTTCATGCTGTGCCTTAGAGCAGCCACCTCCAACTGCTCCACTCTCCACTAACTCTGTTAGAAGCAAGCTTGTTGAAATATAGCATTTCTAGAATTTCCAAAAACATATGGTGTACTTTTCTCCTGGAAAAAAAAATCTGTCAGCCAAGTAGGGAGAGGTTCATGATGAAAGCTGAAATTTAGAAGCAACAACTCTTAGAAGTAAAATTTGTATTATTTCCTAAAGCCACTGTTCCAAACAAAACCCTTTTCATATGGAGCTCTTCTACTGAGAACATTATTGAACACAGCTGCTTGGAGCAAAAGCACTCACTTTAGATGGCAAGATCTCTGTTAGAACAGGGAAGGAAACAGTCTGGGATGATCATTTCTACCTTGAATTGAGAGAAGTCCTAGTTACCAATAGAACAAAACAGAAACCTAAAAATTTTTTTTTTCAATCAAAGGAGACAGAAAAACATGCCATAAAGATGAGACCCAGAGAGTAACATAATAGAAGTGGATCACTATAGAAAGTTACTTGTTATTATTAATAATAACAATAGTCACTGCATCTGATATCATACTAATTATTTAAAAATCCTGGGAGGAAGCTTTTCTTTCTCCCATTCTATAAAGGAGAGCAGAGAGGCATAGGGGCCAGGTCATCAGAGCCGGTTGCCCAGCCTGGATCTGGCAAAGGTGGGATAAAGCCCAAAGACTAAATCTCCAGCTCTTCACCTCTCCTTTGCAGGCTGTGAGAAAGAATTTGGGAAGCGACTAAATGGTTTTCTGATTACCATAGCTTTGTTGGAATGGCCACCTCCTTGGAATTCAATGGTTCCAAAAGCATCCGTCGGGCTGAGTTGAGTGTGCTTGCTGATGGACCACTTCTCAGACTGGATGTCATTTCGGGAGAGGCGACTTTCATTTTTCTCATTCTGAAGAACGGAGATACTGGGAGTGAGGCCCACATGCTGGCCTATTAGACGCCCACAGCAACACCTGCAGTAGAAAAGGTCAAAGTGAATCCCTGTATCTGCCATTATGGGATCACCCACTAAGGCAAGCTGCCAGAGAAATCTACAGACCATAGCGAGCCAGTCATTCCTCAGGCAAAATCCCACAATGTGGCTATACTAGGCAAATAGTGAACTCAAGATTTACCTGACACACAAATTTTCTTTTCTGCCCACCCTCCCTCCTCCTCCTACCCCCCCCCACACACACACACACCACCCTGCTCTTCATTTTCCTTTAGCTGGATAAGCTATACCATGCCTCCCAGCCTTCTCCACCCACCCCTTTCAGACCTGCCATATGGTTCAGGATCGGAACCTGCGAACAAAAGCCCTATAGATTTTTCTACCTCTCACTCCTCCCCTCTATCAAATCTTGCATGAAAGCCATGGCATAACTTTGAGGGAAGAATTTTAACATGCACATTTAAATAAGGACTCTCACTCATATGTGAGTCACAACCTAACTTGTCTTTCCTCAATTGACATTCACTGTCAAATAGCCAATTCTGAGAATAAAAACCTAAAGCTTAAGTGTTCCTGAAGAAATGATGAAAATGTTAGTCACAAGATATCTGAAAACAGAATTCATTCCTCACATCATGAAAATGTCCTTCATACTTTTCTGCTACCACTATTATAACTATTAGTAATAATAGCAATACATATCCTTCATACTTTGAGACACTATTATAACTATTAATAGTAATAGTAATTAATAGTAAAACAGTTATCAGTTATTAAATACTAACAGTGTCACATTCAATTTATGAGTAAAAAATTGCATTTTTGAAGGTTAGGAAATTTGTTCAAGGTTATGTAGCTAGTCTATATGACTCGATAAGCTGTATTTTAAATTGCTTGATTATGTTGCCTTTTCATAAAGGCATTTTCAGACATTCATATGTTACTGCATCCTGAAAACTTTCTATCTCAGATGCTGCCAGCCTTTAAGGCAAAATCAGAGAGGTAACTAGGATATTGAAGATAAGGTAAGTAGTTACTAAAAAATGTGCTTGGATGGGAATCTGAAGGTCAGTCTAATTAGTAATCTATTAGGAGTCTTTTATTTAAAAATCTCTTTTTCATTATAGCAGAGAATATTGGTACAAACTAAGCATTTCGATGAAATGCTTAAAAATCAGTAACCATACTAAAAATACGTATAACCCACTTATAGACAGTGATTAATTCCTTCCCAGTGGCGTATCTCTGTTATTTTGTACAGGCTCTTAGAGAATTAACTGTAGGCATAGCATATTATGTGGTGTATACATCTAAGATTGCTTCAGAGATGCCCAGCAAAGATAAAATAAAATGATCTTTGACTTTGGATCCCTTGCAATGGATAGTGTTACTATTGTAATTTTGTTCCTGTAAATGCTACTCTGTGTTCTCACTTCATTATAGAAACAGCAAGATTACCTATGGGGGTCTTTGGTGCTGGGTATGATGTGAACACATTCTCTCTTATAAAATGCTCTTTCTATCCAGGATTTCTGAGCCTGGAAAAAAAAAAAAAAACAAAACAAAAGAAGAAAGGTGAACATAACCTCCAAGTACTTTTGACTAGAAAGTAAAATTTCATAATCATGTAATAGACTAGTATCTCATAAACTGAAATGAAATTGCAGTTACTTCACACATAAACACGGCATATAACAAAATCAATTGCTGCCAGAACCTGTTGATTAGGTTAACATTATAATATTGAGTCAAAGAAAATGATCTTAAAGAAAAATGTTAGTGATGGAACCATACACAAATTCTTAATGATTTTTAAAGGTCAGAAAAACAATACTATTTACGGAGGAAATGAAAAACACAGAACAGTATGCTTATAGCTCTGTACATAACAAATATTCAGCGGTGGGAGGAAATATATGTAAATAAATACGAAGTTCTCATGGCTAGCACTTCCATTTGATTTTCCTTGTAGAAAGAAAGAGAAATTGCAGCACCTGGGTGGCTCAGTCAGTTGAGCATCCAGCTCTTGATTTTGGCTCAGGTCATGATCTCAGGGTCCTGAGATTGAGGCCTGTTTTGGGCTCCTCTTTGGGGAGCCTGCTTGAGATTCTCTCTCTCCCTCTCCCTTTACCCCTCCTCCTACTCTCTCTCTTTAAAAAAAAAAAAGAGGGAAAGAAATGGTAAGAGAATTATACAACTCAAGAGCCCTAATCCATCATAATGCTTTTCCTAAAATCCTAATTAACAGTGCTTAAACACAGAAGGAGAAAAGGAAATGGAAGCATAGGAAGATAAATGTCTTCATCACAGTTTAGAACTTCACAGGTAATTGATGCCTTTGGAAGGAAGAAAGATAGCACTTTTTCTTTTCTTTTTTAAATTCCACATGTCTTTAAGCATAGGAAACACAGCTTCTTAGAATAGGCACTGTTGGGATTGTCCACCAGGAAGTCCGGCCATTAAGATTAGGTTCCCAGAAGGACAAAGGAAGCTCCAGCAAACTGTACCATCTTTGTTCCAAAGCATAGTGCCCATCCCGTAGTCCTTTACCTCTTTCTTTACTAGCTTTTAAAATAGCAGAGGAGTCTCCCATGAGATCCTGCAAGCTGCTCAGAAGATCCCTTCTCTAAGCATTTAATACGGAAGTTGTTAAAGCACCCTGTCAAGTTATTTCCATATGGTATTATCTTTTCTCTAACACAGTATCAGGACTAAATTCATACTCTTGAAAGATACAGGGCCAAAGTGCAATTTAGCTGTTTAGTTGGCCTCAGTGACCAGTGTTAACTGTTACAAACCCCCATATGTTGGCGATAATTGATTCTGATTCTGTCAAGGACTCAAACATCTATATAAACTGTGTGAAGGTCTGGTTTGCTCTCAACCCTTAGTCTCCCATCTCCCTCCTCTCTCATGATGGAGCCTATGCAAACATGCAGCACTGAAGGCAGTAGTTATCTCATATGATAAAGAATGTTGTAAGAGTAGCAAGGCAGGGAAGCTTGAGGAGCACAAAGGAGCTGCATCCCGTTTCAGTCATGATCACAACTGGGTCACATAATTTCTCAGTGTTTATGCATCGTCCACATGAAGAGGAGCACATATCCTGCCTCAGATCCCTGGATCCAGGTGGACCTCTGCACCCTCTAACCACAAAGTTAACATTTGGAGTTCTGTTTGTCAGCTGGGCATGAAGAATGCCCCAGTGTCTAATCACAAAGATTTTTCTTCTCAAATATATAGGAAAAGTTAGTGGCTGCATCTTTGCCACAGAAATGAGCTGAGCAGCATAGATAAACCAGGCTTTATCTTTGTGAAAAGCCTGTAAGTTAAACTATTCATAGGCTGTGATTTTTCCTAGACACTGAATACCTTCATTGATAACATCTCTTGGCAGAAAGATGGTAAAAATATTCCTCACTGGACATCTGAAACCAACGTTCCCTACACCTCGGGGAGCAGAAAAGGGAGAAAGCCCTTTCCTTTCTTCTTTGTGGCCTACTTTGGCTAGAATTCAGAAGTTTCTTTTGGGGAAGCATCTGCAAATTTGGGTGAGTGCCCATCAACTCTCCCAGAGAGAAAGAAGGAATGGCAGTGTCATGGATAGAGCATGAGGTTTGCCAGTAGAAAAAGTGGCATGAGTGGAACTCCACGGTATGGACAAAGTCACATTATTATTGTGGTCCTCAGTTTTTCTCATCTATAAAATGGGCACAATAATAATAGCTGACACATCAAGTTGTTATCATTAGTATTTGGGTACCATGTTTCACTTCAAGGGAAGGGGCCAGTGCTGGGTTGGTTCTGGTACTAAAAGTTCAGATGCAGGTTCAGACAAGAGCACTATGAATCTACTATAACTGACCTGACCTGGTTTGATTTCTCTTTGCATTGGGGATGATAGGCTCCAAGGATATTTCACATTTATGAAGGGCTCATCATGTGCCTGGAAAGTGCCCTATGTGTATTATCTCCATGGGTCCTCCTAAGAACCCTATGAGGAAAGGACTTCTGTTACACCCATTTTACCATTGAAGAAACTGAGGCTGAGAGATTCAGCAGGTACATGTTAAAGCCAGAGTTTGACCTTATGCAGTCTGACTATAGAGTTCACACCCTTACCCACTCTGCTAACCTGCCTTTCCAAGTTATATATTGTTGATAGTAAATGCCCTTAATCTGGGCAGTGCCATCGGGGCATGCCTGGGAGTGCCTTGGTTTATGGACAGTGTTGAACTCCTAGAGGCATGCCTTAGACCCAATTCATACTCGCATCTTTCCCTCCTCTTTCCCCTCTTCTGTCTCCACACGTGAAGTAAAACATATTCTGCTATGTCTTCTATCTCACTCCTTAGGATAAAGGACTGGGGTGTGACATCAGGAAGACATTGTAAGAGGAGCAAGAAGTAAAGGAAGGGGGGAATCATTATAATGGCTCTAACAAAGAAATGCAGTTCCAACAGATTCCTAACTTGAGAACCCGGGGGACCATGACAGATGAATTAGATATTCCAAGGATACCTTGATCATTTGTCTCACTCACAGATCCCAGTTTCAACCTGGAAGGCACTGGGAGTTTTACTGAGAATTACTACATAGATATTGCCAACTTGTTAATTTTTTAAAATAAAATATCTTGACTTGTGTCAGTTCAGCAACTTAGTTACCTTCTTAATGGTGAAAAACCTATCTCACTGTTACCAAAAGGAAACAAGATCAATTTCCATCTCTTATTACTAGCAGATTAACCATTTCCCTTGCCAAGGTATGGGAAATTGGAAGGGGGTGGGGAACAAATGTAATATAAAAATCTTTCCAACATCCATAATTGAATTGAATTCTCTTTTTTTTTTTGAAAAAGAAAAGCAGAATACATAATAGAAAGACTACATGTATAACACATGAATTAGGAATTCTACAAAATATCGTGCATAATTGATTATGCTCTACTGTGGGCTTTGCTGTACTGTGCTTTTATTCAGCTCTTCAGTGTGGGTAGATAATAGATTTTTAAAATTATTTTCTTGGAAGCGGGCAAATTTGATGTATAATCATGGTTTAACTTGTTCCTTAAACTAATTCCCTTCGCTTTTGTCCAAAGGCTTTGAACTGCTCTGCATGAGCTTCATACTTGGCTTCAATATCCAAGTAAGTTAGCTCAGAATGGCTATCCTTGTTGTTTGAAAGCATGAAATAGTTTTGACATGCCATGTTTCTCACTGACCCTTTAATTCTCTTCTAATGCAAAACTTCAACAGACAGGTTTGCCCTAAAATCTTTTCTTTTTAAATAGGCTTCAAAAGTCTCATGTACTCTTAGAAAAGATGGCTTCCATCAGACCCTAGAAAATCGCTTTGTACTTTCTTTTCTAAAGGTAGAACGGTCACATCACCATGACTGAGTTTGTAATGGGCTATTTTCTTTCTTTCTGCATTATCAGTCATGTGTGATGTGTAATAGGGAAGTGGTTTCAAAGGCTAATAATTAAAGGACATCGTACTGAAAACAAAAATGAGGACATTCACATTTGAATTAAGTATAATGATTACCCTCAAAGAATAAAGTACTAATTTTGAAAGTAAAACGTACAGTCAATAAAGGACAGAAATGATAGAAACAAACAGAAGCTGTAAATATTGCTTTCCAAAGGGAAAAAAATAAGTTATTTCATTTAGTCAGGTTTCAATTCTTTCTCACAAAGCTTCTGCTACAAACATTAGTTCCCCACATTACTCGGATACTTCATACTCCCAACTCTCCACTAGCTACAAGATCAAGGACTTCTCTAAGCAGGAATAGTTTACAAGTACATACATCAAATATGTACTAAATCTGTCTCCAGAAAATCTTGGAAACTACAACTGCAATCACCCTGTAAGAGGGTAACGTAACAGGACGACAACAACCCAGACCAGTAATCACAAGATGAGAGAAAGAAAAAAAAGAATTCCCTAACTTTATAGAACAAATCCAGTGAAATTTCACTATGTCCTTATTTTGAGACTCTCCTGTTTGAAACGTACACTCTGTCCTAATCAGAACAAAACACCACAGACCCAAAGGGACTGAATACCAGTGTTCATTTTTGACTGTAGCTTTCCTTCGGCATCTACCTGGGTATTCCTTGGGTCTTCCTCTAGGTCCCCCCAATTCACTATTGGGAGGTTGAACAAGAAGAAAATGAGCCGAAATCATTTTACCTGAGCACTGGCTCTGGGTGGTGGCAAAGGCAGTCCCACGAGCAGCTCCTGTTGCTTTCATTTTGCTGTGTCTGGGGCTGGTCATCCCGTTAATAATGCTCTTATGACCGCCCACTGGAAAAAAAGCCACTTGCCCAGCTCTTCCCCCAAGAGACGTTTCAAGTAAGCAATGAACTTGGGTAGATTAGTCCCTTGGAATGTGCCGCTCTGGGATTAGCCTCACTAAGAATCCCATGGACATTCCCTTGCAGCCCTCAAACACTGCTTGATTTGAACATCTAATCTGACGCCAGAAGAAAAACAAATCCCCGGAGAGATCGGATTTAACTGGCACAAGTCCTGACAGGCTCTCCCCCCTTTCCTTTTTCCATTTTCAGAGAGAAGGCTTCTGAAAGTGTGATAAGGTGTTCTGAGTTCTGAAAAGTTCAACTCGGGAAAGCAAACCCTTCTAAGGAAACAGTGTATTAACGCTCTGAGTGGTTCGAACACACAAGGGGCATTGTTCCTTCCTCCCCAAAGAAAGGAATGATAGCATTTCTTTAAAGAGGAACTGATAAAAACTCTGCATGTTTCAAAAGAATGGTTTGGTCCCTGAACATAAGCCCAAGGAGAATAAAGTTGGGCTTTGCCAGTGGTTTTCCACAACTTCTAAAATGTCAATAAATAATAAAATTTGCCTGATTGCGCTTCTCATCCTTGGCCCCTCCCTTGCAATTGCAAATGTGTGATTAGAAACCTATACTTTTCCATTTACCTTGAAAAAGAGATGAGCAGTGAGCATTCCAGCAAATGGATACAGATTGAAAGCAGTGACACCAGGATGGTGGTTTTTGTTTTTTGTTTGTTTGTTTGTTTGTTTTTTACCTGCGGTAGCCCAACTTGGAATTTCTGGCTCACACAAAAGGGGCTTACAAACATCACCTGAGACTGAATTTTTCAGGTAATAACAGTAGTTATTACCTAAATAAGTGAACACATTGGGAGAGAAAAGCGCTCCAATATCAACAAGGCAAAAATACTTATTAAAAAAAGTAAATACGTAAGCATTGCATCTCCTAAGGACTTCTCTCTCCCCACAGGGCGATGTCAGAGCAGAGACGTGTTTATGGTCAACAGCCTGGGCTGTCAATCTTTGAGGGCAGTGCCAATCTGATCTTCGTTTTTCCTGAAAATACCTAGTATGTGTTATGTGAACATACATGGGGAGTCAAAGCATGAACCGGATGACTTAAGCCAAACATGGATGGAATCCTTACCCTTCTCCTTGTTTTTCTGCTGTTTCCAAGATTGATCTTCCAACTCTGGTCTGTGACATACTGAGTTTCCCCAGACACAAGAATCAATAAATTACTTAATGACCTTCAACCAAGGAAGTGGTATGGTAAGCAACAAGTAAATGGAACATCAGACTGAGCTTTAGCATTAAAACCATGATGGAGAAGTCCCTTCACTTGTCTGTAGGAATTTGGCTACAGAATAGTATGTAGTGACAGCCTTGAAAATGTGCATCCCCTCTTTCCATGCAGCTGGAACCCTCCCACACATTCTATTCTCAGGGCATCACTGGAGATGTGAGCACACAAAGATGTTCATTGCAGCTTTATTTATAATACAGAAAAACTGGAAATACAAGTCCATCAATGGGAGGCTAATTAAACTATGGTTCATGCCATTTGATGATGATCATAATCAATTTTTAGAAGACTAATTACATAGAGAAATATACATATCTTTATATTCTTATGTGAGAAAAGCAGGCATAAAATAATAAGTGAAGAATAATTAGAAATTTTAAATGCATATAGACATAATCGGTAGGAAATACTCTGAAGCAGAAACTGTGGCTAATTTTTATTTTCTTCCTTTTGCTTTTCTATATTTTCTTTCTTTTTTTTTTTTTTTTTGCTTTTCTATATTTTCTAAAGTTTTTTTTTTCCTCCTATAACCATATATTTGTAGTCCTAAAATGATCTTCTTTGTGGTCAGAAGGTTTCCAGATTTTTTTTTTTTTTTCATTTGTTAAGTTTCAGATAACAGGAAGTCACTGAGAGGAGAAGTTCAGGAAGTGACTTAAGAAGAATTCAGTCAAAAAAGAGACTGCCTGGCTGGCTCAGTCAGTAAGCATGCAACCCTTGATTTCAGGGTCATGAGTTTGAGCCCCACATTGGGTCTAGAGATTACTTAAAAAAAAGAGAGAGGGCTCTGTGGGGAATATGTGAAAAGAAAATTTCTATAAAGTACTGGTGAGACTTCTAGAGTTTGAAGAATGAGTGGAGAAGGGAACAGAGAAAAGAAAGAAAAAACAGAAGTAGGAGAAAGAGAAGGGGATAAAGGGAGAATGAGAAGAAGAAGGGGACAGTTGGTAGGCAGATAAGCAGGAGAGAGACATGGAGCTGGTAGGCTGTAGACTCTCCATAAGACTAAATACATTGGTTACAGATGATCGCTCTGATGTAGGAGATACTTTAAAAATTCAGCTTTCTTCAACCTTCTTCCTCATCAGACACTACTTCAACCCTTCATCTGACTTATTTTAAATCTTGAGTTCACTCACATTCATACTGAGCCCTTTAAATATCACTCCTGTATTTCTCTTAATTCTATTCTCTCTAGACTTACTTATATATATTTTTCCTTTTTTCTTACTTCTCCTTTTTAGAGAGAAATATTTGATAGGGACAAGAATGTGAGACATCTTCCACGAACTTTTTACCAAAGACAAAAATATTACCACCAGGACCACGAGCATTTTTGTTTACGAGAAAGGGAAGTGGCAGGTAAAGTCAGACAGTGATGCTTTCACATGAGGTCACAGATGATCTTCAGGACCCTTTGATTTGAGAAGGTAATTAGTTCCAAAGAGACTTGTAGCTCTGGGCCACACTGTCCATATGGATCTTTTTAAAATCTTGTGCATCACCCAACAGTGCAACTCCTGACAGGGTATATTTCCAGCCTGTTTCAGATGTAGTTTAGAAAGAATATAATTTGAATACTAACAAGAGGAAACCACAAGGGTAATGCTAACTGTGGTTGTTCTTTATGTAGTGGTGGAGTACCTTATTCTCCTAATTCATCATTAAAGAAAAAAAAATCTCACTCAAATAGAATATACCAAAAACTTTCCACTGGTACCTAACTCAATTTTAAAAACGGAAATCAGATTTTTTTACAAGTAGAAACTAAGTTTTAAAATGGAAAAATGCATATTTCACTGTTATAAAGATGTCCAAAGCAATTTTTTCCCCTGTAATGTCCACATTGGACGACAATAGCAACAAAGCATGACAGAGAGTAGGAGTCAGCAAACATTTTCTCGAAAGGGCCAGACGGCAAATAATTTAGGTTCTTTGTGGGCCACATAATCCCTGTTGTACCATGAAACTCTGTTCTTGTAGCACCATAGGCAACATACAAACCAGCCAGCATGACAAGCTGTGGGCTGGGATGGGTGTGTGCTAGTCAGTCATTGGTATAAGAAAAGGGGGAGAATGGATAAAGAAGCTGTGGTCTATGTATACAATGGAATATTACTCAGCCATTAGAAACGACAAATACCCACCATTTGCTTCGTTGTGGGGGGACCTGGAGGGTATTATGCTGAGTGAAATAAGTCAATCGGAAAAGGACAAACATTATATGGTCTCATTCGTTTGGGGAATATAAAAATTAGTGAAAGGGAATAAAGGGAAAGGAGAGAAAATGAGTGAAAATATCAGGGAGGGTGACAAAACATGAGAGACACCTAACTCTGGGAAATGAACAAGGGGTAGTGGAAGGGGAAGTGGGCAGGGGGATGGGGTGGGTGATGGGCACTGAGGGGGGCACTTGGTGGGATGAACACTGGGTGTTATGCTATATGTTGGCAAATTGAACTCCAATAAAAAAATTAAACACACACACACACAATTATTAGCTACTCCATGTTGTCTTCCAAAAAGTCCTTTTGGGTTTTTTTTTTCTCAGCAACTGTATGTAGAGAGGGGAGTGGGGAGATGGGGTAAATGGGTGATGTCATGGGCCCTGGGTGTGCTATGCAAATGAGGAAGCATTGACCTTTGCCTCTGCAACTAATAATATACTGCATGTTAATTAATTTAATTTAAATACAAAAATTAAAATTAAAAAAGAATTTAAAAAAAGAAAAGAAAAGGGGCCGGTCTGTATGATGGGGCTGCAGGGGAGGGAGTGGTGGTCCTAAGAACCAGGCTTTCATGGCACCATTCCTTGCAATTCCTGGCTGCTTCTCAAGCATGTCGGGCAAGTTCTCACCCAGGTGCCAGGATCCTGTTCCTTCTACCTGGACAGCTCCAGCCTCAGCTATCCCACATCCTGTTCCCTGAACACATCAGGGACTGCTGAGAAGCTTTCCTTGACCAGCTATCTCAAGGCTCACTGTGTCTTTCTCTATTCCCTTACTTTCCTCTGTATTTCTCACAGCCCTTCACATTACCTGGCAGTATGCCATGTCCTTATGTCGTTGTCTTTTGTCTCCGTTCCCTCCTAGAATTAGAGTTGTTGAGGGCAGTGATTTTATGTTGTGACTTCTGTTGCCCCGGCATCTAGAACTGTGTTTGGGATATCAGGGACATACATAGGGATTTAGGCACATCATCTGACTCACTGGCACATCAGTTTCTCAGCTGTAAGATGACAGAAGCAGATGGACCTTTCCCTCCTCAAGGGGCATTTTTAGGGTGGTATCTTGATGGGTACTTTTAATAGTTGGGTTTATGTTAAAACATAATATATAAACAATCAGTAACCCTGCAACTTTACAAATGCTATTGCTCTGGGACATACATTTTCCCTTTTGGAGTTGTGAAAAGATATTGAATAAATTTGAGTAAAAATCATTTGTAGGTAAAAGAAAAATGATGATGTATTAGAGAAGTGACTGAAGTTTGGGAAACACAGGACCAATCTCTCTTAAATGTTCCTTGTTCTTATTCTATTGCTTGAAAATAAATATATTGTGGCCTCTAATATTCAGAGTTGCAGTTGACCTATAAAGTAAAAAACAATGGCAGAGAAACATCAGAAAGCCAGTGGCCTCCAGAGAATGCTGCCACCAGCATATTCTTCCTAAAATAACTGATCAGGCCATCCCTTGGTCAGTTTCCTTCCATGGTTCCTCATCACCAGCACCATCAGGTCCACTCAGTATTTAAAATCTTTAGGATCTGGCTCTGGAGGTATCTTTATTCAAATCTTTTAATTTCCCTCCAAATCTTTGAACACATTATGCTCCAGTAAACTAAGTTATTGATTATTCCTCTATAGACCAGACTATTCCAGACTTCTCAGCCTTTGAAGATGCTGTCCCATTTGCCTAGACTGCTAAGTTCCAGCTTCTGTACTTAGTAAATGCCTCTTCGTTCTTCCAGACTCTACAAAATACTGTGTTCTCTGAGAGGCTTGGCTGGCCACTGCCAAACACAATGAATCATCACAACCACTGTTCCACCTCAATTAGGGGAAAAGTCATACAGGGTATAATTATTCATTTTCATATCAAAATTTATAATCAGGCATTGTCAGTTTCCACTATAAATACTCAGTACGCTGGGTCTGTTATGGTGCCGCGTCACCTAGAACATGTCCCTTCTTCCCTCTGTTCGTTAACTTGGCTTCTATGGGGATATGAAGTCTTCATTTAAAAAAAAAATATTGATTTATTTACTTTTTATTTATGTATTTATATAGAGAGCATGCGAGTGCACAAGTATGGGAGGGAGCGGGAGAAGCAGACTCCCTGCTGGGCAGGGAGCACCCCGCACGGCTGGATCCCAGGATCCTAGAGATCACAACCTGAGCCGAAGGCAGATGCTTAACTGACTGAGCCACCCAGGTGTCCTTGAATTCCTCATTTGTAATAAATCATCTTTGGGGAGTAATTCTTTGGGGACTGAAATTATTTGTACCAAAATTCACTTTATAGCCTCTACACTTAAATCATATACACCAGAACATAAAGTTAAATTATATTTTATCACCAGATTGGGAAAGGATTCAATAAGTTATGCTTTACAATTATAAATCAAACTCATTTTTTATCAATAGGTCACGCCATGTAAATTATAAACACATTCAGACTTTTTATGCAGAGGTAATATTAATATATATATATATAAGAATATTAATCTCAAAGGGAGTTTTCATAAACCATTTAAAAATATATTCCATGTTTCTTTGGAAGACTGTTTCTTCATCATAAAGCAGCTAATCACTGCTTGGCAATAACACATCATATTTATAAAGAATTCTACAGTTCACAGAAGGGTTTCGACAAATAGCATTTCATAAATATTCACAGCAGCTCTGTAAGGCAGGTATTATAAAATTCCATTACCCAAATAAAAAACTGGGGCTTATAGAAGTTATTACATCATGCCAAAGTTATCCATCAGCCATCAGGCTTAGCCTGCTAGGTCCCAAGCCCTTGTGCTTCCTTCCATTAGGATACAGAGAACCCTGCGTTCCTTTATGCTCTGTGACTGATTTTAAGGGGGCTGAAAGATCTTTGTCTTCCTTGTAGTAGAATAAGTGCATTTTAATCATCCCAATCTTAATAAAAGTATAACATTTCATCAAGTCTAACAGACTATCAAAGCACTGATGAGGATGTAGGTCTTTATTTCAAAAGTATCCTACTTAGAGTCACGGATGGATGATTTGTTCCAATGTAATAGCTGATTATGAAACATACTCTTAGAGGCTTTACTGCCTTCATTGATCAAAAAACAGAACTACAGTGGTACCCACTTTATACAACTGGTGTACATCTCTAAAAGGAAGGATAAGATAAACCTCACCCAGAGAAGGAGAAAATGAAAGGAAATTATGACCAACAAAACTATGAGAATGAAGTTTGACACACTCCACAGAAGCCAGGAAGTTTGAAATGATGAGTCCCTTGTTAGAAATATCTGTGTAATAGTATGGGGGCACGACCAGTGACGGGATGGGAGCAAGTGGTGGTTTCCATACTCATGGAGTCAGGCCCTATTGGGAATACAACTTTGTTTTCTGTCGAGTAAATGAGGAGGAGCTGGGGCCAGGAGACGTCTACCTCTATGCCCTTAATTCTGTTTACAGTTCACTACTCATTCCTGCACTGTTCTGACTTTGTCAGGAGCTGAAGCGAGAGAGGCTGAGTCTGGAAATGGAAACATTCTGTGTCATGAAGAAATGTGGAATTTATGTGACCAATTGTATCACAGATTCAGAGGCTAAGTTCTATTTTGTTTACCTCTCTCACCCTAGAAGGAGGAAGATGTTGAGAAGAGGGTGAGGATGGTTACCTAGCTGCACTTGTAGTAGAGCTCCCCCGTCAGGGTTCACTGCTAAGGGAATCAGTGTTTCTTTCTCTCTCCTTCCCTCATCTACTCTCTCTATACATATATACATGAATACATAGATATATAACATTTAAAATATATACAAATATATATTCCTATTTTTACTCTTTTTAAAAAAAGACTTTATTTATTTATTCATGAGAGACACAGAGAGAGAGGCACAGACATAGGCAGAGGGAGAAGCAGGCTCCCTGCGGGGAACCTGATGTGGGACTCGATCCCAGGACTCCAGGATCATGACCTGAGCCAAAGGCAGACGCTCAACTGCTGAGCCACCCAGGTGCCCCTCTATATTTCTATTCTTATGTTGATAATAAATAGCTACTATATTCTATATTCTGTTACTATTTTTATATCATACTCATATTTTTATATTTGTTTTAATTTTACATGTTTTATTAAGAAAATATTTTATAACATTATATTAAAGCATATTTATAATGTAACATAATATTTACATATACTTCTAAATATTTGTATATGTATAAATTTTTCAATTATTTTTAGTTTCTTTATCATCAGTCCTAACTACTTTAAAGTGTTCTGGTTTATCTGAGAGCCTGATTTATCTTGATCAATGAGTGATTTCAATTCTTGGGTCAAACTCTTTATCCTCACTAAGGACAGACTTAAATCTGGCTCTGGGATTTTATTTCTGAAATCCTGATTTTCTTTATCCACTCAAAGCTGTTGTAAGGTACTGCCTGGTGTAAGCATGACGGATCAGGAGTCCTGAGATACGCATCCTACCCATGGCTTGTTGACAACTATGCATGTGACCTTGGGCAAATGACTTAATCTTGGTGATCTCTTTGGTCATCCCCAGTTCTTAGAGTTGAGGATTCAGGGAATCAGAACCCAATAGCTTTGCCCTCATTAGTGTGTACAGAGTACGTGTAGAGACATTTTGAAAATGAGTTTTTTTTTTAATTTTAATTTTTACAGATTCATGGAACCATTATTCTTTTGATAACAAAAAAAAAAAAATGTAGCAGAGCACAAAGTTTTGTGCCTACTGAGACAAAGTACATAAGGAGATTTGAATTAGCAAATAATCCCTGAAAGAATTCTCAGTAGATGCCAACCATTCTTAAGAATGCCCCTGGTTTAGTAATCTGGCACACCCGAGAAGTTCTAATTCTGTTTCAGTAAGACTCCAAGTATTATTAAGACATTATTACAATTAATAATTTCACATTTCTAGTTCTGCAATTGAGATAGTTTTGAAGACCAGAACTTGGTGTTCTCTTGCCCTCACCCATTACCAGATGATAAATCAAATCTTGGTGATCATTCAGGTCAGAATATGCAGAGACAGCCCATGATTTGTACTTTTTTTTTAAACCTAGCAATCAAGAATTATTTAACTGGAGAGATTGAGATCAAATCAATCCCATTTTTATCATTAGAAGCAAGTTATAAGCAAACAGGTCCAGCAATGTAAATGTGAAGCTATTCCTATTACTCTCTGGAAATGAAAAATTATTAAATATTAAGTTAAAGCAGTGTAAATGTATTTCTGTCTGATAGCCATCTTTCTCTGTCAAATTACTGGGTTGTTAAGTAGAAAATAAAGCCATCCACATAAATTCAGCCTCTGGTTATGTTGGACTAAAGTTTTAAGATAGTTCAAGGTTGTTAGGCCTGGCTTTAAAATACTGTCAATGTCTTCCCTTATGTACTCACTAGCAACTGAAGCTCTATCCTTTCAATTTATTCTTATCTTAATATAATATAAAATCTCGGGATGCCTGGGTGGCTCAGTGGTTGAGCGTCTGCATTTGGCTCACAGTGGTTGTGATCCGGGGTCCTGGGATCGAGTCCCGAATCGGGCTCCAGCTTCTCCTTCTGTCTTTGTGTCTGCCTCTCTCTCTCTGTGTTTCTCATGAATAAATAAATAAAAACCTTTAAAAATTTTTTTAAAATCTCTATGGAAGATTTTAGGTCCTGGAAGACACAGATACATATATTAGTTTTTTCCTAATACATTGATATATTGATTTAAATATATCAATAAATGTATCAATATATTGATTAAAATTTGATGCCCACAGAAATGAACACAAATTCAGAAGCAGGTATAAAAAAATTACACTAGGTAATGAGAAATATAGATTTAATCTCCCCTTTGTGCTCCCCTGGATGGCAATGTGTTTTTTTCTCCTCTATTTTTTTTTTTACCACTTCATCTTACTCCAATGTAGAGAATTCTAATCTTTGAATGTTTGATACTAAAATCAGTTTCTGATAGCAATTTCTTCTGAAAGAAGCTATGCCAAAAAAGCTATTTCAAAAAATATACTGTGGTGGCTTCCTAATTCATCCTCCCAATTCACTGTCCATCCAGCAATAATCTCTTTTTTCCTCCTCTTAATTAAGAGACTTTATTTCTTACAGCAGTTTTAGATTTGAAGAAAAATTGAACAGAAATACAGAGAGTTCTCATATATTCCCTCCCTCTACTTTCCCTATGGTTTCCTTCTTATTTACATCTTTTATTGGTTTGCTACATTTGTTCCAATTTATGAACTGACACTGATACATTTTCATTAACTAAAATCCACAGTTTATGTCAGGGTCACCCTTTGTGTTGTACAGTTCTCTGGGTTTTGCCAAATGCATTGTATTATGACTCCATCATTGTGACATCATATGGAATACATTTAGTGATTATCTCTTAAAATAATGAATTAGTTGGGGCACCTAGGTGGCTCGGTCAGCTAAGCATCCAACTGAATTTTGGCTCAGGTCATTATCTCAGAGTCCTGATATCGAGCCCCGCATCAGGCTTTGTGCTGGGCATGGAGCCTGTTTAAGATTTTCTCTCTTTCCCTCTGCCCCCCTCCTTGTCCCTCACGTACTTTCTCTCTCTCGCTAAAAAAAAAAATAATAAAATTAATAAGACAATGAATTAGCTTGTGCCATTTCATCTCCCTGGCCCCACAATCATCCAGTGACTTCTCACTACTAAAAGAAAATCTAAATTCTTCAACTGGTCCCAAGCTTTGCATTGTTCTCACATCCCAGCTCACTACCTCCAGCCACACTAACCTTCTTTCAGACCTGTGACTGCTCCAAATATATGAGAGTAAAAATGCTCCAAATAAATGAGAGTAAAAATGTCATAATATAAGTTAGTCTTTAATTTGAATACTACTTTTTGAGGAAATATGAACAGATAATATTCATGACCTGGGTGGAGGGGATTGTGGATGATTCGATGTTTCAAACGCAAATTTTCATAAGTAGCAATTCTCTATAGATTTATGTAATTTGATAATGTGATCTATTCTAAGATTCCTATTGACACATGAGGAATAAGTGTGATAACTATGTTAGAAGTACAGCCAGGTCTTTAATCACTGGGAAATCATGGAGCAGACACCAAATATCCTGATGTACCTACCAACCTAAACTTCAAATCCTAAACTTGCAAGAGATCTTAGGTTCCTTTCTTCAACTTTTAGTAAAAAAAAATAACTTCTTTCTGGTGAATGATACCCTGTTTCTAGCTCAGGACATAACTGCAAGGAAAGTCATAAAACACATACACACTCTCATATGTAATTCCTGACTCCAGAATGCTATCCCTTGTATTAAAATACTGTGTGTGGCCATTCATCAAAACTGTCATGTCATGGGTGCAGTCAGTTAAGTGTCTGACACTTTGTTTTGGCTCAGATTATGATCTCAGGGTCATGGGATCGAGCCCTGCATTGGGCTCCATACTCAGCAAGGAGTCTGCCTGAAATTCTCTCTCTCTGCTTCTCACTCTCATGCTGTCTCCCTAAAATAAATAAATACAATCTTTAAAAAAAAAACCTGTCACTTCAGGTAAAGGCATATAATAGACTATAGTACTAGTTGACTTGCGCACGTGCACACACACACACAATAATACTGTTACCTCTGTTCGGATAGGTATTTCTTTTTCCTTTGTCTTTTTGTTTTGAGTACCACATGTCACACTGAGGTGTGCATTACTGTTAAATATCAACTCTACCTGAGGTCACAATAAATAAAGAACAATGATGAAGTATAGGACACATATGAATACACACACACACACACACATATACATGTGCGTGTGTGTGTGTGTGTGTGTGTGTGTATTTTGTCCCACTTCAAATCCTGGGGTTAATTATTTGAAAGTGAATTATTATGAGAAGGAACATGCACTTCACAAATGTACAAATCCAATATTTCACAAGAGAGAACCAGGTAGAGAAAGCATTTCTCTATGCTTACAGTTCTAATGCAGAAATCTTTAAATAACCATTAAGAATAAAATGTAAACAAAAGCTTAGCTGTGGACTTGCTAATTATACTTCATTAAAGTTGATGCTACCTGGAGCTCTGACTTTAACCATTACATGGAGAATTTAAAAATGGGCAATCAGAACTGCATTCCCTTATTTTTTAAATTAATTTATCATCAGCATTCAAGAATACCTGTTGAACACTAATCAAGTGCAAAATTGTTTTAGTTGCAGAGGAAGTACAAAACTTTACAAAGACTCTGTATCTGCTTTTCAGTTTATACTGTTTGCTAGAACAATGCCTCTCAAATGATTTGTGGTGAAGGATATTTATTTTAAAAAAAAGAGTTCAGTCCACTCCAAACTGATAGTTTTGTAAGATGCCACAAAATGATTCACTTGGACTTTGTGGCAATGGCAAATTGCTATAGAAATTTCTAAATGTTAATTCTCAGCTTCTGCACTTCATCTTTCACAAACAGGTTGTGGGCCAGCACCAGTTCCTGGACCGTACAGCCCGACCCAGTGTGTAGCCAGTGAACCAGCAGCATTGGCAGTATCAGGGAGCTTGTTAGAAATGCAGATTCCTAGGCCCCACCCCAGGGGTGGGGTCGAATGTGAACCTGTGGTTTATTAAGATCTCCAGGTGATTCCTTACATTGAAGTTGGCAAAGCACTGTTCTGAAGGGAAATCCATAGATGGATGAAAAACTAAAATAGGGGCGCCTGGGTGGCTCAGTTGGTTAAGCATCTGACTCTTGGTTTTGGCTCAGGTCATGATCTCAAGGGTCCTGAAATTAAGCCCCATGTTGGCTCCATGCTCAGCGGGGAGTCTGCTTGAGATTCTCTCTCTCTCTCGCTCTGCCTCTCCCCCCACTCATACTATCTCAAAGTCTCTCTCAAATAAATAATCTTTGGGAAAAGAAAGAAAAGAAAAGCCACAGTAACATAGCAGTAGTAGCTCTATGCCCTTACTGTGTATATATATATATATATATATATATATATATATATATATATATATATATATATATACACACACACACAGTGGTCTAATTATTTCCTTATATTAACTAATATTATATTAGTTCCTTATATTAACTAATTTGAACCTAACAAACCTGTGAAGGAAGAGATATTATTGTGCTCATTTTGCAGATAAGGACAATGAGGCAGTAGGGGGTCAGGCTTCTTGTTCAATGTCACACAGCTAGGAAGCATAAAGCTGATGCCTGGAATAGTGTGAGTGACATAAGAGATACAGAGACGGGCTGAGAGGGGATATTCAGAGGAGGGAAAGGAAGGGCCACTTTGGGCCAAGAGAGGAACTGGAGCTGTGTATGGAAGACGGGGTACTCTCAGCATAGAGTAGGCATTTAAATGATTTTTGTTGCATTTCTTTCAATTAGTTGACTTTGTCCTTTAGTATTTCTATAATTTCAGGGAGGTGGTTTCAATTTAATTTAACTGTTTTCAGGTTTTCTACTTCTTAAGATTTAGCTTTCATTTTCCTTTCTTCTCTTCTTCCCATTTCTACAATGGAAAGTATGTCCTCACCTGAGCTTCCAAGCACTTTGTCCCTTCCCTGTCTGTTAATGCTGTGTATCCTTATTAGTGGTGGGCAGTTATTCTAGATCCTTGTGCTCATTTAGGGCAGGGGCCATATCTACTTGCCTTGTTACTCTCTTTCCTAATCCCAGTGACTGGGACCTACTAGACCCTCAAGAAACATTTGTTAAAATAATGGATAATATTTTACAGTTATCAAGAAAAAGAACAACCAACTGTGGATGGAGCATGCTTTAAGATATTCATTAATGGAACACCTTGCTCTTCTATCTTCCTAACACATTCTGCACCAGTGGATCTGTTGAACCTTAAAATACTGGGCAAAATATACCTGTCAGTCTTAAGGCATTGTCACTGAATTGGCTGAATGATTACACCGGGTCACATGTCCATGCATGTTGTGCATGAGTTCACGTGTGCACACAAAGACACACACACAGGAGCACATTTTTTTTTTTATGTTGTTAGAATTTAGTAGACACATTCCAAGTTCTGCTTTTCCCAATTCTACGTTACATAAAGCATGCTGGAAAGCACTGGAAAGAGAGAAATATATTAAAATATATCAAATCTCCACCCTTCCTTTGATCCACAGGATAGCATATTAGCACATTTGAAGGCCAGTGGGTCCATACTACCACTCTTGAATCTCTGAACCTCTAAATCAGTATTTTGGAATCCAAGGAAAAAAATCTTAGGAAGCCTTTTGATTACTATGTGTTATTTTGAAGGTACAAAAAGCCTTTTCTTAGTGTCAATAGATGTCATTATTTAAATTCAGCTGTTTCTTAAGTAGTGTAATTGCTCATCAATTTTGTTTTCCCACTGAATTTAGATCATGTTATACCACTCCTTTGCTCAAAAAATTTCAAGTCTTAGAAAATAGAGGTTGATGGTACAGGATCTGAAAAATAATTTTAGTCAGTGTCATTCAAAATAACAGAGAAGATTAGAACTTCTATTTCTTAAGTAATAAGGACCCCTTTAAATGAGGGTCCTTGCTAGTGTCTGTTCTATCCAAATAGAAAGTTCTGCATTTTCTATGTTAAAAAAAAATGAAATTACACCAAGAGAATCCCAAATGGCTGGATGTTAGTTGGTACTTACATATGTGTGGTGTTCTGTGTGCCCTGGACCGTTTTAAATGATTAGTCTGTAAGACTGAGGACAAAATCTTGAAATCCTTTGTTCAGCTTAATTCTACGGCTCCTTTTCTTTGTGTTCTTAGATGCACAAATCCTACCTGCATCTGTCCTACTCTGCTCATCATTTAACATTTGAGACCTAATTGATGAGTTCCTCAAGACACTGTTACTTACTATCAACTTGTGCTTTTGTGCCAGACATCAATACAAGTAATTTGGTGAATATCTGCATGAATGCTAAACCACTCAGTTAGTGATTCTGTTCTTACAGTCCTCTTCTACCTTGACTTCTTAGAAAAAAAGACAGTCACCTGAGAGAGAAAGAGAGAGACAAAGAGAAAGAGAGATGCAATAATAGCCTACTTGTGTCTCTGATTATGACTGGGGACAAAGCATTCCATTGCCTCAGTTTCTCCCTTTGCAAACCTAAAGCATACTGCCCATCTCATATTACTCCCCAAGGTACTATAGTCTGGACTGATAACATGATGACAGCCCTGGATTCTCTGAGTATCATGTGAAGACGTCAACTACAGGGCTAGCTCACTCTATGCAAAATATAACATTCTTTTAAGCTTTCTCCGTATAACAGGTGACTAAATTTAAGCAGTTTTAAATGACATTCTTGTTTGACTTCTACCTAAATATCAATTTTCTTTGGATTAAAAAGGCACTCTATAAATTAATGTGACTAAAAAAAAAAAGCACACACACACACATTAGGAATTTTTCTGAGTTTAAGTAACATGGAATTTGATTACACAGTGCATTCTGGGGCTCAGCCACGGCAGGCTGTAGACACCAGGCAGGCTGATTATGACTTAAGCATTGTTTCAATGTGATTTTGCAAAGGATTTCATTTAATGCAGATTAGTAACTTTATTAAGCTGTTGATAATTGAAGCCTCTTAGTTTTGATAAGTACCATCCAGCAAGGTAGATTAGTGGGGTTTAATTTGTTGCTCTCAAATAGCAAAACAAAGACTTAGCAGAATAATTACATCTCCTCAGTGGGCTAATAAAAGGCGACATCACAATGGTACTTTGGACCATTTCTGCTTTTCTGCAGTTTCCTTTGGAGCACAGCCTTTAGAGTTTTGTGCGTTTCTCTTAAGCGACCTTCAAACCTAGCACCTGCAAATCCCTTCCCTTCAGGAGCAGTTAAAGATGTTGTCACGTGAAATGTGAGCCATGACTGCAAATATTCACTCCAGAGCAGGCTGTCTTCTACCTTCATCCTAATTTTTCTACTGTTCCCTAAAATTTTTTATCCATCCCCCTGTTCAGTTTGGAAGTACCTCGAAGGCAGAGGGCATATCTCTCATCTGATTCCTTAGCAGCTGGGGCAGCATCTGGCCTGCTGTGGCATCTTGTTTACTCCCTCAAATTAAGGAATTATTTTAAATAATCATAAAGCAGGCTTGCAAATAGAATTATCTCCAAGTTTTCAAATTCCAGGAAGTCAGTGTTAGAGGGGGTATCAAGTTGCTGTTTTAGCCAAAAGACTAAGTCAATAGAGGAAAGAGACTGTATCAATGAGTGAAATGATGATTTGTTTTCTGATAGATTCTTGGCCACACAGAGCAGTTGGCCTGAATCAGCTGGCTAAACAAATTAACTTAATGTCTTAACATGACCCAGTCCTGACTTTGGTTGATTTGGTGGCATGCATGAGGAGAAAGAGTCCTTATTCCTCTGGACTGCTAGGTCTACCATATTTCTAACAGGGTCACAAGCCAGACAATGAAAAATGCTACACTGGGGAAGCTGACATAAATAACATTTCTTAACAGGAAATACCAAAGCTGTTTGAAGCAGTTGGAAATGAGTTTCTAAAGTCAATCTTGTTTTTTTCTTTTCTTTTCTTTTTTCCCCCTTCTTCTATCCCTGCATATTAGAACATCAGCAAGACTACAGGTATGGGGACTTGGGAACTAATGCTATTTTTTTCCCTTCATTGGCTTTTCAGGTAGTTTACTTTCTCAGAATGATGCCCCAAACCTCAAACTTGGCAAGCAATTCTGAGTATTCTGGGAGATATCACTTTCCTTCAAATTAATTTTAAACTCAATCCCACTTCTCCATTTCCCACTTCATACTATTGATCTGCTTAGGTATACATTGAATTATTATAAAGTTCTCCCTTAAAGATTCTGCTGAGTGACTGAGCAAGGATGCCTGGTTGCAGGTCACAGAAACTATCCCCAGTGATTTTACAATAGCACCAAGAGCAAAGGAGAATGAAACCCGATTCTGGTGTTTCATGTGAATGAGTAGTGACTTCTCTGTAGACTGTACACCTTATAAACCATGGACCATTTCCCAAGATAACATCCCTAGACATGTATATTTCCTATACCACAGACCAGGATAGAACAGTAACAAACTTCAAAAGGATACATATATAAGAGTGCTAAAACCATGAGTTACCTTGAAGTACTTAAATCAGTGTGCTTCCTAGAGCTCAGCGTCTTTCTGTCCATATGTGGGTATTTCTATTATGATACTGCCTCCTTGCCCACCCCCAATGGCCAGAGCTGAACAAACCAGTGGACCCAGGGGTGGTGCCTGACTCCAGAGCAAAAAACTGATTGGTGAGCTACTACCTTTGACTTATGGATTAGCCCCCAAAGAGAAACTGATCAGTCATATTGCTTTTCTTGGAAATTTGAACTTAGAAATGTGGAAAGGAACCATGGCAGAACTAACTCAGAGATATCTTGAGGTAGAGAAAATTCCAAAGAGGCAACAACACCTGTGCATAAGTAGAAACTGGAGGGGGAAACACATACATCATCAGAGTGATGGACCTGTGTAGGCAGAGGCAGAAATCTTGCATCTGAGAGAGAAGCCAGGTAGCCTATGGAAGACAGGGAGATGGAGAGAAAAATCCTGCTTCCTGATTTTTTTCCCAGTCCAATTTCAGTCAATTTCTAGGCTCACAATAATCTCCGCTCTCTTGAAGTGATTTGAGTGATTCTTATTAGTACAGCTAAGAAGGTAACAGTAAAATAACATAAGCCAAAAGACACCAAAAAACCTATTTCTTCAGAGGTCACAGATTCAGGTCTCAAGTGCAGCATCTCATGTGATATACCTGGGCCCCATGGTGAAAGACACTGACATTCAGAGAGCGGATATGACTTGCTCAAGGTCACACCACTAGCAACTAGTAAACCCGGGGTTAAAGACAACTATTCGGCCCCAGACTCCAGTCACACTCCAAGTACACTCCTCCACGTGGAAGGCAGAGTTGGCTGGCTTCTAAAATAAGAGTATTTTCATTTCTGGAAACATGCTCATTGGAAGGACAAGTACAGAAAGGCCAATACACTCTGTTTATACCAGGGGCAGGATCCTAGCTGCTATTTTGCATCTAGAATTACAGTGTTAGCTCTGACATCCTTGAGTCTTAGATGTCCCATCATTTCATTTAAATGGGCTCATCTAAAGGAATGTGACTGTGGTGCCTGGGTGGCTCAGTTGGTGAAGCACCTGCCTTCAGCTCAGGTCATGATCTCAGAGTCCTGGGATCCAGCCCCAGATTGATTTGGCTCCCTGCCTAGTGGGGTAGTCTGCTTCTCCCTCTGCTCTTCCCTCTGCTTATGCTCACTCTTTCTCTCTTGAATAAATAAATAAATAAAGTCTTTTTAAAAATAAAGGAACTTGACTTTCAACATTTGGGGATTTGCTTTCTGGATGTATTGGAAAACATATTTTAGGGAGCTCAAGAAATATAGGGACAGATATTTATAGTGACGTTCATACCTTTTTGGTCTCCAACCTTTGCCACAGTTGACAATGAAGGGCTTCCTAGGGTGTCTTTCTGTTTTAGGGTGTGGTTTACAGTGATCTCTTGCAAGGACAGTGCCCAAATGCAAACTCATCAAATTACTTTTTTACGACTCTTTCCGTATATTCTTTCCATTTTATAAAAGCTGTGCTGATTCAATGAGGGACTTCCGGGAAAATGGTTATACAGCAAGAAGAAAATACATGTTACCTCAAATCCTGATTCCCTCTCAGATAGAACTCTGGTAATATGTTGCCATATGTTCTTGGTAGAAAAGTATAGGATACCCCAGGAGCCTACAAGAAAAATGTCTAATTTCTCCCTGGGATGCAGTGACCTGGTGAAAGCATGCAGAACGGAATTAACCATTCATCTGAGAATGTGCTGACCAGGCATGTGAGGGGCAGGACTAGCATGGCCCCAGCATGGGACAAAGTGTGCATGTGAAATGTGGCAAAGGTGTGTCTTATGGTATTTATATAAATGTGGTATTTATATAAATAGTTCCAAACAGTTCCTGTTTATAGAAGACATAGCTAACCTTTGTTTTTGCAACATCTTGAATGTGTTTGATTTACATCCCTACTTCACAGGCTGGGGCACATATAGTCTTCTAATTTGAGTGATTAAAAAAATCAGGACAATTCTAGAGATAATTATAAGCATCCTTGACATATGAGAAAACAAGTTTAGGAATCAAGGATTTGACTTGAAACTCCTGCAGAAAATTACCCAGGAGTTAGTGAAAAATGTGCATGATGGTCTCTTGTTCATGGATTCTGCATCTGTCGGTGAGGTTGGTCTCCAGCTTCTCAATTTTTAAATAACCAACACAGCTGATTCTGTGAATGACTCTGAGATACACAGCTAATGTTTTCTCTTGGTCACTGGCATCTGAGTTTCTTAAAGGTGGCTACTTATGATTACTTGCAATGCACCAAACCCTCTGCTGCTGCTTTACTGTAGTCTTGTCATCTTGCTCCATCACTGTGACTGGAATTTTCTTATAGGCCTCTCTGCTCTCAGCCACGTTTCCCTCTTCCATCCTCCCCAGTACCATAGAAATATCTTCTGCAACCAGAGTTTCTCAACTTTGGTATTATTGGCATCTGAGGCTGAATAACTCTTTGTTGTGGGGAGCTGTCCTGTCCTTGAAGGGTTTTAGCAACATCCATGGCCTCTACCCACTAAAAACCCGTAGCATCCTCGACCCCAGTTATAACAACCACAATTGTCTCCAGTTGTTGCAAAATGTCCCTTTTGGGCAAATGACCTTGGTTAAAAGCCACAGTTCTTAAGCCTTAGGGAAGAATGGGTGGGTCTCCTCTATTGTACAAAAGTTTTACCATGGTGATCAAGCACCTGTGTGATTTATCTTCAAATTACATTTCCAGCCTCCTCTACTGTTAAACTTCTCAATGATCCTCCCTCTTTACCAAACTAGGCCACTCACATCTCTGTACATTGGCTTCTACATTTTTCTCAGGACTCAGAGTATCCTTTCCTGCTTGCTTTCCCAGGAAAACCTACTCCTTCAAAGCTTAGCCCAAAATTCATCTTCTTCAAAGTTTTTCTTGATTTTTCCTAGTTTTCTCAACTCCTTCCTTGTGAACCACATGTTTACTTGTGCCTCTATGTAGAACTTATTCAAACTTGTCCTGTAAACAAAGTTTTGCCCATCTCTTTCCCTTAGATTGGGAAGAACAGACCTTGTTTCTTCCCAGGTCACTAACACTTAGTATAGGGAAAGCACAAGATGGCCCTACACAATATCTGTACAAATAAATAAAAAATTGACATTTAAATGTCAGAGAGTAAACTTTTTTTTTTTTTTTTTTTTTTTTGCATCCATATGTTGTAAGTGACTGGCCAGGAATAATGTAAATAAAATTAAATATGTGTACTATAGACCAATAGCCTCATACTTAGAGTCAGGATATTGGCTATCAATGTATCAGAACAGTTAAGTGGCATTAAGTCCCTAAATAGAGTTATAAACCAGTTACAACAAGTGACCAAACTACTTATAAGCAGCTTCCGTTAAGTAAAACCACACCCCACCCTCAACCAGCCCATGAGCCATTTTTATTTTAGCATTTCTCTTTTCCTTTAATAGATATAAATTATACCTCAAGTCATCTTTGAAAAGCACTGATTCAGGTAGGTGCTGTGTTAGCACCTTTGGTGGAGTTGTTACAAAGAGAACTCCCAAGGAGTCCCAGGCTTTAGGAATTACTCTATTATTGGCTTAACAATTGCTGTAATTCATAGCAATTAAGTTGTCTAGTTTTCCCTCCATTGCCTTGTGCCTTAACTTGCTGTTGCATAACAAATACATCCAGTTGACACCAACCATCCAGTCTCAGCCTCAGGTCTAAAGCACTTATTTCTACCACCTTAACTACCTGGAATTCAGGGGGAGGAGGATTTGAAGGGATAGCAGGGATGTTGAAAAAGAAATAGTGGTGGTGGAAGAGGTCCTTTGAGAACTTTTGTTTTCATTTATAACATGTCAATATTCATAACTGATAATCTAGAGGAAATAAAACCAAAACAAAGGTTAAGGGGACCTTTCTTCCTCATGGAAATCCATAATTCTGCCTAGATGTTACCAATACAGACTTGCCTAGCTCCCATTGTCACTCGGATTTCTTTAAACACATCACCCACATTTAGCTACTTGAGCTCCTACTTAGAAAGAGAGAGAGTTGACAACATGAATTTGGGTGACTTAATTTAGGTTGGTCCAGGTCTTATTAAGTCCAAATTGTGGCACATCTACACACAGTCTTCTTTCTAACTTCAGTGTTGAAGTTACAGAAGGAAAGTGGAAGATGATTTAAATTCCAGAAAGATATTTGAAGAGCTGTTTCCTGACAAAATGATTCCCGACTATATTGTTCTTCATCTAAAGTGCTAATAAAACCATGGTAAATAATATAAGGAACATAAGTATTAAAAAATGCTTCCTGTTCCATTTTTAAAGAGCATTTTGGAATAGATATGTGATGCAAACCAATAGGTATAGTCTGATACTATGATATTTATGTCAATATAAATGCCTTTTTTGATGAATTATGGAAGAAAGTTTCCTTGGATATCTGAAATGATAAGGAAAAACTTCTGTGAGGTAACTATAATTTTTCTATTCCTGTAGTTATGAGTCTTCTCATTTATGTCACAGGGGAGTGAGGCAGCTCGTACAAATCTTGTATTTTTTTTGCCATCTGGTTATGTTTTTCAATGTGCACTTTTTAAGTTATCAACCCACTTCTTTCTTTTTTTTTTTTTTAACCCACTTATTTCTTATGGCCATTGGTTGGTCCATTTTTCCTATGTGATAAATACACATATTTAGACTTAAATTTGGTCTGAGGCAGAGATATTACAAGAGTCTATCAAACATCATGTATCTTTCCCATAACCCTCATACGATGAAAAATAATGCCAACAATTGTGCAACTGCAGTATGACAAGTGTGAATGCCCTAATTGGTCAATTGGACCAGAATGATGAGTTGCCTTTTTTTTTTTTTTTTTTTAAACCAATGTCACTTCTAATCTATTACAACAGTAATGAACAGCCAGGCAGCCTATTTCCCACGGATATCTTCAAAGCTCTACAGATTGCCATTTGAACCATTCTTTAATTGCATTTGGCACAGATTGTAGCATGTTCCATAGAACCAAGAAGGCGTATTAACTAGATTTGGCTATCCCTAAGTCACTATAATGATGAGGCTTTCTATGTCTGAAGGAAGCTTACCTTTAGTCTTTACTATCAACTGTTATAACCATTAAAACCATGTAACACATAGCAGTTGCCTGAAAATTTGAATTTTTAGGACAATGTATTCACTTTTTAAGATTTCTTATTCGGCTTATAGGAATTAAGAGTATTTTTTGCTTTTTTTCTGTGTGTGTGTATGTGCACGTGTGTGTATGGTTTGTCCAAACTTGGCTATAAAATTTTCTGGATAATTAAGATAAAATTGGAAAGGGTTAATCCAATAGTATCTGTACTCTAAGATGTTTCTCAAAGGTTTATCTTTTATTCATAAGGGGATTTGACTTTGGATTTATTTTGTCATTGACAGATATATATATATTTTGCCTTCAACTCTATTGTCTTATCTCCATTGTTAATGTATAATCCATACCATTTAAAGAATGTCTGTAATAATTGGGAAGGATGACTGTATAATATCTTTCTCCTAAGCCAGTGATAATTCACTAACTATTTCTATTTGGCTATTCTGGCTTGAGTAGAGTCACTAATTTGACTCCAGCACATAGAAAATAGCAAGGAGGCATGGCTCCCTTCAGGCTGTTTTTCTAAGTTAAGAGGTGATGATGTACATTCGGAATAAGATCATAAAGTACATTTTAGAGTGGTCATTCAGAGCACTTCCAATCAAACATGGAAGATTGAATACATGCATTTTTCCTGGTTCCTCTCAAATATTCTCTTATAATGACAGTAAAGGCACAATAAAAACAAGACAAAGGCATACCCTACAAGGACAAGAGAATGGAGAAGGAGGTGGCAATTCATGATAGATGCCAACAATATATTGAAAGCTTTACATGGATAAGTAGTAACCAGTAGTCCTGCCTGGGGATGTTTCAAGAAAAATGACTGGAAAGCGTAGCATAAGCAACAAGAAACAGGCTGTTTCCCTTGGCTGAATCTCAGACAGGCTTAGGTATAGAGGAACCAGGTATTTTTGAAGGCTGAAGAGTGGTTAGGTTGTAGGGTGAAACCCATATGAACAATTGGTTTAAAGTCTTTAAGACAAGCAGTCAAATTTCCTCCTCCACTCTACATAGACAGTCAGAAAACCAGAGGTTTATTCTTTTGGAAAGTTGAACCTCAGAGGACTCAGTCCTGAATGCAGCTGAAAGAAGGCACAAGGCACCAGACTGGAAGTAAGAAGATGAAGCAAAAGTCTACAAAAGGGCCAATGAGAGCCCCAGGTTCCTTACCTCTCTCAGCTGCTGGAACATGAGCAATGTGGCTGAAGCTCTTCCCTGCGACCCCCTGCCCATGCCTGCCTTACCTGCACACATCTTCAGATATAGCATTGGAGGACTTTTCTTTGTAAATACTCAGAGCACCAAACAGAAACCTGATGATCTTGGCTTTCAGGGTTCTCCCAAAAAATATTGGGTACTCACTGACCAGGTCACCAGCTACTAAGTTCCACCTCAGTATAAAGATTTCTCAGTTTGCATTTTAGTGTCTCATTTTCAGATAGAATAATAGCCAAATGTTTCTAGGATTTGAGGAAAGCCTCTAACAAGAAAGACTGAGATCATGAAAAAAAAGTTTAGAAAAACTGTATCTACAAATGAAATCTTCATGGGGATGGAGGATTTACTTCTTTAGTCAACAGGGTAGTACACATTACCAAAGGTGGAATGAGTTAACAATATGCAATATCTTTTGGAGAAAGAGGTCCTATTACAGTAAGAATGTTAAATTAGGCATCTGTAAATTGCCAGAAATATCTAGAAATAGGATAATTCCCCTAGATCAACAGTTTCTTCTTTTACATTATGGGGTCAGATCTTGAGTTTTGAGATTAAAATAATTCCAATTTCTGAAATTTGATTATTTTCTGGGGAATACTTTTAGCTGATTTGTTGAGGCTGTGCCACTTTTTATTTTGTAAATAATTATCTTGAAAGAAATTCTGTGGTTTGATTCAATTTTGGTTACTTCATTTTTTTGTGCTTTTGAATTTTTTTTTAAAGGTGTCAAATTAATACATTGTTCTTTCTACTTTGGAGTTAAGCTTTATATCTGCATGTTCAACCTCAAAAAAAAAAAAAAAAGAGAGAGGATCAACAAATTAGCTAATTTGCAAGTATTTATGAAAAAGCATCATGTTCAAGGATGGTTAAAACCAGTTCTAAGGGAATCTATATTTGCATGCAGTCTCAAGATTTTCATTTAAAGAGGCTATTCTAATTCTTAATCAATATGAAGGTGTAAGTGGTTAATACTGATAATTATTATTATTTTTAAAAAGATTTTATTTATTTATTCATGAGAAACACGGAGAGAGACAGAGACACAGGCAGAGGGAGAAGCAGGCTCCACGTAGGGAGCCCGGTGTGGGACTCAATCCCGGGACTCCAGGATCACGCCCTGAGCTGAAGGCAGGCATTAAATCACTGACCCACCCAGGAATCCCTTGATAATTATTATTTTAATCATATGTATGCCAAAGGTGGAATAGGAAAAACTTGAATAATAAAAATACACCTGCACTTAATGACATGACCAAATATGCCTTTAAATAAAATTGAGAAAATGATAACATTCTAACTACTTGTGAGGTTGTAAACATGCTGCAATATGAAATGGTATTCTAAACAAGCACAAAGCACCACTTTTCTAGAGCCTAGTGGGAAAGAGGCAACACTGATGACCTCTTTCCCCAAAGCAGTCTCCTGCACTGGATAGCTATGATAACACCTGGGTGCAGGTACTGTCTGAGACAGCAGTAACACATTTGCTAGTGAAACTACTCTCCATAAATCCTCCAAACTGGAAGGACCCCATGATGTGGAGGTTTGCTTGGTGAAGTCACATGGACCATTCCCTGAGGCTGGGGTCAGAGAGCTGGCTTTGTCACAAGGAACTTTGGGCAGAAACTGTAATACCCCAAGCCCCAATTTTCTCATCCATAAAAAGGAAGCTCTGTTTGCTTCACAGGGCTTTTCCTAGGCTCAAATGAACACATAATGTGAATGCGTACTGTATAAGAAGCTCTTTCCCAAATGATAAAGTACCATAAGGTACAAGTTATAGTGATATGACTATTAATACAAATAATAGTATAACATAAATATTACGATGCCCCATGGTGACCACCAACTTTTTAGTTGTATCTTGACAACTTTGGGATGAAAGTATACCTCTTAGACCTGGAATGGCTAGGGCTCTGAACTCTTACTTTTTATAAAAGGAAAACTAAAATACATGCACCTAGGGTCATTTTGTGGTAGCAAAATACCACCCCCTCCCCAAATCCCACACGTGGTCAGATTAAAGGGCTAATGGTAATTAAAGATCGACACAGAGTGAATAAGATTAATATTAGAAAAGGATTACATCAAAAAAGATTTACATCAAAGGATTCTTTCTCTTTTCTCCCAAAGAAGGCCTGGGACACGAAACAAGTCCTTATGCAAAGCATTTTAAGCCTCTCAGTTATTTTTAAAGAAGTGGAAAAATATGACGAGGTAAGCACAATTTTTTTTCTACTGAAAAATAGCAAAAGTTATAATGTGCTTAAGGCATTACTCCACATATGGGGAATCATACTATACTGGAGGCAAACTGGGTCAGGTATGTCCAGGTACTTGAAAATTTTGTTTAGAACAGTTAGAGGAGAGCATATACAGTCCAGGAAATGAAAAGGTGTCTGAAGTCATCCCATCAAATTTCAACACCAATATATGTGTTTTTTTTAATGTGCAGTTTGTTGAGCTAAAGATGCAAGTTGTCTTATATGGCATTGTGTACAAATGCAGTAGACATAGGTCTGTGTTTGCACGTACACAGCCATCTAATTATGATGTGTAGCCATAGCATTCATAGACACACACACACACACACACACACACACACGTAGAGGTTCTGGGTGCTTTTAATATAAACAATCAGGACTATGATCTAAGACCAAAATAAAAAGTAAGATAAGCAGGCAAGTCCTAGAGGAAAAATTTGCTTTGCTTTGCTTAAAATTTAGGAAGTAATTCCATTACAGATATATGCATGTCTCCAACTGACAAGCGAAGAAAGAATCACAGCACAAGAATGGTGAAGAACTTTAAAGATCAAGGAGCCCGAGGAGGTGCAGGGACCTGGGATTTTTCCCTTCAGAGTTAATCTGAAGCTCAAAGGCAATGTCTATGAAAACACTTTGGGGATTGTTACATAAACCACAAAAAGGCGTATTTTCAGTGGAGCTGACCAATGGCTCTGCCATCTAGGAGCAGAGTCAAATTAGGACCCAGGTAGGGTTTGCCTGGGGCTATGGAGTGAATGGATCTGGGCAAGTGGGACCATGGCACATCACATGGGCTTTCTGGGACTGCTTTACCCTGGTTTGCTATATTTCATGTTTGCATCTCATGGAACATCTCTCTATACATCAAGATCTATGCCTTTGGTATAAGAGCTAGGGTTACTCTCATCACTTTCTGTCAACAAAGTTTTCTTGAGCACCTACCCTGTCCCAGGCACTGTTTTCAGCCCCTACTTGTACAATGCTGATCAAGAGTGCTGAAGATATTAAAAAAAAAAAAAAAAAGAGTGCTGAAGATAAAAATAAAATACGAGGTTATGTACTCTAGTGAATTCTGGAAAGAATAGAAAATAAGGCACCTGGATGTCTCCGGGGCCCAGATCTCTGGGCTGTCACATGAAATTGTCACAGTATTACTAATATTTATATAACACTTGACAGTTTGTTACCTAAATAAATGTTAGTATTTCGTGACAACAGTACTTACAACAGACCTTCTTGAGGGCCTACATCTCTAAGACGCTTATATCTTATTGCCATACTGATTCTAACAGGATCCACCAAAGGATGTGGATACTGCTGCTAGGTCTGTGAATCTGATGTGAGAAAAAGAACACAAGTTTAGAAGTCAGACAACATCAGTTTGAGTGCTGGCTTTACTGGGTGCCAGGGTCAGGACCTGGGAAGATCCTTATCTTTTCAGAGCCCCATCCAAGACCCAGGGAGATGACAAGAGTCCCTATTTATCAAGTGTACTGAACCTCAGATAAGATCTTGTCCATGAAAGCACTTGGCAAAGTGTCAAGTGCTATATAAACATTAGTAGCGATGTGACAATTCTGTATGCCAGTGCACACACACATGGATCTGCAGTCAGAGGAGACCCACTGCTGCATCTTATGTTCTTTGTAGAATTCTCAAGTGCACACCACTTTGAATTCTGTTCTTATGCTTAATGCATATTAACTTTTCAGAAGATTTTTTAAAACCTTAAAATTTTCTACAACAGGGCAAGACCATCATTTCCATTCCAATGAGGCATGTCTATCTATAAGATAGCTTATATGCCACTGAAAATCTAGAGGAGCATGTTAACTGCCCAAGCTATCTGAAATGAAACTATGTAATTCATAACTGGATGGAATCCTAAATTTTCGTTTTCTTCCTGTCCGATATTTTCATTAGAACTATCTAATACAACAAACTGATTAATTAAAGGTGACCTGTGATAACTCCCAGTATTTGTGATGAGACAAATGGATTACAGAAAATTTTTCGTATTTATGAGTGAAGAGAAATTCCTTTTGATAATTTTCTACTTTGTGGTATATTTTCAAATACCATTTTCAAGGAATTTCCTGTGAGCAAAATGACATTGAGAATATATTGTACAGGAATATACAGAAACCTCAGAAAATTAGATGGTGCATATAATTTACAAAAAGAGACAGACTTCTGGCTAACCCTCAACCCCAAACCAAAGGGTAATCTCATAAAGAACACACCTGGAAGAGAGAGCAAATTTAACAGAGAGAGCCGAAGTCTTAGATGACCCTTAGGTGCACAGTATGGCTCTATAGTCTAGTGGAAAGTGGTGATTTAATCTTACAAATTTATTTAGCTTACATTGATCACTGAAAGGCTAAAACCCTTCAAAATATATAGAGGCCTGGATGTATTTTCCACTTCAGCCACACATATTCATTACATTAAGCTGATAACCACCATATCTTTGATTTCTTTATGAGATACAGTCACAGAAAATAAAGAGCCAGATGCTAGAAGACAAAAGGATTCAAAAGTGAATGTGCATGAATTATTATGCAAGAAAAGCAGTAATCAATGTGTGAACGTGTAGGGACAATGAGTACTTCCAATAACAAAAGAGACAAAAAATACAGCTGTTTAATCACAACTGATGTTCACTGTGCAGTAAAGTACTTTAACATTTATTAATAAAAGCCTCAAAGTTCACTGTATATCACTCTTGGATTGGATTCGGCAGATTCTCATGAAAAGATTACCTCTGACAAATAATAATAATGAGATTTATAGGGACTAATGCCTAAACCAAGAGATTTATGTCTTTTTAAAACCAGTTTCTCTAGTTTACAATAGTTTTTTATGTGACAGAGCAGTGTAAAGACCTGCCTCAAGCCACAGAGCCTTTCAGAGCAAAGCAGACATGCTGACTAATCTTTCTGACAGGTGAGAAAGCCAAGGTGCACAAGGGAGAGTGTTTATTAGGGCTGGAACTAGATCCAGATTTTCCAAACATTCCTCGTAGAGATCTCTTATTATATTAGACAGTCGCTCCAAAAGTTTGAAAAAGTCTAGGCTGAGTTTTGAAGAGGAGAGATTGTTTTCCCAAAGGCAGTCTCCTAGAAAAAATTATAAAATCTGTAGGTGGATGTCTGCACCGAGAAGAAGGCAGTGATTACATTTAGTGAAAGGAAGAAGCAGAGTATGCTAATGGTTTGTAAAATTAAACAAACAATGGCTTCTAAATTATGCTGATGACCTAGAAGACAGTTCTCTGTACTGCTGCGCACCAGCTCACTGGCCATTAATAGCATCTCTTGTGGAGGTCAGGGAGGGTCAGACTGGTAAATTATAGTAAGGCTCAGGCTGCCTGGGCCGTTATTATTAAACCATAGATAATTAACAGTTCATGATAAAATATAGTGTTAAGTCCAATTTCTGGAGCTCTGCTAGCTCTGGAGATACCCCTGCTCCAATGAGATCCCTGACAAGTGTTGCATGGTAAGTGATTCGTTAGAACGGTCTTTATTTTGGCATTGTAGGAACCTAAACTCTCACTGAGCAACTTGCAGGAAGTTTAAAAGTGAATGTTTTTGAAAGATTTTCTTGTTTTTTTTTCTATGTCTACCAACATGAAAGCAGACTGAGGATACAGAAGCTTGGGCTATCATTTGGGCTCAACAAATCTCTGGAAGAGAAGCTCTTTCTGGGAATGAAGGTGATCAAAATGGCTCTAGGAAATGTGTGCCTAACTGGCAAGCTTGTAACCACCATGGAGCTTGGACAAGAGAAATAAATGTGCTATCTCTTCAAGGCCAGTGCCTGCATAAAATATTCAAAGAACCTGAAATGTGATGCTGCAGAGAGAAAGGAGGAGGGCATGGAAGCCTCTAGGAAAAGGATGAGTGATAGATGTGAAATCGGGATGAAAAAGCAATAGAACAGACCAAAATGAAAAGAGGGAAAGAGAGCTTTCATTTTATAAGATAATCCAAACTACTATCATTGACTGCAAATCTGCACCACATTTTGTTGTAGCCTTAATACATGACTTGCCATTCCCATAGGTAGTCCGACAGTTAGATTTTATGTATAAACACATGGTCGCTTGGGCAAATTTGACCATACCCTTCAAATAGATCCTCACTGCCTAAAGGTTTGTGTCCAAATGTCTTATGTCATTCTAAGCCCCTTTCTGTTTCTTTCCTTACTGATTTCTTACTTTGTTTCCCCTTCACACCTCACACTTGAGCCACAAAACTACATCTGAGATCCTAAGCTGTTTAAATTGGTTTATGTCCCTTGGGATTTTTTTGTACTGTATCCTCTACCCAAATCACCAAAATTCTTGTCCCCTCCCCTGGCCCCTTAGGGATCTGCTGTTTTGAAAACTCAACTGAATCATTAGGTCATTTATAAAGCTTTTCTTTACCTATAACTGAGGGAGAACTGACCACCCATTCCTTTGTGCTCTAATGTACCCCACAGATGCCTAGACCATAGTAATGATTACACTTTATAGCATCTGCTTAACCATGTGTTTCTCTCCACCAGGCTCCAGGTTAGGAACCCTCCCTACTTTATTACCATAGAAATACTTCTTAGCACTGTGCTTGCATGGAGAAGTCACTTAATATTTGAAGAATGATTTAATAAATGAATGGGTCAATCAATTAACTATTGAATAAATGTATACTTGAAGACATTGGTCTTAATTGTACCAATGTGGCATTATAATTGCTTTAGAGTATCCATCAAGAAAGAATGTAAGGACAGGCATTGTATAAACCCTCATCATCCTTTCCTTTCTTGGACAAAAAGAACATTTCAGAGATCTCAGGGTTGGAAATGTCCATGGAAGTAAATTCATCAAAACAGAAAAATCAAATTCCAGGTATGAGAATCATAACTTTAATGACATAGATATAATCGAACATATAAGAGGTCAAGAAATAGATCTCTAGAAAATCAAGTGAATGAGGTACAAGTGCAGGTCATAGTTTAGAGACTTCTTGCAGAGATTAAGAAAGTTAAAAGAAGGAAAAAAAAAAAAGAAACAACAACCCAGAAATGGAGTTTGGAGCTTAAGGGTACACATAGAAAAAAATAAACAGACCAGAGAATTACAGAAATACATTATGAACATTAAAAGGGAATCAAGTAATTAAGTACTTCATCTCAAAAGGCATATTCTATAACTTACAGTACAAAACTAGGAAGTAGCCACAAATTTCTTTTAATAAGAATCTCTAGTCTTTTCCCACTCTAAGTGGATGGTTCACTTGGATCAACCTTTGCACACTCTTCTCATTTCTCTCCTAGCCAGAGTTACTTCATAACTTCTGATTCTGCCCTAAATCATGTTGATGGTCCAGACTCATAGGTGAGCAGTGTCAGCCTAGAGGAAGAGTCTGTGTCTGGCCTCAGAGGCAGTGAGTCACAATGCTTTCATGAGGACAATATTTTCCTTATGAACATTTATGTTTGTTTTTTGTTTTTCTTTTTAAGATTTTTATTTATTTATTTGAAAGAGAGAGAGAGACAGAGAGAGAGAGAGACAGAGAGAACAGGAGAGAGAGAGGGAGAAACAGGCTCCCCAGTGAGCAGGGAGCCTAATGCTGGGCTCTATCCTAGGACCCTGGCATCATGACCAGAGCCAAAGATAGATGCTTAACTGACTGCCCAACACTTATGTTTTAGAGGTTTATACAGAGCTTTCAAAACTGTGTTCTATGATATTTGCAGTGGGATATAGGGGGCAACTCTCCCTTCCCTTCATTTGTTTTCAAGAGAAATTCCTGACTGGTTTGCCTTAACAATGTGCTTTGTTTCAGGGCTATTTATATACTGCCTTGTTCCAGAAGGAACAGGACAGCCTAAAATAAGAGGGATATAGAAGAGAGAGAGAGAGAGAAAAGGGCCTAAAATATAAATAGCAAGTAGATGAAGGTGCATGGGGTAAAGACCTACACATTGTCATGGGTGTGGCTATGATGACAAAAATTAAAACCAAGGGAAACACCCTTCATCACTAAACTCAGAGGGGACAGATTAATGACTCCAGAAGCATTTCCAAAAAATAAAGAGCCAGTCCTTGGAGAGAAAATCCCCATGAGGCAGCTCCAAGTATTACCAAGTAATACAGAAGGCAAGACATTCCTAATCTGATGGCTTATCTTGTGTGAGGAACTTATCAAAATATAATATTCACCTTTTTTATCTTAACAAGATAAATTAAATGTGACTTTGGTTAGCAACCTGTTTATAGTGGTAAAACATTTTATGGAATTTGAAATATACCGTGGAAAGAACACACTCAGGAATTTTATTTTATATCCAGAAATAACTTCATTAAATAATTACAAAATTTAAGCATTCAAAAAATTGTTTACAATGGGAGAAGCAGAAATATATGCAGCTATGGAGGACCACCAGACTTGGATAATTTGAAGCATTAAAGTTTTGATGTTTCTGAATGGCACAAAAGAACAGAGAGAAGGTAAGTTTTATTTCCAAGTTATTAATTTCCAAATTATAATAACAGACTAATGTCCCTTGAGGATGATGTCTGATTGGAGAGTACATGAGAGATCATATATAAAAGTGTTGTGTAAACTTTAACCGGTTGGTAATGTCCATTATCGTTATTATATATCTATTAAATATTGTGCTTGTTGCTACAATTAGGATAAGAGGACACTGACAGACACTGTGGCCACACAAAGTAAGCTTCATGCCCTAACAATCTTGTTCTTTGGTGACTGCGGTGCAGTCATGAGGTCAGCAGTGAATATCATCCAGCTGTAATTACATTATGTCACTTTCCTTTAACCAAGCCTGCTTCTCAGCAACAGAGCTAGCTGACAAGGATCCAAATTCACCACACCTGCAGGCAAGTGGTACATAGCAAAGGCAGGATCAGAAAAGTCTGAGGTGCAAAGAAGCATCATCTCACAAGGTCAGTTATGGCTACAGCTCTGGTTCAGGCAGTTCCCTTCATCTCCTCACCCCCACACTCAGCAAAGCCGTGGTTATGCTTGACCTTATCACACTCAAGATCTGGGATGCGTCATCTCTTTTGTACTTGACACTCATTGTACTTATTTAATAAATGCTGATGACTGAATGAGAACCAATTAAGATTTATTTTGTTACTTGGAAGGCCAAGTATTTTAATTTGGAGGAAGATAAGAGAGGGACACAGATTTCAGATTTTGTACAAGAGACACAATTTCTTTGCATCTGTATGAGACAAGTTAGGGTCGTGTTGGTTTTCCTCCCAATCTTTCATCTATTACTTGAATAAGAATCAAGTTAATTGCTTTTTTCTTCTTCCAGAGAAATTACAATGAGCTAAACACAGGCCATTCACTCAGTGATTCCATTTTTGTGGACATACTCAGCCCCAGGCACCATGCTAGGTGGTGAGATCCCTGAAGAATTTCACAGTGCTTGATGCCTAATACATCCTCGATGAATGAATGAATGAAGAAATGAATGAATGAATGAATGAATGACTTCTGATTTGCACATAATGATGTTTCAGGGAAAAGAAAGTTTGTTGGCTTGGATTTCATTAGAATAAGTTCCAGAACCCTTTGAAAGAGCCCACAGTTGTGCCATAAATAGAGCGACCTAAGCCTGTTGTTCCTGCTGCTAGTTTACAGTCTGGTGTAAAGGGTGCCATAACATAAGGCAAAATGTGCTCTGCTGTAAATGTGAAAGAGCAGGTAAAGAGGATGGGGAATGTGGAGATGTTATCCATGAAGATGGCCGGGGGAAAATTACAGCCAGAGCTCTTTCCCAGGAAAGAATTCAGAAACCAAATCCAGTACAAAGGAAAGATGACTCCGTGTTGGTTTGTACCTTACTGTCCTTTCCTGTGTTGAAACGTTAACATTTTCAGATATAATGGGTCTTTTTTCCAGGTCATGAAGCACAAACAATGTGCCGGAGGCCTGAACAAAGTTGGCTCATCAGCAGGGCTTTGCACTTAAAACAAAGATCAGAGTTTTCCTGGCTATTTAAATGAGAGTTGAGCATTAATACACAGAGAAATGACTGACATGTTTGGTTGTAGGGATTAGCTTCATTGTATGGAAATGCCACATTGGCATCCCTATACTAACATTCTCTGTCTCTTAAAGTGTGAATGGTGGCTTCCGCCCACATCCCTAAAAAGATAATTTCCCTTAAAATACTCTGTTTAATGTGTTCTTGGGATTTTTTTTTTTTAAGGACTTGGGTAAAAAGAAAGGGATCAGAACTAGGAATCAATTGTATTTTTTTCTTGACAGGGGAACTGATGGAAATTTTGTTGAGTTTATCACTAAAATATGAAAAAGCAAAGTGCTGAATATAAAACACTAAAACGTGATTAAGCTAAATTTTATGGTAGAATATTGTTTCACTTTATTGGCTAGGACTACTAGGATCAAATTTACCACTCTTTTGGCTCTATTCTTTGCAAATAGCAGGGTTCTCATACATAAGAGTTATGCAATAAATGAGTTTAACTGTTGTTTAAGCATTCATTGCGTGTATGTAAGAGTAGAATGGAGAAAATGTTTTCTCTGAGATACAGAATGATATAGAATTTGAAATAGTAATATATTTTCTTCTTTGCTTATTTGAAGTTAACACAAATTAAGAGTAATTGATACAAATAAAGATTCCCTACTTTTCTGGCAAACCTGACTATCCATAACACAGCCCCAGACCATACTAATTCCTGTTGATCAAATATTTGCCTAATAAGAAAACTAAGAAAGTTTCTGAGAAGTTACTTCTTTCTAATCAAAGAAGTACAATTTAGTTATTTGTTCTGGGATTGCTTCTTGAAGTTATTACCTATATCAACAAGTGTGTGAACATGGTTTCCAAGGGCCCAGTAGATTAGAAGCAGTCTGGGGAGGGGTGTGAAGAAGGGGGATCAGAAGGAAGGACTTCAAAGGCAGATAAGAAGTGACCTCAGAAAACAGAGCAAGCTGGGGCCTCATAGGGATGAGGTAAATGGCCAACATATATTAACGACTGTAGGGCAGCACTGACTTTCAGCACAAAATGTCACAAAATAATGACACTTTCAAGGAAGGGCTAAATTGGATTTGGTGTACTGAGTTTGGGAAGACAGGGTAATCATTTAGAATATTTTCTCTTCAAAGGTATTGAAATAAAGTTTTACTAATTTAATGACACCTTAAAAGAGTGAAGGGGGAGTCTTTTCACTGCACATCAGTATCTTTTGATAATAAAAAAATCTGAAAGGAGTTTTTCTAAAGTTCTTGTTTATATTCCAAAGCATAAATTTCCTTATGGCTGGGGAAGTTTTCCTTTTAAAGATCCCTGAATGGGGATCCCTGGGTGGTTCAGCGGTTTCGCGCCTGCCTTTGGCCCAGGGTGCGATCCTGGAGTCCCGGGATCGAGTCCTACGTCGGGCTCCCTGCAGGGAGCCTGCTTCTCCCTCTGCCTGTGTCTCTGCCTCTCATAAATAAATAAAAATAAATCTTTAAAAAAATAATAAAGATCCCTGAATCTCATCACACTGCTTCACTCAGCATGGCTTCATGAAGTAGGTAAGCAAAAACTCACCTGTTTTGGCAGGTTTCAAGATATGCGGGGGAGATGCCAATAATCCTGAAAAGCCATCTCCTGAGCATCAATAATAAATAGATATGGCTCCTGTCAATCATTAATTATCCATTTTCCTCCACTAGAATGTCTAAGCCTACAAATGTAATGTAGGTCACATTCTGGTGTACTATTTCTAAATCTATGCCTTTCATAGCATTTTTCCTGCAAGATGTCACTTAAAAGACATCTGAAGTTAATACACACTGTAATCTCCTTCTGGAAATACCCAATGCACATTAACATATTAAAGAGCATAAATATTGCAGTAAAGTAAGCTGTTTAACTTTTAAGTCAACATTTTCAAAACTAATTAAAAGTCCCTTTTCCCTTTATGTAGAGAGCAGTAGCAACTATGAACATCTTGCAGAAGATACCATGCCTACGCTAGAATTTGCACTGTCATTAAAACTGGCCTCTATTTAACTGTAATTATGCCATTTTTCTTTCAGTAAAGTATATTTGATTACTCTGAGGAGTAACATACCACCGTACAAAGAGACCAACAGATTTACTGCCATAAATAGATGCAGCAACACTTTATAAATACCTGGAAATTAGATGTGCAATGAATAATCACTTGTCATCTCTATAGCTAATTAATATGCTTAGGAGATAATCCATTATAAGAATTAAAAGGCAAGTCACATGATACAAGATACTTGAATTACATTTAATCAATTAAAGGTATGTATCAATAATTACAAATCAATAGTCCACGTCCTCTAAAAAACCAACCCTGAGGGAAAGCTAATGAGATACTGCTTTACTGGAGTATAGAAAGTCCAGAGCAGCAAGAGTGAGGGAAATAGAGAAGAGAGGTAGGGAAGAAAGGAAGCAAATACCTAGCTATTCAGAGATTTATAAGAACATCTAGTTGACTGTTCAGTCCCTAGATCAGACATAGGGACAGGATATAGATGCCTACATCAGAAGGGTTTATGGAAAGAAGAGTAAGGGAAGAATTTGTATGCTCCCATTGTCAAAGGGCTCCACACTAGGGCATTAACTGTTTTACATTTCTAGGTTAAGTCAATTGGCCTTTCCAGATATTCTCTAGGGAGTTGGTGGGTGAAGTAGACTCCATGGTCTTATAGGTTGGGCTCGGGAGCCAGAACTACTATAGCTCCAACATGGTGGGCATGAGGAAGACCACACTAATGACCAGCTCCTTATGCTGGGGAAGACCCAAGCAGCCTATGTTGTAGGGGAGGAGGCAAAAGCATTGGTCGCTTGTGCCGTCCATTGAGCAAGTAGCTAAGGGTTCAAGGGTGGGGGTTTGAAGGACTGAGTTAATCGAGGCAGGGTATATAAATTGGGTCCAACACACACTCTAATGACGAGTTGGCAAAGTTCTTGATGAGATCCTTTGAAGTAATCCAAATGGCCCATCAACATTTTAAAATGTATTCAGCCTCCTTTGTCATCAGGAGAATAAAAATCGAAACCACAATGAAATACTGGTACATTTCCCACCCTAATGGCTATAAGTAAAAAGACCAACAACATGAAATGCTGGTGATGGTGCAAGAATGAGATTCTTGAATGCTGGATGTGGCATACATTGCTATAATATGTGGAGTGTAAATTGATATAACTACTTTGAATTTTCTACTAATGTTGAATATATGCATAACCTAGGATCCAGTCATCCTGCTCCTAGGTGAATAACAACAGGAATACATACGCATATTCACAAAAGGCATGTAGATGAATGTGTATGGTATCATTAGTTATATACCATGAAATACTATGCACAGTGAGAAAGAATAAACTCCTCCTACGGGCACCCATGTGGGTTGATTCTCATCAACATAATGTTAAGCAGAAATTCATATATCAAAGAATACTTTATTCCATATGTATCCATGAGCAGATTGAAAAGGGATTACCTGAATTAGGACTCTGAAGAACCTATGCACCTCTCTCTTTGCATGCACTACATTCCTTTAGAATCAATTCTTGGCAAAAAGAATTCAATGCTCAATAAACACCACTTCTCCAAATCGTGTACTCAGCCACATACACGTGTCCCCGTGCATTATGTTATTAGGGTAGACTTGGACAATCCGATATGTTAGGTAGGCCTCAGAAACAAGTTCAATTGGTGTGCTGAGAATGCACAGTTCTATAAATTTCCTAAAGATTATTGCATGACACACTTAAAGTGAGTTAACTTAATGTTATGTGAATTATACTTTGATAAAGCTATTTAAAAAGGAGTTTAGGTAGCACAAAGCCAGTCTTTACATTTTTGCATCTTTGCCTGTCTTCTGCAGACACTCTTCCTGCTGCTATTTGAAGATACATAATATTTTCCTTAGATTACCATTTTTTTCCTACTCAATCATTGCTTTCAAAACTTATTACAACTCCTTTAACTTAGCTTGTGGCTAAACCCTCACACACTGATACTCCACTGGTGAGAAAATTTCAGTTCAAAAAATTGTTAAGGGAAACAGCCAGCTCCTTTTATTTGATTTAAGTTATTGTTGTGCAGCTAAGTGGTCTCAGGCTTGTTTTCCCTCCACATATTGTGGTTGGATCTCCAAAGAGGTTATTTTTCAAAAGGAGATTTTGCAGGTAACCAGCATGTTAAATAGAATGTAATGTTTGGGCCCTGAGGAAAGAGAGGAGACTCTATAAGCACTTTGCACAGAGGCTCACCTGCTGTGAACTCACCTGCCACTATACAACTAATTGGCTTATCAGAAATCATGCCCACTTCAAGGGTAAAAGTGATTGGCCTTCCTGACTTTGGCTTTCTAAATGGAGTAGGCTATTGGACCTATCAGAAATGACAATGCCTCTCCAGGGACAATTAACTGCAGCCTACAAATGGCTCAGTCTGTTCATTTCTTTCTTTGACAATCTGGGTAAACTAGCTGATGAAAACAAAGCCTAGAGAACCTGAAGGGAAACACTACTTAAGGTAATGGAGTATTCATTCCCATGGTATTTCACACTTTTCAATATTCGTTCATATCTACTACGTGTTCATATTTACTAATGTAATTATTCAGGTGTGTCCTATGTTAAGATGATGGAAAAGGTACAGAGGGAAGATGAAATGTGTTGGATTACCTCAGGACAACAATAGCCAGGGATCGAGCATTTGCTTCCTAGCCTGCTACAGGGGGTTCTTAAAACATACTTAGTTTTTTCCCTGATAACATTAATTCATGTTAATGTAGGACAGTATGGAACAGGTAGAAAATACAAACAAAACAAAACAAAACAAAACAAGTCATCATCACCTGTCAGTGCTGAGAACTGAGTCTCTTTTCCCCAAGAGATGATGGTAAAGTAACGTAGCGGATACGAAGGAAAAGATGCCCAAGTTCTCAGGGTCATGAGTTAGAAAATCTTTTTTTTTTTTTCAGTGTGTATATAGAAATGTATTTTCTATAAGCCCTTCTTGCCAGATGTCAAATCTGCTTCCCCAAGAACTGCATTTAAGGAAGACCCTAGAGAGCTAGTAAGTCACTCTGAAAGTTCTCCGTTGGATACTTCTAAACACTCTATTGATCAAGCCGGGCTCAGTCATATAAAAGGACAGAGATAACTTGATTTTACTTCTTTCTTTTAAGCCAGTGGTTCCCAGATAAGGGTGGTGATTCTCCACCCCATCTCAGAGAATATTTAACAGTCTGGAGACATTTTTGGTTGTCATATCTGGGGGGCCAGGGGTACTGCTAAACATCCTCCAATAACAAAAATAACTACTCTCGACATTTTGTTGAACGTCTGATAATATCTCTTTTCCTTCCGTGATTCCTTTTCTTTTTCCTCCCCAAATTATAGTCACACTGACCATCCACTTCCATATCCTATTATTTTTTAGTTACAATTATATCGTGAATATTTCCTTGTATCAGGATACTTCAGAACGTGATACTTAATGCTGTGCAATACTCTATCATGTGATTTATTGATTCCCTCCTGATAATCATTCATTGCCTTTCCAGTATTTCAAAATCTATAAACAATGTTGGTATGAGCATTTTTAATTAATTAATTTTATTTTATTTCATTTTTAATTTTTTAAATTTTTTTGGTATGAGCATTTTTGACCACAAACCTATTTCCATGTCTCTAATGATTTTCTTTGGATGGATTCCTAGAAGCACAGTTACTGAGTCAAACTAAATGAATGTTTTTAAAGCTTTTCCTTTTATTGCCAAATTACTTTTTCAATTAACAGTCTCTCTGGCAGTGTATTAGAGTATTCATCAGGCCCATGCTGCTTCTACAACATCTTCCTCAGTTAAAATTTGACTAAATGCTAATACTTATATCTTATAGCTCTCACGTGACATGCAGGGTATTAAGCACTTTAGCAACCATTCTCTCAGCTGAGTAGTGGGAAGTAAGAAATTTAGGTACTATTATCCTCCCCCTCCCCACACACACACATAAGGAATTCATTCATTCATTCATTCATTCATTCATTCATTCATTCATTCAATAGCTTTGTTTTGATTACCACCCCTCCAGCAATTTTATAGTTGAGGATGAGGAAAAGGGTTAGAGCCAGCCCAAGCCCACACAGCCATTAAATAGAAGTCCTGGGATTTGAACCCAACCATGCTCATGTCAGAGCCTGGATTCCCAACCTATTTTTATTTTCCCAACCTTTCTGCACCTCTATGCAATCTCTATTGCATCTCTATTACTCATTTTAAAGAAGTGATTTCTTCAAGAATACACAGATTTAAAAAAGAAGACGACAAATAAGATGAAGAAGACACAACCAGGATAAGGAGACTACTTTCATTCTGTGCTCTTTCTATTACTCTGTGAAGCCTCATTATTACTGAGACAATTGCCATTTTATAATGTGAATTACTTGAAGCAGACATGAGCAGATCCACAGATCCCAGCTAGTCAAGGATTTTGGCCTTGAGAATCTCCAGTACTTGGCGAACAAGGGTTTACCTACATACCCCTTTCCAGCAGATGGCGCTGTTTTTCCAACATTTAAATTTGCTACACCGCAACTTTCAACTTTTGATTGATCTGAGCAGGTTTGCTTAAGGGTATTCAATGAAGTCTACTTTGCACATGGATATTATGGAAATAGCTCATATGCCCCAATTGAACCTGAAAATGAGAGGCGTATTTCAAATAGAAAACCAGTCTTTGCTCAGTATTGATGGAAACATGTTTTTGAGAGTACTAAGGGCAAATAAGTGACAAATCACCACCCTACAGCAATGGCCTATTAAAGCAGACCTTTTGGGACACCTGCGTGGCTCAGTGGTTGAGTGTCTGATGGAGTTCCACATGGGGCTCCCCACAGGGGGCCTGCTTATCCCTCTGCCTGTCTCTGCTTCTCTGTGTCTCCCTGAATAAATACATAAAACCTTAAAAACAAAAAGCTTGTCCTATAAAATAAATAATAAAATAAAATAAAATAAAATAAAATAAAATAAATAAAATAAAATAAAATAAATAAAATAAAATAAAATAAAATAAAATAAAATAAAATAAACCAGACTTTTTTTCTTAGAGACACATAGGTAAATATTTTGGGGAGGCTATATAGGAATCAAGGGTGGATCTTAAACAGTAGTTACAGAAAGATCAGGAGTCATTTTACAGATTCTATATTGTTTCTGTGGTAGATATCACAGAACTCGTGTTGGTGGAATATGGATTAGATGGTGAGGGTGGGGGTGGCTCAGCAGCGTCTCATTTTCCAAAATAATTTAATGTTAAGCTGGATGAAGAAGCACAATATCTCCTTTCACCCAGTCCAATGGAGATAAATTTCTCACTGTCAATACAGGTTAGATGTTCCCTTAAACACAATTAGGGCTAAGAGGAGAACGGCGCCTTTGTTGGGTTCAGAAATTGTTTACAATGTAGAATTGAAGCCAGTCTGATTCTTCTGAAAACAGCAGCAGTTTAGGGCCCAGTTTCAGGGAGACATCGTATGATCTGCTTGTAGCTAGAAAATAAAAATGTGTGCTTGAAAAAATCCAAAACACCTCCAACCACCTTTAAAATGAAAGCACAAACAACTACTCTTAAGCCATACAGAGAAGTCATCCACGTCTCTGGAAGACCAAAGATGATCCATAGGTTGTTGATGAAGAGATAAATAATCAATGGTATTGACATGAAGATAACTTGTGATGACTTCCTGCCCAAATTTCTGGAAATGGAATGGAAATAAAGTAAAAATCTGAGTTTGTGTGATCTTCAGAGTGAGGTATCCCCAAGACTAAAGTGAAACAGAGCAGCATTTGTAAAATATTTCAGGTCTAGCCCAAACTAGTGTACTTGTGAAGTTATCTGTATTTATTTGTAAAGATTTGTAGTTATACAAGTCAGAGATACTAACGTGTGAACCCTAATCTCTTGCAAAATCACAAGACTACATGTGATTCCTTGGAGAGACTCACCAAAAAAAATGAAAAGTAGGCTCTCCCCAAAAGAAGTGTGGGGTATTTGAAAATGAGGCAGAACAATACCACAGGTAAAATTACTTTTTTTAGATCTTAAAACATCCCAGAAACATAGAGACAACTTTTGCTTCACCTAGTACTTTTTCAAAGAATCATGATAGCATGTTCTAATTCAACTCACAACCTTGTGTGGGGCTTTAATAATAGAATTTAACAAGTGGATCTACTTCCCTGTGACCCATTATTTGAAATTTGCTATAATTTACTTAGTCTTCTGCATATCTATCTGATGTACTTGGCTGTGTTGCTCCTACATGCGCTGCAACTGGTAGGCAATCTCAGTCCTGGGTGAGCACAGAGAAGGTATTTTAAAGACTACATTTTTTTTAAGACTACATTTTCAATGGTGTCTGCGACCTTGTAGATCTGAGAACACAAATATCCACAACTCTGAGATCACAAATATCCACAACGCAGAACATGTCAACTAAATCTTCCAATCAGAGGAGACCTGTTTTGACAGCTGTCCCCATGACAGGCATTGGGTTTAATCAGAAAATTTCCAGCTTGAAGGTTGAATGCTAGCCTGAAAATGCACCATATATATAAGGAAATTCCATTTCAAATAACATGCAACTTTATTCTACAATTCTCCATGACAGTTGAAAGCTCAGTCTGGTTGATCACGGTTTTATGTTACACATTATTATCAATATATTGAATATTTTTCTGTTTATCGTCACCTTGTATCTGAATTTATTGCCCTCCTAGTTCTCTTTTCATGGGAAGCTTTCATGGGAAGTTCTCTTACAGGGAAGCTAGAGAGAGAGAGTTTCCTTACCTTTTTGTGGAAATTTAAATTTCCTTTCATACTATTATGTTCTGCCTGTAGGAGGTGAAAATACATTAAGCTGCAGATAAGACACTACTGAGCGACACCTGGGTGGCTCAGTGGTTTAGTGTCTGCTGTTGGCTCAGGTCCTGATCCTGGGGTCCTGGGATCGAGTCCCACATCAGGCTCCCTGCAGGGAGCCTACTTCTCCCTCTGCCTATGTCTCTGCCTCTCTGTGTGTCTCTCATGAATAAATGGGTAAAATCTTAAAAAAAAAAAAAAAAAAGACACTACCAAACGCTCCCTGAATGATACTGGTAAATGTCATCCACAAAACAACTGTCAGACAGCTAGGAAGATCAATGAACAAAATTTCAGGAAATTCACAGCATCAGAAAAAGGTAAAGAAGTTTCAACGCAACCAGCAAAAGCTTAAAGGCATCCAAATCTCCAAATTTAATTTTGTAAATTAGAAAAGTACATTAGGGTTTTCTCAGAGGGACAGAGCTAGAGAGAGAATGTGTTTTATTATATATACTTTCTTGGGTTGCCCGCTTCCAATGACTGGGTTAATGATCTGTGCCATTCACAAGGATTTTCTGAATACTTTTATCCCAATGTTTCCCTAAGGCTGGGGCACAGAGTCCGAAGTTCCCATTTTGTACAAAAAAGGGAGATATGGCAAAGTCACAGCAGCTCATAGGTTCTGCCAGCAGGAATTATTTAGCTCAAAACTAGGAGCCCAGCATATTAACTGGGTCTCTCTTTTGCTTTTGGGTATCAGCCACTGCCCCCTAATTTAAGCCTCCTTCCCATTTTTAGCTCTGCAGCAGCTTCTTTACCTCTCACAAGTTACTAGTTTCTTTTTCTTTTTCTTTTTTTTTTTTTAAGATTTTATTTATTTATTCATGAGAGAGAGAGAGAGAGAGGCGTAGAAACACAGGCAGAGGGAGAAGCAGGCTCCACGTAGGGAGCCTGATGTGGGACTCGATTCTGGGTCTCTAGCCCCTTCAGCGGCGCTAAACTGCTGAGCCACCTGAGCTGCCAAAGTTACTAGTTTCTAAGAGCATTATAGGCAGTATTTTTTATTAATAACTTTGCTGAGAAATCTCTTTTTTCCAAGATGAGTGTAGAAGCTGCTTTAGAGACCTTCATTCTTTCTGAGTTCACATGACTTCAAACTCATTGCCCCATCTTTGCAGGCCATCTGAATATTTAGCTAGTTAGGCAAGATGGGAAGAGCATTGGTGTGGGGGGTCAGAGAGAGAGAGGTCTGGGATCAGTTGCCACTTCTGTAACTTACTAGGTATGCGACATTGGGGAGCATTAATGTCTTGGAACCTCAATTTACTCATATGTGAACTGCTAGGACTGCAAGCTAAAGCTCTGAGAAAGACATCTAGACTTGTTTGAACAGATCACTTCCCATCACTCCTTTTAAAAAATTGCCTTCTCTCCTCAATTTACACTGTAAGAGTGATCCTAGGGACTTCTGGACTTGCTGGTGATCTGGACCCTCTGGCCACATTGACAGAGCAACATGGAAATCTGATCCCAAGGGAACCCATCCAGGGATTAAGTACAGCCAATTATGGTGTCTTTCTTGAGAATTTAATTCAACACACACACACAAAATATAGTTAAGACAATACAGACCATAGGAACCTCTGTAATACTATCAACATTGGATTGCCCCTCTGGGTGCTTCATTATGTCTGGCCCCTGAACATTTTCAACTGGATCCAAAGAAAAGATGACAAACCTGAGCCATTGATGACATGGAGTGATAGAACCCACGAGGTTCTAAGAAACATGATCACAGAGAGATGTGGGAGGACAAAGCAGATGTGTGGAGAGAGGACGAATCAGGATGTCATCCAACCCCATGGGAGACCTGGCATACCTATGCTTCTTGCCCTTGGCTGTCTTACAGTTCATCCTGACAATTAACCACCTACCGCAGGCTCTAGCTGGAATAGGTTTCTTTAGCTTGCAACCAAATCATCCCTAGAAAAAGCTCTAGGTTCCTGTTCTGGAACAGCACCATGTGTGATATGAATTACTAGTTCTTAGTTGGCCAACCAACTGTGGCTTCCTCTATAGTCCAGGAAAGACTAGGGGAGAAGGGATTCTACATTCTTATAGTTGTTCTAGCCATATTCACAAATAGTGGAAAGTCTCTTGGTTCATTTAATTGGTAGCTGATAAATCCCAATAGTCTTCAAACACTGCCTTCTTTTTTGCCTCATCTCTGAAATATAATTCTTCCTCATACTTTTCCATGTCTATGGAGGCTAAGCCACATTATAAGTTGTATTTTACAAACTGGGTGGTGTTTGAGGACAGTTCTATCCCCAATCACATGTTTACAGGGTCCTAGATGAGTCTCTTTATGGCTGATCTTGAAAACTAGAATATCTATTCTTAACATGAGCAGAGAAAAATTGCTTCCCCCAAAAGGGAACCCTTGGGCCTTGTTGGCAGGAATGTAAATGGGTGGTGCTGCCACTATAGAAAAAAGTATGGAGGTTCCTTTAAAAATAAAAAATAGAAATACCATATTATCTAGTAATTCCACCACTGAGTATTTACCCAAAGAAAATGAAAACACTAAATTTGAAAAGAACCTTATTTTTATTGCAGTGTTATTTATAAGAGACAAGATAGGGAAACAACCCAAATGTCCATTGATAGGTGAATAGGTAAAGAAGATATATATATAAAACTGTTGTGAGGAACATTTATATATATATATATATATATATATATATATATATTTAATCCAAAAGACACACACAATATATATATATAAATTTATATATATAAATGAAATAAACCAAAGACAAATTCCATATTAATTCACTTATATATGGAATCTAAAAAAAAACAAAACAAACACTAAAACAGACCCATAAATATATACAACAAACTAATAGTTGCCAGAGGGGAGGGAGGTGGGTAGGATAGGCAAAATGTGTGAAGGGGAGTGGAAGATACAGGCTTCTAGTTGTGGAAAGAATAAGTCAAAGGAAGAAAGGCACAGGGAATACAGTCAATGGTATTGTAATAGCCTTGTATGGCGACAGATGGTAGCTACACTTGTAGTGAGCACAGCGTAACATGTAGAGTCGTGAATCACTATGCTGTAAACCGGAAACTAATATAACATTGTGTGTCAACAATTCTTCAAAAAAAAAATTGCTTCTCCTACAGTTTCTGGCACAGGGCCCTTACCCTAACCAAGAGCTTTCTAAGTGCTTGAACATACTTAGAGTGTTTTGTGTTTTGCTTTTTAGGATACTTTTGCTCTCCTTTTTCTGAACCCCTCACTCTAGCCTCCTTTCCCTCTATAGAATTAGAATTAACTCTCAAAATTCCCACTCTTCAGTCTGTCTGCTAGAATAGAAAGAAACTGAAATCTTAAGCATCAACCACTGGATGTTCATCATGTGATTTGTTCCTCACAACAGTTTTTATGAGGTAGGTATTATGCTCCCATTTTACCCCTGCAACTGAGGCTCTTTCCTTTTTTCTGTAGGAAGGCAAAGTACATATTGTAAATGGTGGATGGGGGAGGCAGTATCTTGAGCTTCCCACAGTTTTACTTTATATGTCCATCCATTTGGGGAGAGGGTGGGAGAAATGAAATGATCAACAAGAGACAGTGGAGGGTGGGGGCAGGGTGGGAAAACCAAATTAATAGATATAGTTACATTTGCAAAGGTCCTGGCATACTGTCTTGCACTGAGAGCAAACAGTAGTAAATAAGGACTACTTCTTATCATCTTTTTTCAAAATTACAGTTGAAGAAATCGTCCATGTTGTTACTTCATGCAGATGCAGTAAGGTCCGATGTGAGGATTTATTTTTATTTATTTATTTTTTAAAAGATTTTATTTATTTATTCATGATAGACACAGAGAGAGAGAGAGAGAGAGAGAGGCAGAGGGAGAAGCAGGCTCCATGCAGGGAGCCCTATGCGGGACTCGATCCCAGGACTCCAGGATCGTGCCCTGGGCCAAACCGCTGAGCCACCCCTGGGTGGCTTCCCCCAACTGTGAGGATTTAACAGTGCCATGAAGCTTGTTTCTCTGAGTGGATTTTTATATTTCCTTTTATCATCTTTTATTACCTTCTGCTTCCAATTGTTTTCTGATTATTTAAAAAGTAGAACTTGTCTGCCATTGGCCTGTTTATTTAAATCTTACCATTTAGGCCACATTGCGATTTGAACCCACAATAAATAAAAAGCTAAGGTCAGAGCAGAGCATCACATATTCTTACTAATGGTATGTTGGGAGTTGCTACGGAATGAAATACAGGATTACTAAGGAGTGAGTATGTTCTGGAACAGGATCACATGGCTATTTTCTTGTAATGAAGTATGATTTAAACTCAATTAACTTATATATCAAAAGTCATTTCCATAAACACTTTGGCAAACACTTTGGCCAGACTAGTTCATTTTCAATATTCATTGAAAACAAGACCAAATCTTGCTAGTGTGTTTAGCTGAGATGTGGGGCTTGAGGGACAAGAAGCAGGGTCGAGGAAAACAGCAAAGGCGTAGTATAGTACACATACTCCCCTGTATCAGATGCAACAGCCCAAGGGGGAGGATGCCGGTAACCTTGAACCCTGGGGCTCCAGTTACCATATCCTCCAAGTTCTAGATTGGATGAAGGAGAGTACTATTGACTTTTTTCCCAAAAAAGTCATTTTTTTTAGTTTTTGAATGTAACCTATTTGTTTCCTACCTTTGTGGGTTCTATAAGAATAATGATAAGCAATGTATCTTTGAGTAGATGATGTTCAGAGTCTGAAGAAACTCATGTCGCATAGGGTATTTGGCATAATGATCACTGTCCTTATAGTAAATGCATTTATATGCATGTGTAAATTATAAGTTTTAAGAATAATTTGAAATGTGTAATTTGCATTTGGAAGCAAACTGGATAAAATTTAAAAGCTCTTATTTCCAAATACATCCAAGAAACAAAAATGCCAAGGTTATGTAATTTTAAGACTGGTATATTCAAATGCATTGAGAATGCATAAAAAATACATTCATAATTAAAAATAAGAATGGCTTCATCAATGTGAACTCCTGACAGTTAAAGCTGATTAGAGACAGAACCTAGAAAATAGAGCTATATCCAAAGATTATACCTTCTGGCTTCCAAATGCCAACAATAAAATGAAGTTTGAAAAACTAATTTTCTTTTAAAGAAGTGAAACAGAGGCTCAGTAACCATTTCAATCTCTTTTCCTTCCTTCCTCTCTCCCTCCCTCCCTCCCTCCCTCTCTCCTTCCTTCCTTCCTTCCTTCCTTCCTTCCTTCCTTCCTTCCTTCCTTCCTTCCTTCCTTCCTTCCTTCCTTCCTTCCTTCTTTCCTTCCTTCCCAGCAGAGTAGAAGAAAGATTTTTAAAAAATGGAAAAATGAACTCTGGATAAAGATAGTATTTTCTCCAAATGACACATCTTTTAGTATTTTCATCAATGCTTTTGGATTAGTGTAGAACTTTAAAATAAAAATTTTATGATAAATCTTGCAGCTTTCCTATCACATACATTTGTATGTTTCTAGATTAGCAAGCATATAATCAAACATTCTCCTCAGTGCATCAGCTCTCACTAAACTCGATCCCTGACATTAAGGAAGTCCTATAACCACATTCCCTGATTTCTGTTGCTTTATCAACCTGCTGGATGCTGAAGGATTTTCTCTTGGCTGTCCAAACCATGTATTCGTCGATGTCTTTTTATAAGCGTGCCCAAGTCCTTGGAGTGGACAGGATGGCATCTGCACATGTGGAGTCCTGGGCAGACTCAGTAATAACAAAGAAGGACATGAAGGTTAGGTATTCAGCATGGAAGGATGATGGGAGGAGAATCTGGCAAGAAAAACCTAATATTTGATGATTCCAGGATCAAGCCAGGGAAAACCTTGAGAGCACTTTTGGTTTGCTTTATGACTGTTATGAAAAAACAAAACAAAACAGGAATCAGCTATACTTGGGTTCAAATCCCAGTTCTGCCAGGAGCAAGAGATCTAGCCTTTAGCCTCAGTGCCCTCATCACAGAAAGGGGATAAAATATGACTTCACAAGGACGTGAAGATTAAAACAAGCAATATACACAATACATACATCATGTGCAGTGCCCCTGAAATACATTAAGTGCAACTTGAGAAGTTATTATGATGGTGAATTTGGGCTAGATAACTACTCTTAGTTTGCATTTCCTCAACCTCCTCATCCTAAAAATGAGGAATGAATAATGCCTACAGCCACAGACTCACTGAACCGTACGTAGAATGCCTAGTGCAATAAAATTTCCCTTTCTCTTATAACAGAAGTTGAATGTCTGTCTGTCTTTCACCCACCAGTGTCTTCTGTGAAGAGGTGTGCTGTGGAGGTAACAGCTCTGGGTGATTTAATGCCCTCCTCTGCAAGGAAAGCAGTCCCTCCATCCCAGTCTTTCTTGCCCTCGATGCACCCACTGCTTAGCTCATTAACTCATTAACTCCCACTCACCCAGTTCAAATATTCTATGAAGACTTCCCAAATTCTCCAGGCAGCTGGCTTTCCTCTTTTCTCTAGGCTTATAGCACTCTGCGACTTTGGAGCCTATCTCGATTTTAATACTTACTGGTTTGTATTTAATTCATCTGTTAGTGGGTTTTACTTCCACCCCAGACTGTGAGCGCCTCCAGGGGAGAAGAACTCAACCCATTTTTGGGATCACATCAGTGTCTGCTATGATGCCAGGGTATCATGGCATCTGACAAGCGTTAGATGCAGGAAAGAAGGAACTCTGTGGATATTTTAAATAAGAAGGCTGGCTTGCACAATGATCTAATATGTGTGTCCATTAAAGAATAATGCCATTGAAACAGGAAGTTGTTCACACTTTACAGGTGGTCTGCAAATATTCCTAACCTTTGAACTGTACATAATGGAAATGCACTAGATTATTCACTGTCTTTTTGCATCTACTGTGCTCCCTTTCCTCAGTGACGTATGTCCTATAGATATGTCTGGGTCACTGGGCACCAGGAACTCTGACAAACTAGCTATATCTTTTTTAAAAAAATACTTTATTTATAAAAAAAAAATATTTTATTTATTTATTTAACAGAGAGAGAGAAGGAGCCAGAGAGCACAAGCAGAGGAACAACAGAAGGAGAGGGAGAAGCAGCCTCCCTGTTGAACCAGGAACCTGATGTGGGGTTAGATCCCAGGACCCTGGGATCATGACCTGAGCCAAAGACAGATGCTTAACTGACTGAGCCACCCAGTTGCTACCAAACTAGCTATATCTCATCACTAGTCAGATTCCAAGAATATGTAGAACCTAAATATGTTCCCTGGATGAGACTTAACCGAAATCTTGTTTATATTTGTGAATTTAAGAAGACAAAATAGGGGCTTTTTCCCCTAGCATGATAAATGCTCTGCATTTATCTTCTGGGATCAGTTCTCCAATTTTTTTTTTTTTTTTTTTTTTAGTTCTCCATTTTCAAATTTGCCCTAATGTGCTCCAAGGTGCAAGGTGTAGGAAAAGGAGTATTAGTGGTCCAGTAAGTGCTAGGAAGACAGTCTGCAAATACTGGTGCACTGATACACGTTCCTTTCTTCAAACGCTTTCTGATAATGCCAAAGGCACCTGGCATTGCTTAGCAATAGGATTAACGTTGGCTTCAAAACATGAAAGAGAGAGCTGTCTCAGGGCAATTGTTCCATAGAAGTAACTTTATAGTTTACAGTTTGTAAGGCTTCTACAGTTAATCGTATGGCATAAATGTGCTGTAAGTTCAATGAGTGTAGCAAATTATAAATAAATGACTGAATGTACCAATCTTTAGATGTGAACAATGGTATTGCTTGCTTTGATTCAATTTTCAGGATTTTCTGAAACAAAACGTAACAAAAACTTAAGTCCATTCATTATATTGTATTATGAAGACCAAGCAGCCACGGAGAGAGAGAAGTATGCCCATCCTCTCAAAGCTTCAGCCAAGAGTGGGGATCTGTGCATTATTGCCCCTGATAGAATGCTTCATTATTAACTCTTTAGAATCAGATCGGGAAACCAGGCTGAACTGGTAGAAATGGGAAAGCTTAGCTGGAGAGCAATTGTTTTTATTCTGACACGACTCTAGAAGAAGAGTGGCAAACAGCACTGGTCATGGTTTGATAACTACCAGCCTAGCAGGTGTTTTGAGTAATGGGTTCAGGTGAACTGAAAGTTACAATCTTTACCCTCAGGAACTCTGGGGGTTTCTGTTTCACAAGCGCCTCCTATGCTTAGAGTACTCCTGACTCAGTAAATAGGTTTTTCATTTTGAGCCAATGGGATACCCTCTCTACTCAGAAGAAAAGCCGTCTCTGTGGGTGATGTGAACTAAGACCAAGCTCATTCTGACTCAGCTCCTAGGACTCCAGGCTTTGGCATCCGGAAAAGGAAATTCGAATGTGATTTCTTTGCTACAACTCATATTTATCAAGCTCTTGCAGACTCTCAACAGCCCAGACCATACAAAAGATACCTGTCTTATCACTCCTTTTCAATCTCTGCTATCTCATACACTTTCCAAAGCAAATCAGCCCAAGGCATTAATTATCTTACACTTTTGTTCAATACTAACACAATGAGGAAAAGTGCCATGAGCTGAAAAGAATTTTAAAGGAACTATGTTATACATTTTGATGCAACTTCCCCACCTGGCAAGAGTTGAGATAACTTCATAATTGTACATTTCAAAATGAAATACATTTTTTAAAGTGGTTAGTTAAAAGTAGGCAGATAGGCATAGAAACTGGCACTGGGCTTAGAATTAGATTTAAGTTCTATTCTCTTGTTTCCCTTGTTTGGCCACAAATTAGCATCTTTAGGCAAATCTCTTAGCTACTTCTCCCTCAGTGAGAGGTACCACACTCCCATGAAAAGATTTATTTATGATTCTAAAATCAATCCTTTGAGGGTCTAGATTGTAAGATGCTATAGTAGAAACAGTAAACATGGCAATATTTTAGAATATTTAATTTCATTCTTGCTGAAATAACTTTGCAACACATTATAGACAGAAGTATCCACAGTTACTGAAACAATACAAATTTCCCTGTAGACCAAAAAAGAAAAAAAGAAAAAAAAAAGAAAAACAATATCTTAATTGACTGCCATTCTTGAGTTAAAATAAATTAAACATATTTGCAAGTAGCATATTCATTGATTCTCTGGTGTGGAAATGTCACCAGGAACGCAGTCTCAGAAAATGTCTGACTGAAAATATGGCCATCACTGAACAGAGACTTGAGTGTTTACTGGGTGGATTGTGAAATCTTTCCAAGTTCCTAAGGCAGGAGGGTTCCAGAAATTCTATTTGTGATTCCTTGTGACTCTCCTACGTCCTGCAGAAATCAGTGGAGGCCCTGGCTAGATTCTCAGACTAAAAGCTAGCAATGTTTCAGGAGGGGGTTGCTTCTACAGAACTTCTGTTACGATTTAATAGAGTTCTAAATTTTGGCCTCTTAATTGGTTTCAGAGAATTTGTTCTCTAATTTCCCAGGAGGACCCTCTTCTAGACCCTCTTCTATTACAGCATCTCAGTGTATTGTGTCAAGTAAGCAGAAGTGGGAGGGCCGCTTTTAGGACTTTTCCATCTGCTGGGATGGGTGATGGGATGTGGGGCTGCATCAGTGTAAGGTCGAGGGGTGCTGGGTATGCAGAGCTGAGGAGGGGGAAACAAAGTGCTCACTGTGTCAGGAGCTTCGAGTTGTTAGGTGAGGTTGCTTCTAACACTACAGAGATTCCAGTAGATTCTGAAGAATAAACTTCAGCCACATCATCTCCCTTCTTCAGATCCTACTCTCTTAGTTCACCGAGGCCTGAGCCTGCTGTCTTTAAGGTCATCAGTGACTCTTTGTTTGCTTCAAGTTGTTACTCTTTACCAAAATTCTCACCAAAGCCCTTGCCTCTCTTGATGACAGAGCCTTGGGAAATGAGCAAGGGGTTCCCCCTACTATTGCTGCTAATTACCCAACTGTCCCTGAAACTTCTCTCAGCTGTGGATGGTAACTCCTCCCTTTCTCTTATATATGTTAATTATTCAGTTAAGATTAATGACTTCTCACTCTGATTTCAGCAGGAGAGCCAATATTAGTCAGCCCAATTGCTTAGAGCAGTACAGGATCTGAATAGCAGTGGCAAGATTTACCTAATATGCTTCAAGGAACAGTTTCTTGAGATAAATCAACAAACCCCTAATTGGGTTATAGTGATTGGACATACCCATAAGGGTTGATTTTTGCCAGCACACAATTGGAAAGAGAAATTTCCTAAGATAAATCCAATTAAAATTTATATTGAGAGATAGAAGAGGAAATCTGAAGGAGAGACAGTTCCATCTTTTGATTGAGTGCTGAATTATGAAATTGAGTTGCTACAACCTTTCCCAAGCATCTTTGTTCACTCTTTCTCTGGCCCTGGGGCATCTTTCTCCTCCATGTACCCATCTATTAAGGTAAAATTAATTAATCCTGCTAATGACATAAGATGCTGCTTCTTGAAGCGTGAAGGTGGCATGGAAATAGAGTGCTTAAAGTCCTTTGGAATTCAGCTTGCTGAAGCATATTCTCCTTTATAATTACAGTACCCTACTTTCTACCTCAAGAAGCTAAAGTGAGGGATCATTATTTAAAACACACAACCCTGGAGCTCAGTTGGGTGGCTTTAACCTCCTGCAGTGAACTTAGGATTCCTGCAGGTGCTGGAACCCTTGTATGAGGACTTTGAAATTATTTCCTGAGGATTCTTAGCCAGAACATATGTGCCAGCCACTGTTAAAAAAACAAAGCACATAACATGTGTTAACTTATTTAAAACTCATTACAACCTTTTGAATTAGATTCAGTCATTATCTCCCGCTTACAGATGAGGAAACTTACTCACAGAAAGATGAAACATTTCCCTTAAGGTCTCTATGAAGTGGCAAAGCTGGGGTGTGGGCTGAAGTTTTTCATCATCAAGTGATATTATCCCTTTATTTGAAAACTTGTTAGGATTCCACTGGAACATAAAGACACAATCGGAGGGTAATTGGTAGAGAATGGAGACGAGAAAGTGTCTCAGTCTCAATTTCTTGGTCTTGCTGGCCCATTGATTCAAAATTACTTGAGCATCTACTATGTGCTAAGTGCAATGATAGGTGATGGGATGTTCCTTGCCATTATGGGGCTCTCAGAATATTGGGGAAAGAAACAAAGAGGTACATAACAAAGAAAGTAAACAAAAACATATGTAAACATATGATAGTGAACAATAAAAAATGGCATGAAAGAAATCATCATGAAGCAAATAGAACACCATGGCACAGACCTATTCTCATAAAGTCGTCAGAAAAGGCCTTTCTAAGGAGGCTGCCATGGAGCTAAGACTGAAGGGTCAGAAGTTAGGGAGCTGGGATGGGGAGTGGAGAGAAGAGAAGAAGAGTGCTAGATGCTCAGGGAGCACCATGTATAGGCTTGAGGAGAGAAGGATCTAGTTCATAGTTCAATAAGTGAAGGATGGCCAGCATTGTGGTGTCTCCTTGAGGGACAAAACTCTCTTTTTGGATAGCATTACAGCTGAAGCATTTACTTAAGGTTCTTCTTTGAAATGATGAGCACTTACTTTATGATTTCTAAGTTTGCACTTAAAGAATGCAAGAAGAGGATTTGAAAATCATTCTGTAGCATTACGCAAATTCTCAGGGGCTATCAGTGTGGCATCTGCCCTGAACTGAGCAGTGCTCCCATGTCCTACAGATTTTGTGCATGCACAGACAAATGCAGAAAAGCAAGAAGCATTTTACTGAAGATGGCAAACTACCAGCTTCCAATTCACACTGTGGAAGACCCAGAGGGATTGCGTTGTGCCAAATGAGCATCTGATCAGATTCTGTTCCCTTAAATCTAAGGCTCCTTCTGAGAACTCATTGGACTCTGGAAAAATGAATATGATTACTGTTTATCTTGACTCTTCAATTCAGCAAGTAGATTCCACTCCCAAGTCATTACTTAAAAAAAAGATATGTCTCTATCGGTTCCAAAAATAATCAGTAGAGGCTCTTGGAAATCTTATAAAATATTTTGCTCTAAACCTGTAGGGTTTTTTTTTCTGTAAAATCTTCCTACATATGCTTTTCAACTTCTCTTTAGATGCTATTTGCTTTTTACGTGTGAGACAAATGGATCATGCAGCTCAGGTTAGCGAGCACTAGCAGAAGCAATTGGCCACTCTTTGACTGGGATATTTTCCAGAAACAGACCTTTGAAAAGGTAGAGACAATCTTCCTTCCCAAAAGTCTACCCCAGCACCGTTTCCTCTGCTATATGTTTTAGAGCTAACCTTGAGAATCTCAAACACTTTACATGTTCATGTATACACACACACACACACACACACACACACAGTTGAATTAACCATTCAGGTATAGTAAGGAGTCTTAAACAAAGCAGAGACTGACAAACACAGGCCGCAAATGCATGGAAGTCCAAGAAGAGAGCCAAAGAAAAACAATGGCAAGAGTCAAAGAAAAGAGATAAGCATCTCAACATCAACAAGCACACTGGCACACAGACATGTTATTTATAAATCAACTCTGGCTCTTGGAGATCAAAATGTTGTTTGGAAATTTCCCTGGGCAAGGCTTCTTTTCTCTATCAGTGATCATATAATCTTTTAAATCTTCTTCAGCAATGAGCATCAGTTCTATGTAGCATATGCTTTCTCTCTCTATTGGTATTGCATTCCACGTTCAGAATCAAAGACTTTGGGGTTAGATTGGGTTGAGCCTTGGCTTCACCATTGCCTTTGGGGAAACTACTAACCTCTGCAGATCATCTGTAATATGGATTGTTTGGACCACTGGCTCTTAAACTTTGGTGGAAAGCTAATAAAGAACACCAGAAGTCAAGCTCAATAAAGGACACTAGGGCCTGGGTATTTGCATTTTCATCAAGTTTCCCAGGTGATTCTGATACTCACTGATGTGGGAGATTAAAGATGAGCTAATTTAATAAGCACCTGGACATCTAGAAATGTTTCCTGAGATTTTGTGATAAAATGGAAAGGGGATTTGTCTTTGGAGTCTATCTAACACCTGACTTCTATGTGGGTTCTACTGCCTACTAAGTTTGACTAAGCCACTCAACTTGTGTGACTCATAGTGTACTCATTTGTTAGGTAGTGATGGTAATTCCCACATTGGGGGGTCATGCATTTAATGAGATAAGGTGGCTCACAGGAGGTGATCATGGATGTTGGCTAAAGCAGAATCTCCTCCTATGTTTGTGTTTACCCATTTAGAACACTCTAGACACAAAACTTGTGTGGATTTGGCTCCATGAAAACTCTTCCAAGAATCTTCCAAAAGATTACATATTTCTTGAATGTAGGAATTCAATAATTCAATATATGGATCCTTCTGCATTTACTTATGATACTGAGTACAACTTCTGATACAAAATGCCTTGATTATATAATACATAATTCATGCAAAACCTGTTGGTTTCTTATATCTACTCAATTGCCTGAGCTGACTTTCCAAAAAGACTGGTAACATGTTTTGCTTTGCTGGGTTAGAAGTTATTTTTATTAACCATGTGCACATCTTCTTCTGATCCAAATCACAGCTAATCCCAAGCATGGGTCAGAGTTATTGAACTATGCTTCCGAGTTAAGTCAATCTCTTGCTTCATTAAATTAAAAAAAGCTTATCATTTGGTTAAAAGATTTTGTGTAGACTTCAAGGTCTCCAAAATGTCGGATATTGAATAATCATTTTGTTGGGTATTAGTCATTATGATGATGATGATTTTAAAGTAATTTGTTTTATAAAAAGGAGACTCCATAGGGTTACACAAACAGCAGAGAGGCAAGCTCGGTCTGGCCTCTGCTCTAGTTGGCAGTACAAAGAAGGAAGTAGTTGGAGGGCTGGAGGTGGATGAATGGAGTGAGAGAAAACAAGCGGCAGCATCATTAATGACCACCCTGCTTGAATAATCTCTCCTCCAATAAGCAAAAAGGAAGCCACAGCCCAAGTGAGCAACAGCCTTGGAACAAGGCATGTGTTTCTCTGGTGTTTCTTTATTTTATTCTCTGGCTTCTGAGTGGGCTTCAGACCACAGAGCCCACATCCTTCTCTTTCATTTCCACACCCCCAAATTTCTCTTATTTTCTTCTTTCTTTTGTCTCTTCCTCCTTTTTTTCTGATCTCTTTATTCTTCAATGAATGAAACAAGAGTTATTCTAGATTCGCCCTATGGAGACTTCCCCTTCCCTTCTCCACAAACGCCCCTAATACCTTAAGGGGTTCAGTGTGGATGATAATGTCATTTGATACCAACTGAAATTCCTCCGTGCAGAGAGTATATACTAGCAGGAGAAACTTGATTTAGAGACATTTAGGAAAATATATAGCACAACTTAAGATTTCCCTTAGGACTTCCCAAAGATTTTGTGATTAAAATGTCCAAAAGGACAGCATTAATCCTCTGACTTTTAAATTTTAACAGTGATCATTTGTGGTTTGCGAAAAAATGTTTCTGCTCGTTTATATCTTATAAGTTGTATTTTCTCCTATTGCATAGAAACAGATTACAAGCTCACAGGAAAAAAAAAAAAACTAAACAACACATAAAAGCTTCAATATAACTGAGTGATCAGAGACCAATGTATGTGTGTCCATATTTTACATTAAACTTAAGGCATCAACAGAAGCAAGTGCTGTCATTTCTAAGGCCACATTCAATTGTTTTTTGCTTTTAAAGGTATCATGTCTAATTAAAAAAGTCTCTTTGGGAGTAGAGTATGAGCATAGGTATTTTTCAAAAGACCGTTGGTGATTCGTATGTGCAACCAGAATGGAGAAATATTATTTGCAAGGAAGTGAGAAGGCACAGGTGATCTTTGCCTTGAATTTCTCAGGATGAAATGGAGCCTCTGCCCAGCTCTGCAAGTTCCTTTTAAAAAAAAGATTTTATTTATTTATTCATGAGAGAGAGAGAGAAAGAGAGAGAGGCAGAGACATAGGCAGAGGGAAAAGCGGGCTCCACACAGGGAGCCCAATGCAGGCCTTGATCCCGGGACTCTGGGATCACTCCCTGAGTCAAAGACAGATGCTCAACCATTGATCCACCAAGGCATCCCTGCAAGTTCTCTTGTAACTTGTCATTCTGTTTCATAGCATTACTACCACTGAAATTACCTTTATAGACTTGTGTGTTATTTGTGTATGGCCATTCTCATCTCTCAAGAATGGAAACTTCAGTGACCTCAGAAAATATTTGATATGGAGTAGTTGCTCTATTATGTATTTGTCAAATAAATGAATTTAAATCTATTACACATCAGCTTTGTCATCTTACAATGAGCAAAATATTGCTACTTCCCCAACAGGATTGCTGTGAAGATCCAGTGAAGTCATGTCTACATAAACTAAAGTGGATGGTGTGAAATGCCAAGAAATGCTATTTTATTACTACAAGATACTATTTAACCCAAAATGTTTTTCCAGATAGTTCCTGGCTCACAATTTCCAACATTAGATTCCCTCATTTGGCTTTTGGCTGACTATTGTTAAAATGTAAATTGCTTACCTTGGTGGAATAATATTAATTAGGTGAGTTCTTGTCACTTAGCAACCATTAGCAACTCTAAAATACAGAAGAAGTTAATTTTGAAATACATGTAAAATTGAAAAAAAAAATAATGTAAAATTGAGGGACACTCTGTCCTATTCAGGCAGGGCAGCCCTAGTTTGTAGAAAAAACTGGCTAGAGGCAGCCCGGGTGGCTCAGTGGTTTAGCGCAGGCTTCGGCCCGGGATGTGATCCTGGAGACCCAGGATTGAGTCCCATGTCGGGCTCCCTGCATGGAGCCTGCTTCTCCCTCTGCCTGTGTCTCTGCCTCTCTCTATGTGTCTCTCATGAATAAATAAATAAAATTTTAAAAAATGGCTAGGAAGATAGAGAGGGGAATAAAAATGTGACAGGGTGTGGAAGACACTAGGTCTCAAGGGGACCAGAAAAGGAGAGAGAAGTGTGTAAATGACAGACTTTGTTGACCGTCCATAGGGAAGGTCTAAGATTAGCTCTGATAAGAAAGGTAGAACGGTTATGCTTTTAGTCAACATCAGTTAAGTCCCCTGTGGGCTAGATCACTGCTATATATATATATATATATATATGTAGGCTCCACGGCCAATATAGGGCTTGAACTCATGACCCTGAGATCAAGATCACATGTCTACTGACTGAGACAGCCAGGCACCCCAATGACTGCCATATATAATACCATTTAGTCCTTAATACAACATGACTCTTGATGTACTCTTATCCCAATTTTAGAAGATGGAAAATCGTAGTTTGCAGATGTTCAGTTCCTAGAGAAGCAGCAACAGTATAGTGGTAAGGACACTCAATCTGTAGAGAGACAGGTTGGGTTAGAAACCCAGCTCTAATTTTTTTTTAAGATTTTAAAAATTTATTTATTCATGAGAGACACAGAGAGAGGCAGAGGCATAGGCAGAAGGAAAAGCAGGCTCCCCACAGGGAGCCTGATGTGGCACTCGATTCCAGGACTCTGGGATCATGACCTGAGCTGAAGGCAGACACTCAGCCACTGAGCCACCCAGGCATCCCAGAAACCCAGTTCTAACATATACCAGCCATGGGACCTTCAGCAAGTTACTTACATGTCCATGTATCAGTTTCCTCTCCTGTAAGTAAGGGATAATAATTGTAACTACCATCTAAGGTTGTTATGATGATTAATTGCACTACTATTTACAAAGCACTCAGAATACTGGCACAGAGTGGGTACTGGTCTAATCATACACAAGAATACACAGTGATCCTTGTAGTGATTATAGAGAACCAGAATTTTTATAAAGCAATTAAAATTTATATGTATCTTGAGGGATTTTACACACTGAACACACATGTAACCAGCATCTGGACCATGAAGTAGAACATTACATGAACCCAAACGCTGCCCTCATGCTCCCTTTCCTGTCCCATCACCGTCTCTCCTCCAGATTATTCCACAGTCTGACTTCTTACACACAGCATAGGCTTTCCTGTTTTTGTAACTTATATAAAAGGAACCACATAAAGCATAACCTTTTTATCTGACCTCTTCCACTAAACATATTTATGAGATTCATTCATGTTGCTGTGTATGGATAAAAGTCCCTTATTTTTCCTTCCGTGTGGTATTTGAAGTTTATCACAATTTATATATCCAATTTACTGTAGATAGACATTTGAGTAGTTCCTAGATTTAAGCTGTTATCAATAGTAGTGCTATAAACACTTCCCCAACGCTCTTTGGTGAACATGTAAACATTTTTATTTATAATATACCTATGAGTGAAATTCCTGGCTCACAAGGTATGAACACAGGCAGCTGTAGAACGTGCTATGAAACAAAGCGACTGTACAACAGACATTCCATCCATAGTGTAAGGAATTCCACTTACTTGTCTTTTCCATTATCATTCTGGAAGACGCAAAGAGGCATCTCATTGTGATTTTACTTTCCATTTCCTTGATGACTAATGGAATTGAACACCTGTTTATTGGGCACTTGGATCTCTTCTGTGAAGTAATGCCAAGATTTAAACTTAGGTTTTTCTAGGTCAGAAGCCTGTGGTCTCTCTGTATCCCCACTTTTTCAAAAAAAAAAAATCTCTCGCTCCAAAGGTTTTCAGAGAATTTTAAAGTCCTGATTTAGAAACTGAGGGTATTCACTATTTTTATTTTGTGTTCACTTTTTTTCCCCCTTTTGTAATTTGGAGAATTATCTTCTGGTAATGGAGGGAAAGAAAGGGGTCTTCCATAAAAGACAGTTTTACTCTTCCTTTTGTTGTCATTCAAAGCAGGATTAAAAAATTATCTCAGCTCTGCAGGCCAGCTCAGAGCTCAATTGTGGGGGTGGGGAGGAGCACACAATAAGGGAAGCTGACCTACTTTTCGAGGCTCCATGACACCATTTTTAGTCACTGTAAGGTGCTTCCACAACATTTATATCTGAAATGGGGCCAGGTGTGTAAGTGGGGAAGCACCTTGGGTGTATGTTGAAAACAATGACAATACTGAAAGTCTGTGAGGAATTTTTTTTTTTTTTTTTTTTTTTTTAGATTTTATTGATTTATTCATGAGAGACACAGAGAGAGAGGCAGAGACATAGGCAGAGGGAGAAGCAGGCTCCCTGTGGGAAGCCCAATGCAGGACTCAATCCCAGGACCCTGGGATCACACCCTGAGTCAAAGGCAGACGCTCAACCACTGAGCCACTCAGGTGCCCTCAAGTCTTTGAGTATTTGCAGGATTGCAGGATTGTGGTTTGGGTTTTAGGTTTTACTTTCATTGCTCACATATATGGGTATCTCCAAGTTCCCTGCACTTCCTGCAAAGCTTTTCTGGCAGGGACCTTAAGCAGAGAAAAATTACTATTTTAAGATATATCACTTGTGAAACATTCTGTTTTAGCTTTTATTTGTATTTACAACAAGTGTGCAGGACTACCACCCGATTCCTTAACATCACTTGATTTTATAAACAACAGCATTAGTATCCTGGATGATCCTAATGCCTATATTCTTTTTTTTTTTATAAAGATTTTATTTTTTTTAAATTTTTATTTATTTATGATAGTCACAGAGAGAGAGAGAGAGAGAGAGAGAGAGAGAGAGGCAGAGACACAGGCAGAGGGAGAAGCAGGCTCCATGCACCGGGAGCCCAACGTGGGTGGGATTCGATCCCGCATCTCCAGGATCGCGCCCTGGGCCAAAGGCAGGCGCCAAACCACTGCGCCACCCAGGGATCCCTAATGCCTATATTCTTATATTTATTTATTACTATATTAGTAGCCAGGATTCCTATACTTATTTATTCATATTATATTTGAACATGTTATGTATATGTTTTTTAAGTATACTCCATGCCCAGCCAGCATGGAGCCCAAAATGGGGCTTGGAACTCAGGACCCTGAGATCAAGACTCAGACACCTAACTGACTGATTCCCCCCAGGTAGGTACCCCCCAGCTCCTATATTTTCATTCTTACCTTCAAAAGCCAACTTTTAAAAAAATTTCATATAAAACTACTAAATTGCTCTCCATTTTCATAAGAGGGTTCCAGCTAAAGAATATAGTTTCTTGGCTTATGTTCAAATCACAGTTTTTCTTCTGGATTTGAAATAAACTTCTTCCTCAAGAATTCTTCTCAAATATAAATTATTTAAAATAATTTTTTTTTTTTTAGCTTAGGAGACCTGGGTAGGGAGGTACATTTTAAATAATCTGTGCCAACCTGAACATTGCTGGAAGCAAAATATGCTTTAAGGGCTCCATCTGAAAGTATTCAGCCCTATTCTGATCTTTCCTTGTCTTTCTCTCTAATAAAACACTAATATTGAAAAACAGAGAGCCCTTTGATGACTGTAGTAAGTCGTTGGAGTGTGGAAGGCTCTTTGGTTTGGGTACCTCTGTAAAGAATTGAGACGGTGACCAGCAATCTGGGCTGTAGGTTAAAAATGAATTAATCTATTAACAATTGCAAAGACTGTCTTCAAAAACACGGCTTGGGCAGAAGAGAAACTATTAAACAAACAGCACCCTCATTAGGAATTTAGAATCAGCCAACAGGATTTCCGCTGTTCCTGGCAGTTGGTATTCCGGCCACTATTCATGGAGGTGGCCAGGCCCAAAAAGTAGTCCCTGATCTTGGTGAACCCACAACATGACATTGGACCCAGGGCCACTTTGGACTTGCATCTTCTTGGTAATTAATGCAGGAAGATGCTAAATGTTTTGCTTCAAAGTTTTAATCGTATTGTATCTTTACTACAAACAGTTCTGCTGTTTTTGTGTCTTCTGGAATTTTTTTCTACATTGTGTTCTTGAGGGAGAGAGTGCCCCCAGCTTAAGTTTTCATGACATTTCCTTGACTCAGCATTTACACTTAAATTTGTTTATTCAATTAGTATTTAAATACCCACTACAGCCTGAGCATGGAAATAAAACCTTGCACAAATAGTGTTCTATGAAATAGACATGATCTATAGATTCATAGAGCTCACAGTCCACTGAGGGTGAGGGAGGTGGCAATAAATAGGCGCTATCAGTTGTATGTTTTATTTTTCAGTTGTGTATTTTATGAGAATTTCAGTGCTTTAAAGAAAATAAATTATGTGCAATGATAATGAATATCAAAGGTGAGATCCAGTCAGAATGGTCATGGAAAGAATTTCTGAGTTTGTAGAACTGACAAAAGACACATGGAGCAGAAGCATAGCATCCAAAAGCCAGAGGAGATCAAGTTGTAAATGGGGATTTATCATAAGGCAGTCACCGGACAGTTACACGGGATGATGGCAGAAAGCTACTTATCATGGCATTATTCATCATACTGGTAAACTGAAAAAAATAGGTTTCATGTCTAACAATAAGGGTATTAGTCAATAAATTAAGGCTTATGCTTACAATTCAAAATTATTCATTATTAAAAATATGACTGGAGATGGATGGTAGTGTTGTCTGATGATTCTGAACGCAGATCCTGAAACAAAGCTGCTTCTGTCCAAATTGAAGCTCAGTCACTTAGCTATGTGACCTCAAATTATACAATTATTTGGCACTTTAGTTACCTGTACAATGAAGATAATAACCTAAGATAGGGCTGTTTTGAAAATTACCGGAGTCGATGTATGTAAAGGAATTTAAAAAGTATCTTTGCATGTTGTATATTGTTATCATCATTTACTGACTTAAAAGCTGGCCGACACAAAGTCTAAAATGTAGGTTACACAATTATACAAATACTATGTCTAACATATTTTTGATACTCTTGCATGAAAAGAACAGAACATAATAGAGACAATTAATGGTGGTTATACCTGGATGATGATTTTTTCATTTTTCTGTATCGTTTGTGTTGCATTTCTACAATTAGCCTATATTACTTTTATAAACAGATTAATAAAGCAAGTTTCCTTTTACAAAAACACACTTTTGCATATCCATTTCTAAAGTCTTCTAGTGAAGTGATTTCAAAGCATACTGGCACAGTATGTTGTGGCAATCACATAACATCTCTTTTTATGGGTAGCTCCCTTCTTTCTTTCACCTGCCATTAAAAAGAGCTTTCCAGGGCGCCTGAGTGGCTCAGCTGCTTAAGCATCAGACTCTTGATTTCAGCTCAGGTCATGATCTTAAGGTGATGAGATCCAGCCCTGCGTCAGGCTCCGTGCTGGGCATAGAGCCTGCTTGGGATTCTGTCCCTATCCCTCTCCCTACTCTGCCCCCAGCTGGTGAGCTCTTGCTCTCTCTCTCCTCCCCCCAACTTAAAAAAAAAGAAAAAAAAAGGTGCTTTCCAATGTGCTAAGCTCTATGTCAAGCACTGGATTATACAGTGATAACTAAGGTGATATTTCCCCCTGTAAACAGTTTATAATCTAGCTGAGATACGCAGAAAAGTAACAGGTATATAAAGTCCTTTCAGTGTCAAAACTGGTCCCATGTGTCTGAAGGTTCTTATGAAGATGTAACTCATCAGTTCAGCCTTAGAAAATAACAAGGGACAAATGGAATGGTTTAGGTGGGATGGCACAGTGTTCTAAGCAGATGCAGCTGTGTGTGGACAGCATGGCATGTGCAGAGCCAGGAGGGCTTCCATATGGCTGCAGCTTCAAGGAGAGGGAGGAAGTGAGCCTGAAGAGCTTGGAGGAGGTGAGATTCTGGAAGGAATTCTCTGCCATATTAGGGAGTTTGAATTTAATCCTAAAGACAACGGGGGACACCCAGCTGGCTCTTTAGAGTAGAGTATGTGACCCTTGGTCATGAAGGTTGGGCCTCATGTTGGGTGTAGAGATTACTTAATTTTTTTTTTTTTAATCTTAAAGAATCCTGAAGGCAATGAATGGGGATCCAATGGAGGATACTAAGGAAATATAATGGTAATCAGATGTGTTTTCACAGGAGTCATTTTTTTTTTTAAAATGATGTGAATTTCTGGAAGAAATTCAACATGCTTCCATTTCTAGTGGTAAGAATTGTTTCCTTCGTCTGACACATGGGAGTCACTACTTGGCCAAGGTAGTCTGCTTTTCTTTCCTATGCCTGAGCCAAAGGGTAAACTGATTCTCACCCATGAAGTCCACGTGCAACTTGGAAGCTCCCTGAATACTAATTTGACACTACAGCTTGGGAGAATGCTAATACAATTCATTTCGGCATGACTGATGAGATGTTCATACCTTGTTTACTTAGATTTGAAAAAAATGACTTGAAAAGCTCTCTGTACAGTCATGATCTTTTTCTTAAATTGAGATGGCAAAGTCTATATAGAATCACAGTTTCTAGCAAAACCCTCTAAAGCTGCCTTATTTAAACAATGTAGAAAGTATTTAAGTAGCAAAGTGGCTTTCTTTTTAAGTAGTGCCACAGTACAGATGCATTTAAACTTACAGTAGAACATGATCTGTGGCCTCAAAAAACCTTTTCGAAAATCTCTTTGCTTTTAACAAAGAGCTGTCACAAGCTCATGGTGTCATTTTCCAAGTGACTATAATACATTTTTTACTTGATTCATCAAACCTAGATGGGCAAATCTCCACAATATTCTCATGGATTTGGGTGTTGTATTAGCTGTGTACACTTGACTAGCACTGAAGAAAAATAACATGGTCAAGAATAAATAAAACTGAGACCACCTAGTGTTACACGGATTGCATGAAAATCATTTGGGAAAATGTGTCTCTTTAAGAAACAGGATTCTTTAAGTTGAGGCACTGGGAATAGAGGTCGCTCCACAGTTAATGGATAGACAGGTTTCTAGGGAAATGGAATTAAAACCCAATGAGGAACAGAGGAGAAAGTCAACATGATGGCCTATGAACTCACTGAAATTAAGAATCTGAAAAGGCCTATTAACTCTTATCCATCCTCTCCAGTCTACATGCAGTCTTTCTTATAGCACCTCTACCTCGCTGGTTTACTTAATTTGTTTTTCAATTACTCAGCCTTCAAGGTTTCCTGATCTCTTACAGGAAAATATTCTGATTCAATCAACTTAGCTTGGGGGAAACAATGGTTAGATTTTGCATCTTCAGATTCAGCTTTAGTAGATGGTTAACAAATAATTATATTTGAATGGGTGAGGAGATAAAACATCAACAAATAATGATGATAAACTTCTTGAATAATTTTCAGTAGTTCAATATAAGAAACTCTAAATCTGTAGACTGATGACCAATTACAAAAAAAAAAAAGAGTATAGTGACAATATTCTATTATTCTGTAAGTAATCAAATTATGGATTAGAGGAGTTTGCTTTAAAGTCAAGACATGTCTTATGCATATAAATGATGGACAATAGAGGTACAACATTAAGAGATAAACTAAATCTTTTAAAATATACTAACACTCTATTCAGCTTTATCCTATTACAGTGCTGGCTTTTTCTCACAAATCATACTCTATAAATCATATCGTACAATTATGATACTTTTAGAATTTGAGAAATAGGACAGAACTAGTAAGTGTCATTGCTTACATAACCCAGGGGGCAGCGATGCTCATTGATAACATTTCTTTTACAGTCTGTTCTTGAGTCTCTCTGGTAACTTGCAGGGAAATACAGATTTTGCAGAGTGAAAGGAATGTCTTCTGGAAGGCCTTCTTATTCTTACCTGTTTTCTATTACCATTCAACCTGACAAGTGTTTGGGTAACGAGGATGGAATTCTATTTAAACAAACTAACCAACTAATAGGCATTCAAAAAAAAAACCCACATAACTTGCATCATTGCATTTCAGAATTCTGGAATATGTGATAAGTTGAACAAAAGCTCATCCTGGACATCAAGGCTGATTCTGTGCTGGAAGTGGCTGTTCTAGGGCAAATCAAAATGTTCATGATCAGGAGGCTCCTGGGATCCATGAACCAAGAAGTCTTGGATCCTTGAGAAAACAAATGCAATGCCCCGAACAGAAAAGTATCATTCTCCTAATCATCCATGAGCCCATGTTTCTTCCTTAAAAGATTTGCTCACTGCCTTTCAACTGAAACTCTCATATTTGATGAACTCATGGCACTAATGAAAACACATTTTTCTTTAGTAGCAAAATTTTATTGCTCATCTTACAGCCTGAACCCATAGCCAGGGGATATCTTGCTGCTACAAGTGCAATTATGTTGAGTTCTTAAATGGTGTGTTAGGACATATTTTTATGTGTGAAATTTATAATACAGCTCTTAATAGGCATTTTGGTAATGACCAAAAATATTTGCTAGCAAGATGTCACAAAAAATTAAATGAGCAGTTTCTAATAATTGTTTACCCGCATAAGCAGAAGACTCTTGACACTGGGCTAGAGATAATACAGAAAGTGTACTATTATAATACTCATTTCAAGCACACTAATCATTTTGAGCACTTCTGATGGACCAGGCTTTCCGACAGGCTCCAGGAATTTGGAGATGAATGAGACATGGCCAATTTGGGGGGTAGTTTAAAGTGTAGTCTCCTGAAGGGTAAGTAAAAATTCATCTGGAATATTGAATAAGGAGGTGAGGGAGGACAGAAAAAGACAGGAATCTAGACAAGAGTGCTGGGGGAAATGACAGCAGTTTATTGAGGCTACAGGAAAGAAAGTCTGTGGGAGGTCCCTGGGAGCTGACTCTGGAGAGGGAAATAGGAACCCATTGCTGACAGGCCTAGTAGAGCCATGTGAAAGATTTCAGACTTTATTCAGAAAATAAGGGAGAGCCACTGAAGGAATTTTTAAGCAGGGAAGTGACAAAACTGATTAGAATCATCAAATAAATGGTAAAGCATTCAAGCCATTTTTCTGCAACTATGCCAAGTACTGACAAAAATGGTTTCACTACTGACCCAAATAACATAAAAATAGCCTTAAAACTAGGTGCTACTTTTCTGGATATATGGGTATACTGACTAAAGTCAAATGATGGGCCATAGCTGTGAGAACCCAAATGTTTCATGCTCCATTGCCACTCAACAGAACGTCTATAATCTATTTTCTTTTCTAATACAGGGAGTGGAGTGTGGGGGTGGGGTGGGGAGGGGGGGGGAGGCTTGCCTGAGAATGGCCCACATCATGGTCATTGAATTTCCAAGTGCTTTCACTTTTCAGGGTTACCTAACCAACTGAGGCTCTCATGAGAAGGTTGTCTTACCACCTATGACTGGAGCGTGGGGTCCATAGACATTTTTTTCAAAGTGAAGAATGAACTGATTATCCCTGGGGAAGATTATTGTGGATAATATTTTTCTCCTAGTCTCAAAAAAAAAAATCAGTTAAAGTGGAACACAACACTACTTCCAGAAAAATCTGTGATACTGTCAAGCATTTTAAATGTTTCATCATAAACACTCTCTTTAGAAACCAGGAAATATATTTTTTGAGAATTCTGATTGTTGAGGAAACAGTTTTAGACATGTAGTTTTTGATGACTTCTTAGCTGCCTAAGAATGGGTCTTGTATGGAAAACACTTTTGTTATAAAAAAAAATAAAGGGGCCCATAGCCTATGCTGGACTTATCATCTGTGTAAGAATATCTTCCTCTATTTCAGACTCAATGTGTACTCTTTTGTTTAGCCTAAGTGTGTGTCATATGGCACCTGGTCAAGCCTATTGCTTTATCTGTCCTCTGCAGGAAGGTGTGTGTGTGTGGGGTCCTCCATTCAGTGGCAAAACTGGGGCGTAAGCAGGCCAGTACCCTACACTGGCTGCTGGGTGGGACTCATTGGCCACATGGGATTAACGTCCATTACTGAAGCTAATATGGCTCCATGTGAGGTAAGCATTACTTCTTCAAGTGTTTGACTACATTGTTTTCCTTGGTGACTTTGATATCAAGGCTCCATGGGCAGCAATGTTCAAACTTCTAGTCCTGATAAGAGGCAACATATGTCAATTGTTCAACATGGGCTATATGCTAAGACTCTTAGAAATTATTTTGTAGGCAATCAAAATGAAATTATTCAATGTGAAATGACATTACTGCAGAATATGTCCAAGAACCCAAGAATCTGGGTGATAAACTAACCATTGCTCTCCAGGTTTCAAAGGAAATTTTTGGGGACATCATCTCTAAGCTCTAGTGTAGAACTCTCCAGGGGAACTAGGAGGGGCCCCAGGTTCAACCCCTGTGGCTTAAATAAGGTTGAATGAAAAGATCATGGGCTGAGGCAGATTGAGAGGCCCACCATGCCCAAGCAGATCTTAGACCTTGCCATGCTACTGCGAAGGCTCTCATCCAGAGCCGCACAAGAGTTCAAAGAAGAAGACCAAGGAAACGTGTTTTGGGATGCCTACTGCAGATTTGGTCTGGAAAAACTTCCATAGGTGTTCTGAGACTGGGGTTATCAGGAACATCCCTGAAGAAATAGCATCCCACAAAGAAACAGAAAAAACTAGGCTTCTTCCAGGAGAAAGTGGACCATCTCCACTCTGCTCACTTGGGGACACAGGTCAGACAGGGACACAGGTCAGAAGGAAACCAAAGACAAAGAGGGAACTAGCTACTCCTCTCTAGGGCACTGTAAGAAAATCCCTATAGAGTAAGAGGGACTGTGACAGTCCCTTTCCTTCCAGCGGAGCTCTGCCTGTGGGAATCACTTGCAGGGAATCTGGAGAGAAGAGTAGCCTTCAGCCTCCAGCCTTAGACAGGAGAACACGACAGACAACTAAGGAAGATTTTGCCAGAGGCTTTTTAGGGGAGCGCCTGTGACTCACTTGGCAGGTGATGAAGATCATGGCAATAGCTCTTCAGTGTTACCTGCATTTCCAGAGTTTCTAAAAACCAGGAGCATTTCCCCCAAGCCTTTGATTCTGCAGCCCTTCCAACAGTTACATCAGCCTCTACTTCCCTGTATTATATTCTTTTCCACCCGAAATGTTTAGAGTGACTGAAAACAAATGGCAATCAGATTCTTCTTTTTCCTATGTAACACTCTTCTGCTTTCAGCTGACACATTTTTTTTAACAGTTAAGGGGTAGTCTTTTTAGAGGCTGTTTCTGTGTTACAAAAGACATCAGAGGAAGACTGAGGACTACTCTTTGGCCTTATTTAGTTCCCTTGTCTCATGAAATTACTTTTATTTATACTTCATGCTGTCTGTAGATATTCTCCACTTACCCACGTGGCTGAATAACAATAGCAGCAGTAGCAATTACCATCTCTCTAGTTCTTAACACTTTTTAATGAACACTTAATATACGTTATCTCACTTGATCTTCACAGTAATTTTATCACTTGAATGGAATGGCATTATATTTCCCTATTTTGGACATGGAAAATTTGAGACCCAGAGAGGTTAAGTGATTTATTCAAGGTCACAAAGAAAATCAGGGAATGTGCTAAGACTAGAATTCAGGTTTTTGATCACTACTATTCTAGGGTGTTTGATAGTATTCTACTATCTCACCAAGTTAAGATGGCAACTCTCTGCCTATAACTTTCCTGATCTGGGACATTTCTTATAGCTTAAGCCTTATGAACTCTTGAGTTAGCATATTTCTTTTGTGTGAATGGATTCCAAGTCTTTGTCAATGCTTTCAATCTCATTTCTCATTCTTCAAATTAATATAACAAGCTCAATGGGTAACTGTAAGATTATTGGGGGACAGCTCTATGATTGCTATTTGGCATCTAATATATTTGGTATACTGGCAAAGTATAATAATAATGGGAGTGACAATATATCATTATCTCTGACAACCTTTCTGTGGTTAATACCAATTAGTCAGTGGTCTAATATCTACCGAATGAGTTTTCACATTGGAGAAACTCTCATGGTTCTAATTGGACTATTTACAATGTCACTTAAAGGGCACCCAACTGAGAATCAGAGAGAACTTCTTGCTCATTCAAAGATAAACTTTTCAGAATAAAGATAAAGGAATTGGGGAATGTTAGGAGTAACAGACCACAGGCTATACTGAATATATGAATAAATGAAGAATCTGAATTGCTCTTAGTATTTTTTTAATCACGTAAGTAAAAATAGCTAAGACTCTACTAAGAGAAATGTACATTTTTAACCCCAGAAAGCATTGGTTTCCATTAATAAATTCAACATTTCCATCTATGGATAAATTTTAAATATAAAAAATAAGAAAAAAAAAAGGAAAAAAATATATAAACTGCAGTTAGCAAGGCAAATTGTTGTAGCCAGCTCCAAAAAGAAAGATAAAGATGTTGAACATCTACAGGAACTTAGTGTTTTTTTTTTGTTTTTGTTTTTTTTAAGATTTTACTTATTCATGAGAGTCAGAGAGAGAGAGAGGCAGAGAAAGAGAGAGGCAGAGACATAGGCTGAGGGAGAAGCAGGCTGCCTGCAGAAAGCCTGATGTAGGACTCGATCCCAGACCCCCGGATCACAACCTGAGCCCAAGGCAGAGATTCAACCACTAAGCTACCCAGGCATCCCAGAACTTAGTGTTGACTAAAGACATGGCTGGATGTCCATGTGTTGATTGGCCAGCATGCCTAGATGAATGAAAGTTTTAATGATTTTACTTCTCACATTTAAAATTCTTCTAAATTTTGAAGTTTTATTTTTAAAGCAAATGCTTTGTAAGTAGACTTGTGCACAACTGCCGTGACAAGGTCAGCTTAAGAACAGAACATGTGGGGATCCCTGGGTGGCGCAGCGGTTTAGCGCCTGCCTTTGGCCCAGGGCGCGATCCTGGAGACCTGGGATCGAATCCCACGTCGGGCTCTCGGTGCATGGAGCCTGCTTCTCCCTCTGCCTATGTCTCTGCCTCTCTCTCTGTGTGTGTGACTATCATAAATAAATAAAAATTAAAAAAAAAAAAAAAAAGAACAGAACATGTGACCTATTAAGTTTAGACCAATAAGCACGGCAGAAGCACCAGCTGTGTGTACCTACTAGCCCAGGTGTTATCACTATTAAGGTGGAAAAGTGCTCTAGGGTCACAAGGACCAGATTCAAACTCCAGGTCTGCTCCCCAATGGGTGTGGAACAATAACGTATTTGGGTAATTTCTTGTAAGTGTTCACATCTCTGAACCCCATATTTTGTCTTGAAGAATATATCAAATGGCATAGGTATTTAAATTATTTAACAGAGTACCTGGCTCACAGTTGCCCATAAATGCTGATTTCCCCTCAGTTTCCATAAATGTCACAGTAATCCCAGCACTCTGCCCAAAGTCTGCAAACCCAGCAGCTGACCTGCTCTACCTTCCCTAGATATCATCTAGTCTGTGGTGCCTACATAGATATAATCAATAGAGCCAGAACTTTCCATATTTTGGAAATGGACTTTCTTCTACTATCATGTCAAAGTCCCCTGTGGTTCTCCAGCTCTCTTGTCAACCATTAGCTTCTGTAAGGGAATATGATGTACAAAAAGAGAGTGCTTTGCCTTCAGAATAAACTTCTCCAGAGATACTCTCTGGGTGCCCAAGGAAGAGGGTTTAACTACCAGAAAATTAGGAAAAGCATGCATGAGACACATAACTAGATGTGGAGCCTTGCAGCTTCCAGATAAAGAATGGAAAGGGATACTGGGTGTCCAGAGATCCCTGACTTGAGGTCACTTTCCCCTTGGGGTCTCTCCTGATTACCACTGTGGCTACAATGTCAGTGACTCCAGAGCAGTGGCCCTTTTTGTTCTATATCCCAAGCATGGGAAACAGGGACAAAAGGGTAGGCTGCTACTGCTTTGCAGTTTTTCAGTTTTGCTCTATGAGGTAAGGAACTCTTTAAAGGTATCAAACATGTGCATAAAGTCACTAGAGGTCATTTCCCTCGACAAAAAAAAATAAAAAAAAAAAACCCTCTCAGTAATTGTAAAGCACAAATGCCATATTGTATTGCGTAGTCATTATTTGGTTATGGAAATGTTTCTCTCATTCTAGTCTATCTCTAATCCTCCATACCCCGAGTTTCAATAAATGCTTATTATAATTTAATGTAATAATATAACTGATCGTAATGATGAACATAGCCCTTGACTTGTCTTCTTTGGGACCTCCACATTCTAAAGTCTCAGTACTTCTGACGGCCAACTGAAGGAAATGGGAAAGACCACTTTTTTTTTTCCTTTTTAAGGAAAAAGAACCAAGTGAAAAAGAGAGGCGTGTTCATTTGGCAGCAACGGAAGACATTCTCCTTAAAAAGCAGCCCTCTGCCAAGTTTTTAGCTTCTGTTTGTTGTTGCTTAAAAGGTAAACACAATTAAGAAAGAAAATACTGAGTCTTTAAAAACACAGCTGAGTATTTATGTTTTCCCTCAGAGATTTCTGGGCTTATTTCTGAGGATCTTTCTTTGCAACTGAACATCATAATAGTTAAATGCCACCAAAATAACTCTGCTGCACCGTTCTGCCTTGGAAAGAGGAGAATGTGTTCATTTCATAACGTCCATCTCTTTCAGATTGCGTTGTAATTCCACAAAGTCTGAACACCAACATTATAATTTTCTCTCCCATTGCTGAAAGCACACACTTTTGTTCTGAAAATTCCATGTTATCAAGTCTTAGGGTACAGCTATCTGATCCCATCTTAATTGCTTTACTCTAGATAAGCAACTATACTGATAATAGGGCCCCCTAATGAGTTAATAAACCATCTGGGCTTTCTAACTCCTGAACTATCTGAATTTGTGTTACTAGAGAGGCAACTCCAGTCCTTGCACTTATGTGAGAATTCCCCTAAATATCTCTTGGTCTATTTGCAGGTCTGCTAATTCATTTGATTCTTGGATTTTGTTTTTGTTTCCCCCCAACCTAATTGCACACCATATGAAGCAATGGCTATACCAAGTTTCAACAAAGTAATATCTGAGTTAAAACTCACAGCATGTGACAACTTATTTTAAGTTCCGGACAACATGGAAAGCAACAGAGTGTTAGTGCACAGCATCTCAACTCTGCTGTAAACACCATTCAGTCGTCTTCTTTATCAGGCCAATCCTCCTGTCTGCTAGCCTTGCGATAATAGTCCATACCATCGATAAAGACAGTGTCTCCGAGAGATCGCTGCAGCTTGTATAACTCTCCATCACAGACTACTTTATCTCTTTGAGACTGGAAGCCCCTTTGGGAATGCTCTGGAAGGCTGTCTGGAGAGGTCATTTTTAGTTCTCTGAATAGCCCATATTTTTGAGCATGACAATGATTCCTCAGAAACCAAAACATGTGCATCTTACTCCTGTTCTAGCTTATTGGGAGGCAGGGAGGGTCACAAGTCCTCTTTAGGTAGCTGCTTTTCCATGGTGAAGCAAATACCACTTGGAGTAAGTTAAGACTGTGTTCACAAGTACAAATGTAGGCGGGCATGTGGGTGGTCTCTTGCTCACATGTGACATACACACAGACAAAGAAGCAAAGGGAAGCACACCACACCACACATATACTGTCCAATGATAGATTCAACAATCTCTGCTCTGGTCTCCCTGTCTCTACACCTTTCTGCACAGTCCTCTGCTTTTTTACTTTGTGCTTTGCTCATGTCACTCCCCATGTTGAAATGTTCAATGGTTTCGAGTTGTGCAGGATAAAGTTCAAAGCATATCCCTTAAGAAGTTCCTCAATATGGTGCTGCCTATAATTGACAGAATGATGGCCCCCAACACACATCCAGGTCCTATTCCCTGAACCTGTGAGTATGTCATCTCACTAGGCAAAAAGGACTTTGCAGATGTGATTCAGTTAATTTAGACATGAGGAGATAATCTTGGATTTTTCCAGTGGGCACAAGGCAACCACAGGAACCTTACAAGAAGAAAGCAGGAGGGTCTAAGTCAGGGAAGATGTGATGACATAAGTAGATGTTGGAGTAAGGTATCTGAAATTGGAGGAAGGGGCTACTGATCAAGAAAAGCAGGCTTCTAGAACCTGGGAAAGCCATGGAAAGAGATTATCTCCCAGAGCTTCCAGAAGGAATGCAGTTCTACCAACACCTTGATTGTAGCCATAAGACCCACTTTGGATTTCTGATGTACATGACTATTAGATAATATATTTGTTATCTGAAGCCACCAAGTCTGTGGTAATTTGTTATAGCAGCAATAGGGACAAGTGCACCCATCTTGGACCTTCTCTCCCCTCACCTTCCTGAATCCTCAGTTAAAGTCACATTTTATCAGCCAGGTGTTTGACACTCTGACTGCAGATTCTATTCATTCTCCACGAGCACTTTCAATTCCACCTGTCTTACGACCAAGGGATTCCTGCTTTCTCTGGACATCTCTAGTAATTATTCTGAAACCTCTGACACCTCCGATGTCTTTACTCATAAGTAGTATTACAACATTTCTACTACTATTTGGAACTAATATTTAATTTTCTGTGACTATATTTTGTCCTTCTTCCCTGCTGAATTTTAAGTACTTTGTAGATGAGGCTTCTATCATATTATTTTCTTATTTTACCCAGTTTCTAGTGTAGTATTCTGCACAAAGAAAGCTCTAAATAGGTATTTGTTGGTTTTTTTTGGTCAATGGAGACATTAAATAATGCTGTAAGATTTATTAAATGTGCAAATAGACCTTCTTAGCAGCAACTTCATAGGGTTAAACCTGGCAGTAGGTTTTCAGAGGCTCTCTAGACTTCTGAGGTAGCATCACAGGATGACTCCACAAGGCTGTGATTACTGGTCAGTAATGGAAATTAAAGTAATAGGTGCAAATATTATAAAGATAAAAAGAAGAAAATGGTAGTACAACCAGCGGGGCACTAAAATCTCCCAAAGCTCTTTCCAGATAGCCTGACATGCTCTAGTGCAGATGTAACACAATAAAAATAGATTTAAGCTTTAAATTTTAGGACTTTCAATGAGGCATTTATATGATCTGTGTCCTCTGAACTATGTTCAGTGTCAGACACTGAAGACATTTCCTAGTAAGGATACAGAGGAGTGTATATTAGACTTTCCTGTTATTTTTTTTCAACCAAGATCTTCTCCAATGCTAAGCTGAAATCTACAAGCAATAACATTTCCTAAAAAATTGCAGTAAAGGGGCACCTGGGCCGTTCAGTGGTTGAGTATCTGCCTTTGGCTCAGATCATGATCCCAGGGTCGTGGGATCAAGTCCCATATCAGGCTCCCCACAGGAAGCCTGCTTCTCCCTCTGTCTATGTCTCTGCCTCTCTCTCTGTGTCTCTCATGAATAAATAAATAAAATCTTAATTTAAAAAATTGCAGTAAAAAAACGACAGGATCTGTTTGTACCAGTGCTCTATACATCAGCAATGAATCCACATTCTGGAGACTAACAGCCTACATTGAAATCCTAACTCCATCTCTTAGTGGTTGGGTAAACTTTAAGACTTTCTGGTCTCAGTTCCTCATCTCTACAATGCAAATAATATGAGCACTTCATTTGGCTGTGGTAAGGATTAAATTAAATAAGACATGGGAGTTAATCGGTAGAATGTCCAGCATGTAATGAGTCTTCATGAGAGATTATTTGTGATTATTGTTCTATCTGGAAACCTGCTTGGGTCACTTCTCTAAATCTTCCAGGGCACAAAGCAACCAAGCGTGATTGGAGATGAATGCAGAAGGAATAGCTGTTGCACAGGAGAGAATGGCGTAGAGAAGAATGAAATTACAGGATGAAGTGCCATTTTTTAGTGGTAGACCTCAGGCCAAGGTCAGGTCTATCCAGTGTTTCCATCCACCCCTATCCTTGTCACTAGCACTTTCATATGTATATGTGCTGCTTGTGAGCACAGAACTGGGGAGAAAAAACACTCAGCTTTTCCAACAACTGGTTGGAAGCCCAGCACCGTACATGTAGCATAGCTCTCACATAATTATCATGATTACAGTGTAAGGGTATGTAACACTTACTCCCTTTATATAGATACAGGAATTTGCCTTCATGAAAGAAGCCAGACATCCAACAATGCTTATAATTTGATTTCATCTGTATAAAGGTTTTAAAAGACTACAACACAAAATTTTAGAGTTAGAACTAAGTCAAGAAAGTGGTTACTCTGGAGAAGAGAGAGGGGAAGCCATCTGAAGGGCCCTCAATCCCCAAGGGAGGATTCTGATGGACTGGCAATGGCCCATGTCTTGGTTTGAGTAGTGGCTACACAGATATCCTTTGGTGATAGTTCACTGACCTATATATCCATATTTCATGAATTTTTTTAAGTGTGCTGTATTTCAACTAAAATGCTTACAAAAATGAGGCCCTGAAGAGCTAAATAAGCTGTTCAAGTTCATGTGGAAATCCCATAGAAGAGTATGGATTTATATCCTTGTTTCTCAAACTGGGCACTAAAATGTATAGTCCTCCCTAAGCTCTGCTGTCTTCAAAGAGAGCAAGTAAAAAAATGAGTCTTCTGCATCAATAGTAGGCTATGCTTTGTTCCAGAAACTTCTGTCTGGGGTCAGAAAGAAATGTTTTATAGCAAGATTCTTTTGTTGTTTAACTAAGGAAGGACATTCAGAGCCTATCATACTTACAGTTTTTTCCTTGCAAAGTGAGCTCTCTATGGTCATGTTTTCCTTGGGTTAGAATGGTTTTTAATCTTTATAAGGAGGCATCAGTTCCAGTAAAAGCCTTTTATGGAACATCTGGTTTGGCCTCTAGTATATATCTATTGTTTGGAGAGTCCAAGGACCCAAGCCAGCAAAATGAGGATAAATAGATCATTAAAACTGAATGGACAGTCTGGGTATATACAGGTAAGTAATTTTTGAGTCATATAAGTCATATAAGCAATTCAAAAAGAAAAAAAAGACAAGACATGATGCTAAAACAACTGTATATTTGTATAGAAAAAAGAACACCTCAACTCCTAGTTTACAGCATACATAAAAATTAATTTAAGATGGATCAGAGTTTTATTAAACCCAAAATGTACAAAATTTCTAAAAAATATAAGAAAATATCTGATGGAGTAGGCAAAGACTTTTTAAATTGCTCAAAAATAGCACTTATCTTAAAATGAGAAATTTGATCAATTTGACTTAATTAAAATTAGCTTCTGCTCCTTTAAAGGCAACAATAAGAAAATAAAAAGCAAGAAAATTTTTGCCACATGTATATCTAACAAAGGGCTCAAATCCAGAATGTATTTTTAAAAGTCCCACAAAGCAATAATCCAAAGATAAACAGTCTAATATTTTTAATGGGCAAAATAACAGATATGCACATTATAAAAAGCAAATTATGGATGAGTCAATAAGCACATAAAAATATGATAGTGTTCAACAACCATTGGTCATCAGAGTAACTAAATTCACAGTGAGATATCAGGATACTCTCACAAGAATAGGTAAAAGATAGATAGGTAACATCCATCGTTGGCAAGGGTGGAAAGCAACTGGAAAAATAAATAAATTTCGTGGTATTTTGTTGGCACATCAGTGAATACAAATAAGTTTAGTGCAGTGATTTCTCAAAGGAAGGTGAAATTTCTGCTCACTTAGAGCTGCCCTGCTGAAGTGGTACATCCCTCCTGGGTATTTGTCATCATTTTAATTTTTTATTATTTATCCTAATTATAACTTTACATATTCTCTCAGATTTGTTTTTTTTTTTTTTTTTGCCTATTTTTCCTACTAGATCATAAACCCTATAATAGCAGAGTGTGTATCCAGTACCAGGTACAGAGAATAAGCTCAAAGAAGAGATTTTGAGTGAATGAATGGATGTTTAGAATAATGCATGAATTAACAAAGAAGAAATAGAATGACAAGACTTTACAAATTATGGTAAATGGCAGAAGCACATTCTTGGTAAATGGCAGAAGCACATTTCTAAAGTCAAGGCAATAATCCCGCTGACTGCTATTTGTTTCCTTGTGGTTCTTCATTCTGGTTTATTTGCCGACATGACTAGTCTAGATAGCAAGTATTTATTGAGCATTTGCTACCTATTCCCACACAGGGTGGGAATAACCTGGTTGAGGAGCTCGTAGACATGCCTCCAGTTATATTATGAACCAATGTGAATCATTATAAGTAACTACCAGTTTCAATTTCAGACACAGATATGATTCCTTACCTTAACTCATTTTCCTAAACCACAACTTGGATTTGAATAATGATCTTGCAATTAAGGACAGGGGTTTAAAGAAATCATCTTATTTATTCCAAAGATCCTGCTTAGATGTCTTGTTCTGTTTTCATAAATCACAAGATTGTCAAAATCAAATCTTTTCTGCTTCTTTTTTATTTTACGAATAAGAAATATGCATCAATCTTTATTTCTCTGCCTAATTGTAATTCTCTGTCTATAATATAATGAACACCACACTGAGGTGGATTTTAGAGTAAACTAGCATCTGACAATCTCTTTGTACCTATACCCCATTATTACTGCTGATTCTACTACTCAATAATTCTTTAACTCACTCATCCCCACCCCCAATCTAACACCTAGCTTCTCCAAGGGTAGCCAGTGCATGCCCTGAAGCTATCCTTTTTTTTTTCCCTTCTAAAATTCACAGTGGAAGTGGCTAATGGGCATTTCCTTTTACCACAGATAACATTTCCATCAGTGCAATATCAGAAGGCCAAAGAGCATCTCATTTGCAAGGGCAGCACTGAGTATGTGTATGAGATTTTAAACTGAGTAAACATTGTTATTTCTTTTTACAACTTCAATAAAAGGGGCCCCCATTAATAAATAATGTGATAAATTTCATATAGGAATGCTGCATTTTATCACTTTTTAAAAAGTGGTTTTGAATAGAAACTCACAGTTTTCAATATAGTTGGAAAGAGCTGAAGGTGAAAAGTAATCAAGGACTCGTATAGGGCAGAGAATCGTCATTTTTTGCAGTTGTATTTTTACAAAAAGTTATATGAGAACTTGAATGTAAATTTGTGTCCAAGTTTAGAAAACTCAAACTTAATGTCTATTTCAGATAAATGAAATTATTGTAATTGTAAACTCAGGAATCATAATAGCAAAAAACAAAAAACACCCCACAGCAACAATGAGAAAGAAGGAAAATAAAGGAAAAAAAAAAAAGAAATGAAGCAGCTTCCCTTTGTGCAATTTTTCTGGAACTCTAATGAAGAAATGCTGCCTTTTCTTTTAAAACTGAGGTTTTCTCACAAATTTCACTCTAATCCTATTCAACTCCATCAAATGTGGAACATTTTAATTCTGCATAATTCTAGTTTCTTAGAGACGACTGCAAAGACCCAGTTCCTTGGGGACAGTCAGTGCTAAGACAGGTCAGAGAACAGAGGGATCCCTGTGGGCAAGAGAGGAGGGAGTATTGGGAAGATTTTGTAAAACAGAAAAACCTTGATGAGGGCTTGAGTGGGTTGAATTGGATGGTAATATATAACTCTAAAAATGCTTTTTATTAAAAAAAAATATCCAAGGGGCACCTGAGTGGTTCAGTCAGTTAAGCCTTAGGCTCAGGTCATGATCCTAGGGTCCTGGGATTAAGCCCAATGGTCATCATCACTGGGTTCTCTGCTCAGTGGAGAGCCTGCTCTCCCTCTCTGCCTGCTGCTCTACTCCCTGTGCCTGTGCTCTGTCAAATAAATAAAATCTTAAATATATCTAAGAAGACAAAATCCATGGGTAGAATGAGAAGCTAGTGTTAGACACATTTTCTAAACCAAAGAAACTCTTTATTTCGTGAACATACACTATAATTAGAAAAAATAATGTGGGTGATCATGTACTTTATGCAAGCATATAAAGGACTTGAATGTGTGTTAACATTTCTCAAAGTCTGTTCCATGGAACCTGCAGGTGTTAACAGATAAACTCTGGACAGACAGGTTCTGTGGTCAAAATATTTGGGAAACCCCCCAAGGTCTAACTATTTCTTTTTAGCCTTAAATACTTCTCAGTATCATTATGATGCAAATGTCCTTTGAGAATCTATTACAGGAAATATAATTTAGGGTTTTCAAATTTATTTTATCATAAAATACTCTCAGGATATTTCAAGTGTCTAGTAGTCCCTACACTGCATCCTAGAAAATGCTGGTCTACATTATGCCATGTGAACTCCATGGAAACCAAGCTGGTGTTATTATCTCATTATCTGTTTTTCTCTCTCTATTATCTCTCTATATATATCTATATATCCCCTTGTATCTGTGTAGCATCTAGTTAGCTAGCTATTTTCTTAGAATAGTACCCGATACATAGTAAAGGGTAACTATTACCACTACAACTATTATTACTATTCCAAAGTTATATAAAGTATGTATACGGTAAGGCTTAGACTTGAAACTAGATTTGTGGGTCTCTACACTAAACGGTAAATTCAATATCCACGTGGACAATGGCAAAATCAGCATATCAATTAAGGATGTATGTTGAATGATAGAAATGGTATGAGCTGCAGCATTGGACAGAGCTATGTCTAATGCCAGTAGAACAGAGCATTTACTGTATAAGGTGAGTCAGTTAGCTAACCTCTCCAAACCTCAATTTCTTCACTGATGACAGGAGGATGTTAGTACCTGGACTGCAGAGCTGTTATGAATACATGAGCTGATTTACGTAAAATGTTCCTATCACAGTGATTCTGATAAAATAGTAATCTTCACTAATTAAGTGATGCACATTAGGGCCATATTGATGAAGAGATTGGCTAAAACCTAGTAACCCGAATCCAAATCCTGAATATCTTTAACTACATCAAAGCTGCATCAGAATTCCTTTTAAGCAGGGGCATCTAGGGGGCTCATTTGGTTAAATATCTGCCTTCAGCTCAGGTCATGATCTTAGGGTCCTGGGATTGAGCTCTGCATCAACCCCTGCATTGGGGCTCCCTGCTCAGCAGGTAGTCTGCTTCTCTCTCTCTCTGCTCACGCTCTGTCTCTCATTAATAGATAGATAGATAGATAGATAGATAGATAAAATCTTTAAAAAAAATTCCTTTTAAGAAAAAGGTAAATCAAATCAAGAAGGCTGCCAGTCACTCCTTCTAGATCCCTGTTGTTATCATTCAAAGCATTCCAAAGAGTTGGTGCAGTCAATGGGCCCTTTCTTGCCAGGGAAACACAGCAATCTCCTAAGCCTGGTCTGGTCCCCTCTTCCCTTCTCTTCTCTCTCTGTAGTGACTTCTTTCTCCTTGTTTGAACTCACATTATTGTACTGAACAGCATTTGCTCATCATCTTACATTCTATTTTCCCTGCAGTAAACTATAAAAGACAGAAGCTAAGAGACAGTGGGGGCGGGGAGATGAGGCTAAAATGAATGCATCTGAGCAGCAAAGCTGATCTGCATGGCAAATGACTGGCAAATAATGCACTGGCTAGAAAGAAGCTTAGCACTTGGGAAATAACCTCATCCTCATCCCCATCCTCACTAGCCTGCTGAGTGGTCTCAGCAAAAGAGAACATTTGAAGAATGGCTGATCGCCTACACAGAGATCTTGTATTTCCACAATATGGCACCTAGAACTAAGAAAAGAAAAGCCAACATTGAAAATAGAAAATTTTTTCTCTAACTCATTTGGCAATGAAACCAGACCTACACTGATATAAAGCTATTTAGAGTTTTTATCCTTCTTTGTGTTATATTCATTTGCTGTTGTGTTTGATTACGGCATGCTGCCTCAAACCCTACCAGGATATTATATAACACATGGTACATCTATTGTAATACTCTTCTAAAATCTGAAAAAGACTAAATTACAAAATGTACCTAGCTCCAAAGAAGTGTGGTTCTGTATAACCAAAGCATCATAACTTTGTGTATTTAAAAGCAGGTTTCTTTCCCCCTTCCTACTGATTTTTTAAAAAATAATTTTATTTATTTATTTATTCATGAGAGACACAGAGAGGCAGAGAAACAGGCAGAGGGAGAAGTAGGCTCCCCGTGGGGAGCCTGATGTGGGACTCGATCCCAGAATCCTGGGATCACGTCCCAGGCCGAAGGCAGATGCTCAAACGCTGAGCCACCCAGGCATCCCCCCCTTTCCTATTGATTAATGTCTCCACAATCCTACCATCTCCAGATGGTTCCTTCTGCCACCTCAACTGGTAGCAACATGCAGAAATAGTTGAAGCTCATCATCATAGGTGTTTTGGTCTCCCCTTTTTGTGCCTTTTTAAAATTCATTTGGTGATTCTTATCTTTTGCTTTTCAGGTACCCAGGCTTTCTACCCCTAGGACTAGTTTCCACCCATTACCCAACCCAAACTTGCCTGGACTTGTGGTGTGAAAAATGGTACCAGAACCCCTATTACAGAGAAAACTGTCTTTTTTTTGGGGGGGGGGGGAATAAATTCTTGTGGGGAAGATAAGGAGGAACTCAAGTAAAGAAATGACGCTGTTAAGCTGTGCTGCATGAGAAAATGAGAGAAATTTGTGTTTTGGTTCTTGAAACACCTGAAGAGAAGAGCAGGAGAGAGAGAGAGAGAGAGGACCAAGTTGAAGTAAAGAACCATTTAGGAAGCAGATTATACTGGGGATAATTAACAGTGAAACATCCCTCAGCCAAAATAACTTTGAAGATTAGAAATGTCTAACATGTGACTTTAGGTTGTTTATCTGATTTAGGATGTGACTATTGAAATTTTTGTGAAGTCTATCTCATGGATGTTTTATGAAAGCAGAGTTTGGTATATGTGTGTCTCTATGTGTGCATACAAACCAAGAAAGGGCTTGGTTCTCCTCTGTTTCAGTGTGAGAACAGGGACAATCTGTACTAAAAGGCCACATATAGCCCAAAGATAGAAGTACCATGAAAGCATTAGTGTCTCTGTATATAGAAAAAAAAAAAAAAAACTCAAAATGGACCAAGACCTAAGCATAAGAGCTAACACTATAAAACTCTTAGAAGAAAACATATAACTACAGCAAAAGTGACAAAAGTAAAAAACAAACTGGACTTCATCAAAATCAAAAACTTTCGTGTACCAAATACCTATCAAGACAGTAATTACAGATACCCATGTAATGAGAGAAAAATTTGCACATCATACACCTGATTAGGAATTTTTATCTATAATATAACAACTAGATAATAAAAGGACAACCCAATTAACAATGGGAATAGGATCTGAATAGACATTTCTCCAAGGAAGATAGACAAATGGCCAAAAAACTATGTGAAAAGATGCTGAACATTAGTGCTCATTAGGGAAATATGAATCAAAACTATAGTAGTAACCACTTCACACCCACTAGGATGATTATAATGAAAAAAGCAGACAATAGTAACTGATGGCAAGAATGTGGAGAAACTGAAATCCTCCTCCATTGTTGGTGGGAATGTAGACTAGTGTAGCTGCTTTGGAGGTATTTTCTCAAAGTGTTAAACAGTTACCACATCCCTCAGCAATTCCTAGCTAGGTATATGCCCAAGAGAATTGAAAATGTATGTTCACACAAAAACTTTATATGGATGTTGACATCAGTTACTATGCATTAGTAAAAAAAATGCAAACAATCCAAAGGCCCACCAATTGATGTGGAATTCCATACAATGGAATATTATTCAGCCATAACAGGGAATAAAATTGTGGTACATGCTACAACATAAATGAACCCAGACAACATCACAGTCAGCTGAAAGAAGCCAGGCATAAGAGGCTGCATTGAGAATGATTCCATTTATATGAAGTATTCAGGATAGGCAACTCTATAGAGACAAAATGTAGATTAGCGTTTGCCAGGGTTAAGGTAACGGGGGGAAACAGACACTGACTTCTAACTGGTGCAGGGTTTCTTTCTGGGGTAATGCAAATGTTCTGGAATTACTGAACATTTGCACAACCCTGTGAATATACTGAAATCCACTATATTGTACAATTTTAAAAGGTGAACTTCATGGTATGTGAATTATCTCTCAACATGGCTGTTACTTAAAAAGAGCATCAGTGCTCCGGGAATTATTTAGGTTCCTGAAGAGATCTTTGGACTTGTATCAGTGTGTGTGTGTGTGTGTGTATGTATATATAACATATATATATAAATTTTTTGTCTGGTAAGTGTCATTCAGTTGGACGCCCAGTATGACTCAACATTATTACTGTTTTCTATGAAAACTATGACATCTAAAAGATTAGAAGCATGGATGGAGGTTACACATGATTTCTGCCTTCTCTTTTTTTTTTTTTTTTAATTTTATTTATTTATGATAGTCACAGAGAGAGAGAGAGAGGCAGAGACACAGGCAGAGGGAGAAGCAGGCTCCACGCACCGGGAGCCCGACGTGGGATTCAATCCCGGGTCTCCAGGATCGCGCCCCGGGCCAAAGGCAGGCGCCAAACCGCTGCGCCACCCAGGGATCCCTGATTTCTGCCTTCTCATATTCTCATGTGGAATCTAATTCCTACATAAGATATAATCATACTCTCAATACCTCATCACTCATATGTGATATTTGCATAATACCTTTAATTTTTACCAATATCTTGGCATTGATGCATTCAATAACAATAATTATCTCCAATGTAAAGGTACAACAACTGGGGCCTAAGTCAGATTTTAAGTGACATCAGTAGGAAGCAACCCCAGAATTTGAGTCTGTTGAATGACAGCTGAGAGTCCTTTTTATACCTTATCATGTCCAATCATTTCTCAATTTTAAGACCTGATTGATCACAAGGACAAGTTGTGGGGGGTTAACATTAGCAGGGACCTTAGTCTTCTTATCATGCTGGTAAGGCCACTGCTCACTCTGCTTGATTTAACTGAGTTAGTCTAAGTATGAGGAGGTCCTATTCAGTTGTGAATGCATTTAATTTCTAGTAAAAGTGACTAATGAAAGTGTACTCCTCTGTATGTGGTCCTCCCACTGGTTTGTGCTCATGTGACATCACAAACCTAATCAATAATACCTACATAGGGGGCACCTGGGTGGCTCAATCGTTGAGCATCTGCCTTTGGCTCAAGTCGTGATCCTGGGGTCCTGGGATGGAGTCCCACATTGGGCTCCCTGCAGGGAGCCTGCTTCTCCCTCTGCCTATGTCTCTGCCTCTCTGTGTCTCTCATGAATAAATAAATAAAATATTAAAAAAAAAACCCTACATGGTAAAGTATTAACTGTCAGACAACTAATAGCAGGCACTTCAAGAGACCCTTTTTCTGAGCTTATCTATGTATTTAGGCCGCTCTCACTAACCTCAAATTTATAGCATTTTTAAAATAAGAAATAAAAACACCCCACTCAACGGATCTGATTGTTGGCATCTCTTCCCAATCCCACATTGTCACATCATGGTGGGAGCCTTAAATCAGCCACAGTGATTTAGACCAGGAGAACTGGCAAATGATACAAATTAGGGTCTTCATCTTTTTCCCTGGCTTGGTTATTTAACATCATTCATCTGGTTATTAAACATTTACAGCACACCACTGGGTGAAAACTGTCTCCCATCAGAAAGAAATTAAAAACCCAGGCTAACACCATTGGAAAAGGACTACTAATTATAACAAAGACTTCACTGAACATACTTTTTAAAATAAAGTTCTATGAATCACACAGAACAGAACTGGTCAGTTCAAACACATGATAAAATTCCTCACCCATGGACAAAGAATTTTATACAGGGGTTGATGGCTAAGAGGATAATATTTCCCAGTATGTTAAATGAATTATTATCACAAAATGCCTGGCATAGTCAGTGAAGTATACATGCGCACTACATAAATAAAAAGAATGACACAAATGTTATTAACTGCTTACCAACCAAAGGAATCAGCAGGCTAATCCTGAAAAGTGATCCAGACATCAGGGTTTGAAAGCAAATTTCTTCTTTTTATGCAGCATGAAAAACTTACTGAAGCTTTTTACACGCATTATTTTTTTATTGATATTAATAGTCCCCAGATCTAAATGAGAAAGATGTGCATGTGTGTGTGTGTATGTGTGTGTGTGTGTGTTTAACAGGAGAAATGTGAAACTCAGGAAAGCTTAACAAATGCTTAAAAAGACAAAAATTCAAAATTGATTGCAATTCCACAAGAATGAAAGACCACCCGTTTCTGCTAAAGAAACTCCAGCAACAGAGTTGATGAGCCATTTCACGGTATCAAGTTACTCCTGTTTCAAAATGCATCTTCAAGAGTAAGAAAATAAGAGATGCATTTAGGGTTCTGTCAGGGAAAAGAGCTTGTTACTCGCACCACAGCCATGCCTAGGAAATACCTCATGAAAAAAAGAAAACCCTTTTGAACATCTACAAAGTTACAACATCTTTATGTGTCTCTTGGAACACATACATACGGCTATCAGGGCTTTAAGCCAGAGTGTATTTTATTCCTATCAGTAAAAACTAGGTGCCCATATGTACACTTACCTAACATCACATAGTGACAATTTCTGAGGAAGTTTCTCGAATCTGTTGCAGGGGATAAAGGACGTGCAAGCCCTTTGGCCCTGGAACCTCTCAAGGAGGATTTAGCACTTGCTGAAAAGCAGCTGCAGCTTAAAGTTCAAAGATGCTGTATTCAGCTGTTACCATCACTCAGGAGCTTACTCCAGCTAGCTGCCTGCCCTTCTGGCCAGACTTCATCTCAGTAGCCAGCATGATATCACAGAAGGAACAGAGTCTTCGGAATCAGATAGGCCAAGTTTGAATTACAAGTTGGCCATGTTTTAGCTATACAACTTTGGGCATGTTACCTAACTTCCCTGAGCCTAGGGTCCTCATCTGTAATAACATGGACATTAGGTTCCTTGAAGATCACCTAACCAAATGATCAAGCACAGTGCCTAGGACATGTATCTTAGTTTCCCTTCTTTCCATCCCTCTTCCCCCCAGGCCTGATCTCCATTCCCAACCGGAGACCGAATCCGGGGGTCTCATTTCACTGTCTCCAAGACACACTTTCAGTACAGTTATTTAGTGAAAAGCAGTCTCCTTCCAATGCAGAGCAGACTAGCCATGGTGAGATTCCCCGCACAAGAAGGAGAGCACACATATGCACACATTCTTGGGGCAGACCAACTTAGCATAAGACAGTGGTCAAGAAGGGGCAAGGTGAATTAAATATTATCCCATGAGCCAAAACTCTAGGAGGTGAAGGGGTTGTCCACTGTGAAGGTAGACATAGACCAGGGGAGCTCAACGTCCTCCAAGGAGGTCGTGCAGGTAGCGATTTCATAACTAGATTCACCAACTTCCGCACACAGGGAAAGTTCTCATGATACCAATGCCTGAGGCAGAATGTCCAAAAATACATGCTCAAAGCCAAGAGATTCAAAAGCAACCTAGCTCATCTCAGACAGCAAATGTTCTCAAAACATGGGATCCAGCCACAGGTAAATGAACCTAAAAGATTTCTAATTCCAATGGTTCCTGGAGATTCTTATTATGTATGCTACAATTTGCAAGCGTCTCCTAAAGAAGCTCATTTCTCTGAAAGTGCTTCCGTCTTTAAAAAGTTTAGGGGCAGCCCAGGTGGTTCAGTGGTTTAGCACCACCTTCAGCCCAGCGCCTGATCCTGGGGACCAGGGATCGAGTCCCATGTTGGGACTCCCTGCATGGAGCTTATTTCTCCCTCTGCCTGTGTCTCTGCCTCTCTCTCTCTCTCTCTGTGTCTCTCATGAATAAATAAATAAAATCTTTTAAAAAGTAAAATAAATAGATAGTCTATGCAGTGGTTAAGGGCATGGAATCCGAGAATCAGACTGCATTTTAATGCCTGGCTCTTCACTTTAGGAGCTGTGCAGCCTTGGGCAAGTCAACTTAACCTCTTTATGCCGACGTTTCTCCTTTGTAAAAGTGTACAAATCAGAGTCTCTGCCTCACTGGATCATGGTGAGGATTGAATGAGATAATGCACCAGGATACGGGTACCTAATGAGCGCTTTGTTATTAGTAATGAAAACTCCTGGCCTGAAAATGAAGGATCCTTATTAATGTTGATGCTGAATAATCTGCAAATCTCTGAATAATCCCCTTTGAATTGTGATTTTCTCATTTCTAAATCACTGTAGGTGATGTTCCTTTAATTACAGAGATTTTTTTTTTTTTTTTTAAGAAAGCAAAGAAAAGCAAGGCACAGCATTACTTTAAGCATGAAGGGTAAAAAAAAAAATTAAGAAATACATATCAATGTTAAGAATCTCAAACACATTCTCCCTCTGTGTTGGGGAGAAACGGGGCATGTCAGCCCATGTGTCCATATTGCAGCTTTGACTAATGAGCACACATGAAACAAAAAACATCCTGGATGCTTCTCCCAGGATTGCCGCCTCTTAGCCGTTTATGTCTAATGATGAAGGCAAATGCAATTCTGCTTGCTGAGTGTAAGACAAACCAGCCCCAGGCCTACTCCACTATCTTTCAGTATAATATATTTTGCTCCTTTGCAGTCAATTGACACTGCTCAGAAAAAATCCCTTTATGTGTTTCTCCCTTTGCAAAACTTGGGTTCTTTCTCTTTTCCCAGAAATGATCCTCTTTATGTAGTGCAGCTACAACAGAGACACAGCTAGTATTTCAGAAACACCAGCATTCATGTATTTCCATGCTTCTGTTTGCAAGATAAATTCCTGAAACCCTGTCTCCACGAGGGAGTATTGTAGTTCTCATCATGGGGTAAGGCATTTAGCTTAGTGTTAATTTGCCATCAGCATAATTTAAACAACTTCATAAAATATAAATGGCATGAAATGGAAATGCACTTGTTTTGGTGGCAGACGCCTCTGTTTTATGTGAGGAAGTTAGTATCATGGTTACAGGCTCGCTGGGTACCCTGCCAGGGCCTTCAACATAAAACATTGAGGTTGGATGCCACCTATATCCTAGGGAAATGAATACAATTGCTTCTAAATGCATTGATACCTTTTCCACAAATGCCAAAGAGATTTTTTTCCCCATCTCCACAGGGAAGAAAGAAAATCAGAAGACGGAGTATTACTGGGGCACCTGGGTGGCTCAGTCGGTTAAACACCTGCCTTCGGCTCAGGTCATGATCCCGGAGTGCCAGGATCAAGCTCGGAGTTGGGCTTCCTGCTCAGTGGAGAGTCTGCCTCTCTCTCTCTCTCCCTCTGAGCTCCCCATCCTAGCTCATGTTCTATCACTCTCTCACAAATAAATAAATAAATAAATAAATAAAATCTTTAAGAAGGAAAAAAAAAAGAAGATTGAGTATTACTGTTCTGGCAGTTATCTTGAAATGAGTCATCGCAAAGGAATACTTTTCTAGAGGAGAAAAGAACTTCCAGCTAATATAACTCCTTCTACGGTAAGGTTTCATACTGCTTCTTGAGACCAGTGATAGGTCAATACACAAAGTCCCCTTCGGGACATGTGATTAGTCTTCTCAGCTCAAACCTTCCTAGTGGTTCTCCTTACCTCCTGTTACATCTCTCTGGGCTACCCCCTTGCTCATCCTTGGGAGATGGAGGGTGGGGGGCTGTGATTTTCATTTGTTCATTTAACAAATAATTGTATTTTCCTGTGTGTCGTGGATTTTCTACTCATGATGAATACAAAGATGAATCGGACAAAGTGCTAGGTTTCTAATTTTTAACTTCAGTTGGCCTACTGCATTCTGAGACATTTCTATGAAACATCTAATAACTAGTAAAATCATAATCTTTTACCTAAAGAATTGTCCCAGGTCTCTTGTGTAGATGAATGGATTAGTGAAATCAGGTAAGGTAGCCTGTGCTGAAGTCTGGGATTCTCTACTTCTCCTACTTGATGTTTAAAGATTGTCAATGCTTTGGTTTGGACTGCCTTCTGAAAGAGGATGTCTTTCCACCTCACACTAAATCTGACTTCTTGACCTTTTGTCCACAAGCCTACTCCCCCCTCAGCCTTCTCTATCTCGGTGATGGCCATTCCATTTTTCTGACTTATTGGGCTGAGTCCTGTAAGTGGGTCCCTGACTCTTCTCCTCTAACATCTCATGTTCAATCTGTCAGGAATCTCACTTGTCTCTACCTTCCAAGTGCATATGGAATCTTATCTCTGCTCCCTACCTCTCAGTCATCTCCTGGCTCCATCTTGTTCCCAGGTTATGACAGGAGCTTTTTTTTTTTTTTTAAGATTTTATTTATTTATGAGAGACATACAGAAAGAGGAAGAGACATAGGTAGGGGGAGAAGCTCCCCTGCGGGGACCCCAATGCAGGACTTGATCCCAGGACCCTGGGATTGTGCCCTGAGCCGAAGGCAGATATTCAACCACTGAGCCACCCAGGCGTCCCATGACAGGAGCTTCTGATAAAGTCTCCCTCCTTCTACCTTTGCCAGCCTATAGTCTGTTCTCAGCAAGGCAGTCAGAGCAATCAGTTTAGGATGCAAGTCAGATTATGTAATTTCTCTCCCCAAATGCTTATAATTAGGTCTTCAACAGGTTGGTCAGAGTGAAAGATAAAGTCTTCATAAAGACTGAGGTCTGATCCTTTTCTCTCTCTGGCTTTACCTCCTCCATCTCCCTCCCTGACCCCCTCTGTGTCATATCAGTAGCCTCTTTGCTGGCCTTGAACATACATGGTGTGCTCCAATACAAGGGCATTGAACTGGAATTGGCTGTTGCCTCTCTTCCTTTGTCTAGAATGTTCTTCCCCCAGTGTCTTCAGGGCTGACTTCATTTCTTTTAGACTTTTGCTCAGAAGTTACCTTATCCCTGAGATCCATCCTAACCACCCTGAAATTGTAACTTTCTGCCCTTTCTCATTCACCCATCTCACCCGTCTTCTTTACCTGCTCGGTTTTCTTCCCCTACCACACTTACCATTTTCTTACCTACTATGAAACTTATTTATGTCTTGTGTTTAATATCTGATGCCCTCGTGGATTGTGCCACATAACTGGGTCTTGCCCATGATTCTGAGAAATGTGTCACTCCCAGGTTAGAGCATTTAATTGCTGTCGTGAGACATTCTAGAACTCTCTTGTCTTCTGTGTAGAGATCAGCAATGTTTGTGGATGATGTGTTTGATCCCTGAGTTATTCCAAGGAGCAGGACCCTCCCATCTTCCCCACTCTATCAAACTATGACAGACAATAAAGCAGAGGCAAGAAATAAGCCTTTGTGTCTTGCCACTGAGACTTGGGGGTTGTTTGGTAGCAGAGCATCATCTAACCTACCCTGATCGATGCGTGGAAGATGGAGAAATTGCTTACCCAGTGTCACACAGCCAGGAAGTCCAGACATTCCTCTATGACACATAACAGATTTCTGAAGGTATGTTGGAAACACAATGGTCTGAAAGTCAAATAATATATTTGCATGCTTTAAATTGAGGACCAGTCCCAAGAAAGGAACTAAAGCAATATATAAAACCCTAACTGTGACCAGTGCAGGTGCCATTTTCTTCAGAATCAGGCAACCAGGCACAGGTGGGATTGCCTGCAACAGGTTTATCAGTGATCTGGGCATTTCCCTTTCCCACTGGAGAGGAAACCATTCTAAACAAATTCCCAGTGAATCTTCCTAATAAGCTGTCCCAGGGGCTGGATGGACTGGCACAATCATTCTCAAACTTTTGCAGGTATCAGAGTCACCTAAAGGGCTTGTTAAAACACACGCTGCTGGGTCCCATCCCCGGTGGATGAGAATGGGCCTGAGAATTTGTATTTCTTACAGCTTTCCACATGATTCTGATGATATTGGTCCAGGGACTATGCTTGAGAACCATTAACAACAATGAGCAGACCAGGTATCAACTCAAAAAAAACAAACAAAAACAAAAACAAAAAAACCCCACAACTATAGAAAAGTGACTATTTTTGCAAAGGATTTCCAAATCCCAAATGTCCAAATCAGTCATTATGGAAAAAGAACTTTCTTAAACATTTTTTATGGTTTGGGGTTAGGGTAGTCACACATCCCCTAATTCAGGAAATTCCTGGTTCACACCTATTGCCCCAGCATTAGTGTGTCATTAGCCCCTTCTTTCGTTCTTGCTAGTGATCTGGTCTGGGTAAGTTATGGGATTGTTCTGTTTAGGCCTGTTTACATTTTTGTACAATTGACTTATGTATGAGAAATTATTATATGATAGTTTAGGGCCTCAAAGGTCTTACTTTTTTTAAAAAAAAAAGATCTAAGATGTATTTATTTAAGAGAAAGAGTATGCATCTGAGTTAGGGAGGGGCAGAGGGAAAGAGTCCTCAAGCAGACTTCCCACTCAGCACAAAGCCCCACACAGGGCTCAATCTCACAACCCTGAGATCATGACCAGAGCCAAAATCAAGAGTCAGAGGCTTAACCAACTGAGCCACCTGGGTGCCCTTATGGCTTCAAATGTCTTAATCCCACCCAGGTTGTTGTGCCTGTGGGAAGACCCATGCTGCTCTTGGGTGAGGGAACAGCTCTGGGCCCTGGTTCCTGACCTCAGGACCCCTGTTGGATTTCACAGGGGTTGCAGGGTAAGGATGGAGGTGGGAGGGGTGGGTGTTGAGCATGGGCTCCCTCCCCCTAACTGGCCAGGACCCTGGAAGAGCTCGGCATTAGCCTGGCTCACTGATATACGCAATACAAAATCCAGCACAGAGAAAGCTTCTGGGGTGCTGAGGTATAATGTAGAAAAAACAAAGACTGTCAGAAAAATGAAGATCTCAATATGTACCCTTCTCCCCCACAATAATGGGAATAGGACCAGAATCAATCCTCCTGCTAAATGGCCACTGCCATTTTATTTTCCTACTTGGCTCTCAAGCCTTATAGAAGGCAAACACATGCTTTTTGCCAACCTTCCTGACACTTTCTGGAGGTCCATGTTGCTGGATTGCAATATGTGATGACTAAAGAGGATGAGTCTGTACGGGGTGCATTTCACCTGACGAGAAGCCTCACAGGGGCCACGGTCTTTCTGAGTCAGAGGGAAGGATTCCTTGATATAAATTATGGTGTGGGTGTGTTGGCTCAGGGCAGAGAACAAAGCTTTGTCCTTCCACCCCCTTTTAATAGCATCTAATTACTTCCAGGTTTCTAGACAGTTTCACAACACAGTGATTAGATAGTGGGAGAGCACTTTTTCAGCTAGACTGTCATATACCTACTTTCCCCCCTCTTTCCTTTAAAAAAATCATTATTGAAGTGTAGTTGACATGCGTCATATTAGTGTCAGGTGTACGACATAGTGATGTGACAATCCTATACGTTACTCAGTGCTCACCACAGATAGCTACTTCTTGATAAGTGTGAAGTCATTACTTGAAGCAATTTATGTGAGTTGAATGCTGCACCTAAAAATGCACACAGATGACTATAGCTTTAGTTTAATGGAAATTCTACAGAGTGTGAAAGATTCACAGCAACTGGCACAGCCTCTCAACATTCCAAGTTGTTTACTAACTTCACCCCAAACCGATCCTGTATTATCCAGAACATGGAGTATTGCTGTTTTTGGTTTCAGATAAACAGAAGTTTAGAAAAGGCAGATAAGGAAAGTATGGGGGGGGGGTAGCCAACTGGAAGCATAATGAAAATAGGCAGAAGACATTTGTCACCTCCACATTAAGAGAAACAGCAGACTTTACTGGTATTTACTAGATACTTGTTTTATATAAACAGTGTGATTATTGTAAATGCGGTTAAATTGACAATTTTTGCCTTGAAGGAGTTTTATTCTATCATAGATGACCTAAATTCAACCGGTGCTCTTCACAACTGCCACCACCCTGCACCCACACCCTGCGGGAGGACTGCTCTGGCTGCTGTAGCCAAATACAGCATGTCAACAACAGCAGTTTACTTCCTCATGGTTCCTCATGGTTCCTCATGGTTCTGAAGGACCCCTGGTCCAAGATCAAGTTTCCAGCAGGATTCAGTTTCTAGTGAGGACTCTTTCCCTGACTTATAGATAGCGACCTTCCTGTGTGTCTTCAGGAGGTGGCAGCAAATGAGAGGTGGGAATTTGGGAGGAGGGTGGGATCTCTCTCTTTTCCCTTCCCCTATAAGGCCACAGTCTTTCTGAATTAGGGCCCCATCCACATGACCTTGTTTAATTTTTATTACCTCCAACAACCTTATTTCCAAATACAGTCACTTTGGGGGTTAGGATTTCAACAAATGTGTTGGCAGGGGCACAACTCTATCCATAGCACACACACACACACCACACATTGCACACTAAGCCAAGAGCTGATGGTATGGTGAGACCACTGGTGATGAAAGATTTACACGGAGAATAGCCTTCTGGAAGCAGGCCTTTGGTGTGCTCTGGAAGGCACACTGACAATCTGCTGGAGGGAGGAGAGGTCAGTGTGAGTTGTCTTCATTTAGCTGGGAAAGGCTTTCTAGAGAAACGGGGATTTCTGGTACTGTCTGGAGGGCAGAAAGATAGATTTAAGTGATAAACAGGATAATAAGACCAGTGGGAGCAGCAGCATGAGAAGGATCTGAGTTAGAAGAGAGAAAGAAAGATACATAGAGGGGCTGACTGGGAGAGTTTTTCTATTTTCCCTTTGCTTTTCTAAAGTGGTTTTCAAGTGGTTTGCCTTTGGTGTTCCTAATGCGGGGGGAGCTCATCAACGCCGGCTGTGTGTAGGTGTTCATTTTTCTTTTGCTTCCTCTGTGCACTTCTGTCTGCTGCTCCCTGGGGTTCTAAGGCATCTGCTTCATTTTCTTACGGTGTTCCCATCTCTGTCCCAGCTGCCTGATTTACTCATCCCCCTATACTTACTCATATAGTTCTAGCTCCTTTGTTTCCCACCCCCAATTAATTTGTTTAGTAGCATCATGGCCCCTGCCAGTACATATCCTCCTCAGCTGCCTTACCTTGATCTTCTCTCTAAAAAAGGGGGCACAGGGGCACCTGGCTGGCTCAGTTGATTAAACATCTGACTCTTGATTTTGGCTCAGGTCATGATCACAGAGTCGTGCGATCAAGCCTTGTGTCTGCTCCATACTCAGCAGGGAGTCTGGTTGAGATTCTCTCCCTTCCCTCCCCTGCCCCTCGCCCTGCTTGCTCATACATGCATGTGTGTTCTCTCTCTCTAAAATAAATAGATAAATCCTTAAAAAATTAATTAAAAAAGTGGGCACAGGTGATTAAAAATCAAGCAAGCTATTTTTTTTAAATGTGAGAACCCATCTTTGGGTGTGTTATACTATCTTTGCCTGGACTGTAAGCTAAATGTCGCTTCACCATAGAAACAGGCACATGGCTACAGCCTACTCTTTTTCCTCTTCTGATCCTTGCCTAGGTTTTAGGACCCAGGAGGCACACAGTATATTCATTTGTTTTAAGAAATTTATCTCTCAGACACAAAAAGATGAAAATGAATATGTGAGGTGATGGATGTGGATGTGTTAATTAACTAGATGGGGGGGCACTTTTACTATATATATATAAATAATCAAGTATATATATATATATAATCAAGTCACCATGATGTACACTTTAAATAGCTTATAATTTTATTTGTCAATCATACTTCAATAAAGCTGAAATTAAAAAAAAAAGAACACACACACACACAAAAAAGAAACCTAAAGGAATTTCAATGCATACATAAGCATTTACATGAGCACAAACATGCACAAGAATGCCTCTTTTTAGGGCACCTGGGTGGCACGTCAGTTAAGCATCCTATTCTTGATTTTAGCTCAGATTATGACCTCAGGGTTGTGAGACTGACCCCTGAGTTGTGCTTCATGCTCAGTGTGGACTCAACTTGAGATTTTCTCTCTCCCTCTATTCCTTCCTAGCTTGTGCTCTCTCTCCTTTAAAAAAAAAGAAAAAGAAAAAGAAAAAAGAAAAAAAAAACCCACTTATCTTGGCTGATTGGGAAGCTCAAGAGTCACAACAAAATAGTTGCTTCTGAATTACTACGAGCTTTGATGAGCCTAGAATTCCTATCAGGTCTCTCCTTTCCCATCCCCATAGACCTGTTCACTCCTAATGAGAAGGATGACAGTGTGATTTGGTCCAGAGCCTCAAAAGTCTTGATTTTAGGGCCCAAGTGTCTTAAAACAGTACTGTTCTCTCTCTGCAGCTTTATAGCACAGAATGGTCTGAAAATGGGAGAGCAAAAGCACCATTAGAGCTATCTCTTTGATTTAGGTCATGGTCTTCAGAAAGTTTCCTAATAAATTATGAATATGACTTCTGGGAGTACATGATTAACCCATCAGTAAAGATTGTTTTTGTTGCTTTGCTAGGAAAGGAGATGGAAGATGTGTCATGTTGGGGAGGTGGGGGTGTCTGGCAAGGTCTGTGAAGGCGAAGCTTAAAGGGAGACAGTTGTAGGACAACTGGGAAGTTCCTGGAGATCACTTCTGCTGACATCACAATTTGGCCTGAGAAAGTCCTGCCTGCCTTCTGGTCCTGGCACTATCACTTCCTGGTAGAGGGACCTCTAGCAAGTCCCTGAGGCTCCATAAATCTTAGTTTCCCTGATTGTAATATGGAGATAATAATGGTATCTAAATTATATGGTAGTTGCAAGGATGAAATGAGGTAATGTAGGCAAACATTTGGCACAGTGTGTGGCTCACTGTAAACACTCAATGCTAATAATTATTATTATGTGGGAATAACATCTTTTCCCCCCATTCCAGTTTGAAGCTCATAGGTCTAAGACACAAATAATAGAAATTCCAAAAAAAATAATAAAACAGCGTGGAAGCATCCTAAGCTTAGAAAATATTATCTTTGTATTATCTCCAAATTGGACTCCATCCAATAAAGCACTAAGTATCCTTAGGAGACTTATAAAATGATCCAAAGAGAAAGGTAAGTTAAGGTGCCTTGATATACTAGTGTGACTCAAGTAAAACTTGCAAAACTCTTCTTTCTGAAGCCTTGGAACACTGGTACTATTTCACTATCTGCCCCTTACCAAACCTCAGTTCTCCATGATATCCACTCTTCAAACTAATTCCAACTCATCCTTCATGAATGTTCTCTTTTCCCTTTCAGCCTACCCCTGCATCTCTCTATTGATTTCATTTCTCCAAGTCAGTGACACTGTACAACCTCACATTCTTGGGACAATTACTGATGAAAAAAATACATTCAAGATTTAAACTTCAAATGGGCCTTCAGCTATGGCTGGAATTCTTTCCATCATTTCCTGGGTAAACTGCAGCTCCTACTTTCCACAGTGACTACTAGAAACATTTCCAATCTCACTTCACATTACTCAGAAGATCAAAACTTTCCAAAGGAACCCTTATGAAAATAACAATCCCACTGACCTACATAACAATCCTCACCTTTTCTCTTGTTAGATTAAACGAGTTACTCCTTCTATCATTTAAGCTTTTGCTCGCTCTCCTCAGGATCATGACATGGTTATTCATTTTCCTTTCCCATTCATCAACAAATCCCTTTCAAGCAGACCCTTTCTGTCAACATGTAAATACATGTAAACTTGGGGCGCCTGGGTGGCTCAGTCAGTATATTGTTCAACTCTTGATTTTGGCTCGGGTCATGATTTCAGTCCTGAGATTGAGCCCTGTGTTGGGCACTGTGTTGGGCGTGAAGCCTGCTTAAGATTCTCTCCCTCACCCTCTGCTCCTCTCCACTCATTACTTGCACACATTCTTTCTGTCTAAAAAAATAAAAATAAAAATAAATAAATAAATACTAACTATAAATGTTTTCAGTAGCCCTTTCTGATCCTCACATTCTACTCCTGCTCCCAGTACATTTTCATGTTCTGTAAACTTTCAGCCTTCCTTTTCTCTCTCTTCCTACTCCACCTCCACAAGTCTGGAATCCTGGCCACCACACGTTCATATTGCTAAATCAGTAAGCTCTCAGCATTAGGTGGTGTCAATTGCTTCCTTATGAAACCTCCCTTCCCTTGATGCTCATGATCCCACTGCCCTAGTTTTTCTCTCTTATCCCTCTATCATCTTTTCACACTCTTTTCTAAGCTGATGCCGCTTTTTTTCTTAGGATCAGTTCTAATATTTCCTATCTCCTCACTTTATACATTTTGCTAGGCAAGTTTCCCCACCCTCTACAGCTTAGGCCCTTCAGACCAGTATATCTAAGTGCCAACTTGACATGTGGACTTCAAGGCTTCAAAGACATCAAACACCCCTATACAAGATCCATTTTTCTCTCACTACAGCATTTTCTCTCTCACTGAAAGACATATCTGTGGAAATATAAAAGATCACCCAAATGAGAGCAAGTAAAGACTACAATTCACTCTTGAACAATGCAGGGCTTAGAAGCACTGAAACCTTGTGCAGTTGAAAATCTACATATAGATTTTGACTACCCCCCAGACTTAACTACTAATAGCACCATTGACCAGAAGATAACATAAATGGTTAGTTAACATGTATTTTTTATATACACTATATACTGTATTTTTTCTAAAGTAAGTTAGAGGAAAGAAAATGTTAAGAAAATCATAAGAAGGAGAAAATACATTTACAGGGCTGTAGTGTATGTATTGAAAAAAAATCCACATATAAGTGTATCCATGCAGTTCAAATTGATGTTGTTCGAGAGTCAACTATATTTGGGGCACCTGGGTGGCTCAGTGGTCAAGTGTCTGCCTTTGGCTTAGGTTATGATCCCGGGGTCCTGGGATTGAGTCCTATTGATATAGGAGGTTCCCTGTGAGGAGCCTGCTTCTCCCTCTACCTATGTCTCTGCTTCTCTTTGCCTCTCTCTGTGTGTCCCTCATGAATAAATAAAATGATTTTAAAAAAAAGGTTCAGCTGTATTTGAGTAAGGAAGTCAGCCACCATCATTAGTGTTTGCCAGAGACTCAAAGGCAGGCAGAGGAGTGGGAATGTTTCATAGTGGAGGAGAAAAAAAGCCTTCAGGTATGCCCTGATTAGAGTCTGTTGGCATGGGGAAATGTAGGTGAGCTAACTAGATGTCCGTGTCCTGTGTGATGGGTTAGGGTGAATATTTAGCTTTCTCCAGTTAGTACTATACTAGAAATGGAGGCAAAAATTAGGAAAGATGTCAGTTATTAATCAAGCCTGGGCTGTTTGGGGCCAGTTGTTACAGGGATTATTGTTTGGTTTCCTAAATGGGTTGCTAGTGATAATAGTCTGATTTCCTGGACTGGTAACTCTATAAATAGTAGGTTAGCTTCGGGGGCTGGTTGCTGCAGGATCAGCATTCTGCTGGGTCAGAATTCTGTTTTATATATAGTCTTCCCATTGCCCATTTGTGTGTGTGTGTGTGTGTGTGTGTGTGTGTGTGTGTATACACATACACACAAATACAGTCTCTCAACTTCATCAGTCCAGCTGTGTAAACCAGAAGCTAAGGAGGCAATATAGCATGATGTTAAGAATATGAGTTCTGGAACCACACTGTTTATTCCCTGGGTCCAGAACACATTAGCTGTGCACATTGAATAAGCTACTTAAGTTTTATTTTAATTTTAGTTTACATACCCTAAAAATCAGGAGAATGAGAGACTTATCTGAGTCTGACACAGTTATTGCCTACCCAACAGCCACTACCCACACTTTTCTAAAAGTGTTAACAACATTATCTAGTAGCTATATGCTTGGTCCAAGGATAATCAGGAAAGGCACATTATAAGTAACAGAGCCTAAAATGAGAATTTGATTGAAGGAAGAAAAGAGATGGGGGTTGCTGAGAACTCTACTATTCTTATATTCAAAGTTAATAAGCTTTCAATGTCAAAATGTTTGGATTGGTTATTGCCTTATTACTTTAGAATGAAGACAATTTTACTAACGAGGCTGATACTAAAATAAGGAGAGTTCGGCCTGTTCTTATGTGTTAGCTACAGCCTTGCAGAATTCAGTATAGTCTTTTAAGAGTCAAACTTGCTAAGAGAACCTCTTTCTGCCAGTAGCCTGAAATTTAAATCAACTAAGACTGCTATAATTTGTAGTGTTGGAATACATCAATTCTCACCTTGAATTAGTATAAACCCACAGAGAGGCAGGAAATACACTGTTGAGAGAGCTAGACATCCCGTCAACCTTGCTGCATCTTCCAAGCATCTCCTCTTGATTATTCTCTGCTTGATGAAGGAGAAAAGAGTGATGGCAAAGACAAGCTTAAAAGAGTTGCTTTCCCATACTACGAAAGATCCTATTTCATATTTTAACTGGAGTCATGAAAGCAGAAGCTACTGGGAGTAGCCAAGGAGATGGACAAGTGACTAGGAGACAGATATCCTCAAGGATTATGCACAAGGAAATTGCTGGCTCTGATGTTACAATATGGAGCAGACAGCTCCATAGCAGATGGCTAAAACTGTGTGGCTCAAGAGGACATTCTACCCAATACATGTACAGATAATGTTCTAAAAGACAACAGACAAGGAAGATCTTAGGGCAGAACCAGGAAGACCAGACTGACTGAGTGGCCTCTACCAGCGTGGAGATTCCTCAACTTTCCTGTATAGCAAGATATGATATATGCTATTTTTCATTATGCGAGGCACTTCTCATTTTCTCATTCTTCTGAAAAGTAATTTTAATTGTAGTCATCCATTTACTTCTTTGACATAGTTATCTGGTACAAATGGGGTTGAACAACTTGTCTTCTACACTAGAGTACCTGAACATGAGTAATCATTTCCAGACCTGATGCAGGGGACTACCTTCTCACCAGTGACCCCACCAGAATAAATAAATAATAAATCTTAACAGATTTAAAATCTTCTTCATAGGAGAGGAGGCAAGTGTATTTTATGTGGGTATGCCATTTCTTCAATGAGTATATTGGGGTGATGGATGTTAATGGGCCTTGGGCAGTAAAAGAGGTAGACTGGCACTTGTTGCTGGCAGCTAATTCAGCAGTCATTCTTATTCTGTCTCCCTTCCCTTACTACTTCTTCCCTGATATAATATTATGTCCAAATATAAAGTGATCATGTGCTTTGTGCAAGTTGGGTCTCATTTCAGTCCCATGGTAAATCTTGATTAGTCTGAGGCAATCTTAGTAATTCCATTTCCTTATCAGCAGTTGTTTTAGGAATAAGTATGTGATACAATTCTGGCTAATAAGATACAATAATAAATATGCTGAGAGGTTTCTAGAAATGTTTCTCTTGCTTTTAACAAAACTAACAGAAGGGAATTTACTCAACTTGATAAATATTTATAAAACATTTACAGCTAACATCATACTTACTAGTGAGAAATTCAAACCTTTCCCACTAAGATCAGCAAAAATGTCTCTTCTCACCACTCCTTTACATCATATTTAAAATCCTAACTAATGCAGTAAGAAAAGGAAATAAGAGATCTATACATAAATAAGAGATATATAAATAAGAGCCATAAGGGAAATAAGAGATAAATAAAGAGAGGAAAGCATAAAACTGCCTTTTTAGATATCATGATCATAAGTGATTACAGCAGTTACAAGATATAAGATTAATATATAAAAGTGAATTACTGCCCTATATGCCAGCAATGAAAGAGTTAAATTAAAAATTTTAAAGACCATTTATTTTAGCACTCTAAAAAGGAAATGCCTACATATAAATCGTAGAAAATATGTACAAAATCTACTGAAGAAAGCTCTAGGGATCCCTGGGTGGCTCAGCATTTTAGTGCCTGCCTTCGGCCCAGGGCGTAAGCCTGGAGTCCCCGGATCGAGTCTCATACTGGGCTCCCTGCATGGAGCCTGCTTCTCCCTCTGCCTGTGTCTCTGCCTCTCTCTCTCTCTCTCTCAATCCCTCATTCTCTGTGTGTCTCATGAGTAGATAAAATCTTTAACAAACAATGACAAAAAAAAAGAAAGCTATAAACTCTGATCAAAGAAATCAAAGACAAACTAAAAACCCATTTGCCCATTTTCCCACCTCCTCTTTGCCTCTGGTAACCATCAGTTTGTCCTCTGTATTTATAGGTCTGATATCTGCATTCTGTTTACTCATTTGTTTGTTTTTTTAAGGTGCACATATAAGTGAAATCATGTAGTATTTGTCTTTCTTGGTCATAATACCCTCAAGGTCCATCCATATTGTTGCAAGTGATAAGACTTCATCATTTTTTATGGCCACAAATATTTCACTGTGTGTGTGTGAATGTGTGTGAGAATGTGTGCGTGTATACACATATCTTCCTTAACCATTTGCCCACAGATAAGCACTTAGATTGCTTTTATATATTGACTATTGCAAAATTCATCTTTTTGAATTAGTGGGAAAAGGGGACTGAGAGATACTAGCTTCCAATACAGAATAAAGAAATCACAGGAATAAAAGGTACAGCATAGAAAATACAGTCAATGATATTGTAATAGAGCTGTGTGGTCACAGATGGTAGCTACACTTGTGGTGAGCAGAGCATAATATATAGATTTGTCAAATCACTATGCTGTGTACCTGAAACTAACAACATTGTGGATTAACTATACTCAAAATTTTAAAAAAAGATTTAAGAAAAAAAAGACAAGCTAAATAAAGAAATACTCATGGTATAAAGATAATATTGTCGGGATCCCTGGGTGGCTCAACGGTTAAGTGTCTGTCTTCAGCTCAGGGTGTGATTCTGGAGTCCCAGGATCGAGTCCCACCTTTGGCTCCCTGCATGGAGCTTGCTTCTCCCTCTGCCTACGTCTCTGCCTCTCTCTCTCTCTCTCTCTCTGTCTCTCGTGAATAAATAAATATTTAAAAAATATATATAATATTGTCAACAGGTCAGTTTTTCCCAACTTGATGTATACATTCAGTGCAATACCAATAGAAACCCCTACAAGTTATTTTGTGGATGTTGACAAACTGGTAATTAAGTTTACATGGAGAGGCAAAAACTCCAGGACAGTCAACATAATATTGAGGGAGAAGGACAAAGCAGAAAGACTGACACTGTTGGACTACAATATTAACTATAAAGACAGAGTAATCAAGACATTGTGGTATTGGTGAAAGAATAGAGAAATAGTTCAACAGAACAGAATAGAAAACCCAGAAATAGACCCACATAAATATAGTCAAGTGATTTGACAAAGGAGCAAAGGTACTAACAATGGAAAAGGTAATCTCTTCAACAAATGATGCTAGAACTACTAAAAATCCAATTGCAAATAATAAGTCTAGACATGGACTATACAAGCTTCACAAAAATTAAAATGGATCAAAGATCTAAAAGTAAAATGTAAAATTATAAAGTGCCTAGAAGAGAACATAGAAGAAAACTTGGATGATCTTGGGGTGGGTGATGTCTTTGTAGATATGATACCAAAAGCACAATCCATGAAAGAAATAATTAATAAAGTAGACCTGATCAAATGACAAACTTCTGCTCTGCGAAAGACAGTGTCAAGAGAACTAGAAGACAAGTTACAAACTGGAAGAAAATGTTTGCCAAAGCCACATCTGATAAAGAACTGCTATCCAAGACTTCTGTGGAATATGGTAGGGCAGGAGGATTCTAAGCTCACCTCATCCCGTGGATACAACTAGATAACACATTAGTGTAAGTAACCCAGAGAATTACCCAAAGATTGGCAGAACAGACTCCCCAAACCTAAATGTACAGAAGAGGCCACATTGGAAGGGTGGAGATGCCAAACCCTATGGGTCTGGCGACCAGAGGAAGGGACCCATGGGCATGGAGAGGGGAGAGAAATAGATTATCACACTGGGGAGTCCACATAGGGAAGATGAATTCCCATAACATTTGGCTTTGAGAATCAGAGGGGCCAAATTACATAAGTTCTTACAACCAGTGGGACTTAATGCATGGAACTTTAAAAATCATCAGGCTTGGGCAGCCTTGGTGGCTCAGTGGTTTAGTGCCGCCTTCAGCCTGGGGCCTGATCTTGGAGACCCGGGATCGAGTCCCACTTCAAGCTCCCTGCATGGAGCCTGCTTCTCCCTCTGCCTGTGTCTCTGCCTCTCTCTCTCTCTCTCTGTGTGTGTCTGTCATGAATAAATAAATAAAAATCTTAAAAAAAATAAAAATAAAAATCACTAGGCTTGCTCTGGGAGAGTGGGAGTACAATAGGAAACTGAGTACCTGCCCTTAAAGAAACAGCTCAACAAATAGCCCACTGAGATATAGCATAGAAGCCCAGTTTAAAAAATGCCTGGAGTGTACAAGAAAATGATAGATAGATAGATAGATAGATAGATAATAGATAGATGATAGATTTATAATTATTTTAAATTATTATTATTTTTTTTTAGAGAGAGAGTGTGCCTGTGTGAACAGGGGTAGGGGAAGAGGGGCAGAAGGAGAGAGAGAGAGACAGAGAAAATCTTCAAGCCCAGCACAGAGCCAGATGTGGGACTCAATCTCATGGCCCCGAGATCATGCCTTGAGCCAAAATCAAGAGTTGGAGACTTAACCAACTGAACCAACCAGGTGCCCCCAGGAATGAGATTTATTTACTAATCTCAGAGCATGTACTGGAGGGACAGGGATCTTTGCGAGATTTCTTCAGGAGAAAGGAGCTGGTGGATGCCATTTCCCTCCCCAGTTCCCCAGGCTAGATGTGTAGGCATCTGGAGGAATCAGTACAGTCCAACACTCTCCACCTATTTTGCTAATGGTGCACCCCACCCCTGTGCACTTAAGTAGATCCACACCCTCCTACTCTCCTGAACTGGCATAAGTTTTCCCAGATTGCTGTGGGTCCCTTCCACAGAGGACCAGCACAGACCTTGTTGACATGATATGCCCCACTCCCTTGTTCTCCTGTGGATCTGATCCCTCCAATATGCCAATGGCCAGAGCCTATCCAAAGCAGTGGCAAAAGCCTGGCAGCGTGCAAGCAGCAGCCCTGACAGGGGCCCGCCCCATTCCAAAGTAACTCCTGCCCTGGGGTGAGGGGAAGATAACTACACACACCAGTTGGACTGTGGTCCTGCCCACCCATGAAAGCTTCTCAGGGGACAACACAAGGAAAGTTCCCTGCAGTTCAATGCTGCTGCATCTCTGGCAAATGCCTTGACTAATTTAACTAGATAGATCATCCAAACAGAAAATCAACAAGGAAACAGTGGCTTTGAATGACACATTGGACCAGATGGATCTAACAGACATATTGAGAACATTCCATCCTAAAACAGTGGAATACATGTTCTTTTCAAGTACACATGGAACATTCTCCAGAAGAAATCATACATTAGGCCACAAATCAAGTCTCGACAAATTCAAAAAGATTGAAGACATACCATGCATCTTTTCTGACCACAATGCTATGAAACTAGAAATCAACCACACGAGAAAATCTGGAAAGAACACAAATACATGGAGGTTAGATAACGTGCTACTAAACAATGAATGGGCCAACTGAGAAATCAAAAAGAAAATCAAATCAAATCAAAGAGGAAATAAAAAAGTACATAAGATAAATGAAAATGAAAACACAATGGTCCAACGTCTTTGGGATGCAACAAAAGCTGTTCTAAGACAGAAATTTATAGCAATATGGGCCTACCTCAAGAAACAAGAAAAATCTCAAACCACCTAACCTTATACCTAAAGGAGCTAGGAAAAGAAGAACAAACAAAACTCAAAGCCAGTAGAAGAAAGGAGATAATAGATATTAGAGCAGAAATTAAAAACAAAACAAGGGAAAAACAGACCTATGAAACCAGAAGCAGGTTCTTTGAAAAGATCAACAAAATTGACAAACCTTCAGCTGGATTCATTAAAAGAAGGTGGGACTCTGATGAACAAAATCATTAATAAAAGTAGAAAAATAACACCACCACAGAAATAGAAGAGACTATGAGTATTATGAAAAATCATATGCCAACAAACTGGATAACCTAGAAGAAATGGATAAATTCCTAGAAATATATAACGTCCCAAAACTGGATCAGGAAGAAATAGAAAATCTGAACAGACCTATTACCAGCAAAAAAATCAAATCAGTAATAAAAACAAACAAACAAACAAACAAACTCCTAAAGAACCCAAAAGTCCAGGACCAGGGCTTCACAGGTAAATTCCACCAAATTTTTAGAATTTATACTTATACTTCTCAAACAATACCAAAAAAGTAGAAGAGGAAGGAGAACTTCCAAATTCATTCTATGAGGCCAAAATTACCTTGGTTCCAAAACCAGATAAGAACACTGCAAAAAAAAAAAAAAAAAAGAGAGAGAGAGAGAGAATATTACAGGCCAATGTCTCTGATGAACATAGATGTAAAAATTCTCGACAAAATAATAGCAAATCAAATCCAACAACACATTAAAAAAAATCATTCCCCACAATCAAGTGGGATTTATTCCTGGGATACAAGGGTAGTTCAATATTTGCAAATCAATGTGATATGTCACATCAATAAGAGAAAGGATTAAAAACCATGTATGTGATTATTCCAATAGATACAGAAAAGGCATTTGAAAAGTGCAACATTGATTTATGAAGGAAACCCTCAATGAAGTAGGTTTAGAGGCAATATACCTCAACTTAATAAAGACCATCTATGAAAAACCCACAGCTAACATCATCCTCAATGGGGTGGGGAAACTGAGAACCTTCCTGCCACGGTCAGGAACAAGATAAGGATGTCCACTCTTACTACTTTTATTCAATATAGTACTGGAAGTCCCAGCCACAGCAATTAGATAAGAAAAAGAGATAAAAGACATCTAAATTGGTAAGGAAGACAAGAACTAAAAGGCATCCATAGTTGTAGGAAAGAAGTAAAACTTTCATTATTTGCAGATGACATGATACTATACAGAAAAGACCCTAAAGACTCCATGAAAAAACTGCCTAGAACTGACAAGTGAATTCAGCAAAGTCACAGGACACAAAATCTGTTGCATTTCTTTGCATACCCAAGTGTCCATCAATAGAGGAATGGATAAAGAAGATGGCAGCATATTTTTACAATAGATTATTATTCAGCCATGAAAATGAACGAAATCTTGCCATTTGGAACACCATGAATGGATCTGGAGGGAATAATGCCAAGGGAAGTAAATCAGAGAAGACAAATACCATTTGGTTTCACTTATATGAAGAATTTAAGAAACAAATGAACAAAGGAAAAGAGAAAACCAAAAAGGCAGACTTAACTATAGAGAACAAACTGATGGTTGCCAGAGGGGAGCTGGGTGGGGGAATGAGTGAAACAGGTGAAGGGGATCAAGAGTACACTTAGCATGATGAGCACTGAGTAACATATAGAATTGTTGAATCACTCTACTGCACACTTGAAATTAATATAACACTATATGTTAACTATATAGGAACTCAAAAATTTTAAAAATTGTTATCCAAAATATACAAATTCTTAAAACTCAACAACCCAATTAAAAAATAGGCCAAAGACCTTAACAGACACCTCACCAAAGATGATACACATATTGCAAATAAGCATATGAAAAGATGCTCCACATCATATGCCATCAAGGAACTGCAAATTCAAACAATAATGAAATACCACCACACACTTCTAAGAATGGCCACAAATTACAACACTCACAAGAGCAAAAACCCTGGTGAGGATGTAGAGCAACAGGAATGGTCATTCACTACTGGTCAGAATGCTCTGCAAGACAGCTTGGCAGGTTCTTACAAAACTAAATATACTCTTACCATACCACCCAGCTGTCATGTTCCTTGGTATTTACCTGAAGGAGTTGAAAACTTATGTCCATACACAAATGTTTAAAGCAACTTTATGCACAATTGTCAAAATTTGGATGCAACTAAGATGTATTTTAGTAGGTGAATAAATTGTGGAACAACCACATAATGGAGTGTCATTCAGTAATAAAAAGAAATAAGCTACAGAGTCATGAAAAGAGAGAGTGATCTTAAATGCATATTACTAAGTGAAAGAAGCCCATCTAAAAAAGCTACATATTATGTAATTCTAACTATATGACATTCTTGAAAAGTCAAAACTATGGAGACAATGAAATATCAATGGGTATCAGGAACTGGGGGTGGGAAGATGAATAGCTGGGACATGGAGGAATTTTTAGGGCAGTGAGAGTATTCTGTATGAAACAATAAAGGTGGATATACATTACTATACATTTTTCCAAACTCACAGAATGTACAAAACCATGAATGAGGTATAATATAAACTACAGACTTTGAGTAATTATGAAGTGTCAACATAGGTCCATCAGTTGTAATAAATACACTTCTCCAGTAAGAGGTATTGAGGATGGGGAAGGCTGTGCTTGCGCCGGCGTAGGGGGCATTTGGAAAATCTCTGTACCTTTCTATTAATTTTGCTGCAAACCTAGAGCTGCTCTTAAAAATAATAAGGTTTTTAAAAAATTATAATTCAGCAAATAGAAATATATCCAATATATCTTGAAAGGAAAGACTCAATATCAAACAGAGGTCAGTTCTCCAAAGTCCACACCTGTGACACAGTTCCAATGAAAATACCAGTCTTTTTCTGGAGCCACATAAGTCAGCCATAGCATTTATTTGGAAGAATTAGCAAGCAAAAATTTCCAGGAAAACTTAAAAACTCCAATGTTGTGGAGGAGGAGGGGATGGCTATTAGATATTCAAATATTATATAAGCTTCTACAATTAAAGTAATATGCAATGATGTACTGAAGAGAGAGACAAACTCATAGAACAGGAAAGAAAATATAGAAATAGATCCAAGTACATTTGAATATGTAGAATATAAGCACAATATTTCATATCAGTGATGCGAGGGGAAATAAAATTAACTTGCACAAGTGCTTTCATTAATTATGAGAAAAAATCATTAAGTTTGAATAAATAAAAATAAAAACTTTTGCCCAAAAAAGTCAGTAGTAAAATGCCAGGTGACAAAAGTGAGAAGAATATCTGCAAATTAAACCATAAAGAACTGTAACCTGTAATATATAAAGGCCTTCCCAAAATTAAGACTAACAGGCCAATAGAAAAATGAGCAAATGATATGACCAGACAGCTCACAGAATACATGGCTCTAATCAGAGGAGAAAAATGTTCCGACATGCCTCTAATAAGGTAAATGCAAAATTAAATATAACGTGATTCCACTTGTCACCTCTCAGATTGTCAAAAACCCAAAGGCAAATTACCATCACTAGCCAGGCTGTCACCAAGCAAATATTCATGTGTTGCTCATAGGAAGGGAAAGAGGTAGAGCATACCACTGTGGAGGGAAATTTGATGCTGCCTGCTAAATCTGCAACGTGTTTATCCTTTAACAAAGCAGTCCTCCTGAGATTTTATTTTGAATATACATTGGAAAAAGTACAAAATCACATGTGAACAGCTTACTCAACATTGCACTCTTTGTAACAGCAATAGACTAGAATATATACAAGTGTCTATCAATAAAGGACTAGATGAAAAATTATGGTAGAGCCACAATTGGAGCGCTATGCAGCTACAAAAAGAAGTGAGGGAGACCTTGTATATGAGTGATTTCAGGATGAATTATTAAATGATAAAAATATATGGGCAGAACAATGTATTGCATGCTACTGTTATTTAAAAAAAAACCCACAAAGGATATGCATCTACATATTTGCTTCTATTTTCATAAAGACATAATATAAGGATAACCTCCAAATGAAAAGAGATGCTTCCTAAAGAAGAAGGAAGGTGACAGAAGGAGACAGAGATGGCAAGTTTTTCCTTCTGGATTTAGCTGGGTGAATAATGGTGACCGGAGCGGCGGCAGCCAGCTTGCAACCATGACGGGAGCTATGGCAAAGAATTGTCCCAGTGTGCACTGAGGGTAACTGAGTGGACACAGAATGACTCTCGGTCCCACGTGAGGTTAGAGCTGATGAATTCAACATTGAAGCTACCCTACTTGCTGACTTTTATTCTCCATATTATTTTGTCTATGACTAGAAGCCAGAGTATACTGACATGCTATTATCTAATAGTGATAAATAAGATAATTCATGAAGAAAAGTTACTTACCACCACATCTCACATGGTAAACCTTCAATAAATATTAGCTGATATTATTATCTACCTCCCTGTTTTCCAACCTATCACCAAATTCTTCCCATCATCCTCCTCAGTATCACTGACATCCTTTCTCTCCATCCTTGCTGCTATCACTTACTGTAACGTCTGTTCTACACAACTCAGGAGCACTTTCATTGCTTATCTGATCGTACAGTGAACCTGTCTCTTTGCTTGTACCCAGCTAAAAACTCTTAATGGCTTCACTCTTGGGATCAAGATCAAAATCCTTAGCATGGCCTACAGTAGACCTCCATAGTTCATTGGCTTAGCTCTTCAACCACATTGTTATCTATTACTCTTCTCCTTGCTGTCTGTATTCCAATCATGCTTGACTTACCTCAGTTCCTGGGATGAATTTTGCTCCTTCCCACCACAGGGCCTTTGCATGTACTCTCCCCACTATGTGGAATGCATCCCAACCACCCCTCCTCTTTTGCTGAATTTGCTCCTACTCATTCTTCAGCTAAAGCATATCTTCGGTGAAGCCTTTCTAAAATCCCCTGTCCAAATCAAGTTCTTTTGTTATATGCTTTCATGGAAAGTTTCTTTCCTTTTATTTACTAGATACTGTTAGCGTGATCAGAATGAGAGATTTCTTGCCTCTTCTGATACACGCATATCAGATTATTCCTTCTTCTTCACTTTGCATTAAAAAGGAAGGGAGCTGTCAATTTAGTACATTGTTTTCTCAAAGATTTCTTGACTCCTCAAGAAATAAACATTCTAATCCCTAGAAGTTGCACAGGAGAGTAGTGTAGAGAATGTGGGTTTTAGAGTTAGACCTGCATTTGGAACTCTGCTCCTGCTCCTGATGAGCAATAGGACCCTGCGGAGTTATCTCTGAGCCTCAGCATTTTCCCCTATACAATGTAGACAATGCACCTTGTAAGAATTGGCCATTATTTGTGTATCAGGCTGAGTACTTAGGACTTGGGGAATTCCTTCTTTTCTTTTTTTTTAAATTTTATCCTTGCTTTATTTAAAGTCTGTTTCCTTTATTTAAAGTCTGTTTCCAGATATTTTTCCCAAAATATCTCCATCCATGGTTAAACCTCTTGCTTTAGTTCTGGATGCATAAGTCCCCCCTTACCCCCCCAAAAGGATTCCTGGAACTGCTCTTTCAAGGCAGAGTAATGCTCTGTAGCCCTTGGGTGTTTAATGAATACTGGTTATGCACTGATTGCATCACTCAAAGCCACTCTATCTTGTGCTTGAAATGCCCCTGATTTGGAAAATTCTCTTTTGCAACCAGGAAAATACTTCAGAAAGTGGTCTTTCACAAACTCTTCTCTTATGACATCATACTTTATCTGTCATTGGCACTAGTATCCACACTGACACTTTTTTTTTTTTTTTGGTATCCACCTGACATCTTAAAAATAAATGAGAATGATGTTTACTCTAAGTAGAAAGAAGATGTGATGCAGTGGGAAAACAGAAGCTTCCTTCACTGTTTTTTCTGATTTTCTACCCCCAGGATTAACTTCCCCTTAAACACTAACAAATTAAAGCTCCTGTGCATATCACACATAATCTGTTTGGGCAGGCATAATAGCTTTAATACACTGCTGTTATGATGGGTCATTTTTCTTGTCTGATCCTTGTTATAAGCTGTGACTCAGACCCTGGTCTTGGACCAAGATTCCAAAACAGTGAATGAAGGTAAGTCACATCTCCTCATTTGTAAAAGAGAGCAAGCTGACTCGAGATGCAAGATCTCACACAAACAGGGATTTTGTTCATTGCCTATCTCAGATTTTAGATGGGGTGGCATTTTGTGCCTCCAGGAAAAGGCAAGAAACAGATCCCCTGGAGCCTCCAGAAAGCAACAGCCCTGCTGACACCTTGGTTTTAGCCACTTATGACTCCTTTAGATTTCCAACATCCAGAATTGTAGGAGAATATACCACATGTTTAAAGCTACTAAATTTATAGTAATTTGTCACAGCAACAGTAGGAAAATAATGTCATCCACTGTCTCATTTACCCCACAGATTATGGGGTCATACATCTCTATCCCAGGTTCCAGCTTCCTGCCGTTGGGTTATCTCAAATTAAATACACTTAAGATGCAGATGTTAATAATACCCAGCAGATGGCACGGAGTGCCATAGGAACAGATGGGGAAAAAGAAAGAAAAAGTAAAAGGAAATGAAATCACAAAGAAGGTCTAATTATGGCATTATTATCTATAGGAGTTAGGGCCAGCCATACTGTGGCAGCAGATGTTGGGGCCAATACCAGACATTCCTTAGATGGAAAATGTCAAGGGTAACCCAGATACCCAGTGCTGACTAATTTAAAGAGATTTCTGCTGGAGGATGTCTGGGAAAGAATGTTTTCTTAAAGAGAGATGGGTCAAGAAAGGACCTTTGCTTACTTCTGTTCCTCTTTGGTGTGCTTGATGTGAGGACATGCCACATGGAACTGTTGCAGCCATTTTGGGACCATGAAGAAGAGGCCAAGAGAATTCTAGAGAGGGCAACTCATTGTTCTTATAGTACTGAACCTCTGATTCAGCCATGGGGAGGCACATTTCTAAATTTCATTTTATGTAGGCAGTGGAATATCTACATTAATTTTTAGACAGAAATTTATTCTATCACTTGTGGTCAAAAGCATTATAACTAAAATGCCAACTTAAAAAAATAATGTTTGGGGCACTGGGAGGCTCAGTTGTAAACCTCTGGCTCTTGGTTTCGGCTCAAGTCACGATCTCAGGGTCCCAGAACTGAGCCCCACATCCGGCTCCATGCTCAGCAGGGAGTCTGCTTCTCTCTCTCTCTCTCCCTCTCTCTCTCCCTCTGTTTCCACCCCCATGCGTGGACACTCTCTCTTTCTAAAATAAATATATAAATAAATATTTAAAAAATGAAAACAAAATAAAGTCTGTTTCTAAATCCATCTAAAGTCCTTGCTAATCATCTCAGCTCAAAAGTGTTTTCTGAGAACTGACTTTGCACTGCTATACTGAGGGGGCATAAAAATGCTCCGGATATGATCCCTGTGCTCAAGAAACTTATATCAGTATATGCAGAAATTCTATCCACAGAATACATAAATCTTAAAAGGGGGGGGGGGGAGGAGAATTCAAAGAGCCACGAGTTCGGAGAGAGAATAAGCCGCCGAAACAGATATACTGAATACCCAAGCGTACCACAGGCAGGATGGAGAGAGGTTAAACCAATAATAAAGCTCACAAAAAATTCAGTCTGCTTTTTATCACACACCTACAATTCTAAATAATGTCAGTGATCAAATATTCCTCCTAGAAGAAATACTTTTGAGTGCACGTTCTAGATAATTCTTTGGTTGCAATCAGGTTTTAGTAATATATACATTTGTTTGAAATTAGTATCTTTTTATATTTTGATAAACATACAGACTTGATTATACATTCATTTCAAGAGCAAGTTTGTTTTGATTCAGAACCATTTGCTTTGAGATATCTTTCCCTTGAATGACCTAAGTCAAATCAGATAATTTCTGAGGTCAATACTGCTGTCCCACTTCAGAAATCTAGAAACCTAGTGTGACTGTACTTTGGAAGTTAAATATGCCTCTTTCTTTAGCATTTATGACTTCCCCCTAAAATGTAGACAAACAGAAAGTGGGCAGGTTCTGAGGTTTAATCTAGTAGATTCTCTTCATATCTCTGTTATTAGAAAAAAAAAAAAAAGGTTAACACCTCAGGAGAGCGCAGGTCATATTTACCCTTCAGGGAGAATCATTTAGCCATGGTGGATCAATATCTTCTAATAGAGCACATTTTAGGTGATGGTAACCTTCTGTATCTCTGCTGTGTCTTTCCATTATGGTAGCTTCTAGTCACATGCGGCTCCTGGGCATTGGAATTCTAACTAGTGTGACTGAGAAACTAGACTTTTTAATTTACTTGTAATTAATTTATATTTCAATTTAGATTATTGAAGAGTACAGAAACAGATCATAGAGCCCATTAATTTCTTTCACAGATGAATGAATAGATAAAAAAGTATATCTTTTGTATACATACAAATGTATACATAAAGATATATTCATACAGACGTGTGTGTGTGTGTGTGTGTAGTATACAACAGAATACTATTCAGGATAAATGGATAAAAAATAAGATATATACATAGATATGTACAAACACAACAGAATATTATTCAGCTATAAAAAAAAGGAAATCCTGCCATTTGTGACAACATGGATAAGCTTAGAGGTCACTATGCTAAGCGAAATAAGTCAGAGAAAGACAAATACTTGTATTACACTTGTAGCGCAATCTAAAACAGTACAAAATCGGGCAGCCCTGGTGGCACAGCAGTTTAGTGCCGCCTGCAGCCTGGGGTGTGATCCTGGAGACCTGGGATCGAGTCCCATGTCAGGCTCCCTGCATGGAGCTTGCTTCTCCCTCTGCCTGTGTCTCTGCCTCTCTCTCTCTCTCTCTCTGTGTTTCTCATGAATAAATAAATAAAATCTTAAAAAAATAAAATAAAACAGTACAAAATCAAACTCACAGATACAGAGAACAGATCAGTGGTTGCCAGAAGTCAGGGATGAAGGAGTGGGGTGCTGGGGAATGAGTGAAATCAGTGGAGGTGGAAAAAATTTTTAATTACAAAAAAATGTAAAATGCAAGGGTTTGCAATCTTTGTTGATGCAAGCCTAGCAAAAATTCCCAGTTTCCTTATCAACAAAGCTAAATATACTATTTTAGCTTCCATGAAAGCCGTTTCTGAGAGATGTTATTTAAGATAATGGTGGAAACACATGTGGACACTTGCTTTTTATTTTTAAATCCTCAGCTCATTTCTTCTTCTTTTGTATGGCTTTTTTTCATACTTTTCCAAATTGAGTGGTATTCAGCTCAAATGTCACCATCTCTGTAACCTCTCCAGTCAGTGAAGGATAGAAATCCAACTCCGAGAAAGCTTAAGAAAAATGTGGAACTGTATTATGTGTACATTAAATTCAAGTGGAATCATATGGACTCAGCAAAATCAACACAACAATGATGGTACAAGAACAGCAACAAACAAGGACTGATGTATATTGTTTAAATACAAAATAGCTCCTAAACTTAAGCCAAATACCTGAAGTCATGCTTAATTGAAGAAAGTATCTGTTCTATCCCTTCTAGTCTTTGAAGATAATTTTGACTGCATATAATTTTTGCATCTCCTGCTGAATTTTGGGCCCAGGCTCTGAGTAAGATGTGACTTCGAGGTACCCTATTTGATACAGATAGGAATTGAAATATATTCAACTTTTGGAAAATTCTGCTTCATTCTTCCATTTCTTGTGCCCTTTTTTTTCTGAGGTCTCTAAAATCTATTACATTCCATAAATATTATTTCTGATGTGAAATTAGTTTATTGACACAGGAATTATGTCCCAGTGACTAATTCTGGTATCTTCTGAAACTTGAAAGCCAAGTATGGAGAGACATGTATATATGGTACATTAAATGTCATTAACAAGTCAGAATATATGTTCACACATATTTGATTAGATGTGGGTAAAAACATACAGATAAATTACTATGTATGAGCAATGAAAATTCTTTAGGAATAGAACTGGTGAAAAGAAGATAAAAGAGGCTCTTAGTGCATTATCATTCTGAAGATGTAATCATGCCTACATGGTATATTATTAATCTAGTTATCTATCAGCTGGAACCTTCCATTAAGCAATATCTCGTACACCGACAGAACAAGAAAGATAAATTATCTGTTGGATTGTGAAAAGTCTTTGAAGTGCAAAAAATTTTTAACACTATATTAAAATACGCGGGGAGGAGCAAGATGGCGGAGGAGTAGGGTCTCCAAATCACCTGTCTCCACCAAACTACCTAGAAAACCTTCAAATTATCCTGAAAATCTATGAATTCGGCCTGAGATTCAAAGAGAGACCAGCTGGAATGCAACAGTGAGAAGAGTTCGCGCTTCTATCAAGGTAGGAAGACGGGGAAAAAGAAGTAAAGAAACAAAGGCCTCCAAGGGGGAGGGGCCCGCGAGGAGCCGGGCTGAGGCCGGGGCGAGTGTCCCCAGGACAGGAGAGCCCCGTCCCGGAGGAGCAGGATCTGCACCGACCTTCCCGGGGGAAAGGGGCTCGCGGGGAGGTGGAGCAGGACCAGGAGGGCGAGGATGCCCTCGGGCTCCCGGGGACAGTAACAGACACCTGCGCCCCGGGAGAGTGCGCCGAGCTCCCTAAGGGCTGCAGCGCGCACGGGGGACCCGGCGGGACCCGGAGCAGCTGAAGGGGCTCGGGGGCGGCTCCACGGAGGGGGCTGCGGGGCCCCGGGAGCAGCTCGGAGGGGCTCGGGCAGAGGAAGAGGCTCCGTGCGGAGGGGGCTGCGCGGTTCCAGGAGCAGCTCGGAGGGGCTCGGGCGGCGGCTCCGCGGAGGGGGCTGCGGCCCGGGAGCGCGAATCCACCAGCGCAGGCTCCGGAGCACAGGGCGCCGGGACACAGCCCAGGATCCCGCCTCCCCCGGGACAGGCAGAGGCCGGGAGGGCCCAGGACAGCCAGGACGCTCCTGCCCCAGCTGAGCAGATCAGCGGCCCCGCCCCGGAGCCTCCAGGCCCTGCAGACGGAGTTCCTGCCGGAGCTGAATCCAGGTTTCCAGAGCTGCCCCGCCACTGGGGCTGTTCCTCCTGCGGCCTCACGGGGTAAACAACCCCCACTGGGCCCTGCACCAGGCAGGGGCACAGCAGCTCCCCCAACTGCTAACACCTGAAAATCAGCACAACAGGCCCCTCCCCCAGAAGATCAGCTAGACGGACAACTTCCAGGAGAAGCCAAGGGACTTAAAGTACACAGAATCAGAAGATACTCCCCGGTGGTTCTTTTTTTGTTTGTTTGTTTTTGTTTTTGTTTTTGTTTTGTTTTGCTTTTTGATTTGTTTCCTTCCCCCACCCCCTTTTTTTCTCCTTTCTTTTTCTTTCCCTTTTTCTTCTTCTTTTTTTTTTCTCTTTCGTTTTTTTTTCTTTTTCTTCCCTTTTTTTTTTTCTCTTTCTCTTTTCTTTCCTTCTTTCTCTCCTCTCTTTTTCTCTTTTTCCCAATACAACTTGCTTTTGGCCACTCTGCACTGAGCAAAATGACTAGAAGGAAAACCTCACCTCAAAAGAAAGAATCAGAAACAGTCCTCTCTCCCACAGAGTTACAAAATCTGGATTACAATTCAATGTCAGAAAGCCAATTCAGAAGCACTATTATACAGCTACTGGTGGCTCTAGAAAAAAGTATAAAGGACTCAAGAGACTTCATGACTGCAGAATTTAGAGCTAATCAGGCAGAAATTAAAAACCAATTGAATGAGATGCAATCCAAACTAGAAGTCCTAACGACGAGGGTTAACGAGGTGGAAGAACGAGTGAGTGACCTAGAAGACAAGTTGACAGCAAAGAGGGAAACTGAGGAAAAAAGAGACAAACAATTAAAAGACCATGAAGATAGATTAAGGGAAATAAACGACAGCCTGAGGAAGAAAAACCTACGTTTAATTGGGGTTCCCGAGGGCGCCGAAAGGGACAGAGGGCCAGAATATGTATTTGAACAAATTCTAGCTGAAAACTTTCCTAATCTGGGAAGGGAAACAGGCATTCAGATCCAGGAAATAGAGAGATCCCCCCCTAAAATCAATAAAAACCGTTCAACACCTCGACATTTAATTGTGAAGCTTGCAAATTCCAAAGATAAGGAGAAGATCCTTAAAGCAGCAAGAGACAAGAAATCCCTGACTTTTATGGGGAGGAGTATTAGGGTAACAGCAGACCTCTCCACAGAGACCTGGCAGGCCAGAAAGGGCTGGCAGGATATATTCAGGGTCCTAAATGAAAAGAACATGCAACCAAGAATACTTTATCCAGCAAGGCTCTCATTCAAAATGGAAGGAGAGATAAAGAGCTTCCAAGACAGGCAGCAACTAAAAGAATATGTGACCTCCAAACCAGCTCTGCAAGAAATTTTAAGGGGGCCTCTTAAAATTCCCCTTTAAGAAGAAGTTCAGTGGAACAGTCCACAAAAACAAAGACTGAATAGATATCATGATGACACTAAACTCATATCTCTCAATAGTAACTCTGAATGTGAACGGGCTTAATGACCCCATCAAAAGGCGCAGGGTTTCAGACTGGATAAAAAAGCAGGACCCATCTATTTGCTGTCTACAAGAGACTCATTTTAGACAGAAGGACACCTACAGCCTGAAAATAAAAGGTTGGAGAACCATTTACCATTCGAATGGTCCTCAAAAGAAAGCAGGGGTAGCCATCCTTATATCAGATAAACTAAAATTTACCCCAAAGACTGTAGTGAGAGATGAAGAGGGACACTATATCATACTTAAAGGATCTATTCAACAAGAGGACTTAACAATCCTCAATATATATGCTCCAAATGTGGGAGCTGCCAAATATATAAATCAATTATTAACCAAAGTGAAGAAATACTTAGATAATAATACACTTATACTTGGTGACTTCAATCTAGCTCTTTCTATACTCGATAGGTCTTCTAAGCAAAACATCTCCAAAGAAACGAGAGCTTTAAATGATACACTGGACCAGATGGATTTCACAGATATCTACAGAACTTTACATCCAAACTCAACTGAATACACATTCTTCTCAAGCGCACATGGAACTTTCTCCAGAATAGACCACATATTGGGTCACAAATCGGGTCTGAACCGATACCAAAAGATTGGGATTGTCCCCTGCATATTCTCGGACCATAATGCCTTGAAATTAGAACTAAATCACAACAAGAAGTTTGGAAGGACCTCAAACACATGGAGGTTAAGGACCATCCTGCTAAAAGATAAAAGGGTCAACCAGGAAATTAAGGAAGAATTAAAAAGATTCATGGAAACTAATGAGAATGAAGATACAACCGTTCAAAATCTTTGGGATGCAGCAAAAGCAGTCCTAAGGGGGAAATACATCGCAATACAAGCATCCATTCAAAAACTGGAAAGAACTCAAATACAAAAGCTAACCTTACACATAAAGGAGCTAGAGAAAAAACAGCAAATAGATCCTACACCCAAGAGAAGAAGGGAGCTACTAAAGATTCGAGCAGAACTCAACGAAATCGAGACCAGAAGAACTGTGGAACAGATCAACAGAACCAGGAGTTGGTTCTTTGAAAGAATTAATAAGATAGATAAACCATTAGCCAGCCTTACTAAAAAGAAGAGAGAGAAGACTCAAATTAATAAAATCATGAATGAGAAAGGAGAGATCACTACCAACACCAAGGAAATACAAACGATTTTAAAAACATATTATGAACAGCTATACGCCAATAAATTAGGCAATCTAGAAGAAATGGACGCATTCCTGGAAAGCCACAAACTACCAAAACTGGAACAGGAAGAAATAGAAAACCTGAACAGGCCAATAACCAGGGAGGAAATTGAAGCAGTCATCAAAAACCTCCCAAGACACAAGAGTCCAGGGCCAGATGGCTTCCCAGGAGAATTTTATCAAACGTTTAAAGAAGAAATCATACCTATTCTCCTAAAGCTGTTTGGAAAGATAGAAAGAGATGGAGTACTTCCAAATTCGTTCTATGAAGCCAGCATCACCTTAATTCCAAAGCCAGACAAAGACCCCGCCAAAAAGGAGAATTACAGACCAATATCCCTGATGAACATGGATGCAAAAATTCTCAACAAGATACTGGCCAATAGGATCCAACAGTACATTAAGAAAATTATTCACCATGACCAAGTAGGATTTATCCCTGGGACACAAGGCTGGTTCAACACCCGTAAAACAATCAATGTGATTCATCATATCAGCAAGAGAAAAACCAAGAACCATATGATCCTCTCATTGGATGCAGAGAAAGCATTTGACAAAATACAGCATCCATTCCTGATCAAAACTCTTCAGAGTGTAGGGATAGAGGGAACATTCCTCGACATCTTAAAAGCCATCTATGAAAAGCCCACAGCAAATATCATTCTCAATGGGGAAGCACTGGGAGCCTTTCCCCTAAGATCAGGAACAAGACAGGGATGTCCACTCTCACCACTGCTATTCAACATAGTACTGGAAGTCCTAGCCTCAGCAATCAGACAACAAAAAGACATTAAAGGCATTCAAATTGGCAAAGAAGAAGTCAAACTCTCCCTCTTCGCCGATGACATGATACTCTACATAGAAAACCCAAAAGTCTCCACCCCAAGATTGCTAGAACTCATACAGCAATTCGGTAGCGTGGCAGGATACAAAATCAATGCCCAGAAGTCAGTGGCATTTCTATACACTAACAATGAGACTGAAGAAAGAGAAATTAAGGAGTCAATCCCATTTACAATTGCACCCAAAAGCATAAGATACCTAGGAATAAACCTCACCAAAGATGTAAAGGATCTATACCCTCAAAACTATAGAACACTTCTGAAAGAAATTGAGGAAGACACAAAGAGATGGAAAAATATTCCATGCTCATGGATTGGCAGAATTAATATTGTGAAAATGTCAATGTTACCCAGGGCAATATACACGTTTAATGCAATCCCTATCAAAATACCATGGACTTTCTTCAGAGAGTTAGAACAAATTATTTTAAGATTTGTGTGGAATCAGAAAAGACCCCGAATAGCCAGGGGAATTTTAAAAAAGAAAACCATATCTGGGGGCATCACAATGCCAGATTTCAGGTTGTACTACAAAGCTGTGGTCATCAAGACAGTGTGGTACTGGCACAAAAACAGACACATAGATCAGTGGAACAGAGTAGAGAATCCAGAAGTGGACCCTGAACTTTATGGGCAACTAATATTCGATAAAGGAGGAAAGACTACCCATTGGAAGAAAGACAGTCTCTTCAATAAATGGTGCTGGGAAAATTGGACATCCACATGCAGAAGAATGAAACTAGACCACTCTCTTTCACCATACACAAAGATAAACTCAAAATGGATGAAAGATCTAAATGTGAGACAAGATTCCATCAAAATCCTAGAGAAGAACACAGGCAACACCCTTTTTGAACTCGGCCATAGTAACTTCTTGCAAGACACATCCACGAAGGCAAAAGAAACAAAAGCAAAAATGAACTATTGGGACTTCATCAAGATAAGAAGCTTTTGCACAGCAAAGGATACAGTCAACAAAACTCAAAGACAACCTACAGAATGGGAGAAGATATTTGCAAATGACATATCAGATAAAGGGCTAGTTTCCAAGATCTATAAAGAACTTATTAAACTCAACACCAAAGAAACAAACAATCCAATCATGAAATGGGCAAAAGACATGAACAGAAATCTCACAGAAGAAGACATAGACATGGCCAACATACACATGAGAAAATGCTCTGCATCACTTGCCATCAGGGAAATACAAATCAAAACCACAATGAGATACCACCTCACACCAGTGAGAATGGGAAAAATTAACAAGGCAGGAAACAACAAATGTTGGAGAGGATGTGGAGAAAAGGGAACCCTCTTACACTGTTGGTGGGAATGTGAACTGGTGCAGCCACTGTGGAAAACTGTGTGGAGGTTCCTCAAACAGTTAAAAATATACCTGCCCTACGACCCAGCAATTGCACTGTTGGGGATTTACCCCAAAGATACAAATGCAATGAAACGCCGGGACACCTGCACCCCGATGTTTCTAGCAGCAATGGCCACGATAGCCAAACTGTGGAAGGAGCCTCGGTGTCCAACGAAAGATGAATGGATAAAGAAGATGTGGTTTATGTATACAATGGAATATTACTCAGCTATTAGAAATGACAAATACCCACCATTTGCTTCAACGTGGATGGAACTGGAGGGTATTATGCTGAGTGAAGTAAGTCAGTCGGAGAAGGTCAAACATTATATGTTCTCATTCATTTGGGGAATATAAATAATAGTGAAAGGGAAAATAAGGGAAGGGAGAAGAAATGTGTGGGAAATATCAGAAAGGGAGACAGAACATAAAGACTGCTAACTCTGGGAAACGAACTAGGGGTGGTAGAAGGGGAGGAGGGCGGGGGGTGGGAGTGAATGGGTGACGGGCACTGGGTGTTATTCTGTATGTTAGTAAATTGAACACCAATAAAAAAAAAAAAAATAAAAATAAAATAAAATAAAATAAAATACGCACATATTTTAAATTATATGAAAATTTTATTTCATGAATAAGTAATATTATGTGTGTTATTTATTTTTTTAAATTTTTGTTTATTTATGATAGTCACACAGAGAGAGAGAGAGAGGCAGAGACATAGGCAGAGGGAGAAGCAGGCTCCATGCACCGGGAGCCCAACGTGGGATTCGATACTGGGTCTCCAGGATCGCGCCCTGGGCCAAAGGCAGGCGCCAAACCGCTGTGCCACCCAGGGATCCTTATTATGTGTGTTATATAAATAACTAATCAAAAACCATTCCAACTATGAGTTATTTGTTCCCAAATGCCAGAGCTGGGATTAGTACATTCACTGAAAAATTTTTATCATTCTATAGGAAAGTTAGAAAAATAAAGACATAAATGATTGTCTTTTATTCTGTAATTACGTTTTCTGAGACATTTTTTGGTACTAAAGTATCTGTTCCTAAAGTAGGCAAGCTTACACTAGCCGCTGAAATTCTTTTGACTCTAGACCTAGAGAATCAGAATGTCTTGGAGGAATGACTAGACATGAACATATTTAACAAATTTTCCATTGATTCAAATACATCCTAATGTTTGAGAACCACTAGTATGGAGTCAAGTGTGCAGACCTTGAATCCAGACACTCAAAAGTTTGAAATCTTGCCTTGTTATTTTCTGAGTGGCCTAAGATGCTTGACTTAATGTCTTTTAGCCTTCATCACCTCAAGTATAAATTGGAAGAGCTGTTAGAAGAGGAAATGTTAATCAATGTGAAGTTTCCGATAGCACTTGGTCTAGAATAGAAACCCAAGGACACTAGTTCTCTTCCAAACCCTGAAGATGCTAAGGGTCTATCATACTATGCTGTGTCTTACATAGTATATTTTGATAGGCAGAATTGTGATATGGTCCCCCCAAATTCCTGATCACTGGTTGATGAATCATACACCAATCTAGGTAGTGCTGTGAAGGAATTTTGCTTAAGTAATTAAAGTCCCAAATCTGTTGATCTTAAATAAGATTATTCTGGTGGGCCTGACCTAATCACATGAGCCCTTTATTTATTTATTTTTAGTTTAGTCTCTTCCTTCCTTCCTTCTTTCTTTTTTTGAGACCAAGATGGTTTGTTTATTCAGCTACAAGCTGAAAGGTTTTAATGACCAGAAAATGTCCTTAAGTTTGGTTCTTGACTTTTGCAGTTAAAGTTGACAAGAGCTTATGTACTATTCTTGTGTTTAGGCTTACACCTGGTGATCTGTGTTATTTTTATCATGTAATTAGCATGTAAAATTTTATTCTGGGTTAAATAACTTATTTCAAAGGTTTTAATGTACTCTAGCTTGTTCCCCTATGACATGACATCTGGTGACGTTTCCTGGATTTTTGTTATCAAAGTTGCTTTCTCCTTTTTTTTCTTTTTCTTCTTTTTTTTCTGAGTATAGTTGACACATGATGTTATATTAGTTTCAGGTTACAGTGTAACGATTTGACAAGTTTCTACACAATGCTATGCTCACCACAAGCCCAGCTACCATCTGTCCCATTACATTACTATTACAGTATCATTGACTGTACTCCTGCTCTGCTTTTTATTCTCATGACTTACTCATTCCATAACTGGAGGCCTATATCTTCCTCTCCTCTTCACTCATTTTGCCCAACCCCATCCCTCCTCCCCTCTGGCAACTATCATTTTGTTCTTTTTATTTATAGATCTGATTCTGCTTTAGTTTATTCATTTTTTTAGATTCCATTTATTCATATGATATTTGTCTTTCTTTGACTCATGGCATGATATCATCCTTTTTAATGGCTGCATGATATTCCATTGTGTGTGTGTGTATATACACACCACACAGTACCACATCTTCCTTATTTGTTTATTGATTGACATTTAAGTTGCTTCCATGTCTTGACTATTGCAAGCAATGCTGCTATAAACATAGAGGTGCACATACCTTTTCAATTTAGTGTTTTTGTTTTCCCTGGGTAAATACCCAACAGAATTACTAGATCATAATGTATTTCCATTTTTAATTTTTTGAGGAACCTCCACACTGTTTTCTATAAGTGGCCATGCCAATTTGCAGACCCATCAAGAGGGCACAAAGGTTCCTTTTACTCCACATTCTCACCAAGCCTTGTTATTTCTTGTCTTTTTTATTCTAGCCATTCTAATAGGTGGAGGTGATATCTAATAGTGGTTTTGATTTGTATTTTCCTGATGATTAGTGATGTTGAGCATCTTTTTATGTGTCTGTTGGCCACCTGTCCATCTTCTTTGGTAAAACATTTATTCAGGTCCTTTGTCCATTCTTTAATTGGATTTTTTGGTGTTGAGTTGTATAAGTTGTTAAAATGTCCGTATTAGGGGATCCCTGTGTGGCTCAGCCATTTGGCACCTGCCTTCAGCCCAGGGCGTGATCTTGGAGTCTCAGGATTGAGTTCCACGTCAGGTTCCCTGCATGGAGCCTGCTTCTCCCTCTGCCTGCATTCCTGCCTCTCTCTCTCTCTCTCTCTCTGTGTGTGTGTCTCTCATGAATGAATGAATGAATGAATGAATGAATAAATAAATAAATAAATAAATAAAATATTAAAAAAAAAGTCCGTATTACCCAGAGCCACCTACAGAGTTGATGCAATCCCTATTAGTAAAAGCATTTTTCACAAAACTGGAACAAATAATACTAAAACTTGTATGAAATCACAAAAGACCCCGAATAGCCAAAGCAATCTTGAGAAAGAAGAAAAAAGCTGGAGAAATCACAGTGTCAGATTTCAAGATGTACCACAGAGCTATGATAATCAAAACAGTATGGAACTGGCACAAAAAATAGACACATAAATCAATAGAACAGAAGAGAGGCACCCAAAATAACCCATACTATATGGTCAATTAATCTATGAGGAAAGAGCCAAGAATATAAAGTGGTGAAAAGACAGTCTCTTCAATAAACGGTACTGGGAAAACTGGACAGCTACATGTAAAAAAATGAAACTGAATCATCTCCTAATACCACATATAAAAATAAACTGAACCTGGATTAAAGACCTGAACATGAGACCTGGGACCATAAAAATCTTAGAAGAGAACACAGGTGATAATTTCTCTGACATCAACCATAGCAACATTTTTCTAGATATGTCTCCTGAGGCAAGGGAAACAAAAGCAAAAATAAACTATTGGGACTATCTCAAAAATAAAAAGCTTTTGCACAACAAAGGAAACCATCACTAACAACAAAAAAGACAACCTACTGAATGGGAGAAGATATTTGCAAATGACATACCTGATAAGGGGTTAATATCTAAAATATATAAGGAATTTAGACAACTCACACGAGCCCTTTAAAAGCACAGGAGGAGTCAGAGAGATGCACTCAGGCAGGCCTGGAAGAAGGTCAACGTCCGCATTGTAATCTGCCATGGGGCCACATGGCGAGTGGCCACTAGTTGTTAAGATCAGGCCCTCACTGATAGTCCACAAAGGGAACCCCAGTCCTACAACTACAAGGAAATGAATATGAAGGAGGTTAGAGGAGACGTTTTCCTTGGTTGAGTCTCTGGGTGAGCATGCCGCTGGCTGTTATCTTGACTTCAACTTTGCCAAACGCTGAGCTGAGAACCCAAACATGCTGTGTCAGACTCCTGACCCACACAACAGTGAGACAGTGAGTATCGTCCTCAGTCTCCAAGTTTGTGACAATTTGTTACATGGTGATAGAAGAAAATATGTGTGGTGCAATTGTGTTATAGGATTACATTTTTTAAAGGTAACATTATTTGAAGAACACATTCTTCCTTTTGCCTTTTTGGCCAGGCACCTATGCTTGTAACTATAATATAAATACAAAGTGACAGTTTTTATCTTCCAAGGGACAAAATGGAAGGAAAAACAACATATTTGCTATTTTGACATATCACAGAGGACTACATAAATGCACATCTCTTTCACTCCATCTCCTTTAGTTTGTTATAAATGCCCTACAGTGAAATAACCTTCCTATCTTGCCCAGAGGCTTAGCTAAGAGTCTAGAAGAAACAACAACTGAACTTTTAACTTGTGGAAACAGCAATCCCCAAAGGTTTAGAACTGTGAAGAGCTTTTCCCCTTATTACTGTTGTTGACTTTTTGTTTTCTGACTCCTTCTATATTACTGAGAGGAAGGGACTGACACTTTCTGCCTTTCTGACCTGGACCAAAATCAAGACTTCCTCTGAAAATCTTTAGGCTTCAGTAATCACACTAAGCTTCATATGTTGTTCAGACTGAATTCCAATTGGTTTGGATTGTTTAAATGAGGGACTTAGACCGGTAACTGTATCTTCTAATGTATTTCAAATAAAAATGAATCATCTTTAGTTTCCCTGAAGTCTGATTTAATAGAAGCATAAAGATCTCTTTCCATCTTTTTATACCATCAACCAACTATGTGTAGGCATTTCCACTTGTGTAGGAGGCATGTGTGCATTTCCCACATAGATAACAGCACCTCCCACTTACTGAGCAATTATATGTCAGACCCCATCGTGGGTACTTTGGGTGTATTAATTTAACTGTGATACTGTGATAGCATCTCTCTGACAAAGGTACCAAAGGTTCTAACCTAGCATCTCTTGTACAATGAGGAACCTGCAGAGTATTTAAATAACTTCCCCAAAATCACATGGCTAATAAGTGGAGGAGCTGGGAATCCAGAAATTCTGGTTCTTGAGTTGTGTATTTAATGCCTATTCTATTTTGAGACAAGAAGTATTAATCCTCTCAGTCCCCAAATCCATGGCATGCGAAGCGTGGCATTCAGCAGAAGATGACAGACCTTCATGTCAAAGCATGTTTTCTCTGCCTGGAGAGGCAAAATGCACAGGCGTGAGACAAGGAAAATATCTAAAAAAAAAATGGTGATCAAGTCCAAACCTGTCCCTCTTCTTCATCACTGTTACTGGCAATAAAAATGAAGAATAAGAAAGCCTGCTTTAAAGCTTCTTCCTAGAGCCTAGAAAATTCAATAAGGCACCATAAAACAGACAGTACAATTTAAGAGTTTATAACAAAATAGAAGCTTTCAGTTCAAGTTATGAGATAAATAGGTCTTGAAGGTGACTCCCTGGATCCATGCTCCTTTATAACATGTTCTTGGGTCCAAAACACTGTGCTTGGGTTGAAATGAAGGAAGGTACACTCCACTCTTCTTGGTCCTAAATTACGTGTTACTGTCACTGATGTCAGGAAGTTAAACTGTGTGTTTGTGTGTGTACATATTTAAAAACAAAACAAAACCATAAGATCCACAAAAGGGGTTTCTTTTCCTGGAAGAACAGATTTTAGGACGACTCAGTTTTCTTCCCACCATGTTCCAAATGAGCTCTGAAAATAGAACTAGCACAACTGTATGTCTCCAGCAATCCTGTGTCTCTGAAACTTGTCTATCTCCATGTTCTGAAAATTAAATTATACCTTAAATGAGGGTGGGGGGGTGCCTATATGTAGGAGACCTCTGATGAATCATTTCTGATACAAATAATTGCCCTTTAAATGTTCTAATTTGGAAGTGAATATGTGCCACGTTGGTTTCAAAGGAATTGCTCAGCTCAGGCATCCTCATCCCTCATGGGAACTCTGGTGTTGCATTCCTAACCACATTCCCTGTGTTCAGCCTCTATCACCTTGAGCAGGGCGCCTGATCCTGGAAAGTTCAGTGGTCCATCAACTTCGATTAAAAAAAAATCTGTATTTTCACTAATATCTAACTGAAATTTTGCATTTCTTTTTGTCTAGAATGAAGACAACCACCCTCAGTATTATTTGCAGTAGCAGTGACCTTCGTCACCATAGAACATCAGAGACACTTCCCTATCTCATTATAGCTGCAGTAAATATCCCTAAATATCATGTATCCTTGCTACCACTCAAAATTATCATAGTTATTAGACTTGCTGCTACATCTTGTTATTTAATACATTTAATAAAGCAGCACATATATTGCTGTATCATAAATGTATGTTTTTCTGCATTTAGATCACTGTATTTTAATGTAATTGGTCTTCTTTAAAATTCTACGTGTCTATTTTTTCTTTTGAATCCTGAGAAGGGAGGGCACTTGAGTGACTCCATTGGGTAAGTGTCTGCCTTCGGTTCAGGTCATGATCCCGAGGTCCTGAGATCAAGCCCCACAACAGGCTCCCTGCTCAGTGGGAAGCCTGCTTCTCCATCTCCCTCTGCTGCTCACCCTGCTTGTGTTCTCTCTCTCTCTCTCAAATAAATAAAATCATTTTAAAAAAATACTGAAAAGGGATATTTTGGCCTTCCCACACTGCTAAAAGGGAATCCCTGGCATGCACACACAAGAATTAAGAACTTCTCTGGATCTTACTAAAATAAAGTCCTCATAATGTTACATCCTTAAGCTTTGTTAGTGGTGCCAGGTCATCTTACTAATGGTGCTCAAATCCTCTGTGGCTCACAGAAGGCCTTGCATGATCTATTCTCCCCCCACTGCCTGGTCACTTGCATGCTGATCCTTGTACTCCGCATTTCGTCTGTTCCAAATTATCTCAAGCTGCTGGATGCACTGAACAATCCCAACTCTCTTTTGTCTCTGTGTCCAGTTCTGTCTGATAAAAATGTGGTGTAATATACTACTGCTGCTAGTAAACTCCTACTCACTCCATAAGACCCAGCTCAAGGTCACATCCTTGAGATACTGACATGATGACTCTTCATCCTTTCCAGACTTGGGAGAATCACTTGTTCCTTTGCCCCATGCCTGTACACACTACCTACATTATAGCACCTGATGCAGGGCATTGTGCCTGTATATGTGTAGGTCTCTTTAAGGGGTTTTGAGTTTGGGAGATCTTTGAGCCATCTGTGCTACAATGGTGCCCAACACATTGTGGGCCTTTTATGCATAGGAACTTGACTGTTGTCCACAAGGGGTATATGAATAAAGTAAACCTTGAGTTGGCCCTAAAGCTGGTTCTATGGTGACTATAGGATTCTCAGTTGAGGCAAAGTGGGACTAATTTGTCTTGCTGATAGCTTCTTTGTGAAACAGAGCTGTTAAATTGCAAATATTAGTGCTGCATTCTCTCAGCCAACTCTGGGCAAATTAATTTGTATCTTCAGAATGCTCCTAAGGAACCCTTATGGTAAAAGAGCCACAGTCAACAGCTTCACTCTGTGTGATAATCTCCTAGTGGTGTCTCCTCCTGAAAAATTACATTTTTCTTTATAGACAAAATTTGTTCATCTGCTCATTCACTCCCTCAGAAGATATTTCCAAGGAGTCTATGACCTGCCAGGTACTGTCTGGGAGACCCAGCAGTGAATGAGTCAAACCCTGCCCCTGGTCTCATGAAGCTTACAATGTAGGGCAGTGCTGTCCAATAGGGTGTTCTGTGATGATAGAAATGCATATATGCACTGTCCAGTATGGTAACCATGAGCTGTATGTGGAAATGGCCACGTATTGATAGCTGGCACCATACTGTCTGTGGTGTGTGGTAAAAATGAATAAGTGAACAAACGTGTGAATAAATGACTAACAACCAGAAACAAAACAAAACAAAACAAGAAATCCCCTCAGATATTGAGAAGTGCCAATGCAAAGAATTAAGTAGGCCAATGTGGAGTCACCAGGGTGTCAGAAAAAGTTTCTTTGGGAGCTGACATTTGAGCTGAGAGCTGAATATCAAGAGAGGTCCTGTTAGGGGAAGAAATGGACAAAGAGATTTCTAGGCAGAGGGAACAAACTGTTACAAACCTGTAGGAGAGACATACTTAGACTATTTGAAGGGTACAAAGAGCAGTGTGCTTGGAAGTAGGACATGAAGTCAGAGAAAGGCTGATGCCACTTAGCAGGGATCTGTAAACCAGTGTAAGGAGTTCAGATTCGTTTCCCAAGAGCAAAGGGAAGTCATCAGAGGGCTTGAAATAAGGGGACTTATCTACATTGCATAAAGCTCACATGGATGGCTATATGAAGGATGGATTGCAGAATGGAAGCTGGGAGTCCAGTCAGAAAGATTATAGGAGCCCAGGTGTGAGTTGATGGCAAGTTTGTATTAGGGTCATGGTTCTGGAGGTAGAGAGAAGTGAACAGAATGAGTATATATTCTACAAGTGAAGTCAACAAAGTTTTCTGGACTGATTAAGAGAAGGGATCAAGAACTATTCCTATGTGGGGCTTCAGCAATTGCATGGATCATGCCATTGACTGAGACTATTGGGGAAGGAGCAGATTGGAAGGGTGCAAAATGGAGAATTCAGTTTTGAACATGCCAAGTGTAATACCTATTAGACATCCAGGTGGAAATGTTACATCTGAGGAAATGTTAGGACTGGGAAAGTGGATTTGGGACTTACCAACCATTAGACATGGTATTTGAAACTGAGGGACTAGAGGAGATCACCTTTGGGAGGCTACAGGCAAAAAGAGAAAGCCCTTCAAGAGGATTGCTTGACCAGCACCTGCAGAGGGTGGTTATCCCCTGCAGATTAGGGTCACTCATCCCTCAGGGCAAAAATGGGCCAATTCCAAAGGCCCAAATATTGGTGACCCAAAGTGCACAACACAGAGGCATAGTCTGATTTTTGCTCTAAACAAATGGGTACAGTCAGGGAGAGAGAAAGCCACCATGTCCACCCACAAGCCCTGGAAGATTAGTAACAGCATCTTTATTTCACAGAGAGTGTAATTAGAATACAAATAAATAGTCATATAGGCCTGAGTTACAATCCTTGCTCTACTCTTTTATGACTGCATAATCTTAGACAAGGTATTTAATGTCTCCCCAATTTCATCAATAATAGAATTAAGTAAAGAATACATAAAATAAAAAATAAAGAATTAAATAAAATAATACATAAAATCCCAATGCCTAACACATAATAAGTAACCAAAATGTGTTAGTTCTTGATACAAAATACTGTGACCAGTGTGAGTAATCCTGGTTAGTGTGCAACACACCTGAGAGATTTATGCAGGTGTATGTGCCCCCAAAACTTGTGATCTCCCTTCCCATGTTTCCATGACTGTGCTTGAGAACTATCTGATCTGGGCTCTCTCCCTTCTTTCTCTTCTTTATTTCTCTAATGTTCCCTAAAAATAATCTCTTAATTTACCTCCCCCTTATTATTATTATTTTTTTAATCGGAAAATGCTCTTTCCTGAAACTGGCTTTGCCTTCTGTTCTAAGACAGGCAGGTATTCAATTTTACACGCCCCTCTCTGGGCCCATTTTTACCCCTGGCTGTTGCCGCCTTTCCTCCTCCCAGCCCACCTTACTCAGGGGAACTTCACTGGCTTACTCAGCAGCTAGGGCTTGCCAGCAAAGCATCAAGACTGCTCTTTCCTCAACCTGCAGTTAAATACTTGGATGAGCCACATTCCCGCTGACTCTGCTCTCACTGTGCATTCTATTTAATAAACCTCCAGCCACTCTGGATGGAAGAAACAAAGAGATGGCAGGCAATTTCTTTATCCCCGCTGATCAATTAGAAACATGCATCCCGCCCAGTGTGGTCATCTCCGAGACTCCCTTCTCTGTACTCTGTAGAGCGTGTTCTCCGGCTCGCTTTGTATTTGCACCAGTGATTCCCGGGACCCATGCAGATGCTCCTAACAAGCCACCACTGCCAAGGCACACGTAGGGGACTTCAGCAGAGCTCAGCCAGCACTCTTCCACCATACCTCTCCTGGTGCCTGTGGTGTGTGTGTGTGTGCAATCTCATCAGCATTTTCCTGCCTTACACTTGGCAGAGAAGGAGTCTACAAGTCATTACAGCACAACACCACATGGATGCTGGCCCTTTCTTAAACAGTCAGCATTTTCTCAGGTTAGGGGATCTAATTAACTCACTTTGAACTCTCCTCATCAGGGTTTAGGATTAATTCAAAAATACATTTAAATCAGCAGTTCAAGCAAATTTTCTCTAGATCCAGGCAGATGAGAAATATATATGGATCACTTGCTTTTAACTCTTGCCTTTCCTAAAGTGGACACATTAGATTTTTTATTTTTAAATTCTCAACTATGTAATTTTCAAACCCAATGTACTGCATCCATTTTTCTTTATTACCCCCCACCCCCTTCCCTTTGGCATTTATCATCCCTGCACTTCAAATCCTTGTATCAATTAGGCAAGACATCTGGCAGGACTTTTTGACATTTTTCCTCCATTAGGCTGTTCCAGAATGTGCTAAGGAAGAGAGGCTGTTGCTTGCCCAGCCATTGGTAATGCCACAACAAGAGTCATTTGTTTTAATTAGCTATGTCAGAGGTTCCTAGCATCTTTCCAGATGTGTGGGCAAGGTGGTGGATAAACTCAGCATTCCAGGCTCTTAAAAATTAATTGCTCAAAATAAATCCCTGCAAAACCCAGCTGCTGCCTTCCCCCATACATACCGATTCACATACATTGCTCAGGTTTCTGGACTTATTTACTTAACCATCCTGCCTTGGCATCTCAACTTTCATTTCTAATTGCCACCATTTCAGACAATTTCAGGAAGAGACTTTAATCTTGTCCCCTTTTTTCCTCTGTAATTCCCTGGATCCATTAGCTCTGTGTGTCTCTTTCCTGTAATGCAGCACGCATTCTTTTTGAAATTGGCCGGGTCTTGTTTACCCCAGTGGACTCAGAAATGGCTTAAGGGCAATTACTGTCTCATTCACTTTATTAAAATCACAGAATCCACTGTCATATACACTGAAGGCACTATATTGTTGAGTTAACAAAAGGTCTTTCTTAACCATTTCAGAAAAACTACCAATGATATCCTCTCCTCAAAGAAAATCGATCACATATCTGTAGAAACCCAATTCTTCCTATCGTTTTAAGGAGTTAAGGACTTGGATCTACAGACATGAATTCCCCTTGCTCAGTCTACCTAGAGCATGAAGTCTTAGGTGGTGAAACACATGAATCCAAAATAGTTAGAGTCCATGGGGAATCTGGTTTAAAAAAAAAAAAAAAAAAAAAAAAAAGCTCTCTCTTTGTTTTCTGTTCTATAATGACACCAAATGATACCGAAGGACTCAGGCCACCTATGTCTACTACAGACAAATTCTGAGAGTCAAGCCAAGGGAACAAGATACACAGGAACGTTTGTTATGTTGGCTTATGAAGGACCGAGCACACAAGGATGGTAAATAAACAGTCCCACCTGACAGTCACATCCCATGGCCATGCCACTCGGATCATATCCAAGGCTAAGAGTGAATCACTGGCTGAGTCACAGTATTAAGTCACACTGATTTCACACCTTTAGTTCAGCTCTAAACACTGGGTCATTTCCTAGGTACCGAATACTATCTGATTTAATGGTTTCTTTGGAATCTCACTTTTTCCTTTCACTCTAACAGAGCTTTCAGCTTTCTTTGATTGGGTTTGCTAACTATCTCATTAGATTTCTCCGAAGTTTTAACACTGATCGCCTCGTAGGTCACAGTAGCTAAAAATGTTAATTAAATCTGTTCTGGTGCTATGTGGCATGTTTGACCAGGTAGAGGTGGAAAGTATTTTTTTGGGTCTCGGGAGTTTTTGGGTAGTGCTTGCCATTCTTTTCATAAATGAGAGCAACCTTCTAATCAGTCATGAATATCCCTTTACTAGGGGTTTATGAGCCTTGTTTTGTTTTGTTTTGTTTTCCTCCTGTGGGTAGTATTGGGGCTTCTTCTGCCCTAATTCTCTTTAATGCTCTATTGAGTCTGGTTTGTTGTTTTCATCTAAGAAGGGTTAGATGGTCAACATATTTTCCAACAACAGCCCTCAAAACTGTTTTTATGACTTTAGGAATGTATTCCTTCTTCTTTTATTCCCCTCCCTCTCTGTGTCACTTTTTTGATACTCATTCATCTTAACACTTCTCTTTGGTTGTCTTCAGCCTTTTCAAAATCAGAGTTCCCCACATTCTTTTGCAGACTATCCTTTCCAGGATTTTGAGAATCTAGTAAATAAGGGTAGACGACCTCCCCAAGCCTTTCATTTTCCCCTTGAAAAGATAAAATGGCTTCCCCCCCAGGGCCCATCTGTTGCCTCGTTCCAGATGATCTTCCTATCACAAGCACTCTGTAGGTAATTTGACAGGGACTTTCATGTTCGGGGTTCCTGGCTATGTTGATTATAACCCACTATGGATTTCTTTCTTTCTTTCTTTTCTTTCTTTCTTTCTTTCTTTCTTTCTTTCTTTCTTTCTTTCTTTCTTTCTTTCTTTCTTTCTTTCTTTCTAAGATCTTATTTATTTATTCATGAGAGACACACAGAGAGAGGCAGAGACATAGGCAGAGGGAGAAGCAGGCTCCCTGTGGGGAGCCTGATGTGGGATCGATCCCAGAACCTGGGCCTGAGCCGAAGGCAGACACTCAACCACTAAGCCACCCAGGCATCCCAATCTACTATGGATTTCTACTAGAAATTTCACTTTTTCCCCCCCATCTCTTGGGTGAACTCGTGTGCCCTGCCCATCTACTTTCTCTAAAGTGATAGTAATTTACAAAATCTCCACACTTCTTTAATACCCACTAAACAACACCCAACAGGATCTCTCAAGCCTCGCAACAGAAAATCCCACATCCCACAGCACACAGCCCACATGGTAACAAGAAATACCTTGTCCATATGCCTTCCAGCCTGTTCCTATTGTTCTTGAGGTATGGCTGTGGCTGAAAAATCACATTTTAAATTTTTTCTCTATTTATAGACTCCATACACAATGTTTTAATTGTATTTCTTCATTTTAGTTTTTTTCTTATCCTGATGTAACCTCTGTCCCAGAATTTTATTTGTATCACAATCACTATTTTTAAATTGTTTTCTAGTACAGTATTCTTCTCCTTTCTCCTCTTCTGTGTACAGTTGCTACAAGAAGGATACATTATTTACTCTTAGAACTCAGATGACAACACTGTGAAACACACAATTTCACTCCTGTTGTTTGCAAGGGCTGGAACCCCATTTCCAACTGTTTTAAGATAACGGTCTTTGCATTCCTCTTGAAATTTAGCTTTCTACCTTCTCATCCCTGTAATGCTACACAGTGCATTTACCTTTTTCATACCTTTCACATTTTTTTGTTGTTGTTGCATACATACTTGCCATATATAAAACACTGTGGTGGAGGGTAGCCAAATTTAAAAGGCCTGGGTCTAGCAGAGCCCCTTATTTCTGCCTTACTGACGGTCGCTATCTCCCTTAAGCTCCTTGATGCCTTCCAATTTCACCTCGAATGGTTTTCCATTTTTCTTCAATTCCGGGTGCCTTTCGGGGCACACTGGAATGAAAGCACTCGGCAAAAAGGAGTCCAAATATCTGGCCTGTCTCCCACCGGACCTCGCTAGAAAGAATTATGAAAGCACTGACCTAGTAATATGCTGCCCATCACACCTGAAGGAGATCGCATATGTGCTTTCAGCAGAATTGACTTTCCCAGCTGTGTGAACAGGGGTCGTTTTTACGTGTCCACACTTTCTGGTTGGGACTCATTCAGGCAATAGCTCATGCCAGGATTCAGCATCATACATACAATTCACCGGGACGGGGCACAGTAAGTAGTTCCTTGATCTGACAGTGATGAGACATAATGAGCAGAAGTGATGATACTGGCCCCGGCCGAATCCAGAAGAGGAAAATAGAGAAACCTTTCCTTCTTTTCAAATGCAGGAGGTAAAGAGTTCAGTAGGTAACACCAGGGGAAGTGATGACTGAACACCCAGTGTAATTATTCCACCATAATGATGCTTCCTGAGAACGCTTGGCTACCACGTATAGTATCATGAAGTTGGCATACTTCAATCGCCCGTTATTTTTGGCAAGGTGGCATTTTAAGTTTTTGTTCCCTAATGGCAGAATGGACAAATGCAGCATTTAACTCCCGTTGATCCAGGATTATTTTTATTCTCCAGCACCTCCCAATGTCACACTAGAAAAAGGTACAACGCTTTCTGGGCACTCCTCCTACAGACCGTCTAAAATATCCACACGGGGTAGCATTCCTGTTGCTTTCAGGAGCATCTGAAACAATCCGCTGTGATATTCAGCAGGAGTCACTTGGGGAAAAATGTGTTCTTTTTCCCTGTCTTTGGCACTCAGGTCCATTTTTAAAGTTAGAGCCCTGAGCCGAGGGAGGGGCCCGTGCCATGCCTTTTAGTTTCATATATTGTGACAGCCTGGTGTTTTTCTGATCTCACTTATCCTGAGAAAACTGTCAGGGATGGCCCCTGCAGAGACAGCTGACCTAAATTATGACTTCTTTCAGGGAAGGGAAACCCCTTTAGGACAAACAGGAAGCGATCTTTCAGCATAATGTATTCCCATTGGGAGCAAGTAAACAGTTTACTGTTCAGTTCAAAGCAGTGCATTCAAGACACATAAGTTAGTTTTGGCTCAATGTGACCCTAAAATCAAGTCAAATGGAGTGAGTTTACAATTCAGAGCCTTAAGATTCTGTTTGGCTGAACACTGGGGTTGAAGTGTTGAATTCCATCTCATCTCAGCTATTATTTTTTCTTTGGCCATTTCCAAAATACTGGTAAATTCTGGAAATAAAATAAAGAAAGTGCTAAATTGGTTTTCAGATCCATGAGCAGGCTTTCTTAGGGCAAAAACAATCCCCTGAGGTGTATTGTTAAGTGAAAAAATAAATTTTAAGCGTATACATACAACTGAAAGAAGTTTTTCTCAATCTAATTGAGAACTTGAGAAATTCAGATTTGGCTTCATGATTTATTTGACTTTGTCCATTACTAATAGTGAAATGTATCTAGTTTTATTACCTTTAGAGCTAATTAAACACAGTTTGCTGATTAAGTAGCATAATCACCTGCCATCATAAGGGAACGGAATATCTTGCCCTTCGTTAACCAAGACCCCTCACATGGTTAAGAAGCCAACAATAAAGTGTGCATCTGTCATTTAGTCCATAGGGGTGACACAACCTGAAAAGTCAGGTGGGTTGTTCTTCCCTTTTTTTCCACTAGTATATATAGATAAAAGTCTTCACAGAATCATGATAAATTGCAGTCACACCATCTTCCAATCTATCAGTCCTGTCACTCTTTTAGAAGAACCTGATGCATATCTGATAAGTTTTGTTTCTATCAACATAATGCCAGCTAACTAACACAACATCTTTTCTTGTTAGAAGGGTTTAACAGATTACGTACAGGATACAAAATGAGAGTCTGGCAGCTAAATTTCCTCCATTCTACCGAATTGCCTACCATTCTGACCAAAGATTGGTGTAGAATATATGGGTTGGTGGATGGGTTACTGAGTAAATCCTGATTAGGGTTTTGGAACCCAAAAGCCCATTCCAAGTCTATGGGGACCAGGAGCCCAGGCTGTGATAGATGGTGTGATCTCACAATGGCTGGGTGTCATTGCAAGCCCAATATAGGGGTTATGTCTACAACTAACTGAAGTGTAAGCGCAATGCAGGGGTTATGTCTATAACCAACTCAATAATCACTGTGCTTTCTTTTCTTTTCTTTTTTTTTTTTTCACCGTGCTTTCTGATTCAATTTAGAAACCCTAGAATAACAAATATAGAGATAGAGAAACAGGCATCATTCTCCCTGAAGTTTTTATATTTTTGTTCTATTAGGGTCATTTTAAGCCTCACTATATCACCCCAAACCTAAGATTTCTGGTATCTCATACTTCTAGTATTGGAAATTACTATATTCCTACTGATCCAAATTCATTCCAAACAGAAACGCTGACTTACTTCTAAATGTGTTCATACCATATAATGTCCATTAATAGGAGGAGGGGAAGCCAGCACAATAGAGGCATTGTAAAAAATAAAACCAAACATTCCTCTCTCTTTTTTCCTCCTGTAAAAACATCAAATCCCTAACCTTGAAAGATTAGTCTTTTTGATGTTGAATCCAAAGCAAAAAGAAAAGAGATAAAGAGGAAAGAAAAGAAAAGAAAAATCATCCTAAATGGAAGGGAGAAGGAAAATACTGTTGATTCACACATGTCCAGGCAGCTATTTTGATTTCTAACCCAAGTGGGAGTATGAGACACATGGCATCTATCGTGTGGTGATAGCAACTTGAAACTTAACCACTTCTGTTTTGCTTTTGCTACTCAGTTAGCAGGGGCATATATGAAAGAAATGGGAGCTGCCCAGATAGTTTTGTATAACCATAAGGAACAAAGGAAATACCTTTGGGGTGGCATATGGCCACAGACCAGGTATCAGGTCTTGGGTGCCTCCTGTGGCTGACATGCCAATACAGATGGCGGAACTGAGCCGGAGATTGGGGGCAAGAAATGAAAAAAAATTCCAACCCTTTCTTACTATTCACATTTTTCTTTTCTGTGTTTCAGCCATACTGGTATTCTCTTAGTTCCCAAATGTGTCATGTGCCATGTTTCTTTCCTGTTTTTGTTCTTTACATGTGCTGTCCCCTGTGCTTATAACACTTTTTTATCCACCCATTTGCCTAGTTAACTCATTTTAAAGATTTTATTTATGGGAGAGAGAGAGAGAGATTGAGACCATGCACAAGTGAGTAGGAGCAGAGGGAGGAGAAAGAGAGAATCTGAAGCAGATCCCACACTGAGTGAGAAGCCCAATGTGGGGATCAGTCCCACAACTTTGAGATCATGACCTGAGCTAAAACCAAAAGTCAGATGTTTAAGTGACTGAGCCATCCAGGCACCCCTGCCTAGTTAACTCTTACCCATCCTTCAGACTTTATTTTGACACTAATTCATCAAGGAAGCATTCCCTGACTCCATGTACTGGGTAATTTCATATACTGAAGCTACAAGCAATCATCAGTTGCTAAACATACTTCTTTAGATTGAAATTAGAAGAGTAGTTTTAGCTTTTGGACTTTAAAGAGGAATGTGAGTCTCCAGGAAACTAATACAAGGCACCACATTTCTGTTTAATGAGAGTTCTCAGAAGAAATGAAAAATCATCTTTTTAGACACACAACATAACTATCCTACATTCATGTTTTTACCAAAACTTCATTCAGTGTGTTGGTCATTTTTCTCCTTTGATTCTTTTCTCCTTCCAGTATATATGTCTACTCTTAGGAACCTCATTAGGTTCTTTTGTCCCCTACCATACCTCAAACATAACCAACATTCAATGAATGTTAATTTGGTTAAGATAACCAATTTTTCACCTTTAAATATTATTGAAATATAAATCTAAATTCCAATGAATTACAAAATAAATAAAAGGCATAGCACTACATTATCTTTTATTCTGGACATCTTTTTTGTCTCTCTTTTATTTGGATAATTTAAAATCTGCTTTTGAATTGACTAGCATAATATGCACCTATGTATCTTTATCTAGATCTATCTACATATATCCTTTAGAACTCTTTGAAGACAAGTTACAGATATTATGATACCTCATCCTTAAATACATCAGCATGTACCTTGTTCAATATGAACAGGACTGTTCTATAACACAACAATACCAATATCAACTAAGAATTTAATGCTAAGGCGCAGCCTGGGTGGCTCAGTGGTTTAGCACCACCTTCAGCCCAGGGCCTGATCCTGGAGACCTGGGATCAAGTCCCACATCAGGCTCCCTGCATGGAGCCGGCTTCTCCCTCTGCCTGTGTCTCTGCCTCTCTCTCTGTGTGTCTCTCATGAATAAATAAATAAAATCTTAAAAAAAAAAAAAAGAATTTTAACACTAAAAAGTATGATTTAATATATAGTTCATATTCTATTTTTCCAAAAATGTCTTTAATAACCATTACTGTTGGATCCAGGACTCAATAAAAAAATTAATTACTGCATTTGGTTGCCAAAGCTCTCTAGTGTCTTTTAATCTAGAACAGGCCCACTGCCTGTATATTTCTCTTTTTCTGGTCATTCATTACATTGACATTTTAAAAGAATCCTGCAGGCAGATAATTTGTGTAATTTTCCATGGTTCACTCTGTGATTGCAGCTTCAAGATTAATTCAGTATAAACATTTTGAATCCTTTGAGTCTTTTTTTTTTTTAACTTGATGGTATATTCTGGAAAACACTATCACAATTTTCCTCATGTGTGTCTTTATATGACATTTTCCTCATTCTGTGTGTCTTTATGTGTATAGTACTTTGCTGTGCAAAAGTCACTCAAACATTCTTCTGTGGATGGACATTTGTATTGTCTCCAGTATTTCATTACAACATACAGTGGCTCAATAAAGAAATTTGTATATATGTATTTTTTATATTTGTTAAGGTGTAATTCCAGGGTAAATTACTAGAATGGAAATTGCTGGGTCAAAGAGAAAATGAATACCTATGTTTTATAGATAGTAATAAACTCCCTCCACAGGTATGGTACCAACTTATACTCCTACTGGCAATGTAGGGTCTGTTTATCTATAGACTCATTAATAGTGTGTTGCCAATCTTTTGTATCTTTATCAATCTGTTGGATGAGAACTAGATCTCACTATAGTTTGATTTACACTATTCTTTTGGATAAAGTTTGGTATCTTTTTATTTTAAAGACTACTTGTTTTATATTTTCTGTCAACTGTGTCTTTTTCCCATTTATTATTAGGTTTTTGGTATTTCTTTTCCTATCATTTTAAAGAAGTTATATTTGGAGGATACGCCCTTTATCTGTGGTATATTTGCAGTTATCTTCTCCAAATTTTTTATTTGGTTTCAAATTTCATGTTTTTTTAATGTAAGGAATTTCTTTTTACTTTTATACAACAAAATTTATAAATTTCTTTAATTGCATCTTGATTTTTGAGTCATAACAGAAAGGCTTTTCTTTATAGGGATCATACAAGAATTCACCCATGTTTTCTTATAGCAGTTGTGTGGTTTCATTTTTTACATTTGACCTCTGACCCATTGGAAGTTTACTCTGCTACACAGTAGAGGTATGGATTTAATTTTTTGTTTTCCCAACACTATTTATTAAAAAGACTATCTTTATTCCCAGTGAATAGAGATACCACTTTTGCATATACTATATTTCCATATGTGTGTTCGTTTCTTAATTTTCTATTCCAGTCTTTGGATTGTGTATCTATTCATATGCCAGTCCCACACTGTTTTAAATACAGAAGTTTATAATTTGCTTTAACATCTGGTAGGGCCAGTCCTTCTATTACTGCTAGTCTTTTTTTATAGCTATTATACATGTTAATTTTACTATAAGAACTTACATCAGCTTGTCTACTGCCAGGAAGAACAAAATGTTTTGTTTTGGAAAGTATTGCTTTTCTATGTTAACTTGCTCACTTTGACTTGTGTGTCTTTTTGGCACATTTCTTGAAATGAAGTTTCTCTTTCCATTATTCTTTCTAGCAGCTTTTTTTATATGCATGAAAGCTAGTAATACTTATGTTTGTTTTATGTCCTGATATCTTACTGGATTCTTGTATGATTTATCTTGGCTTCATTATGGAGACTCTAAGATTTTTGAGATAGATATCATATTAATAAACACAGATAATTTTTCTTTTCCAAATTCTTATGACTGTATATTTACTCTTGTTTGATCTCATTAGCCAATACATTCAATACAATATTAAATAATAGTAGGGCATTGGTCTTCTTCCCCTTGTTCCTGATCTTAATGTGAATACCTTATATTTCCTTACTGGTGCTAGGTTTTGCATATGTATGTATTTGTACATATACACCTATATACACATGTGCACATACATGTACATGCATGTAATATGTGTATATACAAATGTATTTATACACATGAAAACATATATAGGTCTACATATGAGAAGGAGGAGAAAGAAGAGAAAAGGATGAATCAAATTGAGGAAGGATCCATTAATTCCTATTTTGTTGATTTCTCTTTTAACTCAGGAATGGGCAGAACATTTTAATAAATGCCTTTTTAATGGAGGTAATTATATAATCTTTCTCCTTAGGTATATTGCTATGGCAAATCTTATTAATGGATTTCCTGGTATTGAGCAATCTTTGAATTTCTGGAACTTGGTTGTAAAAATTTGTAATGCAATATTATATTTTATTTATGATATTTGCATTTATATTCGTATGTGAGATCAAGCTATTATTGTCCTTGTTGTACTTTGCTTTTTAAGATTTTATTTATTTATTCATGAGAGACACGGAGAGAGACAGAGAGGCAGAGACACAGGCAAAGGGAGAAGCAGGCTCCATGCAGGGAGCCTGATATGGGACTCGATCCTAGGTCTCCAGGATCAGGCCCTGGGCTGAAGGCAGCGCTAAACCACTGAGCCACCCGGGCTGCACCTTGTTGTACTGTCTTTGCAATATTTAGAAATAGATGCTATACTTGTCTCATAAGAATTCTTTGGGTGCCTTTGTTTTTTGTATTTTTGTGCTGTGAAACAATGTAAGTGCATTTGGGATGACCAAGCCTTTGAAGGTTTAGTAGAATTTGCTTGTGAAAATATCTAAAGGAGCAATTTTTTGTGAGGTAGTACTTTGATAACTATTTCTATTCTATGAAAATTGGTGTAAGGTTTTTTTATTAATCTTCCAAGGCCAATTTTGGCAATTTTTAAATATTATTTTAGACAATTATACATTTCAGCTAGATTCCTAATTTATTTGCATAGAGTAGTGTGAAATATCTTTAACAATTTTAAAATTTTCTTGATGCTGTGATGTTTACCAATGCTGTTATTAAAGAGTGTCCCCATTATCATGACACTTTGAATTTTATCATTTGGAACCTGTCACATTTGTTCTGCATTCTCAACTGATAAAACCAAAGCTTTCCTTGTGAAAAGAGGCTAAGCAAAAAAAAAAAAGCCAATGAACTGGAGTTGTGTTGTTTAATTCACTAACAATTTCTGTCATATTTTTGTTTTGAATGAAATATTCATCTGTCATACTGAGGAGCAGATTTTTGGGTAGTTCCCTAGATAGAGCTGTCTTTGGATTGACAAAAGTAAATCAAAAGAGAGGTAAGGAAATTCTAAAGACATTACCAACCAGGCATATACTGCAGATCTCCCTAGCATCTCTTTTTAAAATTGTGGTAAAATATACATAACATAAAATTTACCTTCCTAACCATTTTACAGTATACACTTCATTGACGTTAAGCACATCCACAATGTTCTACAACCATCGCCAACATCCACCTCTAGAACTTTTTTCATCTTTCCGAACTAAAATCTTGTATCCATCAAGTACTAAGTCTTAATTCCCCTCTCTCTACCTCCAGTCCCTAGTAAGCACTGTATACTTTTTCTCTATGAATTTGACAACTCTAGGCATGTATGCTGAGTGGAATTGGTGAATCATATGGCAATTTTTAATTTTTTGAGACACCACCATACTGCTGTCCATAGCAGCTGTATCATTTTATATTCTTATCAGCAGTGGAAAGGGTGCCAATTTCTCAACATTCTCACCAAAACTTTGTTATTTTCTGTATTTTTTTTTTAAATAATAGCCATCCTAGTGGGTATGAAAGGGTATCTCAATGTGGAGCATGACTTTTGTGCTTATATTGTTATATTTCAATATTATATTATGATTATATTCCATTATATCATTAGTACAAGATTCAGATTCAATCAGTTGATCAGATTTGGGCCACTATGTGCCAGATATTGTGTTACATCCTCTTACAAATATTTTCACATTTGCTGCATTTACTTTTTATGTAAATAAATCAAAGAAACTTTCCAAAGTGTGCCCAAGAAGACCTGAATAAAGCAGCCATAACAGATGTCTGTTCTGCTAGGTTTTCTGATCTTCTTAAATAGATTAACCTTCTAAATAAGAAAGGAGAGGAAAGGAACATAAAAAATATGGAACAAACAGAAAAGAATAGTATGATGGCATATGTAAGCCATAATTTACACATAAGTATATAAAATAAAAACAGACAAAAATGTAGGGGCTAATTTAAATAGCACTCTTGATCAGAAAAAGACAAACAAGCAAGCAAATAACAAACAACCAAAAAATTCCCCAAAGAACCAAGAAACAACTATACGCTGATTATAAAAAACATACCATAAATATAAGAATACGAAAGGTTTCAAATAGAAAAGCAGAAAATATATTATGTATAAACATGAAGCAAAGAAAGATATGCTAATAATATAAGACAGAATAGGTTTTAAGACAGGAAGCATTATTAGAAATAAAGAAGGTTATTTCAAAATAAGAAAAGATCAGTTCACATAAAATTAATGTGCATATACTTAGTTATATAGCCTTAATTTATAAAGCAAAAGTTGATAAACCCAATAAAAGAAATTCTACAGTAATAATGAAAAATTATAATATATCTTTCTCCTTATAAAATAAGGGGGGAAAATATCATAAAAGATATAGAAAACTACTAACTGACTTGACCTGACACATGTAAAACTCTATACCCAATAACTGTTAAACATATATTCTTTCTAAATGCCAAAAAGAATGTCTGACAAAATTGTTCATATTCTGGGACATAAAATAAGTCTTAAAAGTTTTTAAAAATAAAATAAAATAAAAAGCTTTTGCCTAGTGAAGGAAACCATCAACAAAGCAAACAAAAAAATAAAAGGTAACTTATATAACATGGAGGTTACCAATAGAGACAAGATTTGCTAATGATATATCTAACAAGGAGTTAATATCCAAAATATAAAGATCTTACACAACTCAGCACCAAAAAAAAAAAAAAAAAATCTGGTTAAAAAATGGGCAGAGGACCTGAATAGACATTTCTCCAAAGAAGACATAACAGATGGCAACAGATACATGAAAAGATGCTCAACTTCACTAATCATTAATGGAAATGTAAATCAAAACCACAATGAAGTATCACATTACACCTGTCAAAATGGCTAGAATCAAAAAGCCAAGAAATAGCCAAGTGTTGGCAAAGATACGGGAAAAAAAACTCTTGTGCACTTTGTTAGGAATGAAATTGGTGCAGTCACTGTGGAAAACAGTATAAAATTTCTTCATAAAATTAAAAATAAAATAACCATATGATTCAGTAATTCAACTACTGGGTATTTACCAAAGCAAACAAAAACACTAATTCACTAATATGCATTGAATGTATATGGAAGCATTATTTACAATAACCAAGATACAAAAGAAACCCAAGTGTCCATCAATAGATGAATGCATAAAGATGTAGTGTCTGTGTATATATACATATGCATATATATACACGTGCGTACATTTATATATAGTATCTAATAGGTCTATCCATATTGTTGCAATTAGCAAGATCTCATTCTTTTCTACTGCTCAATGATAATCCAATGAATCTTGCCAGTTGCAACAATATGGATGGACCTAGCAGATATTATACCAAGTGAAATAAGCCAGTCAGAGAAAGACAAATTTACATAATTTCACTTATTTATGAATATAACAAAACAAATGAATAAACAAAGAAAAAGAAGAAATAGACCCATAAATGCAGAGAACAAACAGATGGTTGCCAGTGGGGAGGAGGGAAGAGATGGGGATAGGCAAAATGGGTAAAGCAGAGTGGGAGATACAAGTTTGCAGTTATACAATAAATAATTCATGGGGATTAAAGATATTGCATAAGAAATGTAGTCAATAATATTGTAATACTGTTGTGTAGTGAAAGATGGTAACTACTACACTGTGGTAAACACAAGATAATGTATAAACTTGTCCAATCACTATGTTGTATACTTGAAACTAAGGTAACATTGTATGTCAATAATTCTTCAATTAAAAAAAATAAGAATAAGTAAAAGGGGGGAAATGAACTCATGCAGATTTTTTTTTCTTATCAAGTGGAATTACAATAGACTTCAATAATAAAAAGTGGATAACCTTCAATGTTTAAAAGCTGAACAATACACCTCTGAAGAGCTCATGAGTCAAATATAATATCAAAATGAAATTAAAACTATTTTAGGATGAATTTTAATGAAAGCATAATATAATGTGAAGGATATATTTAAAGCTTAGAGAGAAAACTTATATCCTTGGTTGAATATATTATAAAAGAAAAAAAACCTGAAAATCAATGATTCAAACTTCTATCTCAAGAAGCTGAAAAAATGACAAATGAAATCAAGTAAAATAAAGCATATAATAAAGAATAGAGATTAATGAAATAAGAAACAAACATAAAGTAGAATAAAAAAGCCAAAAGGTGTTTTTTTCAGAAAATAGTAATAAAATTGATTAAGATTGGGGGAGGGAGAGTGCATGCAAAAAAACCAATGTTGTAATTTTAAAAGTGGTCATTATCCTACACCCAATAAACACTGAAAAAATAAAAAGTATATTATGATCATTTTTATGCTGATAAACTTGAAAATTCAGATGAAAGAGGAAAGTTTCTAGAAAAATAAAACACCAGAGATGACACAAGAAAAATAGTAAAATATGAAAATCCTGCATCTTTTTAAGAAGAAAGCTATAATTTAAAAATTCTTGACACAGGAAACTAGTGGCCTAGATGAAAATTCTTGCTAATATTTGAGGAAAACATGACACCAGTCTTAACTAAATACTTTTGGAGGACAGCAACAGGGAGTGTATCTTCCAAATTATTGTTTTGCCAACCAAACTGATACTGAATACTCACAAAAAACCTATGAGAAAGACAAATTACAAGCCATTGGCTTTCAAAATGTTAAACTAAAACATGGCTAAATAAAAATTAAGTAAATCTGAGCCCAGTGATATATAAAAAGGATGCTACCTGACAACCAACTCATGTTTATTTTAGGAATATAAGGAAGGTTTAACATTTTAAATTTGATTATTTCACTACATTAAAAAAGGTTAGTGATAAAATTCATATGATTATCTGAAAAATGCATATAAAGTACCAGGAATAAGATATCTCCAATAGGATAAGGTATACCTACAAAAAAAAAAAAAAAAGACAGGAAATATATTCTTAATGGTAAATACTAGAAGCTTCCTTCTAGTATCCTGATACAAGAAAGAGATGCCTATTATCACCACTTCTACTCAATATTTTGTTGAAGATCCTGGACAATGTAATAAAACAAGAAAATAAAAAGAATGGAAAGTAACAAGTAAAACTCTCTTATGATGACAAATGCAAAAAAAATTATAGCAAATATAAAAGAATCTACAAATAAGTTTTTAGAATAAATGAAATTATCAAAGTCATTGGCTAAAATGTCAATATACAAAAATCAATTTATTTCTATACATCACTGACACAAAATGAAATTTTTAAAAGTTCCCTTTTAAATAAAAAATCTTCAAATATTTAGTAATAATTTTAACAAAAGAAATAAAAGAAGTACCAGTATGCAGAAAACTATAAAAATATTTAAAGGTTTTTAAAGAATTAAATAACAGGTGGGGATTTATACCAGATCCATGGATTGGAATACTAATACTGTAAAGATGTCATATCTTTGCAAATTGATCTATAGATTAAAATGAAATGGCAGCCTGATTATAGAATTATTTGGAAATTCAAAGAGCCAAAGAATAGCCAAAACAATAATAATCTGGAAGACTTAACCAATTTTCAAGAATTAGTATAGAGCTAGAGTGAGTATCAGTACAAAAACAGACAAAAAAAGAACAAATGCAACAGATTAGTAGGTGTAGATGCAGACCCACACATGTATAGACAATTGATTAATGACTAAGATTTCACTGCAGAACTTTGGGGAAGGGATAGTCTTTTAAAGAAATGGAACAAAATAGTTACATACTCATCTGGAAAAAATAAGACTCCTCCTGCACACTATACACAATAATTAATTTCACATGAATTGTTGATCTAAATATGAAAGGTAAAATAATAAAGCTTCTAGATGAAACTATTAGGCAATATTTCTATAATCTTGAGAAAGGAAAATATGTTTTAAATGGGGTAAATAACACTAATCAAAACAGAAAAGACTGATAAATTGGACAACATTAAGAGTTTGTGCTTAGATAATTCTTTAAAAATGAAAAGGAAAGTCACAGGACAATTTATTTGCAATACATAGTAACAACGAGTTCACATTCAGAATATATAAAGAACTAGCCAAAAAACATGAAAAACTATTCAACCTCATTAGTCATTAGGAAAACACAAATTAAAACCAGAATGAGATAAAAACATCTCATCAATCTGGGTAAAATTAAAATAACTCTCAAGACCATAAATGTTGGTGGAGGAGTTGATCAATCAGAATTCTCATACATGCCAGTGAGACTATATAATAGCAAAACTTGGAATATTATTTATCAGTATCTATTAAACTTGAAAATACTCATATTCTATAAAACAACGATTGCACTAACAGCTGCCCAACAAAAAGTTTATACATAGGTACCCAAGGACAGGTGAAAGACTGTTTATAGCAACGTATTTTTAATAGCCAAAAAATCCCAAATGTCTGTAAGAGTTGGAATAAAGACATTATGGTACTTTAATTAAAAAAACAACAACAACACTTTACAACCACAAAAATAAAAGAATTGCTGCTGTATAAAATTCAAAATCAGGTAAAACAAGTATATAGTGTTTGAAGTCCAATAATGATTATCTTTGGTGAAGGACTAGTGACTGGGGGGTGCTGGTAATGTTCTATTTATTTTAAAATTTTAATAGGTTGTACAGTTATAATTTGTGCTTTTAGTGTATGCATATACTTCAATAAAAAATGTATTCCAAAATGACTAACAATATGCTACATAAGGAATCAGGAAATAGGTCATTCAAGTGTGAAGTACTATGAAATGTGACATAATTTTGAGCAATTGGTTGGGGATGGTGTATTTCAGCTTGGTATTAGGAACATTTGTATTGGAATGGCCCATGGGTTGTTACTGGCACAGTACAGAAAGTTATAGCTAAATCTTCACAGTTTCAAAAAACTGAAATATGTTGAATTATTTTTTAACTTTTCAAATCCAACTGCGGACATATAAGACAATTATTATTATAAAAGAGGATGCAAATGTTGAAAAATTTGACAATGTTTAGGACAAAGAATTTGAGGTAAAAACGGCTGAGGGAACAGTAATGTCATCTCACAAAGTGGGGCATCAAGAGATGAAGGTTCAAGTATGTCTTCTGAAGATGACAGGTGGCTAGTGAACAAATTAAAAGCAGTGGTTTAACCATAGAAGAAGGAAAGAGAAAGAGGGAGTGGGATGGATTTCAGTGAGCCAAGACCCTATATGTCTTGGCAGAAAGGTGAATAATATCAAAAGTCGATAAATCAGGAGATAGCAGCAATACAAGCATATTATTTGGAGATAAAGAGTCCACAGCCAAAAATAATCTAAAAGCAAATAGTCTAGAGTTGCTGCCTTCAAGAAATTGGCATAGGATATGAGTAGAGCAGGGGCTGTTGCTTTTCATTAAAAAAATAACACTATAAACATAAAGCATTTAAAGCAAACTTGCAAAACAATAAAGTGGAAACAATCACTCTACCCAAAATCAAGTCCTCCTGGATAGCTACATTAACCAAGACAGGTTGGTATTTATAAAGGACGGTGCACACTGAATAGAGAATTCACAAGCAGTCCACACAAATACATCCAATGGGCTTTTGGAAAGGGTACAAAAGCAATTCATTGGGAAGAATAGCTTTCTCAAGAGCTAATACTAGAACAGTTGGAATCCACAGGCAACATGAGTAAATAAACTTTGACCTAAACCTTACACCTCATACAAAAATTAACTAAAATTAGATCATAGGCCTAAAGGTAAACCATAAAACTATCAAAATTTTAGAAATCTAAGGATGGGCAATGAATTATTAATCTTGAAACCAAAAGCATGATCCATTAAAGAAAAAAAATCATTTGAGGATCCTATCAAAATCTTAAAAATTTTGTTCTGCACAAGAACCTATTAATAGGTTAAAAAGACAAACTACAAAACTGGAGAAAATATTTGTAAGTCTCATATCCAGCAAAAGGCAATTACCTAGAATATGTAAAGGATGCTCAAAACTCAACAGTAAACAAAAAAACACCCAACCAAACAATCCAATTAGAAGATCTGCAAAAGACACGGACAGACATTGCACAGAAGAAAAACACAGATGGTAAATGAGCCCATAAAAAGATGTTCAACATCATCAGACATCAGAAAAATGCAAATGAAAACCCCAATAAGCTATCACTATATGCCTGTCAGAAAGGCTAAAATACAAAATAGTGAGAGCACTAAAGGCTGGTGAGGATAGAGAGAGACCTCAATCACTCATACATTGCGGGTGGGAATATAAAATTGTAGTCACTGTGGGAGCCAGTGCAGGAGTTTCTTATAAAACCAAAGATTGGCTATCATATAACCCAACAATTGTACTCTTGGGCATTTATCCTAGAAAAATGAAAACTTATATTCACACAAACATCTGTGCATGAATGTTCATAGCAGCTTTATACACAACAGCCCCAAAGTGGACATGACCCAGAGGTCCTCCAGTAAGTGAACTATTAAGCTGTGGATGATTATCCAAACAATAAAAAGAAACACATTTTTGATTATGCAACAACCTGGGGATTATGTTTTAAAAAAAAAGCCAGTCCTCCAAAGTTACATACTGTATAATTTCATTTAGATTAAAGATTTAGAAAGACAACATTTTAGAGCTGTGGCAGGGAAGTGAAGGTGTGGGAGAGAGATTACAAAGGATCCTTGTGATGGAACTCTTCTGTATTTTGACTGTAGTGTAGACACATGAACATACACATGTGACAAAAGTGTATAAAACTAAAAAATACACACAAATGAGTACAAGTAAAACCTGGGCAATCTGAATGAGATTAGTGAATTGCCCAATGTCAATATCCTGGTTGTGAGGTTACATTATGGTTTTATAGGGTGTTACTACTGGAGGAAACTCATTAAAGGATGCATAGGACCTCTCCCTTTTTCTCACAAGTATATATAAGTTAATATTTATACCAAAATAAAAAAGTCTTTTAAATTAAAAAAAAAATTAAGTAGGATTCATGCCCAACATGAGGCTTGAACTCACAACCTTGAGATCAAGAGTCACATGTTCTACCAACTGAGACAGACGGTGCCTCAAAACAGAGTTTTAAAAAAAAGTTTTAATTAAATAAACACAAAAGCTTCTCAATAATCTCACAGGAAAAAATGTATAGATATGTATATACATCTACGTATATGTATATAGAGAAGAGGAGAGATATAGATCACGCATGCATTAGGACAGAGAGGAAGAATATGAAGATCTGAGATATTATCAGGTTCTGGAAAAAAAGGAACAAGTTGGATACAATATTAGAGAGGTAGAAGTACCAGCTAAGACTGGACCTGAGAGACACCTGAGTGGCTCAGTAGAGTCAGTAGAGTCCAACTCTTGACTTTGGCTCAGGTCATAATTTCAGAGTCGTGGGATTAAGCCCTACGTCTGGCTCTGTGCTTCGTGTGGAATCCGCTTGTCCCTCTCTCTCTGTTCCTCCTCGCTGTTCCTCCCCCTACCTCTGATCAATCAAAAAAAAAAAATCTTAAAAAAAGAAAAACCTGAGATTTTTATACAAGGAGTAAGCAAACTTTTTCAGGGATGAAAATCCAGGGAAGCATATCATGGTGCTTTCTTGAACAGAATATATCACCTCCCAAGATACACAGCAGAATGTAGTTGTTGAGTGTGAGCTCTAAAACTGACTTCCTGAGGTCAGACATCAACTCTTCATTATCAGCAGTCACAACGCTGGGCAAGTTCCTGAAACACCGGCATGCTTTGGTTTCCTCATAATACATGAATCCCAGAAGGTTATCATGAGGACTAGAGACGGTAATGTATATAAAAATCCTAGAAAATTTCCTAGGATTCAGTCTTAGGTGTATAATTGGCTGACTAGGAGGGCGTTTATCATATATGATAGTCTAAGTTATCATTTTTCTATTTTTTATCATTTATTGTGTTTTGAAGCCCATCCCACAGTGTTTAAGGGGAATTGATACCTCTCTCTCTCTCTCTCTCTCTCTCTCTCTCTCTCTGATTTTTAAAGCCATGTATTTGAAAATAGGCCAAAGCAACACAGCATTGTGTAGGTGGCTGCTTACCCATCCAGGTACACACAGTACTACTTGGAGAGAGAAACTGGTTCATCAATACATCTCACTAGAACCTGTTCCCCTTCTCCTGGCTCTAATGCCCAACATATCTTTATTTCAGTCCAGCACAAATCAGAGGTAATTCTGCAGTTTCTTTCCCCTCTCAGCACCAGCAATCTGTTCATTCTCTGCCAGAGCATAAATGCCACACTCATTTCCCCAAAGAGAAGCCATAATCATTGTTTCCTAGCCCTGTTGACAAATTTTCCCCTTATTTTGCAACCCTCTTGGCTGATGAGGACTGACAAAGCTAATGATTTAGGCAGAAGTTGTTGCCTCTAAACCCCCTCCAGACAGACTTACTCAGCTTGTTACAGGAGTGCAGAAGTGGGTGTTGAAGTAGCCCTGAAGCCTACAGAATGACTGCCATGAGGATTCCACTCTATGAAAGCATGGGCTTTACTGGCAAGAATACATGATTCATGGAAAAAATAAGTATTTTTTTAACGTATGTGCATGAATTCTAGGAGACTCACTATCTTCTAGTGAACCATAATATGATCGCTCCTTGAGAAGATACCATGTTAGTGGTACAGGCACATTTCTTCTTTAATAAGGGTGGGCATGGACTTGGCCGCCATTGCTCTTGGCATATCACACATAACACGCAACCATGGAAACACCAAAAAAACACACATCAGAATACAGTCCATTGTGTGGCTCCTACTAATGTTGTTAAAAGATATTTTGTCATAGGCAATGGCTGCCCTCTCTGTAAGTAGCTTCAGAAATTTAGGAATGTGAATTTATTGTTTCTGCTTTCTCTTATGAAATCCCCTTGGAAATCTACCATTCATACTTAACTGTTTTGAGCCCCTCCTTTTTTTTTAATATTGACAAATATCAGCTTTGGAGATGACCAGTTCCATATGCTTACTACTTGCTGTGCATGGTGGTTCTATCTCTTTTTAAATTTGATTAAGTTGGGCAGCCCTGGTGGCCCAGCAGTTTAGCGCTGCCTTCACCCCAGGGTGTGATCCTAGAGACCTGGGATCAAGTCCCACGTCGGGCTCCCTGCATGGAGCCTGCTTCTCCCTCTGCCTTTCTCCCTCTCTCTTTCTCTCTGTCTGTCATGAATAAATAAAAATCTTAAAAAAAATAAATTTGCTTAAGTCAAACCTTCTTTAAGAGTTTTGTGATTCAGAATTTGGCTCAAAGAGCCATCTCCACCTTCTTTATACTCTCCAGAATGTATAGGCCCGGTATGTGTTCGGTCCTCACCTTCTCAAGTCAAGCATACATCCATCCCCAGATCATTTTAGTTCACATCTACTGAACTTCCTCCATACTCACTTTTTGTGTAAGGTTAGGCACCAGCAACATACATTGGACTGGATGGAGCATATAATGATTAGACACATAATCTGAACCAGATTTTCAATTTTTCTTTCTGGAACTCTTCCTGAAGTTTATCAGCTTTGAAGAGATGAGGTTGAGTGGGAAAGGGGAAGCACTGTTGTCTACAGAACACTACACTGGGAAACTGCCAACAATTGCTTCAAGGTGTAATAACCTCTTCCTGTAATGGTTTTCTGCAAACTTATTATTATTCCCCACGAAAGCATATCTACCATTTCTTATCAGGTCTTTTAGAAATCGTCCTTATTATTGTGGCAACTCATTCCCTGGATGAGATTAGCATCATCTCTAAACAGAAAGATTGGAACTTTCCTCTTTTATAAGGATCATTTACGTATGCCCTTATTTACTTTCTTCCACCTGTCTTAATCATTCTCTTTGGTTTTGAAGTTAGTTTTCTATCTAGTTCTTTCTACCCAATTTCCTATTCAAGTTCTATAGTCATCTTTTAAAAAAAAAAGTATAAAAACTAATCAAAAGATACATTTGAAGCCTAAGTATCAAAAAATATTGGCTCTATATGTCACATCTATATAATTCCTTTGTATTACATAGCCACTAAGATAATGTATAAAGAATTAATGGTAAGGTATGATCTTTCTGGTATATTGTTAATTTAAAAAGCAGGTTATAAAACTATATACATAGTATCATTCCATTAAGAGAATGAAGCATGTGCCTATGAAAATACTGGAGAACATCCATTAAATAACAGTAGTCATTTCTAAGTGGGAAATATGGCCAATATCCATCCATAAATCAAATACAAATGGGTTGAAATCAGTACTATTTTAAGTATGTGTTTTTAAAGTATGCATCTTAAATCAAAAGATCTAACTAATCAGATTTTAAAGGTCATTTATCCTTATTCTTACAAAGTTCTTAATGTTGCAAACTATGATATCATTACTGTATGTGTTGGTATATTATCCTAATCTCTGGGGGACTAAAATAAAAAGGTAGATTCAAGTTTTACTTGCAAAATACTTTTTATGCATAAAATAACCTATATTTACAAAGATAACTTATACTGAAGTACTAAAATACCAGATATTATTGTTAAAATATTAAAACAAGAAATTGCTAATAGAATAAAATATGCAAGCCTTTATAAATACATTAAATGTCAACATCGGGTCTGTTAACTACAGTAATTTCAAACTAGTGATGAATGTGCTATGTTAAGATATCTGTAACAACTGTGAAGTGATAAGAAAATGCTGAATTTCATTGATGACAAAATCATAGATACTGCTAACACTATTGTTATTTGTTGTCTACATTTATAATTAAAGAAACTGATACAATTTTGTTAGGGGTTAGTGAATATGAAGATGTATATGTTTTTCCTATCCAAGTTCAAAGACATTATGAATTTAATCGTTGAATGCTTTGGAAATCTACAGATTCCAGGTAAAGAACTTCTGAGCTATGTAGCAAGACCAAAGCATTCTCATAAAGAGAAAATTAAAAAAAATAAAATAAAATACTTACAGAAATCAGTTTAATAAGAAAGATTGTTTAATGTGTTCTATGTATTCGCAAGTTTCTAATGCCAAAGATCTACAAAATTCAGTATTGAAGAAAAGGTACATACTGAAAGATGATGAATGTATAAAATCACACCAAATTAAGATGTATAGATTATATCAATAAAAGTTCAAGTTCATACTACCCACTCAAAATTCAACTACTATATGAAGGAAAAGAAGAAAAATATCATAATAGAGTTTAAACAATTTAAGCTTAAGAAAAAAAAGTAGAAAATCAATGAATTTTTTTGATACATGGATTCCTGAGAACAGTCCTTCAGGCATTATAAAGTCTTTATAAATCAAGGTATATTAAAAATACATTTTTAGAGATTTTCAGCAAGAAACCACATTAAGTCACATCAGATCCCACAGAGATATGAGTTGAAATGTCAATATTACAGATATTGATCATAAATAACAGACAACTAAATTCAGAAAAGAATATTTAGAAGGAAAATCAGAGTAGAATAAGAGCTATGGCATTGCTTTAGTGGGTTGTTCTTATCATCTGAGTCATGTATCAGGATGTACACTGATCTCTTAGCTACAAGGAGCTACTCTAGGGGTATCCATACCTGAAATGACATTTTGAAGCTTTCTTTAAAGACAAGAATGTCTGATTCCCACTCCCCTTCTACTGACTCACATATCTATAAATAAAATATAAAATCTCTTAGGACACAGAAACAAATGTTAATGAATGCTCACGGTGGTTATCTCAGGCCCAAGAGATGGATTTCTTATTTTTGATTATAGTTTCTAAAGTTTGTTCAATGAACATTTACTTCTTTTTAAAGTTATTAAAATTATTTAAAAATAATCTGCCATCAATTAATTTTTAGAGATGACAGAGACATCTATTTGGTAATAGTTTGATTTTTCCCTTATGACAAAATGCTAAATTCTAATGCAGCTTCAAGTTTGCTGAAGTAGCATGCAGGCTTTTCTTGGCTAATTAGGCTAAACAGAATTTTAAGAACACAAAACATTATTTTAGTATAGACAAGATTTTCATTTTGGATACTAGTGTGACAATATTAGCTTGGATGTAAAGAATATATACATATTAAGTTCTAACAGTAAATATGTGAATTCAACACCTAGGAATGCTATTTGGTAGTTTTACCTGAGTTACAGAAAATGAATGAACATCAAGCTATTTTTCCCCCAAGGTTTTAATTCTTGCATTTATTATGCTGATATTGGCATGAAACATTTGAAAAGAAATTATATACAGAGTATTTGCTGATCACCAATGAAATTTTAGGAGTCAAATGGTGAATTGTTGAGCTCCTGGAGTTTTTGGATTTCAGCATCTTGGTTGTCTTTCCTAGATTATATCTGGGGCTCCTACTACTCCCCACTGCTGCAACTGCATTAAGTCACATGGTCTCATTAAATATCTGGAAGTTTAACAGAATTTTGATATTATAAATTCTCACTTTACAGATGAAAAAAACAAGACAGCTAACAAGAACTTGGTAGAAATGCCCACTTATTCTTTCTACTCACACATATACATTGAATGCCAAGAAAATTATTAACTGCTAGAAATAGAAAGGTGTGCATGACCAATATAGTGTTTGCCCTCTCAAAGTCTAAAAACACAGAGCCACAGTAGTAAGAGAGCAGAACTATGTCAGCCTGAGATGAGTTTGAATACTGGTTCCACCTCATGTTTTTCTAATTTTTCTAAGCTTCAATTTCTCCAACTATAAACGCAGAATAGTGATAGCTCCTATGCCAAGTTGCTGTGAAAAAATGGATGCAACATATCTGAAGTACCTAGTGTAGTACTCAGTATAATGATGACACTTAAGAAAGTCAGATACCTGGCATGAAGTAGATACTTAAAAAGCATAGTCACTATCATTATTTTTGTGGCTGGAATTTTTAATAGTATTTAAAAAGTATCATGCTAAGTTATATTCAGCTAGGGCCTTGATATTTCCAGTATTTGATATCATGGGAAATTTATTTTTTTTAAGATTTTATTTATCTATTCACAGGAGAAGCAGAGACACAGGCAGAGGGAGAAGCAGGCTCCCTACAGGGAGCCTGATGCGGCGCTCAATCTCAGGACCCCGGGATCACAACTTGAGCCAAAGGCAGAGGCTCAACCAGAGTCCCCCAGACATCCCTATCATGGGAGATTTAAACACTTTGTTTTCACATGGAAAAACCTGAATATGAGAGTCAAGGTTGGAGACACTGTATTAATCCCACCCTAAATGTGTTTAGCCAGATTCTTTCATAAAATATATTTCATGAGCCATAATTGGAAAACCACCAAAATTTGACACTTGCCACTTACTGACTAGATGGAAGATATTGCGACCCATTTTTGATGTATTTACTAATATCAGGGTTTTAAAAAATAGACATCAGGTTACATTTCCACCATTAACTTCCACATATTACTGAAATACAGTCTGAATATTGTAGAAGTGAACAAGCCAACATGACAGAAGAAGAGGAAAAATTTAAAAAGTGAGGAAGATACTTATTCTAAGTTTACATAAATGTAGATAATATTTTATTAACAAGGGATGATATAAAAATGTGCATGATGAAAAGATGTGGACTCAGGTTGCAAGAGCAATTTCCTGTGTCCAATTAACCTCAAGTCTGAAAACATAGGCATTTATTTTTTTCTGCTATACCACTGTATGCACATGAACATGCTAATATGATTTAGATCTGTTTTATAGCAGTTTTTCTATGATAATTTCTACTATAAACTTCAGCATTTTGCCAGTGAATTTTGAAATAATGAAGTATTTTTTTTTCTTATGAGGAAAGACATGCTAGATTGCTTAGCCATCAATTCTGTATTATAAAATTCCATCAAGGATAAATTTACATCTAAGTTTTTATCTGACTTTATGAAAGACTAAATTGTGCAGTTTTTGGAAAATATTTGTTGATTAGAAGAAAACAATTTCTTGAGTGTTAGAACAATGTCCATGGCTATTTATATCACAAGGGTTTTCAGTACATATATTCATAAACTGTATTTCCAGAATATGTAGGGAAGTAACCTCCCACCCTCTCAGAAGCATTTCACGTATTTGGATTAAAGATAATCTTTCTGAATTATACTCTATTATATCCTGGACTCCATCTAGCTACCTATTCATCATAGTCTCATTTATCTTGATTAAAACCCCCCGATCCATTCAGTGCCAAAACAATCAGATCTATTTCCATCTGATGCTTTAAGCACCCATCTGATATTCCAGTAATGAGTCTTCTCTCCATCTCAAACAAGCTGTGGTCTCTAGTGTCTGAAGCAAGAGAAAACCTAGCAGATAAAGTAAAGGGGTCCTATACTGTTGCACAGCCAAACAGCCAGTGTGAGTTGCTCTAAGAAGCATGCTCTACAACTGAATGTACTTCACTAAAATGAGCTTATTCACAAGAAGGGGCAAGCCTCACTGTTCTATTCCACTGACTGAAACATAGAGAACAGAGAGGTGAAGATATCATTCTACATATTTAGATGATTTTATACTGAGTTTTGGATCACCTCTAGGTAGGTAGGATTCACAAGTTGGGTTCTGGAGATATAAGAGGATAAATGGTATAACAGGGTGGGTGTGCAGTGGTTTGCTTGAGTTGGTTTGGTTCACTGTAAGAGCTCACTGTGCATCTATTCCCAACTCTGCACTCAATGATATAACTATCATGGCTTGAAATTGGCCACAATGGAGTCTTTGCACCATGGAAACTAACAATGCTACAAATCAGGGCATCTGTATATTTCTGTTTACAGGGAGCTGTTGGGTTGTTAAATACATGTATCAGCACACCACTTGGTGTGTCTGTGTCCATGCACACACATTCTGGAAATTTAATTTCTAGAAAATTAATTAAAATAACTTTAAAGATTGCTCTAACTCACCCATGCATTGAAAAAGTGATAAAAAAATGATCAGATATATGTTTTAGTAGCTATAAACCTCAAAGCTATTTTTCCTTTTGCTTATTCATTTTTTATAGTGGGAAGTTGGGAACAGTGGACTCATCTCAACCTGTTGGTAATTCCGGTCCAATTTTTTCCCTTATTAGGTCAAGTCTTTTCTTGTAGTTAACTAGACTTATGTCAAAGCTTTTCCTTTTAAGCTCATTTTTTTTCCTTCATTAGTAGAAACTTGGTTAACAACCACTTAGCTAACTGCATCCATCAAGTAACGAGCAATTGATAGAGTGTAGATTGATCAGGAAGAGAATGGTGAAACTTTTATTTGCAAACTTTGCAATCTAACAGCAAAAACAACAACACGCCAGAAACTACTCTAAGAGACTTAGTGTACTTCAAGGACAGGCACTAGGAGACACAAATTTGCCAATTCCTATATTGCATGAAAACATAACATAAAAATCTATCCTCTCATCAAGTTTTATGGCAGTCCATTATGGTTAGGACCTCTTCAAGAAAAAACTCACAAGCCTCAACCCTTGAAGAGCTCAGCATCTACTGGAGGTCAGATCATAAATTAGACTGCAATATTTATTACACAGAGATAAGGAGAAGATGTTTTATAAAGAATCTATTTTAATTAATTATATTATATCCCATGCTAAAACTCAACTTGCTGATGCAAATAGGAGCTTTTTAGCAATTTGGGGATTTTGTTTTTCAGTTTTTAGTAAGAGATAAAACAAAAATGATCTCTGACTCTAACTTTATGGCCTGGAAAGGGTGGGTTTCAAATTGGATTTTTAGTTCACAGCTTTTAAGTAGTTAAGAGGGTTTCCCCTTTTGCCACATTATAGTTTCACAAAAATGGACACTAATCTATTAACCCTTAGCTGGTTGAAGGAGTCACCTAAATATAATACCTTATTTCCTCATCAAACCAGCATCCTGAAGTGTAACTATAATTACTTCTTATCCAGATGACAGGAAGCAATTTCAGTGACTGCTTTACTTAATTAGGATTCATGAAGCATGGACCTCCAGGTCACATCTCTGTAAATTATGCCTCTTCAATTTTCTTGAAAAAGCACTTATGTCTCAGGCACCTTGACATAGTTTTCAGTAAGACCATAAAAACTCAGTGTGACCACATTTCAGTTATTTGTTGATATATTATCTGCATTGCCTTCTGGTTTTTCCAGAAACCCCCGTTCATTTAATTATTTATCTCCATTTGCTGGACCTTAACTGGAAAGTTATCAGTGAAATGACTTCATTACACATTTGTTGGCACAATATGTTTGAAGGGATAGGTGAATCCATGAGGGAACCCCTACAATTTCCTTTGCCTGAGGAAAGCTTTTCAAAACAGGAGTTTTTGGCCCCTTGCCCAGATTAAGAAAAGTTTTGTAAGAAGGCTAAATTTGCATTAGTCTGAAGCAAAGTAGCCGCCTATCATAATGAGGCAACTTACAGCAGCATGGAGAACTGGACAACTCCTTTGTACCATGGGGATGTCACTAGATGGTTCAATGGGAGTTGAAAACCAATGGATACTTAAATATGAATAAAAACATATTCCAAAGATAACCACATGTTGGCCATTTTAAAATTATGTGAAGTTTAGGACAACCCACTACAATGTAATTACAAGCATTAATTAAGCACCTATGAAGGCAAGAAGCTATGATGGAGATACCAAGAAATATGAGACACAGTTGCTACACTCAAATAGTTCATGACCAATAACAGCAACAACTGGAGAAACATCAATAATAATGCAAAACTTTAAAAAGCATCCCATACAACAAGGTATACTATATTAGGTATTACTCTACATTTATTTCCTTTTCTCTTAAGGGTATTGAGAGTTAACTGTGCCTTGATCATCCAGCCTTGATCAACTCTTATTACTATTATTTCTAAATGATGTCAGTCAGAAGAATTTCAACATTTGGACACTTAAGTATACAAGACGGGACGAATGTAACCAATTACTAGCCACGGTCTTGGCATCCTGGGACATATCACATTTAAAGTTTGAACATATAACACAAATCTAATGTTTTGACTGGATTTTTAATTTTGCTGAGTGGAATCCAAGAGTTTCCTAAAAGTCAATGGGGCTTTGTGTGTTTATGAACAGTTGTATATATCTGTGTATATATATATGTGTGACTTCAAATGGGACAAGCTTGTATAACCACTTGTATGCACATGTGCACCCATCCATGAGCATGACTCTTCCACTATGGAGTTACAAGACTACATTTCTCATTTATTCAAACCTTCCCATTGTAGCTCACTGTGTGCTGTGTGGTTCACTTTGTTTCTCAGCTAACAGCCTGCAGAATTTGGGTACGACATGGCCAGCACATGCAGAAACCTCTTAGTGAAATGTATCACATCAGATCTAATCAGTAATGTACAAGAGCCCGCTGGTTGTATAATACAAGCCAATCTGCTCCTCTTCCCTCCTGCCTACTCACTGTTCCATGGAGCGTGGATGCCACAGGAGAATCGTAATCAAGAGACACCTGATAAGAACATCTGTCCTCTAGAAAATGGCACTCATGCGTTCAGATAAATGGTGTAGCCTATCATTCTTGCAGCTAAGGTTCTTACATGTTTTGTTTTGTTTTGGTCTTCTTCCGTCAAAACATAGCAAGGCTTATTGATTACAAGGGAATAGGGGCCTAAGAATTGATTTTAATGACCCTTTTCAATTCTCAAGTCTTAGCTTAGTAAGATAAAAGCTGGACTGATAGAGTATAAAGTGTTTTAAAACACACTTGCATTGTTCAGTGCCATGGGTCATTTTATTCTGTGGGGAGTTGGAAGAGAAGTGTATCTCAGTGTATATTAGGATATAAGAACACTTGTCTGCTAGCAATTGTAGTTCTAGAGAATGATAGAGTTTGAAGAAATCTGACATGCCTCTTGCCTGCTAATTCTAATTTTACTGATAAAAAATTAGAAGTTCATAGAGGGGAAATAATTTATTCAATGTTATAAAATGAGCAAGTAAAGGGACACCTGAATTCATTTCTACTGGCCCTCAGTCCAGGAATTTTTTGCATTATCATATACTTGCCTCAAAGATTTTTGTCTTCCCCTCTCTACCCTTTCTCTTTCTCTCCTTCCCTCACTTCTTGTCTCTGTGATATCTTCCCTCCTCTCTCTTCTTCTTCTTTCTCTTTCATCTACCCAATCATCCATCTATTTAACAATCATTTGCTGAATATCTATTATGTGCCAGGCACAGTGTTAGGGACTAGGGATCTGGCAGGTCCCTGAATGGGCACATGGACATGTCAGGAGAAACCTTCTGAGGAAGTCCTACTTACAGTGAGACCTGAAGAAAGCCTGTCATGGAAGGGGAATATAACATTCTGGGCAGAGGAAACTATTTGTGCTAATGTCCCATGGCAGAAAGCTGTTAAAGAGGCTATTAGGAGGATCTCAGCAGAACTGACACATCAGGCAATGGCAAGAGAGTATTATTTTTTGACTCTGTCCTCAAGATTAGGGCCCCAATCCTCAGCCCCAAATTTTCTCCCACACATCCCTGCACCCTCATGCAAGCCACTGTGGTCAGTGTGGTATATAGATTATGGACTGTGAAATCAGAGAAATCAGAGCATCTAATTCTGACTCTGAACTTCCTGGTGCCTCTGTCTTGAGCAAATCTTTCTATGGCTAAGCTTCAGCTTTCTCACATCCAGAAGGTATGAAACCAGTATGTTATGCATGTAAAGGGCCAAGCATGGTGCCAGGCATATTAAAGACTCAAAAAAACATTCAAAACATTCAAAGGGTATATAATATTTTAAAAGTAAATGTTTTAAGTCATACTACCAATAGGTGCTCCTTAATGATATAAATAGACTTACAGAAATGTAAATCTATATTCTCTAACTAGATATTACCAGGGATGATAGGATGTTCTATTTCCAGAGAACATAATGGGACTCGAAATGCCAGATGTGGGCACATAAATAGGAAACATGTATGAGCCTCTTGGGCCATAGGCAAGGGCAACTCTGCTCAAGATTGTTCTTACTAACATAGACACACAAAAAACAGACCCCAGCTCTCAGCATTCATGAGTAAGATTCATCAACACTGGAAATGAAATGAAAAGCACTTAACTCCATTTCAGGTTTGCCATCTGTAAATAGGGACAGCATAGCTTTAAACAAGAATATATAGAACATGATGATAGTATATCTTGTACCTGGAAAATATGTGATAAGTAGAGGTCATGCTTTTTCAGTCAGGGTATATGAAGGTCATATTTCAAAATGCAATGTTTGATCATTTGATTATAATGGTAATAACAGAAAAGTGGCCAAACGTTTTTCTTTGTCCAATCCATCTCATAGGGGTTTTGAGAATTCATTTTTGCCTTCATTTTAAAGGAAGAGGAAAAGAGAGCTGGAGCCCCCATATAGGAAAGAGAAAGCTGTGCCTGGTTCAGAAAAGGCTCTTAAGTTTTCTCTGTCTGCTTCAGTGATATACAAACAAATTTAACACTTGTGTAAAAGCAAAAGACAAAAAAATTCTTCACATCTTTAAGAAGAAGCACATCCTGATGGCCAGAGCTGGAGTTTTTCATAAAAATGGTTTATCCTAAAGCACATACTATTTCTCAGTATATTTTATTTTATTTTTTTTTAAAGATCTTATTTATTTATTCATGAGAGACAGACAGAGAGAGAGAGAGACAGAGACATAGGCAGAGGGAGAAGCAGGCTCCATGCAGGGAGCCCAACCTGGGACTTGATCCCGGGTCTCCAGGATCATGCCCTGGGCTAAAGTGGCACTAACCCACTGAGCCACCCAGGCTGCCCTATTTCTCAGTATATTTTAAAGATGAACATTAGTGAACAAAGCTTTGACTCTAACAAAAACTCTGAAATGCATAGCTGCTCATCAGTGTCACAGTGCTTCCCTACCTTCTCAGCAGGTCTCCCCCAAGGTATTAATAGTCACAGCTGGGGCTTAGAGAGGTTATCCTAAACTTTCTATAAAACATTTTTATTTCAGGGTGGCATTTTTTAAACTGGAGTCATAGACAAAGAGTAGCATCTCCCTGAATACATAGCCTTTAAAAGTTGCTTGGATGTGGAATTTTAGAAGTCATCATTTGGAAACCGTCGTGGTAATAGTTGATGTGGAAAGAGGCACCAGTGGATGCTAAAGCTAGTAGAAGTTTTTAGTAACACAGTATTTACATGGTTGCAAAGTGAAGCTGAGGAGAACAGGAGAAACCTAGTGGGTACCACTTTACCCCAGTGATGAAAATGAGCAGCAACAAGAAAGAGACATCAGGTGCCTTCAGACATGATGCACTAGAAAGAACAGAACAATAATACTTCTGTGGCAAAAGCATGTAACCGGAATCCAATCATGAGGAGATGGCTGAGAAACTCAAATACTGAGAGAGCCGCTGAAATAACTGGCCTGTACTTTCCAAAACTGTCAAGGTCATGAAAGACAAGGGAAGGATAAAAGAAAACACATCTGGCAAAACTAGAATAAGGCATGTGAATTAGGTAATACTATATTTGTTCCAATTTCCTGAATTAGATCATTGCACTCCTGTTATGAAAGAGAACATCCTCATTTGGGTGAAATATATGGAAGTAGTTAAGGACAAAGAGGAATCTGTAACTGCATGCGCATGCGCACACACAGAACATGATCCCTGTACTTTCTATGGGGTGGCCATGATTACTCCAATTGCAGAGCTCAGGAAACAGAATCAAAAGACAATTTTTAGGCATCTAGCTTTGTCCTTTCCCTACTAATTTCCTAAAGTAGGTACTTAGAATACTGAGCTGGTTATTTGGAAAAAGGGGGGCGGAACAGAAAACGAGGATCAAAAAATGAAATTAAGTTAGTTTCACAGTGCTATTTTATGTTGCTATTCTTCAATGCACATGCAACTATATAGCATTCCCTACTTAATGTGTACCACGCTATTCAATAGCTACTTCAAAAATTTTTTTGCTATTTTATGTAATTTCGTCTTGACACTCACAGAAGTAATATTTGCTTAAAGAGTGGATGTGCCTTATACTTCAGTCTCCTTCACATGTTAAGCCCACAGTAGGTATTCAATAAATATCCCATGGTTATTGGCAGGCACACCCCACCTCCCCTACGGTCTTCTTTCTTTTTACAGAATTCCTCAGTAGTTCTCCTTGAATTTTAATTCATTGTCCAAGCTAATATTTACATGTAAACTAACTGACCTTTGGATGTCCTGGAGCTGACTTGTAATCATTAATAGAAACTCCAGCCTTCTGACAGCCTTTGATTACATTTATGTTACTCTTCACCCTCCTCTCAGCCAGGTGAGAGTCAATTTTGCAAACAGCCGAGTCCTTTAAGGAGTTTTGAATAAGAGAGGAAAATTTTAATTTAAATAAGCATTACATACCTGGCAGTTGGGAAAAATGAAAGGACCATAAGCAGTACATCAGGAAACACCACGGTGTGTTAAATTATAGGTAATAAAATCATAGTGTCATAAAGAAAACCACTATATAGACTTTGAAATGACTTTTCTAAACTGCAAGAGTTGCATTAATTTGTATTGCCTAGGATTACGTGTGAGCATGACTATCTTTGGTGGGAGCAGACACTATCTGCCAAAGTTCTTGCAGTTTTATAAGAAACAGGAATGTTGATATCTTTGCAAAGCAGATCTTGAGCTTTACCACGTAAATGTAAGAATGCACGCATTGCTGCATTTATCAGACTCAAGTGATGTCTGACATATTCCCCTGGTCCTTTAATAGCTCAACTCTTCAGAGAGCCCCAAACCCTGCTACATCCCAACTTTGATAGGGGCTGTCACACAACTGGTATATTTTGGATAGAAGAGGGAATGTGGGGGCAGTTTCTGGGGAGAAGAGGTGGATGAGTTCAGAAGAGGTGAGTGACTATATTGAAGGCTACCTTTATGAAGGCTTAGCTATCTGAGCTAGGAGAAAGCAATGGCTATTGGCTATCTTCCAAGTAGAGGGAGTTCCTGGGTGCCTAATGCATGTATGCTGCAGTGCTGGGTGTGATGGGAGGGAGAAGGAGTCCCCAGAACTACAGCCTTTTCTCATCTTCTTTCCATAAGCAAATATTTTGATCTTGCCTCCATTTTCTGCATAGACAACTAGATTATCACTTATTCCCTATTCTCTGGCACCTGTTACAATCTTCCATCACTCTAGGACAATGGTTCTCAAAGTATGGTCCTTTGAAGGAGCAACATCAGCACCACCTAGAAATCTGTTATAAGGGGAGATTTTCTGGCCTCTCAGCAGATCTACAAAACCAGTACCTTTGGTGGGAGGTGGCTAGGGAGGAGACCTGACCCAGAACCGGTGTTGCCACAAGCCCTCCAATGTGTACTATAGTCAGCACCACGGCCCTCTTGGAAACCATGTTCTCAAAGTTCATTAATGGCCTCTGATTCACTAGACCTAGTGGTCTTTCCTCAGATGATTCACTAGACCTAGTGGTCTTTCCTCAGATGATTCACTAGACCTAGTGGTCTTTCCTCAGATGATTCACTAGACCTAGTGGTCTTTCCTCAGATAAGATCCTTCTTTACCTCTGTAAGCATCATACCCTGTCCACATTTCCCATCGCTGCTTGACACTTTCTCCTCCTTTGTTTCCCATGGTTTTGTACTACCCTGACTCTCTTTTCACTTTGTGCATCATTCCTTGATCTCTTTCATTGACTCTTTTTTTCCCCCATTACCTGGCATTCTCCGTAGCTAAATCTCCCCTCCTTTCACTTTCTATGTTCTCCCATGAGGATCTGAGCCATCTCTATGATCCCAAGTATTCATTTTAGTTACAGGAGTTTTTAGAATTGTGTTTTTCATCCAAGCCTCTGTATTAGTCTTCAGGTTTGCACTTCATATTGCTTGCAAGGAAATGCCATCTCCATGTTCCATGGCCTCGTAAGGAGAATACATGGAAACCCAAATACCCTGTCCTTACCACCCTCAAAGCAGCTGGTCCTCAGCTCTCCTACTTCTTTTTCAACTCTCACACAACATCATTCAGAGACTCAGACACATCCTTGGTTTTATTTATGTTTTTATTTTTAAATTTAAATTCAATTAATTAACATATAGCATATTATTGGTTTAAAAGGTAGAGGTCAGTGATTCATAAGTCTTATACAACACCCAGTATTCATTACATCACGTGCCCTCCTCAACGTCCATCACCCTGTTACCCCAACCTCCCACTTTCCTCCCCTCCAGTGACTCTCAGTTTGTTTCCTATGATTAAGTTTCTTATGGTTTGTCTCCCTCTGTGTTTTCATATTGTTTTATTTTCTCCTCTCTTCTGCTATGGGCCTTTGTTTTGTTCTTAAATTCCACATATGAGTGAGATCGTATGATCTTTCTCTAATTGACCTATTTAACTTAGCATAATATGCTCTAGTGCCATCCATGTGGTTACAAATAGCAAGATTTCATTTTTTGGTGGCCAAATAGCATTCCATTGTATACATACACCACATTTTCTTTATCCATTCATCTGTCAATGGACATCTGAGCTCTTTCTGTAGTTTGGCTATTGTGGACATTGGTGCTATAAACATTGGGGTGCAGGTGCCCCTTCAGATCACTACATTTGTATCTTTGGTGTAAATACCCAGTTGTGCAATTGCTTTGTCAGAGAGTAGCTCTATTTTCAACTTTTTAAATTTTTATTTATTTATGATAGTCACACAAAGAGAGAGAGAGAGGCAGAGACACAGGCAGAGGGAGAAGCAGGCTCCATGCACCGGGAGCCCGACGTGGGACTCGATCCCAGGTCTCCAGGATCGCGCCCTGGGCCAAAGGCAGGCACCAAACCGCTGCGCCACCCAGGGATCCCTATTTTCAACTTTTTGAGGAACTTCCACACTGTTTTCCAGAGTGGCTGTACCAGTTTGCATTCCCACCAATAGGGTTCCCTTTTCTCCACATCTCACCAACATCTGTTGTTTTCTGTCTTGTTAATTTTCACCATTCTGACTGGTGTGAGGTGGTATCTCATTGTGGTTTTGATTTGTATTTCCCTGATGCCAAGTGATGTTGAGTGCTTTTTTAGATGTCTTTTAGCCATTTGTAAGTCTTCTTTGGTGAAATGTCTGTTTATGTTTTCTGCCCATTTCTTGATTGGATTATTTGTTCTTTGGGTGTTGAGTTTATACATTTTGGACACTAGCCCTTTATCTGTCATTTGCAAATATCTCCTCCCATTCTGTCAGTTGTCTTTTGGTTTTGTCGACTATTTTCTTTAATATGCAAAAGATTTTTATCTTGGTGAAGTCACAATAGCTCATTTTTGCCTTTGTTTCCCTTGCCTTTGGAGGTATGTCTAGTAAGAAGTTGCTACAGCCTGGGTCACAGAGGTTGCTGTATTCTCCTCTAGGACTTTGATCAATTCCCATCTCACATTTAGGTCTTTCAATCATTTTTAGTCTATTTTCATGTATGGTGTGAGGAAATAGTCCAGTTTCCTTCTTCTGCATGTGGCTGTCCAATTTTCCCAACATTGTTTGTTGAAGAGATTGTCTTTTTTCCATTGGACGTTTCTTTCCTGCTTTGTCAAAGATTCGTTGACCATAGAGTTGAGGGTGCATTTCTGGGTTCTCTATTCTGTTCCACTAATCTATGTGTCTTTGTGCAGTACCAGACTGTCTTGATGATTACAGCTTTGTAAAAGTGCTTGAAGTCTGGAATTGTGATACCATCCATTTTGGTTTTCTTTTTCAACATTCCTTTGGCTATTCAGGGCCTTTTCTGGTTCCATACAAATTTTAGGATTATTTGCTTCAACTCTGTGAAAAAAGTCCACGGTATTTTGGGTATTTTCATAGGGATTGCACTGAATGTATACACAGCTCTAGGTAGCATAGACACTTTAACAATATTTATTCTTCCAATCCATGAGCATGGAACATTTTCCATTTCTTTGTGTCTTCCTCAACTTCTTTCATGAGTGTTCTATAGCTTTCTGAATTTAGATTCTTTGCCTCTTTGGGTAGGTTTATTCCTAGGGATCTTATGGTTTGGGGGCAATTGTAAATGGGATTGACTCCTCAATTTCTCTTTCTTCTGCCTCATTGTTAGTGTATACAAATCAATTGATTTATTCCTCGGTGCCCCATCTTTTTATTGTCTACACAGTTTTGCCCTTTCCAGGATATCTGAGACTTGGAATCGTACAGTATGTAGCCTTTTCTGATTGGCTACTTAAGGAGATTCTGAAATAGATTTTGATTTGTTTGGAGATTCAGTTTATTTATTTTTATTTAAATTCAATTAGCCAACATATAGTACATCATTAGTTTCAGTTTTCAATAATTCATCAGTTGCATATAACACCCAGTGCTCATCTCATCATATGCCCTCCTAATGCCCCTCACTCAGTTACCCCATCCCCCCAGCAACCCTCAGTTTGTTTCCCAGAGTTAATAGTCTGTCATGTTTTGTCTCCCTCTTTGATTTCCTCCCAGTTTTCCCTCCCTTCCCTTATGGTCCTCTGTACTATTTTGTATATTCCACATACAAGTGAAACCATATTATAATTGTCTTTCTCCAGTTGAATCTTCAGTGTTCATAGCAGCATTATCCACAATAGACAAACTGTGGAAGGAGCCAAGATGTCCTTTGACAGATGAATAGATAAAGAAGTGGGCTGTATAATGGAATATTATTCAGCCTTCAGAAAAGATGAATACCTACCATTTACATCAATGTGGATGGAACTGGGGGGATTATGCTAAGTGAAATGCAACTGATTTCTGTGCATTGATTTTATATCCTGCCACTTTGCTGAATTCCTATATGAGTTCTAGCAATTTTGTGGTACAGTCTTTTGGGTTTTCCATATAGAGTATCACATCATCTGCAAGGAGTGAGAGTTTGACTTCTTTGTCTATTCAGGTGCCTTTTACTTCTTTTTGTTGTCTGATTGCTGAAGCTAGGACTTCTAGTACCATGCTGAACAGCAGTGGTGATAGTGGATACCCCTGCTGAGTTCCTGACCCTAGGGGAAAAGGTCTCAGCTTTTCCCCATTGAAGATGATATTCACTGTGAGCTTTTCGTATATGGCTTTTATGATATTGATGCATATTCCCTCTATCCTTACAGAGTGAGAGGGATCCTTTCTTAATCAAAAAAGGATGCTGTACTTTGTCAAATGCTTCTTCTGCATCTATTGAGAAGATAATGTGGTTCTTGCCCTTTCTTTTGTTAATGTAGTGTATCACATTGATTGATCTACAGATGTTGATCACCGTTACAGCCCAGGAAAAAATCCCACTTGGTCATTGTGAATAATCCTAAAGTACTATTAAACCCAATTGACTAGTATTTTGGTGAGGATTTTTGCATCTGTGTTTATCAGGGATATTGATCTATAATTCTCCTTTTTGGTGGGGTCTTTGGTTTGAGGATCAAGGTAGTACTGGCCTCATAGAAAGACTTTGGAAGTTTTCCTTCCATATCTATTTTTTGAAACAGCTTCAGAAGAATAGATATTAATTCTTTAAATGTTGAGTAGGATTCCCCTGGAAAGCCATTCAGATCTGGACTCTTGTTTGTTAGGAGATTTTTGAATACTGCTTCAATTTCCTTGCTGGTTATGGGTCTCTTCAGGTTTTTTATTTCATCCTGTTTCAGTTTTGGTAGCTTATATGTCTCTAGGAATGCACTCATTTCTTACAGATTGCATAATTTATTGGCATATAGTTGCTTATATTATGTTCTTATAATTGTATTTCTTCGATGTTGGTTATGATCTCTTCTCTTTCATTCATGATTTTATTTAGTTGTGTCTTTTCTCTTTTCTTTTTGAGAAGTCTGGCCAGGAGTTTATCTTATTAGTTATTTCAAAGAACCAGCTCTTAGTTTCATTGAGTTGTGCTATTGCTCTTTGGTTTCTATGTCATCGATTTCTGCTCTAATTTTTATTATTTCTCTCTCCTACTGGGTTTAGGCTTTGTTGTTCTTTTTCCAGCTCCTTTAGGTGTAAGGCTAGGCTGTGTATTTGAGACCTTTCTTGTTTCTTCAGAAAGGCTCCTACTGCTATATACTTCCCTTGTAGGACCACCTGTGCTGCATCCCAAAGGGTTTGAACAATTGTGTTTTCATTTTCATTTGTTTCCATGATTTTTAAAAATTTTTCTTTAATTTTCTGGTTGACCTATTCATTCTTTAGTAGGATGCTCTTTAGCCTCCATGTATTTGAGTTCTTTCCAAATTTCCTCTTGTGATTGAGTTCCAGTTTCAAAGTATTGTGGTCTGAAAAGATGCAGAGAATGATCCCAATCTTTTGGTACTGATGAGACCTGATTTGTGACCCAGTATGTGATCTATTCTGGAGAACGTTCCATGTGCACTTGAGAAGAACATGTATCTTGTTGTTTTAGGATGGAATGTTCTGAATATATCTGTGAAGTCCATCTGGTCCAGTGTGTCATTCAAAGCCCTTGTTTCCTTGTTGATCTTCTGCTTAGATGATCTGTCCGTTGCACTGAGTGAGGTGTTAAAGTTCCCTACTGTCTTCCTTGGTTTTAATTCACTCCATAACTGATTATTTGCCAAGTCCTGTTGAGCCTCTTTACATTCTTTCTGCCACATTGGCATGTCTGCCACTTTCCCAGACCAAGCTTCTGGTCTTCTTTCACTTAAGTATTTTTCCTAGTAATTGCTACTAAATTAATTTTCTCAATGATATAAGTTAGTTCTCAATAATTTATTATAAAGATACTCAATGATTCTGTGATACCTGCCACTGTCTTCCACATAAAATCTTTATTCATTACCTTGATGCATGGCACTATTTATTATATGACTCCTAACTTTCTTTACAGGCTTAGTTCATACCACTCCTTGTTATATTCCAGCTAAGCTGGGATACTCTCCATCCAAGAGTCTCTAGGCTTACAATTTTTATATTTCTGTAATGACACCTTCTAATGTTCTCACCCAACATACAATATCATCTCAATTCTCCGCCATTTCTCTTTCCTAGGTGTCCCTCCCCTCGACACTATCTTTCCCCTATTTTCACTTCCTTTTTATCTCTCGCATGGCAGATGACACATCGGCAGGTTACTATAGTAATGCACACAATGCCTTATCTTCTTGGCTAGATTGTACACCTCTATGAAGATACTGAGATGGTCTTGAAGGTTTTCTTTCTCACCTGAGTAACTCATGCACAATTTGTCATGTGAAAGATGCTTAATAAATATTTGTGTATTGAACTCTGAGGAAAATGAATAGCTAATAGTCCATAATGCCAGGAGTTCTATAATCAAATAACTGGGGGAAGCCTGACACAGAAAAATAAACAGGATTCTTGCCTATATAATTTCCTAGGTCTTTCCACTTACTAATGTGTGACTTTCCAGAATGGCCTGAAGCCTGAGGTATTTCCTACATTGATATGAGTACAACACTCTTTTATCACAGAGCATTCTGTAGGAATAGCATTGCTGAAGAACTCATGCTGGGGAACACTGCATGACTGACTTTCTATGAGCTTTCAAATAAGAAACTAAAGGCAATTTTAATATTTGGGGACTTAAAAATGGAAAAAAAAATAAATTAGCAAGCCCATAAAATGGCAAGAAAGGGGGAACTTCTATTGCAAGCATCTAAAATATTATCTGCTTCACAGTCCCCTCCCCCAAGAGGATTTCTCAGACTATCAGTTATTTGTTGCCTGTTTCCAGCTCTATTCTCCACCACTAACCACCCACCCCCCTTTTCTATTCTCACTTTGTGAGACACTCTTTTGCTGGAGGGATCTTTTTAACAATCCCAGGAAGGTGGAAAGGAGAAAATTAACTACAGACACAACTCTCAGGCCCTTGTAATTTAAAATGGATTTACCACAAATTGAAAGTGTTGCTAAGGCAACATATATATTATGCTATATGTTGGCAAATCAAACTCCAATAAAAAAATATACAAAAATAAATAAATAAAAAATAAAAATAAAGCAACATATATATTAAATAGTAATTGGCATGTGGGCACAGAATAAGAAACTGATTAGAATGGAATGAATATTCCATCTGGACTTTGATATTTCATAGTTGTGGTCCATTTTTTTTCCATGACATTTACTTAAGACATGCTCAAAATAATAATTTTTAAAAGATTTTACTTATTTATTTATTCATGAGAGACACAGAGAGAGAATGCAAAGACACAGGAGGAAGGAGAAGCAGGCTCCCTGTGGGAAGGCTGATGTGGGACTCTATCCTAGGACCCTGGGATCATGACCTGAGCCAAAGGCAGATGCTCAACCACTGAGCCACCCAGGTGCCCCTCAAACTAATCATTTAAAATGATAAGCACCAATATGGCATGAGCTCCACACATATGCCAAAATAATCTTACCCTTGTAATCTCTAAGAATTGACCCTCACAGTGCTTAAATGTAAAATACAAGCTGCATTTGTAATGTTTCTAAGGATGAATTCCTCAGGACTATTCCTTTAGGGAAAGAAGAGCGTGTGTGTATGTAAGATAAATTTAATAAAATGTTTTTCCAAAAGATGGAGGAGGGTCCTAAATTAATCCCATATATGGGTATCTCCCCAGCAACTGGAATCAAGATAATTGGATTAGTAGGAATTACTAAATACTTATTATGTAGATATATAAATAGGTTATACTCTTCAATCATTCATGGATCTTTATTTTTATATTATCTCAGTTTTTGTTGGTTTTCTTCTATGCATCCAAATGCTCTAGTCTGAACTGATCATCAGGTAAGAAGATTTTGATGATTTTTTTCCCTGAAATTCCTGTGAACATTTCACTTGAATATCTCAGAATCAAGATCCTTCATTAAGAATTTAGACATGCCACAAATAGAGTTGGAAATAATTCAACTGACGGGTTGATATTGTGCAGGGACTGAAATGTTCTGGTAGAAAGGAAAGTGTCTCAAACTGCTGCAACTTTGATTACCTCTACATAACATAAACATTATTTCACTTGAAAAATAATCTGGAGAAGACACAACATGGTCTGCAGGTTCACCACATGTGAGAACTCCTTCCTTCATGTTCAGTGTAGGCTAGCAATGGTTCAATCTGCCTCACAGTCAGAATTATCAACTGCAAGCTTATAGATAAGCATTGCTTTCAAAATGCAAGCCTACTAGTTGCATCCTTCTAGAACAAAATCATATGAAGGCAGAGAATTTGACTCTCTCATTCACCAATGATTCACTGATGCTTTATAGAGTCCCTGACATGGTAGATGCTTAAAAAGTCTTTTTAACAAGTGAATAATTCGATCTGTTCTACTCTGGTCATATCATTATTCAACTGTAATAGATGTCTAATCTAAGATGTTATTGACACTTTTTTTTTTTTTTTTTACAAAAAGGAGAAGAGTAGTATTTCACCTCATTTCACACACAGGTTAGATCAATGTTCTGTTCAGAACAGGTGCTTAGTATATTTTTAAATAAAACAATAGCTACAACTATCATTTAACTTTTTTAGAGCATTTAGTTATTCAACTACCTATGTCATTTTATGTCAAAGAAATAACTAAACTTCTCAAGAGGGTGGCCTTCATCTAGGGACAGGGCAACTGGCCTCAAATCCTTATGTTTTTGGGGCTACTTCACTCATGGCCATTTACAAAGTACCAAACTTTTCCCCAGCAGCCATGCTGGGCAGTGCATGCTTTCAGCAACAATCCTGTGATTCTCATCTACCATAAATCAGGAGAATATCTATTTGTTTCTATTCTCTCTCTGGGAACTTTATCACTCCAGCCAAGAGGGACAGCCTTGTCTCACTTACCTCATTTGATTCTGTGATTTGAATACTGTGTGGTTAGTTGTAGTTAGAATCTGAGCCTTGTCCTGAGAAGGGTGTGAACAGTTGCAGACAATCAATCTCGTGCACAGAAACAGCAGGTGACTGAAAAGCAGTGTCCAATTTTTGAGACTGCCTCAGAGAGCAAAACTCTTACTTTGATGCTGATGTGAAAGGAATGTCAAGATGGATTTCCATGAGGGTATTAAATAACTGACGGGACTGGAAATCACTCATTGCTAATGTAAAAAGGACATATGATTTTTCATCAGGAGCCTGAGCTATGGCTCCATTCTTGCCTGCATTAGCCATTATGAGATGAAAGCAGATGGAAATTATTCATTCACTCCAAACTTACGTTCTTAAAATGCCATCTTATGAAATAGCTTCCCCACAATCTTTCACTTCCAGGGAAACAGGACAAATGAGTCTTCCCCCAGAGCAGCCTGAGGATCCTCTTTCCTTATTGTATTTTTGCTGTACTAGCATTTTAGGCACCTTCCTTGCTCATGTGTCACAGGCATTATAGGTGACTCTATCTCTTACCCCAGAAACCAATGTTGCACTGTATATTAACTCACTAAAATTTAAATTAAAGTCAGTGACTCAATCTCACTTTTATTTTTTATCGTGACGCACACCCTGAATCCTCCCACCCCAAGACTCTCCTGACCTGCCTTAGTGGTTTGATCCTCCTCCAGACACACAGCTCCTGTCTTGCACCCGATGATAGCCATGTCAGTCATGACCATAGAGTTAAGGACTTCTCTTTCAGGATATAAGAAAACTATCTAATAATGCTCTGACACCATCCATATCTGAAATGTAGGTTGTAGTTCCTAAAACATTTTACAATTAAACCAGAAATCAAATTAACCAACTCCTGTTTGGTCCATGAGAGGAAGGGAGAAAAGGCGGTCCCAAGGAGCCCACAGCAGTAAGTGGCCATATGTGTTGCCAGGGTTTTGAAGAGGAAGGGGACAAATGGCCAAACAAGAAGGTTCTTAAAGAGACTGACACCTTGCCTGGTCATTATGGATATATAGCATTGGCTCTGGTGGACTACCGCTCTTTGAAGGCATAGGAGGCACTGAGATATGATGGAAAAGAATATAAGTTCTAGAGTCCCAAAGGCATAGACTAAAGTCCCATTTCCTTCACTTTCCAGCTCTATGAATCTGGGCAAATTACCTTACTCTGTGATACTTGGTTCCCTCATTTGTAATACTGGAGTTAAAAATAAACTCTCTTCAAATCTTCTATCCAACGCTGTGACCATAATCAACAATACAATGTACTACTGTATACTTAGAATTTTGTTAAGAGTGGATCTCATGTTAAGAGCTCTTACCACATCAAAAAAAAACCCCACAAAGCCGAACCAACCAAAAACCCCTCCAGGTTATTTTGAGACTTCAATAGAATAGCACAAAGTAGAATAAAAACTGGGGTTATTAATTGTATTTTACAAAGTGCCCCCTCAATGTCACACACATAATAAGAAACAATGCACACAGGAAATTGTTATATGGGGATTGTGACTTTTTCATCATTGTTTTTCTGGCATGGAGCATGGTGCTTGGGACATAAGAAGCTCTCAACTAATATTTATGCATATAAATGAGATTTATCAATTATTTTTTGTGAGACCCATGTAGGTCTCACAAAAACACACTCTGGTAATAGAGAATTTTAAAAATAAATAGAAATAACATACAATTTGTACCTTTAAGGAGGGCAGGGGTAAGGTACAATGTTGCTTACAGAAAAGGAAGTGTTTCTCAGATGAGTCCTTAAGTCCTTGCCATGTCAGACAGGAGAACCACAGTAATGGAGAAAAAAAGGACATGTAGAAAACAAAACATATATCTTGGGTTATTAAAATATAATTATGATTATACAATTAAATGAAAAAATTATGTCTTATTTGACATCACATATATATTATCACAAAAGCCATATCTTGGGATGCCTGGGTGGCTCAGCAGTTGAGAGTCTGCCTTTGGCTCAGGACGTGATCCCGAGGTCCTGGGATTGAGTCCCACATTGGGCTCCCCGCAGGGAGCCTGCTTCTCCCTCTGCCTATGTCTCTGCCTCTCTCTCTGTGTCTTTCATGAATAAACATATAAAATTTCAAAAAAAAAAAAAAAGTCTTATCTTAAATACTACTTGTTGACCAGAAGGGTCACTTTCTTAAAACACAATTCTGTTTACATATCATATCTAAGTGCATCCACATCTGATGTACAGCAATTGTTCAGACTTTTTAAAATCGTTTATGCTTGCAAATGGGCCCATGCCAATAGAACACAGGTCGGCCACCATACAGAATGAACAAATATTAACTCAAAGTTGATCTTCAATGTCTATGGCTATCACTTCACAGAAGAGAAATGGCTTCAGATAAATGTATAATTCAGTGAGAGCACCTGGTAAGATAGGATGAGGAAAGGAAGGCCTGGTATGTTGATTGAACATTAATCACCAGTGAGGAAATGGGCTTCATTTCATGAGAAATGAGTCTCTCAAATCCATAGGCTTTAGTATCCTTATCTATAAAAGAAGAGATTTAGACCTGGCCAGTGCTTTGCAAACTGTCTCTAGTGGTCCCTAGGTGTATGGTGGGATAAGTCTGGGCTGTGCTTTGAGTCTCCTCCTCTTCAACCTGAGCAGCTCTTTTCTTTTTTTAAATCTGCTTTATTTGCTTGCCATAGTAAGATTCTTTCAACAAAGTATTATACTATAAAAACTCTGTTAGGTTGGTGGGCTAAGAAAATTAATTGGTTTGCATTCATTCAGCAGCTCTTTGAGCCTCTAAGACTCTAAAAACATTTAAGTGCTTCTCAGTTTACTAAATGCCCTAAATCACATGCATGGTCTTGCCTCAGTATTGCTGTGAGGTCTATGTTACCATTCCCCTCCATTTTGAGGATTAAGGAGCCTGGCTTGTGGAGGCCAATCGTGTACCTAAAGATACACAGGTCGTCAGTCATGGAGCTGACACAGGAGCACAAGTATTCTGGTCCCAAGCATCCTTCTGCCACAGTGCATTGCCTCACCCACGTAAAGAACTCTCCCACTCAGTTGGTACTATACATGAGAGGAGAGAAAGAGAAATGGCAAACTATTCAGTCTTATTCTGCATTGCAAATGTGCCCTAAGTATTGAGGCCAACATGTAATTTGGCTGTTTCTTTTTTTCTGTCACCGTAGATTATCACAGAACACACAGTTTGGGTGTTCATTTCCATCATCATTATCTAGGGGATAGGAGGAAAAACTTGATTATCATTTAATTTCATCCCCATTAGTGTTTAAATCTAGCATGTCCTACCTGCTTCTATACTACATCTCTTAATCAAATGTATTTTTGACATTGTAATAACCAAGTCAGAAGGAGAAGAAAGCCTGGCAAGGTGAAAGAGAAAGTATAAAGGCAGTACAATGTTGTCATTGGCAGTTGATTCTGTATCATGGGAAGAGTGAAAAATTAGGGCACAATGTTAGCTTCATGTTAAAGAATCACATTAATATGTACCTTGTACTTATTATTCCCATTTTATAGTCCAGAAATGAGATAAGTTAAAAAATAAACTTAGCTGGGGTGCCTGAGGGGCTCAGTGAGTTGAAAGTTAGTCTCTTGGTTTTGGCTCAGGACATGATCTTGTAAGATCAAGCCCCTTGACCAATGGGCTCCGTGCTTGAGATTCTCTCTCCCTCACCCTCTGCCCCTCCCCCCCTCACATTTGTGCTCTCTTCTTCTCTCTCTCCCTGAAATAAATAAAATCTTAATTAAAAAAAAAACACAAAAGCTTGGCCAAAGTCAGTAGTAAAAATAGCAGATCAAGGATGCATAGAGTAATCTCTCAAAAGTAGATGTTTAAGACGAAGTTAAAATTAAGCTACAGTAAAGAAGTATGAGCTCATTAATACAAATCAAGCAAAATTAAATGTACTGTACTTAGAAACCATATCTATTTATTAGATACCCACAGGGATGAATCTTGGAATAGCAATTGGGCTTGAGGTACTAATTTTTATGAGTCGGTAGTAGCTTCCTGAGATTCTGTGTTGAGAAAGGATTCTGAGATATTGATGCACACCAGTAGGTAAAAGTGCCATGTTCCATTACTTATGTCTAAGGAGTGTGAGTGTGGGTGGGGATGTGAGTGTGAGTGGGGATGTGAGTGTTCCATATTCCTGAATATGAAATTTCAAAATCCATGAATTTTGTCTACTGAAATCAGAAAATAACTAATGCTCTTTGCAAATACTTTACAGTAATTTTTAACCATGACAGTCATCCTAAGAGCTTTCTTCTACTTCTATTCACTAGCTGAACCAAAAACCATGTAACTATCTAAACAATTCTGCAATTCCAAGTATCTAGGAGTTTTCTGCAAATGGCCAAGGTATCATCATTTGCTTACTTCAGTGCACAAACAAAACACAACTTACTCTCACCAGAAAAATGAACCTCCCATAAGTTCACAAGAGACAATATTTTCTTTTTGATGAAATGACCATCAAAAGCTCTATTTTCATGGCAAAAAAAAATTATACCCTTACAAAAAAATTAAACAACAAAACAATGATACCTACCCAAAGTGGATTTCAGTACCTCTCTTGGCACCAATGATGCATGTGAAATTTTATAATCTGTAAATTAATATACCTCTTTCATAGAATCATAGGGAAAAAATGAGCAGAGAGAGAAGGAGGAAGTTGTCAGCCTAACAGTTGATGTTTAGAGTATTACAATTAACAACCTGGAAGGGACTTTAGGATGATTTATTTCATCTCCCTGGTGAAGAAAAGTTTGATCGAATCCTGAGCCACACTGACCTCTGCAGATGTCTGGGCAACGCTGGGTCTCTCAAGCTAACTCATTCTTCCTGATTATCCTCATGTACACAGAGCTGCCTATCTCATTTCCCATCACATTCATTTAAGTGCTTCTTATGTCACTCCAGTCTCATAGATATTTTGAAGACGACGTGTCCAAGAAGTGAAAAGATTTATTGCTAAATCCACATGCAGAGTTTGTGGCCTTGAGAATTGAAGGTCCTCTCCCAAGGTTACAGTGGAAGAGGATGAATGTCAACTTGCTCACTGTATATGAAACACAAGATTATAAAAGACATGCAGATGCCACCTATAATTCCACAGCCCAATTTTGACAAATGTTATTTTTCAGCTCCGCTGGAGATCAGAGAGATCTTCTGACAACTTGAAAATATTTTAAAGTTTCTGTTTAAGAATCACAATTGTTTCTCGCTGACATGGACTTGGCAACCCAAGATTCTTTTTAGTGCCTGTTCTGCCTCCTTACCCTCCCCAGTCAGGATGCCCTCAGCAAAGGGGAGCACAACTAAGCTACATAATGAGTGAGCTCTGTCCAGCAGGTCCCTCATGGGGTAGAAGTACAAGAATCAGTAATACAGAAGATTGGCCAAACCTCACAAAATGGGGTGAAGGGTCTGCAGACATTGGAGTGTAACAGCTTCCAGACAACTCAAGAGCTTCAGAGTCAAAGAGAACTTGTGGAAGAATCATTGAATTTTAGAGCTGGAAGAGACCTTTAAATGGTGGCATCAAGCCTTTAAACTTAGCAGGCTTACATCCCAGCTCTGACCCATGTTAGCTGGGCTATCCACAGTTGACATATGTATGCCTTTAGCATGGTGTCTGACACCTGAAACCATGGTAACCGTTACTATCTCTAGCAGCTTCTTACGGTCAGAGATGAGGAACGTGGTCAAAAAGGGTGAAGTGGCTTGACCAAGACAATCCAGTGAGTTGTATGGAGGCTAAGTGAACAGTTCTTAAGAGGGCAGCCGCCTGCTTTATGGACTGGCTGGAGATGTTTCCCACCTTCAGGGTTCTCCGTCCTTGGTTATTGAGGATGCCTGCTATGAAACTCTATCCCCCTCTGGTAGGAGGCCACACACCAGCAGTGTTCTTTCATAGTACAAACTCATCAAGTTCACAGAATTAGTTTATTTTGCCCTTGAGGCAGCCTGAGGTAGTTGTGAAGTGAGATAGAATGGAATTTAATTTACCTCAGGGTCTGTGTAAGTCCATATGGTAGTGCTAGGTACCGCTTTGCTTTTTACTTTCACGTTATGCTTTCTCTGAAAGCATGCATTCTATCTGTTCATTCATCGAACATTTATTGAGTGCCTCTTCTGAGGCTAACACTGTGCTAGATCTGATGAGATATAAAAGAATATATTCAGTTGGTATTTCCACAATCCTCGTAATAAAGTAGCTCACACTACTACTAGTGAAGATGTTCAAAGGTCTCACTGGTAGATCTGCAGCAGCAGGGACTGGGGCAGGAGGGATGGCTTTGGGGTTCCATCACTGCTAATTGCACAACCTTGCAAAAGCTCTTAACCTCCTCGGCCCCTGTTTCTATTCTATAAAATGAGGATAACAATATCTTCTAATGATTCCTTATAGAGTTATTGTGATGATTTTTTTAAATGATGCATACACAACGTGACACATAATGTTTGGCAGCTAGTAAGCATTCAGTAAATGTTAGCTACATTTCTAGTTTAAGCAGTGAGTTCAGAATACACTTGGATATTCCAGTTCCTTTGAAACTGAAGTGAGGAGGTAAGGCATTGTTTAGTTACACTGAAGCCAGGGATTAGGTTGTGCTTAAACTATTTTAGTCAACTATCCTGTTGACTAAAAGTTCATTATTTCAGGTGGTGGGCTGAACCCAGTCACATCTGAAGAAACTTAATCAGGCAAATGGATGGATTGGAGAGGACAGAGAATAATATACTCAAGGAACCTAGTTATAAAAATCATCATCTTGGCAAGAGTTAGTGGGAACTTAAGGTTAAGTCAGGGCAAAAGATATAGAAAATAACAAAGAGGCAGTCTAAGGATAATTAGACACCACTAGTGGTAGAGAATAAAATTGAGAAAATTAGAGGTTTCTCCAAGATTTAAAATGTAGCACCTAGAAAAGGAGACCATTCAGCACGAGCAATAGAATCAAGAGGGGAAAGACAATGTTTCCAGATTCCTATTTTGCAGCATATGTTCTTATATCCAGGATTTGTGAGTGGCCAGATAATGTTCAATACACATCCTTTCTTGAATCCAAGAGAAACATTTTTCCAAACGGGTAGCTTTAGCTGGATCAGAATTCAAGCACATACATGTCCAGGCAATATCACTCACTGCTTTGTGTTATCAACCTGATACAATATTACAGAACCTCTAGCCTCAGTGCTTGCTCTCATAAAGGAATTGATGATGCAGACAGAAGTCATAAGAGTTCAGATCTTTAAACCAATTTCTTGAAGACGGCATCATATGTACTGGCGCTGCTATAGTTCAACGTGAGTGTGTCCTTCCCAGTTCACAAGTGAATGTTGGTTAGAATGAAGGATTTGGAAGTAACCCAGAGTAGTTTCTGTTCTGGACAGAGAACAAGAGTTGAAGGAGAGTACCTCCTTCTCAACCTCTTCTCAACCCAACCTATGAGAATCCACTCCTTTCCCCACATACCATACATAGAAATAACCCTTATAGCTTTACCTATCATGCATTGAGTGCCTGTTGTATGCCAGGCATTGTATAAAGCACATTAGAGCACTATCTCTTCTTATTTCCTTAGCTTCCCAATCAGGGAATTACCCCCATTCTGCAGAGAAATGGATTGAGACCTACATGGGTAAACTTGTCCAAGGCTACACAGTAGCCAGTGTCAGAGCCATGATTCAAATCAAGCCCAAAGGAGTATTAGAAGAACACATGTTGGGGGTGAAATTTTTTGGAGACTAGAAAATTGGGCCTACAACTGGAAGAATTTATCATGTTCTAGTGTTTACAAAGTACTCATTAGCTGTGAATGGAAATTAACACCAATCACAGTGTGCTGCCTCTTGCAATCTTTTCATATGTTCAAAGGAAATAATTTCATTAGTTTCAAACCTTCAGAATAGGATGATTATTGACTCTAATCCTTAGGATATGCTGCAAAGACACCGATAATTAGGCACTTTTCACTGAGATGAAGATGAAGCTTGTGGTCTAGTCAGTGGGTCTCACTGTGAATTTTTCCTTTCCAGGAGTGGTTAATGGGCATGTGTATGGGCAGAGTTGTAGCTCCCAAAATTCACATGTTCAAGTCTTAACCCTCAGTATCAGAAAATGTGACTATATTTGGAGATAGGGTCTTATAGAGATAATTAAGGTAAAATGAAGTCATGGGGGAGGGTCCTAATTCAATATGGCCACTGTCTTCACACAAAGAAGAAATTTGGACAGAGATAAGCCCAGAAGGAAGACCATGTGAAGTCATGGGAAGAAGAAGGACATCTTTAAGAAAGGAAAGAGGCCTCAGAGGAAACAAACCCTGCCAACACCTGACCTCAGACTTCTATCCTCCAGAAGAGGAGACAATAAATTTCTGTTATTTAAGCCACTGCATCTGTGGTACTTTGTCACGGCAGCCCTAGCAAAATAACACATCAAGCTTGGAGTCATCCACACTCCAGAACCTGGTCTCCCTTGTGAGGAAAACCGTATAAGCATATTGACTGAGATGGACAAAATGGTGAGAAGAAATGCTTTGGAGGCCCCAGAGGGTTTTTCTTTTAGGTTCCAACAAAACAGAAGAAGGGGACAAAAAAACTCAGTCTGCAATGTCCTGTCATTTTAGGTCTCCAGACACCCATGTGATGAGCTTATGAGGTCCTTTACACAGAATTGGATTTCCATGTCCTTCTCAGTACTTCTCTACTTAACCAGGGTGTCTGTGCCACTTTTTCCCTTCCTCTGAAGTGAAGGGGAACTGTCAGCCCTTCTCCTTTGCCCCTTTCACTGAAAACCCTTCATGACACTTCATTCCATTGAATCTCCTCTTGCATAGAGTGTAGACTCACCTCAGCCTGATGGTCGTCTTCCCCTCCACTTTTGTATGTGAAACTAGTTAGACAAAGAAGTGCTCTCAAACAGGCTCAGGAAAACTACCGTTTAGTTACAGTGTTACAGTCTCATGGATATAATGCGTTTCCTGTCTCTATGTCTTGCTGCTCGATCTCTATCTTTGTTCTCATCTTTTTTAGAGGTGTGCAATTTTTTCTAACAGACCCAACATACTGAAAGCAGTAATTTATTTTTATGGAGTGGCTATAATGTGGCCAGCACTTTGTCTTATTAGCTCTAATCCTCATACCTGTCCTAAAGGTTAAGTATGATCACTTCCATTTTACGGATGAGAAATATAAGACTTTAAGAGGCCACAAAGGAGGTAAAATCTGAACAAAGTCCTGACAGAAAAACCCAGCTTTTCCTCATTGTACATGTGTTTTCTAATTGTGGTCATTCTCATGTCACTACATGATGTTGATCATACCTGCCTACTCTCCATACTATTATTTATCACATTTTTTCAAAGTTTTACCTTAATGTTTTAAGTAATATGCAATAACTGTATTTTTATATAGCTTAATGCAATAGCTATACTCCTTAAATATTCATTAAAATGAATACATTACATTTTACAACAATACACGCTAAAACAAATAAGCATGTGAGTCCAATAAAATCTGAACACACATATAAAACCTAAAATTGTCCTGTGTCACCCATGATATAGATATCATACCCTAGGAAACATTGCACTACAAACTGACACCAATTATGAACAGAATGAACCTAGGGCAGGGCCCAGCACAAGCCTTGATGTTTCTCCCGAAGCTGCTAGCCATATGTTTTAAGCAAGTTGTACAGCCACCTGGCAGTATCTTAAATTCTAAAGCTTTGCCTGATGAGTATTGTAGACTTTGCTTTAAAAAGAAAAATGAAAAAAAAAGTAAAAAAAATAAAATAAAAAGAAAAAAGAAAAAAGAAAAAGAAAAATGAGGTTCCCTGCCTAGTGTGGAACCCAAAGCAGGGCTTGAACTCATGACTCTGAGATCAAGACCTGAGCTGAGATCAAGAAAGGGACATGTAACCGACTGAGCCACCCAGGCACCCCTGACTTAAAATATATTTTATGTAATCTGCTCCACTCTCGTCTTTTCCTATGGATTCTTCAGCTCTATAGTTCCTTCTGATATTGATATGGGAATTTGGAAACCAAACCAGGGACAGATACAGCAGAGCTGCAGATAGGCTAATCAAGAGCATGTAATCTTGGGGGAGGTCAGCCTCCAGTCAGGGAGAGTGAACAGATTTCAGGAATGGAAAGCAGAATTCAGTTGGTCCCCCTGATGAATCCTGTGCCAGTTTCCCCAACTATCTCCCTCTCTGCCTGTCTTCGAAGTCTGAAGTTCCACTGTAATTAATAAATTTTTATGCCGTGTTTTTGAAATGTCAATAGTCATTTATAAGTAACCTGTAAGAATAATAACACTGTGAATGATTATTAACTACACTATGCTAGTAGCTCTGGGGTGGCAGAAAGGGACATGTGAACAGAAGGATTGGACTAGGGTTGGGGTATTGGGTATATCGAAGGCTACTAGAAACAAAGTAGGACCACATCAAAGAAAAATGTCTCCTCTCCGTCCAGGCTCCTTGACAGAGCTCCTCCCTTTCTCCAGCCTCCCTCTGATGTGGGGTTTTCCTGTGATGTCAGGCACCCCCCCTCCCTGCAGGACCTGGAGCTTCTTCAGCAGGGTCCAGGCCCCCTGCTTGCAAGGGTAGTATATACAGTCAATGCAGACAAGGGAGTGTGGTCTATTTTTAAAAAGTTAATAAAATGCCAGACCACATTTACACAGAAGTGGTTTCCGGATCAAGGGAGCTAACATTCTCCCTGTGTTGGACCCTAGTCAGAGCAAATGTTTTGTGCTTGGTTCTGGCATCACACTTTAAGCATACTGCCTGTGAAAGTTAATTTTATGGCAGCTTGGCTAGACAAGAGCATCCAGTTATTTCATTGAACAGTAATTCAGGTGTGGCTGTGAAGATATTTTGTAGATGTGGTTAATATCTATTACCAGTTGACTTTAAGCAGTTTACCATCAGTAATGCGGGGGTGGGAGGGTCATCCAATCAAATGAAAGCCTTAGGAGCAAAAATGTGTTTTCCAGGAAGAAGAAATTCTGCCTCAAGAAGACACCATCAACTCCTGCCAGGACCTACTCTACAGATTTTGGACTTGGCAGCCCAGATAATACCATGAATTGATTCCTTAAAATAAATAAGTAAATAAATAAATAAATAAATAAATAAATAAATAAATAAATAAATAACATGTTTCCCATTGGTTCTGCTTCTTTGGAGAACCCTGACTGATCCGCTGCCCATTTGGAGCATGTTGTGGAGGAAAACAGCCAAGACTGCAAGGGGTCTGGAAAGCAAGGGGGCCTGGAAACTCCAGTATGTGAGGAGTGGCTGACAGGACTAGAGATACTTCATCTGGAAGGAGGTCCAAGCATGATCTGACAGATGTCTTTAAATGTTTAAGAGGATGAAATGTGGAAGAGGGATCAGACTTTTTCTGTGTTGTCTCAGAAACTAGAATTTGGCTCTATGGTTAGAGGTTACAGCAGGCAGATTTGGGATCAATAGAAATAAACTTCTCAGCTGCATCAACTCCCAAGAGTTGGGATTTCCAACATTCCTCTGATATGTAGAGGAAAATGAGACAAAGGACTCTTTAATTAGGTGAGAGGAAAAAGTGTGACTTCAAAGCTCAGATTCAGCATGGCAGGCTACCAAGTGCTTACTATGTACCAGGCACTGTGCTCAGTGCTTTATACATTTGACTTCACCACATCATCCTTCCAATCCCTAAGGTAGCTTTACTATATCCTCACTCTAATGACAGGAAAAATAAGGCTCTTGGAAATCTAGTAACTGGTCCAAAGTCATTCACTAAGTAGAGAAGTACTAGGTTTCAAATTGAGGTCAATCTGACTCTCAAAGCTCCCCTACGTGGAAACACTGTACTTCCCCCATGACAGTAGGACTTAAAAACACAAGCATGAGCCACAGGCCATTGTCCTTTCAACTCGTAGCACATGCCTCCTATGTTCATCTGCCAATGTGGTGAGGTAAATTTACCTGCAATATAGCCATGTCATATTTGTCCAAGGTTTTTTTTTTTTTTTTTTTTTTGTCCAAGGTTTGAAAGTGAGAGAATTGTATTCTTTCATTAAACAAATACTGGTTGGCCATAGCTACTAGTTATCCAGAAACAAGTTACAAACACCACAGACACTGACTGCCTCAATCCCATCAAGAAACTTACATTAGCAGGAAAGGCAAATATTAAATTAAAATGCATTAAGTATTTAATCACAATTGTCATCAATGCTGAGAGGAGAAGAAATGCATATTCTGAAAATGAGCAACAAGTAGATCCTCTTTTCATCTGGAGGGCCAGGGAAGACCCTCAATAAGGGGGTGCCAGGGTGGGAACTGAAGTAGGCACAGGCTTACAGGGGCAGTGAAACCATTCAGAGTGATGGAGGAACTCAAGGATGACCAATGTGGCTGACATTTTATTAACAAAAAAGACAGTGGCATAAAATGTGGCTGGAGAGGTGACAGAGACTGTCTCATGCATGGCTATGCAGAACATAAGTGAGTTTTAAGTGAGTAAGGATAGAGATAACTTGGTCGCTCGGGACATCCTAGTCATTGTCCTCAAGTACAGCTGCAAATGAGCCTTGGGAGGTGTGTAGAAAAAGTCAGTATCACAGACTAGAGATTGCCATCCCTACAAAGTCCTTTCTCCAAGGTGGGCCCTTGGCTGGCATTAGGAAACTTGGACATTAAGAAGGTTTCCGCCATTCCCTCAACTGATAAGAATGACTCATGGTGCCTAGCTTGTGTAAACAATATGGTTTGTACAGAGCACCTGCTTTCTTTTGGGTGTCTGGAATTTGGTATGTCTTCGTGGCCATCCCCCAATAAAAACACTGAGCACTGAGTGCCAATGACCCTTCCTGGTAGACACCCTTTCATCCATATTGTCACATGCCTGATGGAGGGATCAGCACACCCTGTGTGACCCTATAGGGAAGGCTCTTGGAGGCTTAAACTTGGTCTCCTGCAGACTTTATTCCATGCATCCTTGTTCTATGGCTGATTTTGCTTTGTGTCCTTTCTTTGTAATAACTCTTAGCCATATGTCCATCTATATGAGTTCTGTGACTGTTCCTAGTGAATCACCAGCATGGGGGAAAGTTGGTACTGGGAACCCCTGATGCAGTGTGTGACCTTGCTGACTCCCCCAGAGTATGGAATCAGAAGTTCCCTCTCACTGCACAAAAGCTTAGTGAGGTGGATTGAAATGGTCTCTTTGCTTCTGGGGAACTCCAGCCTCTGAAGTACTCACTACTTTAAGGTCTAGAAATGTCTACAGTGATCCACAGCTGTGTAATGAAAATTTAAAGACAAACATCAATTTTCAGGGAAGATTCATAATAAATATTAAACGACCACCTGCAATCCCCAAAGCCGCTGCCCTGGATTTGCCAGGAACATGCCATCTTACCATCGGGAGTTCAGAGAGCCAATTTTGTCATGCTCTATAGCTTTAATCTATCTGCCCTTTATTAAAATGCAGGATGTACCAATGAGTCTAATAAGGTGGTCTTAAGGGCATTTCAGTTTTATATCTTTTATATCTTTATTTAGCTAGTCAATGTTGCTGTCTTAATAGCTTCTTTTTTTGTGTTCTCAACTTATTTTTCAAGACCAAGGAAAATTAGTCATTTTTTGCACTTTACATTCTGCTAATTGCAAGATCTAGCAATATAAATATACTAGAAACCACACAAAAGCAAATTTTATAAAATATAAGCCAACTTCACTACAGCCAAGGGAACAATGCTTAAAACTGTTGATTTTGCTTACTAAATACTTTTGTTTGAGTAAATGAAAATTCAATATAGTTACTCTTACATTCCTAGAAAAAAAATAGCAATAAAATATTGATGAGACAAGAACCACGATGGAAGACAAATCTCACTTTCTAAAGTAAACAATCCAACAACACTACTGTTCTTCTGTGTCTGGAAGCCAGCCATTCTGGCCACATTTTCAAAGCAGATTTACACTGCTATCATAGCACTTACCCTCCTCCCATAAACTGCCACTTTGGAGAGTCATAAAGCTCTTAAATCTTATATATCTGGGGAGCCTAGTTCTTATGGAGATACTCACTGGCACTGATCAATTAAATGTCCCCATCTTTGCTGAGTATGGTCAGAATTCTTTTACAGAATCAATAAATATTCACCTGGCACCCACTTCATGCAAGGCATGTGCTATGCCCTGGACGTGACGTAGTCCTTGATATCTGGACACTATTAGTCCTAGGTACATAATCATATGTTTCAATACAGTAAAACAATAGAAAAGATTGTGTTATTAAGTACCAAATGCAGACTAATAGTATGAACTTAGAAAGAACCCTCTGTGGATTAAAAAGTCTTTCCAGGAAGAATCAACAATGAAATATGAGGATTGGTGGATTCAATGCTTTGAGGATTTGTGATGGAGTTGATTATGTACATAAGCACACATTCTGGAGACTATGAGTAGACTAAGGTGGCTGGGGGGAGAGCATGTTTAAACATATCATGCAGGGGTGCAGTCTAGAAAGGTTGGCTTTCCATGTTCTAACAGCAGGAGACCACCAAAGGTGTCTATGGAATCAGAGGACTTTTGCTTTCAACATGATACTTACGGGTGCTTAATTTGGAGGTGTGGCATAAAAAAGGACAAAATGGGACACAGGTGTGGAAGAGGTCCTAAGTCATTGAAATGAAAATCTGGAAAATCCTGGATTAGAGAGAGCTAGAAGGCATGTCTATGGAAATGAGAAGAGCTCAAATTGGATTGAAAACATAAAGGAAAAAAGACATAGATATTATAGGCCAAATGAGGAAATAACCAATAAGCATTGGAAGATCTTATGATATAGAACCCTCATAAAAGCAGCTTTAGAAATTTGGGTTTAACACTATATTGCTATAATGTGCTGCACTTCCAATTCATAATCTTTACCATAATTATAATAATTATAATTATTGATTTATTGTTATTCTTTCCAAACCCATAAACTTTTACAGGCTAGGACTGTGACTCAAAGCGCTTAGGGGCAGGGCATGACATATTATAATTGCTCAAAAACTAGAATTAACGTGTAGGCATATTAGAAATAGAAGATAATTTGAGGGGAAAAGATCTGGGAAATCTAGTTTTAAACAAAGAGAATTAGAGGCCAATGACCAGCATGAGATGCTTATTTATGACATACTTTCCTGTAGTTAGGTGATAGGGCTTGTAAGCAATTGATATACAGACCCTTCAGAATATTGTGTGGCTATCACTTGTCCAAATCCCTGTAATGATGAAACATGCTATAAAACTGAGTTTTATTGGAAAAGGTGATAGTTACTGAAGATTCTCAAAGCTAATGGATGGAGAAACATGTTCAAGGGGTATTGTCAAATTAAGGGTGATTTTTTTTCATGCTCAATTATTGAAAATGCTTCTAACTGGTTTAAATTTCTTTTAGGATTCTATTTCTTTGAAGTCCCATTCCCTCTTAAGCCTCTGTAGCCTTGAAATCATTCTGCATAAAATACAAACTTAATCCTTCTTAAATGGAGTGAATGAATGAATGAGAGCTCTGAATCCTGGGAGATGTTAGAAACCATCTGTGCTGCTTCTACCTGGCTAAGTAATATGGTCAAATCACAGTCACAGATGTCTGGGACTCAGTTGTTCATCTTATATTTCTCAACAATGGGGTCACCAACATGTTCTAAATACTTTGAGGGCACATGATCAAGTAAATTCATTAAAAAATATATTAAAAGTATCTATTGATGCTCATAGGGAAAAAGTCATTTACCTAAGAAGCATCCAGCTTATCTTCTCAACTACCTAAAGTAATCCTGGAACCCAGGAGATTAAGCAAAGTAGCTAAAATTCAAAATTTGTACATGTCTGTGATTGGTATATTGGTAAGATTAAGAAATGATACTTGGAAATGGAACATTAAGGGAAAAGATCACAAATTCACATGCAGACACACAAATTGACCCTGGTCACGAGGCTGGAACTTAAGTGCAGGAAAACTACTGCATTCTCACCCATTCTTTTCAAAAATAATCAATTGTGTGTACAATGGTGACTCCTGCCCACCCCAGCCACTCCAGCGTACAGTGCTTTGTTTCAAAAGGGCAGAAATATATCACACATTTGAGAACTGTTCCTATCCATACGTTTAAAGTTAGAGACAGTAACCTGTGACACCCTGAAGTTATAAAACTTGGTCTTCTAGAAAAAAAAATTTATTCAAGTGAAATATTTTCTATCCTGATAACAGTAATATCTGAACAAGACTTGACTTTGTAACCTTTATTATTACAATATTGGAGAACCATTATTAAAATATTGGAGAACCTACCTATGGTAGAGCTTGACACTTGAGAAATGGTAGGTTTTGTAAGAAACTAATGTATGGTCTGATTTTCACACTAAGAAATAAGGTCCTGAGATGAATTCCATGCAGACTTTCCAAGAAGTTGCTCATTAACGTGACACTCGAAATTGTATCAAACTCTATGACGCAGACCTTCCTGGTCATAAATAATAGATTCTAAACCTGTTTTGTAAATGGGGTCTTGGCAGATGGGGTGCAGTCTTTAAATTGTGCTAATACTCTTTTGTGACAGCAAGGAACAGAGAGGGCCCCTGCTGGCCTGATATGCAGAGCAGGGTCACATTTCAGGCTGTTGTTTAATTAACAACTCTGAGTTTTGGCATTACAGACAAACACTGATGAATCATTGCTGACTAGCACTGAAGGCTGTTGCATATGAAATTACTTTTTTTTTCCTAAAGTGAGAAATCATGGCTGCACATAATTTATTCTTCAGACCACTCTTTCTTATGTGGTCCATCTGAAAGGTTTTTTCCCCCTACCAATCCCTCCTGGTCCCTGTTTCCCCCTTTTCATCTCACCTCTCCACAGTATCCAGCCTTTGTTTACCTCGCTGTATTCAAAAGCTAACTCCTGCAATCCACCCAATCCACAGTGTTCTACTGATAAAATTTGGAGGTCTATCTCCTTCAGTGGTTTTAGGGGTTGGTGCTATGGTGCCATATTTCAACCCAAGAAAGCATTAAAGTGGATCTGTCAGCCCTTGAAATTCCCACAAGTACAAGAGCACTCTGAAGCCAGACAAGAATATACCCTCGAGGTCTGAAACCTGACAATGAATGTCTGTAGAAATCAAGGAAGCCTTTCAATGGCTTGAGACAAAAAGGAGGCAATGAATCTCTGTTTCTTATACTGTGTATCACATTTTTAAAATAATATTTATTTTCTTTTTGACTATCAAAGTAGCAGATGTCCTTGGGAGAAAATGGATTAGTGCCAAGCAAAAAGAAAATTGCACTTATTGGAGGATCAAAAGATAATCATTGTTGATACCTGAGTACATAACCATCTAGTCTTTTATCACTGAAAACATCTCAGTGGTGCTTCTTCATTTTAGGGCTTAGGTTCAAGTGCAGAAGTTAGCAGGAACAGAGCCAAGATTATATTATGGCTCATGTTTCATAAGGACATGGGTAGGTGAAAGCTTTGGTCGTTACTCTGTAAGTTGGCATTAATCATCACTTCCCAGAAAGAAATGGCCTAATGTAATAATGAAGAGTGTGGGCTTGTGGGGGCAAACTGTCGGAGTTTGAATACTAGCAAATGAATTGTTTTTTTGTACTTCATTTTTCTCATAAATAAAATGGAAAGGGCAACAATGGTAATAATGATAGTAATAATACCACTTACTTAATGGAATGATTATATGAGAATCAAGTGAATTAATATGTAAAGTATTTAGAACAGTCACTAGCACCAAGTAAGTGGTCAACTAACACTTTCAATCATGAAGACCCCTATGACTTGGCAATGGCATGTTTATTCACTGCCAAGGCCTCATACTGGGCCACCTTCAGAGACTATTTTCAAAGTCTTGGAGACATCAATACCACATATTGAAATTCCCAGATTCCAGCCCCATCCCTGCTGCAAATAATTATATGATCTTGATAAGTCACTGCAGTCCTTTGGATCGTGGCTTCATCATTGGGAAAATGAAGGTACGAGGCTACACTGGTAGATCTGAATCATTTCAAGGAAATTAGAAATTCCTTTGACACAGCATTCTGCTTAGGACTTCAGGATGTCCCCTAATCCCTGGAAGATCAAGGGTCTCTCCTAGGGGCCTCAGATTTAAAATCCCTATTTCTGTGATCTCTGATGATTCCTGAGGCTCTGACATTCTGTGGTGGTTGGATCCATGAAAACGGTCCCATTCTTATGATTTCTGACCTGACTATCATGGACACAAGAAAAAGGTGAAAGGTAAGTTCAGGAAGCAACCTCTCCTCACTGAAGGTTTTTCTGTTTTCTGCCTTGTTGGAGATTGTAAGAGTTTCCTAATTAAATCTCTTGCACATACTTTCAATTCCTGGTGCACTCAGGATCTGGGAATCCAACACCTTATTTATATGCTAATTTGCTGCAGAGAACTGTGGTCTTTCTCAATCCCAAAGGCACAAGTATTCAGGTATTCAGCCTTATGCTTTGCTGCACCCACTGGAGTCTAAGGCAGCCTGTGCACAGCCAGGGTGCAAAATGCCCTGGAGAAAAGTGCCTGGCCCCAACCACAACCATGGAACTAGATGGCAAGGCTATCTGGGAATGCCGCTGACAACCAAGCATGATGCCCTACAGAAATAATGTATTCCCCCGGAGACTATCTACAGCTACGTGCTAAAGTGTGGTGCAGGGGTCACTGCAAATCATCTGGAGTATAGGTTCAAAATGAAGATTGCCAGGCAGGATATCTAGGTACCATTTTACATGTATGGCCATGATAGAGTTGGGCTCCCTGTAATAGTTCCAGCAACTCACCCCAGATAGGCTGATGAGCACTTATGAGAGCACAGCCTGGGAATCTGCATTTTCAAAGGCATCAACTGATTCTCTTGAATTTTGAGAACCTCTGGCATAGAAAAACTTATTTGTGAAGATGCAGAGGAAGAAGATTTTCTTAAGAATACCCAGTGTTTGACGACTGATACTACTGCTTCCACAGCGTGGTAAAATATGAATACATCTCTCAGACCCTGAAAGACAGAGATCACTGTGGAAGCACAGAGAAGCTGCCAGAGTTTTGGTTATCTCTGCAAATTCAGGGTAACAATGCCTACCTTAAGAGTAGTTGAGGATTTAAGTACATAATTCTCCTTAGACTAGTTAAATAAACTCTGACATATCCACACAGAAAAGTATACAGCCCTACAAAAGAATAGGAAACAGTTTGTGTACTTGTATCCAAAGCTCTCTAAAATATCTTATGTAAGAAAGCAAAGCACAGAGAAGGATATCTAGAACCTATGTACTCTTTCACAAAAGACAGGCAGGGGAATATGTATTTGCATTTGTACATAAGTGTATAAAGAAAGTAATAAAAATGGTTAGCAGTGGGGATCACGTGGTGGGAATAGACGGCTAGATAGGAACAAGAGGATCTCAAATTAATTTTTTTAAAAGCATGCCCTTTAGTCTCTTCCTGTAGCATAAAATCATTCTCATCAAAGAAAAGTAGATATCAAGCCACCAGTCTAGCAATGTAATATGCCAAGTTATCCTTTTTCTGTTTAATTTAGATTTTAATGGGTGTCGACCACGACATGATTATATTTCGCTCTGTTGCCAAAACTCCGGTCACCCAAATCAACTTGCAAATTGCGGGGGGGGGGGGGGGGGGACATATCTGAATGAAGAGCTACTATTAAAATGTATCAGTTACTTGCTTCTGCAATGGGAGGAGGAAATGTCCTAGATCAGCAGAAAACCAAACAGAAGTCTGTAACCTACTGGTGAACTTATTTGTGCAGTGGGATTTCTGCATCGATTGTTATGCACTTTGTCTACCCCATCAGGTCATGAATGATGCATGGTGCTACAAGAGGTTCAGCTACAAAGCTCTTCACTGCTGATTGAAACAGAGAAGACTGTTAGAAAAGCAGAAACAAGTCTTCACTTTGCTTTTACCTCCACATCAGCTTATAGAACAAACCCACTACAATTTCTGTGAGCTTTGTTCCCTAGATTCTCCAGGGCCAGATTTCTTATCAGATGTATTTTCTTTAAAAAAAAAATAAAACAACACAAAACCAGAGCAAGATATTTTAGAAGAACATTTGCAGAACTCCGAGTTGCCGAATAGTGCCTGCCAACGACAACATATTCACTTTTAAAAATGCTGACGTTTGCAAAGGGAGAGAGGATAAGAAGGGATATGCAAATCTGGAATAATCTTTGCAGTGTGGTTATTGCCTTTTTGTAACACAAATATAAGTCTTTGTCTCTATAGTTAGGATGAGCAGAAATCTCATTTTCCCCCATCCTGGAGAAAGTTGGAGATTTTTCTAACTCAGCTTATCAGCTTGTAAAATATAGACTTTTATATATACCAAGACCATAACTGCTGCTTTAAAAGATTTCACTTCAGCTCTAAAATTGACGTAGCTCTATATTAGTGAGTGTCCAGAGGGAAAAAAAAATTGAATGGGCAAGGTAGGATCTCAGAGAGGGCAGTGGAATCTAGGTCAGCTTCGGTACGAGAGACAGTGGGACTCGTGAAGGTTCTTTACTCTGGGATGAGTCAGAGACCATTGATTGTGCCCCACTATGTGTTCCTTTGAGCAGGAGAGCCTCGTCCCTGCACCTGCCTGGTTAGAAGGCTCACTAGTTTTATATCTAGTTTTGCTGTATGAGTTAGTTGGGACCAAATAGATGGGAGTAGCAGTAAGATATGCCATTTTTGGGCCACCTCCCCGCCTTGGACTACCTGTTGCTCCCTTTCTTGGAAAGAGGCAACATTTAAAACTATGTTTTGAGGATAGCAAACTGTTTGCTGGTCTTGAACTATGACATGAAAGAGAAATGTACCGTATACCTTAGCTAATAAAGATGGCTTGATATAGGAGAGTGTTAATTAGGAAATTAGCTATGGATAATCAACAAGGAATAGAGTAAAAGGTGAGAGATTATTAGAAGGTTGTAGCCACAGGAATACAATCATGAAAATGAAATGAATAATGCTAAACTACCAAGGAAAACTTCTCTTCAAAAATTGACTATAGGGAATTGTAACCCAGACTCTACATTCATTGCTTATAGGTTCCTAATTAAGCAAGACCAAATTAATTAATTATAGCTATAGTTTTATCCATAGAGTCTGTGCTACAGTGATGAGAGATGCAAAATAGGGCTTTTCTATAAGAGAATGGGCTTTTGCACCATGATGAGCAAGGTTTGAATTCAACTCTGTCACTTACTTAAAATGTGAGATGCTAGGAGATTCATTTACTCCTCTGAACTTATAATGTAAGTGGAGATACAGACAGCTGCTTGTTGCTAAGGATGCAGTTTAGAGCCTCTAGCAGAGGACCTAATTCATACAGAGAAAATCAATAAATGTCAGGTGTATTTATTTCTATTCTATTCCTTTTGAGGGATATCACAGTGATCTCAGTGCCAAGAAAGAAAAAAAGGGGGGGTGGGAGGTAAGGGGAAAGAGTAAGAAATGGAATTTTAATGTTTTTAGTACTGGATTTCTTGATTAAGCAAAGCTAATCTCTTAATTAGGTAGTAATCCTAGGATTACTAGGCCCAGAACTTTAAGACATAATTTCAGAGAGAAACTAAGTATCACAAAATACATGCCTATCTGATTTCTTTATATAGGGAGACCCAAACATTTCACATCTAGTTTCCAACAGTTTATGGGATGCCTTCATTTATAACAACTTTTACCTCGTTCAGATTTCTCTACTTGCTATTATAGTTGGTGAGTACCAGGACCACATTTTGCTTTGAGATCAGCAGTTATTTTTTTTAAGTTGAGGTAGTTAACCACTATTCCTACAAAGCATTTTATCAAGTATTTGCCCATTTCTCCCACACCCCAACCACGCCTGTCCATCCATCTAATTCTTAGCTAATACTTATTGAGAACTTACCATGTGCCAGACTCTCTTCTAAAGCACTTAATCATTAGCTCATTTAATCCTCACATTAACCCTTAGAGGCAGGTACCATTAGTACCCCATGCTGCAGATGAGGAGAACAAGTTACAGATATATTCACCTGTTGTCCAAGATCACACAGCTCATTGGGTGGCAGAACCAAGATCAAGATGTGGGCAGTCTTACTCCAGAGCCCAAGCAGTTATATGGTCTCTTCAAGGTCTCATGATAAATTGCAACGACTAAAACTATACACAGCATTAGGTACAGAAACCGAGAAAATAAAACTATGGACAGAAGACCAAACAGGGAGAGCCAAGTATAAAGGATAAGGATGAAGGGGTGGCAGAAACTTGAGACCGAACAACCCAAAATGTAAGCTCAATGCAAGATCCTGAATTTGGGCCAAAATCATACCTCTGAACTTCTGGGAGGTTGAGGCAAAAAAGGAAAATGGGAACTGGGATATGGTTTTCACTTTATGGCAAAAGGAAGACTATTAGTTTTGAAGGTGAAACAGACTATATCAGATTGTATTCCCAGCCCTTCATGTAGTTTCTTGGCTCTGAGCTTGAGGACGTACAGAGGTCTCGTCAGTGAGCACCCATTTCCTGACACTGTCTAATTACTTCAATTGTGCTGGCCAGAGATGTAGCTTCAACTCACTCCCGTATTCCAGTAAGCCCATTTATGTTTTCTTGATAACAAGTTGTAACGTCTTTTCCCATTCCACTCCGCAGATGATCAGTGAACAATAAACCAATCTGTTTAGAAAATCTCATTTCTTCTGTCACATAATATTAAAGCATAAAGTTTTGCTTCTCAAGCTAGTAGCTTATATATAGCAGGAACTCCAAGATATGCAGGAGTGAAATATTATTTAGTCTTTTAAAACCCAGAACAAATATTGCTGAGGTAATGCTCAAAAAGTAATGCTTAATTTTCTAGTGATACAAAGACGTTTATGATTATCTTGATTTTATTTCCCCAAGTAGCTATTTAAAAAGCTGGAAAATCACAAATCAAAGGAAAAGAATATGCATCTATAACATAAAATTGTTCTAAGTTAAACTTCCTTGGCTAGACCCATTTTTCTTATCTGTAAAGGATGCATCTTTTGATTATATTAAATCAGAGCTTTTATAGGAATAGCTTTAAGGTCTGCAAAAATAGTTTCTCCTCCATCAAGTAAAGGCCAGCAGCACCATGATTATTGTTAACAATATAATTCAATAGCCTGCAATTAATTCTATTTTAGTAGCTATCAGAACAGGTAAGATGTATACAGTTCACTCTTAAATTACTGTATATACAGTATATATATATATATATTACAAGTATTTTTCTATGCATGAGGTAAGCAACCTGTGCAGCTGATTTTTGCAGCTTTTATTATAACTGGTATGTGAATACACCATTTATGAGGAGGAATTTCCTGACATGGATATTTATTTACTCTTGTTCATATAAATTTTTGTGTGTGTGTGTTTTAAAGTAGTAATGAATATAGCTTTTGGTCACATCACTGTTGGATTTGAGGCAGTTGGGAGTTTGGGTGTTTCTCGGCCCTGTGACATCACTGGTAAACACTGGCGGTAGGCTCCAGCATCATATTACCTGTTTCAAAATCCTGCTTCCCCTCCTCAGCAGGTTACTTACCATCCTCCTGCTTCAGTGGCTTCATATCTAAGATGGTAACAATATACGTTTATCCCTCACGGGTCATAAGGATTAAAAGAGATAGCACTTGTTCTAGGACACAGTATGTTCTAGGCATTTGTTCTGACACACATTAAAGGAGAAGACACTTATTCTAAGACACATTGTGTGCCTTGGAATAAAGTCATCATAGTCTAGAATAGTACATAGATTCTCAATAGCTATTAACTCTTGTCATTGTTGCTAAAAAAGCAGAGACTTGGCTAGTTCTGGATAGAATTCAGAAGGACATCATTGTTGTGATTTCAGACTAACCATTGCCAGGGAAAGGCTAACTGGAAATGATCCTATTTAATGCAGAAAAATACAGTTGGTTATAAACAGTGGGAGTAAAAAGTTTGAATGGGACTTGATCAAGGAAAAATAAAATTTCATATAGAAAAACAAAATTTTAATTCCAGCTATGTGCTGATTCTTAGAATTAGCCTACTGTTTCTAAGAATACATGGCTCTACTGTTTTTGTTTTGGAGGACTGGAATGTAGCTAAGTTTCCTAACAAATTTGTGGGATACATTGTAGTGCTATTATTCGGACAGCCATTGTGATTAAAAATAGCAGTTTTTGCAAAGGTTTCTTCCAATGTTTTGATATTTGCATAATTCACTTCTGACGATCCTATCCTGTATTCACCATCAGATTTCCTCAATTCTTGATTCAGCTAACTCAAATCAGATTGTTTGTTTCGTGGCATTGCACAACATTCAAGCCATTCCCCAACATTGCCGTCAGTGAAATTCCACATATTAAAGGATTTTCAATTCTGCTTAAGCAGCTTTCACAACATCTTGTTCAGTGTTTAAACAGACAAGATGTCAAGTAGGAGGGTTGTTTGGATGGGGGTTAATTTTGTAAGTGGTCAATTAATTTGTGAATATTTGCATGGTATGGTCATCTTTGTTTTCCTTGTGTAAACTTGTTTCCAGAGAGATTTGACTAAGAAATGCTTAGAAAAAACACCCCCTCTCCTATACCATTTGATAGATTTAATTAAATATACATCTGTTTTATCTTTAAAAATCTACAAGACTTCTGCATGATGAGCCCAGCCAAACCTCAGAAAGCCCTCTAATAAGTGACTTGTGTGTCATAAGTAGACCATAAATCATAGATGTAACTGAAATATTTCTTTTGTTTTAAGGAGAACTATAATTCTTCTGGCCTAAATTTTGTAACTGAAATATTTTACCCTATCTTTAATTGTGATGTTCATGCCAATGGAGATTCTTAAGAGTACATACTAACTAGTAACAAGGTAAAATTGTTTCTATAAAGGAAAACTAAACAGGACACAGATGAAAAATCACCAGTCATAGAAAAAGGAATGAAACTTTAGCTTCAATCCTTCATTTTGGTTTTTGTTTCATTATTTAATTGAGATATTGACATTGGGAGATTAAAGGACTCCAGAAAAATCTGCTTTTTGCTCCTCTTTCTGCTTCTACTCTTGCTAAGAAGACACCCCACTTATATATGTCTCAGAATGCAAATTGTGTATGTCCTCTTTGTAAGGGATAAGGAGGTGATGTTGTCTTTTTTTTTTCTTTTTTTTAGGGGGAAATGACATCTAAACAAGGACCAGGTGAGAATGAAGCTAACATATGCCTATTCCAGAGCACTGGTGCCAGACCACTCAACACCAAGGACCCACACCTGGGCCCTCATCCTTGTTCTAACTGGTTCCTCAATGTCTGAGGGGACATATACACCAAACCTTCATCCTCAATACAAACCCCCCAACTCCGAATAAAGATGAAACTCCTTTCTTTCCTTTCTGAGTCTCCTAGACACTATCTGTTCCTGCCACCCTCTCTATACTTTCAATAAACTCTGCTTTCACCTCTTGCCTGCTCCAGCTTGATTTCTATCCTGATCTCTTGGCTGGTCCTGCAGGACCCCTTCTGGGTCCCTGGACCCAACCTGCTAGTGTCAGTATTACTTATCTACAATAAAGCTAATGGCACATTTTTGTAAAAGAAACTACCAAAATTTTACAAATGATCAGAACGTGGGAGGTCAGGAAAGCTTCACCTGGCGGCGTGCTGACATTGGCTCATATTGACTCAGGAGAGCTGCTTGTCCAGATTTGAGGACACTTGCAAGGCAGGTGTTCAACTGCCATCAGCTTGAAATCAGCCAGGGGAGAGGATCTACACCACGAAATTAGCAAAGGCTATGAATAAGGGATTCTCTCTCTCTCTCTCTCTTTTTTCCAGAGCTGATTGTTAAGCATTCACCAGCATGTCACTGAATCTTATAATAAAAACAATGGGCTTGTTGCTACTGGATCAAGGAGCCATCCTTGGGAAGTGGAGAAAATCTTTTATCTGCTCTCAGATTCCTGGACAGGGTAGAGGGTTCTCTGGGAATCATCATCTGGGAAATGGAGGGCTGCTACACAACACAAGGAAAAGCCATTTGGAGTCACTGAAGATCTGTGTTCTGCTGCTCTTAGCATCTTCCACTGCTAGGACAAGTACCACCACTCACTCTCCCCATCAAAAATGTTTGATAACACCAGCATCTTCTCCTTCACCAGAGATCAAGGAGGGGAAGGAAGCTAATTTGAGAATGAAGAGCTGGAGAGAGGTTACCTCTGCCTCCTGAAACTCATGTACATCAAAGACAAGGCTCCTCACACTTCTGCTTGGAAAGCTTTAAAAATCCATCAGCAAAAAACAAAACAAAACAAAACAAAACAAAACTATCAGTATTTGAACCCCATTCTGAAACCAGCGAATCACATCTGAGGATAAAGCCCAGGCATCAGGTGCAGCGTGACTGAAAATCATTTATCAGGATCACTGAATGGAGCAAACACCAGAATACAAACTCAGACAGCAGTGATTTACCTCATTCACTATCCTGTCCCCAGGAACAGAGGATTTGCATCGTATACTCTTCCAAGAAGAGGAAAAGGCACTGTCCTGAGATACAAACAAGCATTCCAGGTGTCACAAACACTTCACCTAAACAAAGTTTTCTTACACTGTCAGAAGGGCTTACACAGTCTTCTCTCCCTGTCACCCACGGCTGTGTGGTCCAACCCAGTGGTGGTGCTCAATCCGGCTGTGTTTCAGAACCTCCCGTAGCATTTACACACCTGGACAGGAAAACACCAACTCCTGGGCTCCACCCTTTGTACATCCTGTAGCAAATCTCCACTACTGGTGCCAGGAATCTGCATTTCCAAAATGTCCAGGTGACACTGAAGTCCTTTGAGGCTTGAGAATCACTGCCGTAAAGCTAGCACTGCCCAAGCCCACACTTCTTCCAAAGGCCAGCTGAGGGGCTTGGGAGAAGCATCAGGACCTGTTGGGTAGTTTGTACAAGGTCTGACGCCGGGCTTCATCACCTGGCTCTTCATCACACAGGCCTCAATTCCACTGCAGGACACCCCTTTCTCGCAAGGATATACACACCCTGTGGGGGTACATTCTTCTTTCTATTCTTTATTCCAACTCTTCTCAGATCATGAAAACCTCTCCCTCTGATCCATTTCCATGAATCACAAAAGAAAGGCAAAAGACACAGAAGTAGAAATTAGAATTGGTTAACTCCTAAAGCCCCTAAAGTTTCCAGGGAAATAATCAGCACCCTTCAGACTCTCCACAAATCTTTTATCCTTCCTCTACCAACATCTGGTGGTGTTCAAGTGATGGTCAGCGACAGATTTAAATGAGTTGTTTTTATCTTTTGCAGAGTTAATCATTTTTATAATATTGTTGCCTTTAATCACAGATGTACAGTTTTTCTGGGACATTCTGCATAAGATATGCTGTTATATACGACAGTTTAAGAATTAAAATAATTTATGCCAAGGTTTCCATGAGGAAAGGTACTCAGAGCTCCCTTGGACTTAGGCCAACTTTTAGATTTTGGAATTTAACCCATGGTTAAATAGGAAGTAGTCTGTATATCAATCAGTTTGGGGGATCCCTGGGTGGCTCAGCAGTTTGGCACCTGCCTTCGGCTCAGGGTGTGATCCTGGAGTCCTGGGATCGAGTCCCACATCGGGCTCCCTTCATGGAGCCTGCTTCTCCCTCTGCCTGTGTCTCTGCCTCTCTCTGTCTCTCTCAAGAATAAATAAATAAAATCTTTAAAAAAAATCAGTTTGTCCTGAATTGTTGATAAATCCTATGTAGGCCGAAGCAGAAATATATTTGAGGTACAAAACATCCTGTGGATATCAGTGCCCTTCCCACCTGCCCTCCTGTAACACCTGCCAGCCCCAGGGGTTGGGGGAATCACTACAAGCTGAGCCAAGCCAAGCCTGCAGCCATACTGGCCTGTGTACACCTTCCTCCCCATGCCCTCTGGCTCCTTCCCATCCACCTAGCACTGCTCAGCGCACATTGGACAAAAGGAATGAAAGTATCCACTATCTTTAGATTCCATTTAAATTACCATCTCCTCTATGCTTTTAGTATGCTGTAACATTTTAATTCAATTCAGAGTCACCCGTTTGGGTTTCATTTTTTCCCCCTATTCCATCAGTTTTCCCAATACTAGCCAGTCACACAAGCCCCTTAAAGTTCAGAAACCCTTATCAAAAGTTTTAAATGCATGTATGCTGTTCCACCTCCAGAAAATCTTCTCCATTTATGTGAGCGTGTGGGCAAAAACACACTAATGAGATTTTTTTACAGCATTGTTTGTAATTGCAAAAATCTAGGAATCATCCTCTTTAGATGACTCGTTACACAAATTAGGGAACATCTTTGAAATGGAAATATATGTAGATGCTAAAAAGTGAGACAGATCTATTTGTGCTGATATCAGACTGTCTTCTAGGTATAATTTTAGGTGAAAAAAAGAAAGATACAGGATTCTATGTAAAGTTTCTCCCCATGCCATAAACATACACTTTCATTTATACATAGCAAATTTCTAGAAAGATACAGCAAGATTATTTTAACAGTAATTGTATCTTGGGAGGGAGAATTTGGAATTAAGTGTTGCCACGGCCTGTCTTACTTCAATAAGTTTTCAAAACAGAAGTCACCCTCACTGAAAAGACTTTACACATATTTATATAGGTATAACGTTCTGTTAAATAAGAGTCTGCAATGTTAAAGGGATTACCAGCCCTTTTGGCTCCCAGAGCAGTGCCCTGGCAGTCGGCAAGAACAAGCGCCTTATGAAAGGCGGCAAAAAGGGAGCCAAGAAGAAAGTGGTTGATCCATTTTCTAAGAAAGATTGGTATGATGTGAAAGCGCCAGCTATGTTCAATATAAGAAATATTGGAAAAACACTAGTCACAAGAACTCAAGGAACCAAAATTGCGTCTGATGGTCTCAAGGGTCGCGTTTTTGAAGTTAGCCTTGCTGATCTGCAGAATAATGAAGTTGCATTTAGGAAATTCAAGCTAATCACTGAGGATGTGCAGGGCAAAAACTGCCTGACTAATTTCCGTGGCATGGATCTTACCCGTGACAAAATGTGCTCCATGGTCATAAAATGGCAGACCATGATTGAAGCTCATGTTGATGTAAAGACTACCGATGGTTATTTGCTTCATCTATTTTGTGTTGGTTTTACTAAAAAACGCAATAATCAGATTCGGGAGACCTCTTACACCAACAGGTCTGCCAAATCTGGAAAAAGATGATGGAAATCATGACCCGAGAGGTGCAGACAAATGACTTGAAAGAAGTGGTCAATAAATTGATTCCAGACAGCATCAGAAAAGATATAGAAAAAGCTTGTCGGTCTATTTATCCACTCCATGATGTTTTTGTTAGAAAAGTAAAAATGCTGAAGAAGCCCAAGTTTGAATTGGGAAAACTCATGGAGCTTCATGGTGAATGTAGTAGTTCTGGAAAAGCTATGGGGGATGAGACCGGTGCTAAAATTGAACGAGCTGATGGATATGAACCACCAGTCCAAGAATCTGTTTAAAATTCAGACATTTGATGGTGACAAATAAAAACATATTTGTGATGTTTAATTTCTTATCATTCTTTTTAAATAATCAGGCTTGGTGAAGCAGATGTTCTGAACTGACAGTGCGAACTTTTCAGAACCGTTGTATGGATCTTATGCATTGCTCTTGGCTACTAAATAGCTGCAAAAGGGTAGTGATCTATTTTAAGCTGTAGTGATTTGGATGGAAGTGTTCTAGATGATTAATAAAAGGAAACTTTTTTTTAACGTGAAAAAAAAATAAAGGGATTACCAAAACTATCATCCCCTGATCATCTTGCTTCTTTAAATATACGAGGGGATTTCTGATTTTCTGGGGAGCTTGTTATAAAATTCAGTCTAGGAACCTAGAGTTCCAACTGCAATATTTTTCAGTAGCATTTCAATCTATAGAAGAAACCTGGGGAAAAATCCAGAGTAAATCCTGAAAGCTTGTACAAAGCAGACAGAAGTCAGAACGACCTGCCTTTACCTATCTGGCAAGCTACTGCCATGGGTCAAGGCTCACTTTTTTTTTAGAGCTGGACACATCTTCAGGACCCTTAAAGGATTCACTGCCAGTTGAGTACGAAGAAGAATCAGTTTTCCCACATCAGGGCTAAACCCTGTATCCTCACATCCCTTCCCATTCCTGGGGAAGAGAGGGGATAAGTCTCTGTGCTGGCCTGGCTAGGGCTCCATTCGCACAATAAAGACATCTCAAAGGATAAGAAATGTTTGTGCCCATGGGAGTGGGTGACACTTGGGTAAGCCATCTGAACAAAGCATGGGATGCAAAAATAAAGTGCTTCCAGGGGAGGCCAAAGTATACCTGTGTCCTCTGTGACACCAACTGGTTGGAGTTTGGAGTGAAGAGCTGACTGTGAGGGTGCCACTCCCCCCAGTCTCCTTGATGTGGCTTCTGTCCCAGGGAACTTGTGCCAAGTTCTGGGGAAAGGTGTGCTGTGATGAAGACGAGGCTAAAGGAAAGCTAGATCACAGTGTGGCCTCAGTGAGTCACGTCACCAATCCAGGCCTCCTCTTGGCTCAAGGGCCTGAGTGGGCAGAAATACAGAAATACAGTCCCTTCCAGTTTGCACATTCAGAACTGTAACATTCAGAGATGAGCTGGAAAGTAAATTGTTCTTTATTTAAAATGCACTTGAGGGGTGCCTGGGTGGCTCAACGGTTGAGCGTCTGCCTCCAGCTCAGGGCATGATCCCGAGGTCCTGGGATGGAGTCCTGCATCGGGCTCCCCGCAGGGAGCCTGCTTCTCCCTCTGCCTGTGTCTCCGCCTCTCTCTCTGTGTGTGTCTCTCACAAATAAATAAATAAAAAACCTTAAAAAAAAAAAAAGCACTTGAGTCTTCCCAAAGGAGTGTAGGCCTTGCTTATGTAAATTGCACTCAGCTGCTCCCTGTTCTGCTTCTTTCTTCAGTGGCCCAACTGGCCCTGAAGACTCTGCCATCACAGAGCCAAGTCTTCCTCCTGTCAGATTAGGAAAGCTGGTCCACCCTGAAATGGACTCTCATGGTTCTCTGCTTGCCTTACGAGTGTTTCTAAGGACATAGAAGAGACTGCCCTCTGAAGTTTGCAATCTAGTCATTTGGAGAAGATAATCACCACCACCTCAAAGGATGCCATCACCCCAAGTGGCAGAAGCAAGAAGTAGCTTGTGGGGGGGCTTCAGACATACTTTCTGTCAACTCTAAGAAACCAAACCAAATAAATATGTATTAAGAACCAGCTTCATAGACCTGCAAGCAATGTAGTTGCTCGGGCCCCCTACTCAGAAGGGGATCTGCTCTTGGGGTTTAATACTCTGCAGTTGCTATCTTGAAATTCTTAGTGATTTTATTTTGAATTTGTATTCTGTGAGGTTCAATGGGACAATGGAGGGTTCTCTGGGGCTTTGGAGCCTAGGCTAAGCTACAGTTGCCATCTCACACTTGGGTCAGATTCTTGGTCATCCCCAATCTCAACTCCACTTGGCAATCGTCCCCATTCCCTCTCCTTCAGGGGGCCCCAGTGCATTCACCCAGTGAGTATCCCCATGACTGAGAGAGTGCAGCATCAAATAGCAAATAAAAAATCACGTGACCAGGTGAAAGAGACCACAGAAGAAAGGACCAAACTTTTACCTGTGTTTTGAGTAAGGAGCCCATGTTTTTATTTTGCACTAGGCCTAGCAAATTATGTAGCTGGCAGGAAAGTACCTATAGTTCCTCCTCTCACAGGGATGCTAATCCTAAACCCCTTCTGCAAATGCACTGTGGAGTCAATCAGGTACCTGAGAAGGAAAGACCAGAGAGAAGTTGAGGGGATAGGATGGAGACACTGGGTTTGTTGGAGACAGGACTATTGCTTCCAGCTCTGATCTCATGACCTCTACCCTCATCTTCTCAGATGTGAACCCCAACTGATTTTTATCAAACCCAAATTTTCTGTGCCTTCAAGGGTATAAAGGGGAACAATGCCTGTAATGTATTTTAAAAACCACCTGGAAAGATATAATCACCCAGAATGGTAATTAATAGTGAACATGCAAGGTGATCTATGGGAGTGATTTGGAAGGTGGGCTCTCAAAGAGGATCATGCCTAGATTGCATTCATGGCTTATCCCTCACTAGCTGTGTGTTTTTGGACAAGTTGTCCTCTTTTAGAGTTCTCATCCTGTAAAAGAGTCTAATAAGAGCAGCTCCCCTTAGTGACTGTTGAAAGGACTGAATGTTTAGAATAGTGCCCAGCACATAAAAGTGCTTTAATTAATGTTAATATATAAAGGTTCAAAAATGGGGAAAAAAACTTTTTAAAAAAGTTATTTATTTATTCATGAGACAGACAGACAGACACACACACACACACACACACACACACACACAGGCAGAGACATAGGCAGAGGGAGAAGCTGGCTCCCTGAAGGGAGCCTGATGCAAGACTTGATCCCAGGACTCCAAGATCACGCCTTGAACTGAAGGCAGATGCTTAACTGCTGAGCCACCCAGGCGTCCTCCCCCCAAAATAGAAGTTTTTAAGTGTCTTGGGGTTATCAGGGAAAGATATGTAAGGTGCTGAGACAAAGGTTGTTTACTGAGGATTTGTACAGCATCGCTAAGAAAGCAACTTGAGCCTAATATAAAAGCTTTCATTGAGAAGAATCTTTTGTATAATAACTAGATGAAAATGATTTATGTTATTTGAAAACACACACACACACACAATGCACACACTCAGAGGACCACTTAGAAAGAAGAGACTTAACTACATGCTTTGTAAGATATTTCTGAAACGATTACTGGTGGTTTTTCCAATCTCACAGAGTCTTGATTTGGTATTAAGCAGTTATAATGAAAGCGTGTAAACATCTGTCTTTTATTCTGGCTCTTTCCTTAGCTACACTGCCATCCTGATTTACAATTTAGGATGACTCCAAATAAGATAAAAGCCACATCTGCCTATCCATCAATCTTTTACTTTTCTACTAGCAGAACTGCATGTCCCCGTACAGATATAATATCAATTTATTTTTAAAATAAATCCTGTTGGAAAGAAAGCAGGAAAAGTTCACCTAACTGGCAACAAATATTTACATATAATGGCGTCCCTAAAATACCAGTTAGGTGATTATGTGTTCAGTTAATAGTTGTGTACTGTCAACTAACTCCAGTACCAATCTCAAGGATCATGGAAATATATCAAATGTGCTGATGGTAATTCCCTTGATATTTACTGATAATCTTGTAGGTGCTTTGGATTTAATTATGAACGCTCACTTCCTAAAAGAGGGCCAAATAGCTGATGTTGAAAATAAAAGTTAGGAAACCATGAAAATGATGCCAACTTTCTTAACATTAATGAAACGTCATCTTATTAATAAGGCTGTATAAGTTTACTGTTCCACAATGTCTCCTTATATAATACCTATTATCATAAGGAGCAAAGAGAGGGCAGGTATAAGGTAAGTTAAAGTTGCATTACCACTTCATTCTAGATGAAAGAAATTTATGTTTGGTTTCAAGACATAAGTCAGAGACACTACTGAATGATAGTTCACAAGGTGCCTTAACTTCTCAGAACTTCCCGTTCATCCTCTGTATAAAGACAAAGGGAGCTGCAAATACTCTGTGTGATGCCTTCCAGCTCTAATGGTCTACTATTCTATTGTTAGTGGATTATGTGATTTTACAGGCCTGATCCCCTGTCAAATCAAGAGAGAGGGAATAGTTTGTTATTGAAATTACAATGACCCGTGTCAAGAAAAAGAAGCACACAGGTTAATAATGTAAGCACGGATAGCAGTTTTAATGGGAATAGTATCTCTATGGTGGTAAAGAAAAGTCATATAAAAACACAAGATGCTAAATTTTACTTCTATTGTAAGAGACTTTGGGATGACAGGAAGGGATTATAAAGGCAGGAATAGGGCAAATAAAATCAAGGAAGACAATTTGAAAAAGTCTTTATATGGAAATTTCACACGGAAATTTCTAGCTTGTCCTGAATAGGGGAAATTTTCAAATAGCTCTATGTGTGTGTTCTGAAGAATAGCCTTCATTTAGATGATACAATATGACAGGTAATGCATTTCACAGAACCTAATGAACACTTAAAAGAGGTATGAGTCTGAATCCCAAGCAAATCCCTTGGAAAATACAGGGATTGAAGTGGCTGAGTGATTGTGTGAGTTGGAAATAATTTCATAAAATTGTAATCAATGTCAGTCTGGTAATAATAGTTACCATTTATTGAGTCCGTACCATGGATCAGGAACTACGCTAGATGATTTATGTATATCATCTCATCTAATACTTACAGCATCACAGAGAAACAATTTAATATCTGAAACAAATGTTCAGAAAGACAAGCAACCTGATCAAGGTCACAAGGTTGGTAGATGGGAAATTGAAACCCAAGCCATACTGAATCAAAGCTCATGTTATTTCCCATCTTCTGTCTTGCCTCTGCATTTTATTGGGTGAGCTAATCTTAAGAGTCACATACTCTGAAACTGTAAACACCACAACCCTCTGACTGCACACTGATTGTTTTCAATGGATTAGAAAGTATGAAGGAGAAACGTAGCCTTTATTTTTAATGACAATTACTTTACACATTATTTGTTTTTGAAATTACTAGACCTGTACATTGAAGGGTACACATGTATGTATATACATATTTACACATACAGTGCAACATACCAATTATATATGTACTATACCAGTGTAGTATATATACACCAACTGGCATATACAACATATATTCTGTTTTTTTGGTGCAAAAAAGGTGGCTTTATTAAAGCACAGGGGCAGGACCTGTGGGCAGAAAGAGCTGCCCAACATATATTCTTTATATGTGTGTATTTAGTATATCTGTACGTATATACATATACATAGATAGACATGTGTGTATATATACAGATATATATCATAAATATAAAAATTGTAATCATATTTTTCCTTTGAAGTGGAAGATATGTATTAAAACGAGTCAATTATCTGGCATAGGATATTCAAAGAATGAATTATCTTAGCAGAGGAATCTTGAAATACAGTGATATGGACCCAGTCTATGTGAAAGAAAGTAATTCTATAGGGGAAAAAGATTCTTGAAAAAAGAATGCAAATCAGTATTTGACTGAAGGCCTACCATGTCCTAATGTTGTGATAGGTGCTTCCTGAATATCTCTTTTATTTCTCATGGGTGACAGGCTGGCTGACAGTAGTTAAGTAGATATTCTTGATTGGATTAGGCATAGAGGGTGTACACTAATTTTAACAATGGACCCCACAGCATATTCATAAAAGAAACTGCTCTAAGAACCTGTGGATTGTACATGGCTTCCTGTAGGCTTTAAATGATGAGTTAGTAATAACATGAAGAGATCTTGTCAATGAATGAGAAAGTGTTCTAGGACACCTACTTCTTGGTTTAAAAAAAATAGAGATTCTTTATCATTTTTTCCCCTCTTCTCAGCAACCTTAAACATGAGTGGCAAGTCTGAACTATCATAACGGACCACTGACAAACTCATTCTGAGTTAGGTGCTCATCACCAGGCAGAGATGTCCTTTCTCTACCTCAAACCAAAAATCTAAGCTAGGTTGAAGTGATGAAGACCTGAGCATCATTTTGCAAATCCTGTCAGGATAAGTGAGAGCGTTGGCCTCAGAAAGACTCAAGTCTTCTTTCTCTAACTGGCCTAGTTGACCGTACTATCTCATTGCAGTGCTACATTTCTATGTGAATTAGCCTTCCTCTCCCCTTACAGAAATTGAAAATGGTGGCCCAGCAAAGAATCCAATTGACCACTGTCAGAGTACTCAGGAAAAGTTACAAATATCTATTATAGTGATACTAACTTAATATTCTAGGCAGAGCCTAGGCTAGGCTAATTTGAGTGAGGTACCATTTCACACACTTGCATGACCAGCAGAATGAGTGTGTCCTTTAAATTTACACCCTATTCACTTCACACACTTTTCTGCAGTCTCAGCCTTATGAGAAGAAAAGTCATGTCTGAACATTTCCTTTCCTTATGAAATTACCAAATTTCCTCCTACTTATCAATTCACTGGCTATTAACTCTGATGTCGGATTCTTGAAAATTTCTGAACACCATGGCTTATTTCTTCTTTTCTTTTCCTCAAAAACTTTCATTATCTGCCTGCAATATATTTTTTTAAGATTTTATTTATTTATTTATTTATTTATTTATTTATTCATTCATTCATTCATTCATTCATTCATTCATGAGAGACACAGAGAGAGAGGCAGAGACATAGGCAGAGGGAGAAGCAGGCTCCCTGTGGGGAGCCTGATGTGGGACTCGATCCCAGGACCCTGAGATCATGACTTGAGCCAAAGGCAGATGCTGAACCCCTGAGTCACCCAGGCACCCCTGCCTGGGATATTAAACCAAGGTTCTCACCTCTCTCCAAGAGCTTTTGATCCAAATCTGATTTTGCAGCCTTATCACATACCCCATCTCTACTCCCACATTCCATCCATGCCAAAACCAAAACTTTTAACCTTCCTGTTTTCATCCTATGACTAAGACACATCTTTGTTTTGAAAGTTCCTTTCTCTATACCACTTATACTGTGCAATGCTTACACCGTATACTTCAAAACTTGATTCAAATGCCTTTTCCTACCACTTCCTTTGTTCACAACAACTGAGCATGTATGTCAGGGTTCCTTTAAAAAAAAAACAAAACATTATTTGCAGTTATATCTGTTCTGTGATCACCCTTTGGACTCCTGGAGGAAAGAGCCTATTTTACTGGTCTCTGTACTCCCATAGGATCCAGCAATGAATTGCACATGGTGGTGCCTCAATACATTTGCACCTCACTGCATGACTGAGTACATTCTTTAGTAAAGTAAACGTACATGGATTGATAAGGTTTTGGGGAGAGCAAGCAAGTAAGTGCAAGCTCATTTCCTTTTTTTTAATCAGCAAAGTAGATTTTAAACATAGGCTGCTGAGTGTTCAGGCCAATTCTACTGGGTATAAAGACTAGGAAAACACTTATAACTAATAAATGACTTCAGGGTTAGTACATGGTGTAATTGTATTTTGAAAATTACAGTCTGCATGCATACAAAGCAAATAAGTACTAGAAGCACAAATATTTAAAAAGCTCAAAAAATGTGAACATGATGTTCCTTGGATTCATATGTTGACACAAAGAAACTGCATCTATGGCAGTCCATCTGCTTTAACTTTTACACGGGTATTCATTTTCTAATCAAGTGTTTACCATGTGTCTCCATTGTGCTTCATATTGGTCTAAGTGCTAGAAATGGAAAGCTGACAAAAAACTGTCAGTGAGCTCTTGTCAACAATGAGAATACGGCTACACCTGTCAGGTTACAGTGACTCCACAGACTATTGTGGAAGACAAGACAAACACTGGTAGAGGAAAGCATGTGGGAACCCAAATTATACAGAGGATAGAACACTTGGTTATACCAAAAAAGGGAAAATGGATTTTGGGATGGAAGCTGTTCAAACAGATTTTGGACACTGAGTGGGACTTCTACAGACAGCAAGGGAGGAACTGTATTCTACAAAGTGGGAACAGAAATACAGAGAATTCTGAATGGATTTGACGTATCCTAAAATGTACAAAATCATATTTTAAAGATTGACATAAAATATCTTTGGAAGCCAAGGTAATCTATATATGTAATCTAATAATAGTTTATTATATAAATTAAGCTATAGTTACTTGGTTACCCAAATGTTTCCAAATATATCAACAATGTTTCTCTCTGGTTCTAGATTGGAGCTAACTACTAGTACTTAATTTTAGAAAGTCCAAAATTGTCCGTGCTAACTGAAAAGCCAACTGACATTTCTGGATATAAGCAGCAGAATTTCAAAGGCATAATGAGATTTCCTCATTCTTAATTCATCTAAGGTGACATAATTAGCAGGTAGATTTTGGGGATTTCATTTTCGGCTCTAAAATTCTATACCACCATTACACCCAGTGTTTCTCGCTTTGAAAGAGTCTTCATGCTCTTTTGATTTTAAGAGTCACTCCATCCAAACTTGGATTTGTACTTGTGCATTGAAACCAGATGATAAAATCCAAAAGAAAGGAGGTGGAAAGAGAGTGGGAAGAGGTGTAATGGAAACTGGAGCTTCTGATACATTGCTCTACTCTTTCTCTAGTAAATTCTCTCTCTGAAAAATGATCCAGGCTGCATACCAGAGTAGAAGACAACCTCAAATATGAAGGCACACTTGCAAATCACTGTGTATGTATGCGTATGTGTGGACATACACATATAAAATGTATATAGTTATGTAGGTTATATTATGTATATGAACATTAGCTTAAATATATGCATAGTTTTTATATAATATAAAATTAGTTTTGGAGAAGTATTTCATAACTCTAAACATGCTATATAAGAGCATATGTACAAGAGGTACCTGGGTGGCTCTGTCAGTTAAGTATCTGCCTTTGGTTCAGGTCATGATCCTGGGCTCCTAGGATCGAGCCCCGCATTGGGCTCCCTGCACAGTGGGGAGTCTGCTTCTCCCTCTGTCTCTGCATCTCTCCCCCACCTATGATTTCTCTCTCTCCATCTCTCTCAAATAAATAAAATCTTTTAAAAAAGAGTATATGAGCAAGAATACATACATACAACACCTATTTTTTTTAATGTGGCATTTCTATCTCCATATAGCTTATACAGATAATCTGCTTAGGAACAAACCAGGGATAGTAACGGACTCTATGTCTACATGATCTGTATCTTCCTTTATATCACCTGAAACTATTTCCAAGTAGAGTCATCTAGATACTTCATGGCCAGAAATTCATTTAGGATTTTTTTTCTACTCAGATACATAAAGTGATATGTGAACAATGATGTGAAAAAAAATACAAAGTAGGTATAAAATTATGCAATAAATAACATAGAATGAAGTTGGGTCTTTGAAGTCACATAAAGTACCATCTGCTTAATGCAGTAATTTACCACCAGAACCATGGTGTTCAGTTTTCTTTTGAAGATGACCAGGGACAGAAGCCCTATGTCTCACCAGCCAGCAGCCCTAAGCATCTTCTGTGTGCAAGGCTAGTAAAGGAATCAAGCATGGCCTCATAGAATAAATGGCATTTTGAGCTTTCAAGGACAGGTTGTATATCGATATGTAAAGGGTATAGGAACATCCTAGACAGAAGCACTAGTGTATGCAAAGAGTAATTGCTAATATCTTTGCTTAGCTGCAGACTGTCTCCCTGAAACATCCAGCACCCATTCCAAGAGGGGTAAGTATAATTCTCTATGACCTGGTTCTCACAAGTTGGATGCTATGGACTGAATGTTTGTGTTCCCCCAAAATTTGTTGTCAAAATCCTAATCTCAATGTGATGGTGTTTGGAGATGGGGCCTTTGGGAGGTAATGAGGCCATGAGAGTGGAGCCCACATGAGGGTGTTAGGACCCTAATGAAATGAAGACCACAAAAGAGTTGGCTTCCTCTCCCTTTGCCCCATGAGAACACAGTAAGTAAGTAGACTGCCACCTGGGAACCAGGAAGAGGGCCTTCACCAGAAACCTGCTGGCACCCTGATCTCAGACTTCTAGCCTCAGAACTGTGAGAAATAAATGTTTGGTGTATCAGCCACCCAGACTATGGTAATTATAACAGCCTAACTAAGACATAGGAGAAGTCATCATGACCCTTTTGCTTGATAGAAACCCTCTCATCAGCCAATTTTTCAGACTCCTCAGCATCCTGGCCCTGTTCCACAACACCTTCATGTTTCTGAAGGTCTCCCCTCCAAGATGCTTCCTAGACTGATTCACTGCCCTTCCACATGCCCTGACCAGCACAAAAGCAGTGAAACAACTGTTTCTCCTGCCATGGGTTGTTTCTGTAGATGGACGAAGCTATGAGCACAGGTGAAAACATCATCTCTCTAACCTACCAAAGGTTAAGGCAGGCTTTCCTACTCACTCATTCTGTGATCGTATTCAAGTGATTTAACTTGGCCAATCCTCTGTGTCCTCATTTCCAAAACGAAGATAACAAGTAGATACGTCATGGGGTTGCCATGGGTTTACTGGGAGGTTTATGTGAGGATGAAAAGTATTCAGTATAATGCCAGGCATATAGGAAGTACCTAATAAATGTCAGGTAGTATTAGCAGCACATTCATATATAGTGATTTTAAGAGCTCCAATAAAGCTTTCAGATTCTTGATTCCTATCTCTATCAGATAATTTTCAAACATACCCCCACCCTTTTCTTCTTTTAATAAGTCATAACAATTTACTGTCATTTTCTACATTCTAAATTCATTTTTGCTTAATGGCTACTGATCCTACCTTTTGATTCTGGCTTAGTAAGGAACTCCCTGAAACATCAAAGCTTGAAAATGCTACACTTGCCATTCCTTTGCAGACAGAACATCTCCTTCTTTAGCGCAGTGATAGTAATGATAGCTTTTATTATGAAAATTGAGTGGATTGTGTGGTAAAGAATAGATAAAGAGGGTCAAATTTCTCTTTATGGCTTCTGTAATTGACATCTACTGTTTCTGCTCCCAGGATTTGCCTCACTCTACTTCTGCTAATTGAAACTTAAACTTTGAGGTACCATCCCTCTTCTCTCAGTTTTGGTCTTCATTCTTTGGCTGGTGAATCTATCCCAGTTCAGAGTTGGGATGTGTAATGCAGGCCTAAGCTGCTTAGAGTACGACACCCCCTCACAACAATGGTTGGTTGGAATTTGCCACAGGACCTGATCAGAGTCCTTGAAACACAATGACAGAAGTCCAGACTTGCTGCAGTCATCTTGAGCCTCAAAAGGAGACCATGCAGTGAATGGAAGTAACCCAGAAACAACATAAAAAAAAAAGATGGAATAAGAGAAATCAAACACTAGTAACATTGCCTACTTAAAACCAAACAACTCCTGGAGCTTACAGTTAGAAGACCCCATCAAGTTATTTTGTGCTTTAAATTGGTTGGGATTGGATTTTTGTCATTTTCTGCTCATAAAGAGGCATAGCTGATAAAAATGAAATCACTAGTTCATGTACTGCTAAAGAAAATCAGGGATATAAAAACCCTATGAAAGGTCAGTTTCTGAGCATCTTCCAGTATTAGGAAACCCAGGGAAATAAGGAGTCTTAGCTATTGTGGTTGGAGTGAAAATGAGGGGTAAAGAATTGTGTGTGCCTGCTCCAAATGTAAAGTATCATAATAACCTTGGTTTCTAGCTATCCAAGCATGAGCATGCATTATTTATATCTCTATACATCTACATGTCTATGCATCTATCTGTATCACTAGATCAATCACATCTGCTGTAGATACTGTTGCATCAGTTTACGGTCTTTCATTCTGACAGATGGTAAATCTCTTTTAGAGATCATGTCTTACCCATCTGCAAGGTGCTAGCCAAAATTTGACAGAGGTACTCAATAAATGCTAAAATAAAATGAATTATCATAGGAATATGGAAAAAAATTCCCTGGATAAATTGTTCTTTTTTCAAGTAGAAAGCATTGCTTTGGCCTAAATAGTCTAGCTTAAGAGAAGGAAAGGCAGGGCTACTAACGTTTATGAAACTAGAGCATCTCTTAGGCCCAGGCTGCTATTCGCATAGATTCACTACAATGGGAACGACACCCCCTGGAGTTGTGCAGTGGAGCAACGTGAGCAAGGTTTCTAAACTGTACAAAATAAAACAACACTGATTATCTCTCTTCATGATAAACATGAGGCGAGGACTTATGAAATTTAAACATAATTTCTCACAAATATGCTTCCCAAATGGCAGTAAGACTAACTTCTTCACTTACCCAGCATAGATTTTAATGCTTTCTCTTCTTAATATTTTATAAGCTATAAACACACTTACTTTGAAATTTCAGGATCTGATTAGGAAGATATCCACAAAAAACGTCGCTGGTATTACTGTAACCGTAATACTATATTGACTATAATACTGACTTAAGAATAACACAGACAAAATAAATATTTCATCTCTTTCTGCTCTGATTCTAAATTTCTGAATCTTTAAGACCCATATGGTAGCATACATGTATATTGAGAAAATCAATGTCTTTTGCCCTTTGGTTTTTATTATGTACCTTTAACATTAAACATTGGGATACATTTATGGATGGAATAACATAAACATTGATTTATTTTAAAGTATCTGTTTGCTTCCATTTGCCAAGCAATGTGCCAGGTGCTAGCAATGCAAGAATGAAAAGACAAGATCCTTCTTGAGGAAATGATCTTTGACAGACATTTAGTATTAAAAAATGGAATCTTCTTTCAAGCCTACATATTCTCATTATATTAGCTTGACTGCTTCTCTATTTCTTTTCCATTTTTTTTGTATGCTGTGCTTTATTGTTTTAGAGAATCCTTATCATTCCGTGGAAGACAAGAGAAGATGAACACAAGAGGAAAAAATCAATTAGTATTTAGGGCACTGAGCAAGATCAAATGTCAGCTACCATTTACCACTGCCTACTAGCAGAGTAACATCTAATACTCTAAGTTGTAGGTATGTACAAAGGGTGATCTTAAGTCAGTCATAGGGGTGTTGGGAAGATCAACGAGATGAATGTATGAAAGGTAGTAAGCACAATGCCTGTCATACCATAATTTTTCTTTGGTACATTAGGTAATATAAAGGCACACTCTGAAAATCAAATTTGCCTCCGTTTAACCACTTATATCATTGAAGAATAAAAAAACTACATCCTTACATCCTCCAAACATAGACACTCAATGTAGCAAAATGACACTGGTCTCACTGGGTAGTCAGTGCTTGCAGTAGAGGGCCAGGAAAAGGATGACCACAGAGCTGTTCAGTTTTGAATGTACACACAGCTCTAGGAAGGTCTGAAGTTCCTCTTAGCACATTCTATCCAAAACAACTACTTTGTATTCATAAGAGGAACTGTACCATCCCACAGATGACTATCTACAATATGGACTGTAATCCAAGTCCTGGGAAATGCCTTGGCTTTTATCTTGAGTAGGGCTCAAAGAACATATTACTATTTCTCTTTTGTGCTACTTGGACTGAGTTTCTGATTACATTTGCCTGTTAAAATTTATGTGAACAAAAACGCTCCTGTTTTCACCAACAAAAGATCTGCTTATTAAATGAAGAGAGAAGGGGTCAAACCGATTTCACCACCATGCACAGAAGCTAGAACCATTTTCCAGATTCCATTCTTTGTCTTCTCTCATGAAAAAACATGGAACTAGGGGGATGTCATGGGGCACAAAGGGAGATCCCTTAATTCATGCCTTTCAACTGTTTCTTATGAGCCCCTAATCACAAACTAAAGCAGGCAGAAGGCAAAATTAACTCTGCCAACCCAGGAGATGTTGAGAATTTTATATTTAAGTGTATTTTCTACTAATAGTTATGAGGTTATTACCATTGCTCACCAAATACCTACCAATGCTATGGAGTGGACACTTGAGATTTTTCATCAGAATAACTTCTCAAGGAATTACAATTCTCCTCCCCCATTATCAGATTAGTCATAAAAATCAAAGTGGGCCTGTGGTTTTCTTTTCTGGGAACCACTATGGCTTCATCCAGTTAAGAGTTAAACAAAGGCATTTATTCAAGAGAGATAACTTTCCAATATTAGCTTTCTTGCCTCTGGAGGACCAAATTTGATTCTAAGTGAAGTTCATGTTTCTAAATGTAAGGTCTGTTGCTCCCACCTTAAAATAGATCAGTGGCCAGAAAAAAATGTAAATTCAAAAAAAAAGTGATAAATGTTATGCTTCGATCCAGAACCAAGGCAGCATATAGAGTGGTGGCTTTTTTCCACAACTGATTTTTGTATCTAGTTGCTTTTCTCTTTACTACTAAAAATTGCTAGTACTACTCTGCTAGGATCTGAAGGAAAAAGAGAATCATGTCCATGATTGAAAATCATTAGAATAACCTGAGTCATGAAACCTCAGAAAAAGCAAAGCACATAGTGCATACTACATTGCTTCTGGGCGATATGGGATGCTTCCAGAAGTGGAGAGTGAGAACGACCCAGTAGGTGGAAGTCTGCAGGATCCCCCATCAACTTTTGGAACCCCTATTCTCTGTGCACATACACACACTCATTGTAATAAAATGGTAAAGAAAGTACAAGATGCTAATATGGCACTGACAGATTTTATGTACCTGGAGTGTTGCAATCATTATCGGTAAACAAATAATCCCTCATAATTAAATGTTAACTTTCAGATCAGCTGGGGGTCTGAATTTAGGTTTCTGCAATTTTTGCGAGCAAGTGGAAGATGCTATCTGTGACTACTTGAGAGAAAATACGAATGTAGAACTCAAACATAATCAGACTTTTGTCTCCAGAACAGTTGCCAGAGTAATCTGTTTGACTCTACTACAGCACTCACTTCATTGGCCACATATATAATTTTAGCTCAAAGTAGCTAGTGCTTTAGAGAAGGAGGTAGGGGGTAGAAACCAATTCCTGTGACCTATTTGGCCAAGAGCCCAGGTCACATTAGCAATTTCTGTGTCCTTCCTGACTCTGGCAGCTTTTATGATTTGTTGTCAAAAAGACTCCAGCATGGATTTGCTTTATAATGTTTGTTCCTTTTTATAAAAAAGGCTCCTATCCTCATTGAAAAACTTTGAAAAACTCAAAATACATTAAAATAGAAATTGTCTATAATTCTGTCATGTAGTAATAGTAACACGTTCAGATGCATATACATAGGTAACTGGCCAACACTACGTACACATACACACGCACGTATACATAATTTAAGGTAGGGTAGGTTTAACTTCCATGTCTGTATATATTTACACTTAATTTATGTATACAAAAGATATTTATGTGTAAATATCTATTTTTTAGTTCCTGGGTTCTTTTCAATTCCTCTGAGCTTAAAACTCACCATGGTGAACTTGCCAACACTTTCAACCCAGTGTTCTTATTGTTATGGGTACCGGTAAATTTCTCCTAAGACCAAATATATACCCCCAAGGAAAAGCACATGTCCCATTATTCCAGCTTACATGCCTCTATGTTTTAGGGCCTAAAAAAAAAAAGCTGTAAACAGAAGTTCAAGTGTCCAGCAGTGCCACCTAGAAGAGAAATGATTATCCTAATATCATAGGTGACAAAATAAGCAATCATGGTTTTAAAGACATTGCCAACAAATAAAATATTTCTGATAGATGTTGGGGCCAAGGGGTACGTGGGTTATAACCAGCAGCTGCCAAATATCACAGATGGTATGCAGTTAGAGGTGTAGCGAAAGGAAGGGATGTGTGATTAAATCAGTTCGGTCAGGGAGGGATGCAGAGAGTAGAGCTCCTAACCCCATCTAGGACTCATGAGTATCCTGCTACAAAGAGGAAGGAAAGAGGTTGCAAAAACTCAGTCAATGCCAATATGGCCTCTCGGATGCATGCTTATGCCAGGAGTTTCACTGTGTAATGAAGGCTCAGTAGTCAACATTGCAACAGCTGGGATATGTTTACGTATCTCTGATCAGCCCCTCTATCAGGGCCATGGATCATGTCAGAGGTCCTCACTCAACTAACACAATCCCTAAGCAAAAAGTCATGAAAGCAACAACTAAAAATAAAGAAGTCCATGCTTCATTGTGAACCAAATTGTACCCGAACATTAATTGATTTAGCATGTAGAAGTTAAGGAAGTATATTTTCACATTATCAGTTAGCTAGCAACCCTGAGAGAGAGAGAGAGAGAGAGAGAGACAGAGAGAGAGACACAGAGAGAGAGAGAGAGAGAGAAATAAAGGAGTAGATATATGTGGGGAAACAAACCCAGCTGGGCTGCCTGGCTGCTCATGCCAGTGTTTTTCTGGTTTAATGCAACCACATTCACACACTACTCAGGCCAGCCACACTTTTCATACTGCTAGTTGCTCAAGGGCATATGCATTGGTGGATGGTCCCCCAAACTTTGTTAAACAGATTCTTATTGCAGGTGATCTTAGGGACAGCACTCAGACTTTCTGGACCACAGGTTAAGAGATACAGTTGGACCAGAGGAGCTGCTACATTCCTCTGAGCTCTAGAATTCCAGGTAATTCCTGTTTCCTCAACCACCCTGGTCCAGAAGTCGTAAATGTGCGGACTGCATAGAGGTAGTTCTCTACCTCTATGGTCAACCAAAGGATCACTAATTCTTCTCAAATCTTTTCTGAAGATGTCTTTGAGTCCCCTGGAGAGGCTAGTGGCCAGTGAAACCTTGCAAGTGATGCTACCATCATTTGGGAAGTGATGCCCATGCCTCCCTAGACATGCCTACTTCCTTGTCTCCCAGAGCTGTGAACATGGTACTGCTGCCCATGCCACACTGGGCTGCTCAGGTGAGGGGCAAGTGATGGGTTCTCGGTCCTGGGGCATCACACCATGGCACTGAGTCCATAACATTATTGCCTCATGCTTCCAACATCTCAGGTACTCGAGAGCAAAGAGATCCCTGTCTCCCCATTATATTTAATTTACAATACTCATCTCCTGAAATGCACAGAGCAGGTACAGGACTGCATTCTGCACACCCCTCCTCACCAGTGGAGGGCCTTTTTAAGGATCCTAGCTCATGTGTGACCATACCTTCAGATGCAGTCTTTCCCCCAAGTGCCTGTGGCAAGCCCCCGTGTCCAAGTTATACTCCTGACAGGAGAGAAGATGCAATGGGGTCCCCACCTGGGATCCAGGCTACATATGTGTTAGGACACCAAGCTCCCTTTGATTTACTCTGCATCAAACAATAGCTAATACTGACAGAGTATTAACTGTGTATAAAGCCTTTGGTGCTTTACATGTATTACCTTATTTCATCTTTGGGGTTTTTTTCCAAATATTATTTATTCATGAATACTTATTTATTCATGAGAGGCCTAGGGAGAGAGGCAGAGACATAGGCAGAGGGAGAAGCAGGCTCCCTGTAGGGAGCCTGATGTGAGACTCGATCCCAGGACCACGACCTGAGCTGAAGGCAGATGCTCAACCACTGAGCCACCCAGGTGCCCTTATTTGACCTTTGTAACAACTGAAAGAGGTATTATTTCTTTTATAGACAAGTAAACTAGATTTATGGAAATTAGTTTGCCCAAAGTTTCCAGTGACTTGAGACGAGATTTGGGCATACATAATGCTCACGTTATTCTGTATCCTTGTGGATGTATATTGATCCGTTATGTGCTGGACAGAGGGCTGTAAGCTCTTCCAACATTTTTAACCCTGGAAGAAGTTAAATAGGCCTTTATTTTAGAACCTTTACCTGACATAGCAGGACCTCAGATCTTATTGGCCACACTTCAAGAGATTGCTGTATTTCTCCATCCTGTTTTATAAAAATTATTTTTGACTTCCAATTCTTAATTTTCACCTCCCCAATTTTAACTCCTTTGATTAAAAACTCCACTAACAAATATCTGACTGACTACCTTGAGCCAGGCATTTTATTAGCCACTAAAAGAGAACCAGAGACACCAAGTCAATGTCTTTACCATTAGTGAATATATAATCCACATATCAAGAGACACACAAACATTGAAGAAACCATCAGAAAATTATAAGGATGCTCAAGCTCCTTGCCTTGTTTCCTTACTATCACAAAGTGATGGCCTCTGGAGACACAGTCTTTAAGTTCAAATCCTAGTTCAGTTCCAACTATTTTCTGAGCCTAGTTGAAATGAATCCTAACCAGAATCCTAACCCTGCCCCCTTCCTTGCAGGTGTATGGTAAGGATTAAATGAGACAACATATGTACAATACACTATATGTTACCCGGCACAGCTATCATTTCCTAAATCTTTACTGCAATTACCTTGGAGGGACTAAAATGTAAGAATTTCCAAACTGCTTTCCTTCTACATCAAAAGGACTGTACTTTTAGCCCATCTTCCTTCTGTCTTAGAAGATGAGGTGTCATTCCTCACACATTCGTTTATTCAACAAATATTATGTCCCCACTGTTAGACTTCTCCTCTCCAAGAAAAACTGTCTCTGATTCAGACTCATCTTGTCTTCTTAAATCATGATTCGAATTTAAATCTGCTTTTCTCCTTTTTTATCCTCTGTATGTCTAAAAGCTACATATACTTTTCATCTGGGGCCATGTAACCACCTGAAGCCTGCCTTCTCTATCTCCTCTCCTCCACTGCTTATAGTATATCCACTGCCTCTCCTCCTGCTTACTCATGTACTCATCCATTCAGGAAACATACGAGCATCTGTGACTTCAGTGCAGGTGTTACGATCTCTGTTCTTGAGATGGTGGCAGGTGTTTTTTTTTCCTTGAGCACTCTACCATAGCTCCTCATTTAGTCACCTGGCTCCTCCAAATCAGTCAAACCACGGGTCTTTTCTCAGTCCTGACTTCCCCCTTACAAGGAAGCTAATGCAACAAAATTGGCAGAAGTAGTCTCAACAAATTGCTGACTGTTTCTAATGCCTGAAGAGAGGGCTGGCTCGTATGTGTTTGTGTAATTGAGGACAGACATAGAAGATGAGAGTGGGAATATAGGTAAGCTAGGATGAATAATTTCCAGGGATCTTCTGCAAACCCAGTTAAGGAAATCTACAAATTGGCACAGAGCCAATGTTGTCAAAGATGAACACTGCAAGAAACATCTTCTGTCAGAAGCAATTTGCATTCATTTGTATGGATTTCTTCAAGGTAATGAACACCCAAGACATCTCTTCCTGGGAGGAAGAGGGGAGAGTGCTATAAATGCGCTCTTTGTAGGCCTTCTGACCCAGTTTAGTGACTAGTTTAATATTCAAAGGGCAGATGTGTTCTCTTCACTTTAGAAAGTTTGATGCTCAAAGACAATTTAGGTCATTGGCTCTTGTGACAGCATTTCCCTTGTGAGGAAGCTACACTTAAGCATCTCTCTTTTGTATTATTGATAACAAAATTGGTTAGGGCCCACAAAGTCCAACAGTTTTCTGGGCTGTTCGGAAGAAGCAATTAGATCGACACTCTGTTCCAGCTTTCCTATTTAGAGGGATGTGTGTGTGCTCTGAACACCAGATCTGTGAAAGCAGAGTTCTAGCACGAGTTGTTCTTTCCAAATACATTTCAATCATCTCTTCCACACCAAAGCAAAATCAGAAATGACATTACAGACACATTAAGTTTTTGGTTCAAAACATGAACGTTTTTATCTTGGTAGTGAGTGAAATGGGTTCTTTTACCATTAGAGAAAACAAAGCCCCTCCTTTATCCTCCTATCTCCCCTCCCATGAAGTACAAAGAGCCACCCGTCCTTGAATCAAATGCCATTGTTTCTATCTTGGTGTATCTCCAGTTAAGATTTCTGAGAGATGGGAGTGAATCTTTATTCAGTGTATCCTCAGTGCCTAGTTCAGATTCTGGCACACAGATTTCTGTAATTATTTGTCAAATACATTTTCCCCTAAGAACATTTTAGAAACAACTTCAGATGTAAAATCTAAATTACCGAGCATTGCCCATGAGGCCCTTCTCACTTCCTGTTCTAGTTCCGGTCACATTGCTTACTTTCCCCTCGAGTCTAATTTTACGCAGCAACACTGATCAAATCACCCAACATATCATGCCCATTCACACCATGACGCTTTTGCACATACACATTTTTCCACGTGGAATGTTCTTTCCTTCCTTTGCTAATCATCTTTTAAGGGTCATACAACTCCAATATAACCCATTTACAATGTTTTTTCCTCAGGCAAAATTGGTTCTTTTAACACACTCTTATATCTGAAATATTTTTATGGTATGTTTTATTAGAAAGCATTATGATTAATTGCTTATATCAATTTTTCCCATTAGCTGGTCAGATCCTAGAATGTATAAATTATGTCATTTTCATCTTGGTATTGCTAATGCTTAGCGTGGAACCTGGAATATAGGAAATGCTCAAAAATATTTATCTAATTAAATTGATTTCTAGTTCGAAGTCCAACACATCTACTTTATTTTGACCCTTTCTGACAAACTAGTACATATTTTTGCCCTTAATGGTGTATTTTAATAAATTTCTAGAGGTAGAGTAAAAAAATTTCAGAAATTAGTCACAGATGTTGGTTTTTAGTTCAAATCCTCTTTAAAATAAGAGGTATGTAAATAAGTAAAAAGATAACAGCTTTGAACATTTAAAAATACTTATTCCTAATGAATCACATGCTGAATTGCACTGGTTGAAGTTTTCTCAAACACTTACACTATTTTTTTTCCTATTGAATCCTGATTGTAACCATGGTAAATATTCCGATTAAGTTTTATTATAAAATGAGAATTGCTAAAAAGAAAAGGTGGAATAGGAATCTTAGAGCAAGGTGACAAGTATCTTCTCTCTTATAACTTGAATATCCTATGAAAACTAATCTATCCACCTGCTGAAATCAAAAAAGGACTATGTATTTGAGAAGCCTGCCAAGTAAGGTCTGAGATTTCAGGAGCCAGAGTTGAAAAAATATTATGAAACACTGATACAGAAATTTGTGTCACTGTAATCTTTGAAATATACTTACAAGGGACATTAAAAAAAACAAACAAACACAAAACTACCCCATGCCCCAAACACAAAGATCTAAACTGCAGAGACCTGGAAGCCAATAAGTCTTAAAAAGCACCCTACATAGTCTAATTCATTAAGGAACTACATGGGACAGGCTGGGGAGATAGAGTACATGGAGAAAGGTAACCTTTTCTTCTCTTCTGCTCTATGAAGCCTAACCACACTCACTGTGTGTGTATTGCCATCACTCAGTATGACATCTTATGCATAGGATGCATCTGAGAAGTTTAGTGGAAGCAGCGAATTTATCACTCAATTAACAGGCTATGTCCTATTTCTGAAATATGGACAGTCTCCACCCAAGCCAAGCTCCATGGATTAACTATAGTTGAAAACAATCAGATCCATTCAGCAACTTTTCAAAGGTGACCATTAACATTAATATGGACACATCCCTAGTGGTACAGCCAACATTTTATAAAATTTCCTCATGTTAACGTCAGCTGGATTAAATCCATAGCCAGTCACAACTCAATCTTCCCAAGCCAGAAGGCTAATTTGTTTTTATTTAAAATTTATAGGGGTGCCTGAATGGCTCAATCAATTAAGCATCTGCCTTTGGCTCAGGTCATTGGGATCAAGCCCCACATTGGGCTGCCTGCTCAGCAGGAAGCCTGCTTCTCCCTCTCCCTCTCCCCCTGCTTGTGCTCTCTCACTTTCTCAAATGAAATCTTAAAAATAAAATATACAGTATTATATTTCCAAACAGCAACACTGAGTGATTCTCACATGCCAGGTATTATTCTCAGTTCTTTACATAAAAAACATAATGTGTATGAATGTGTATAACATTTAATTCTCCCAACTACACTACAAAGTAGTATTACTAATTCTATTTTATGTAATGTCTCTTTATCACAAATTTATCTGAAAACTGGACCTATTAATACATCATTATTAAAGATTAAGTAACATGGTATAAATTATGTGTTTTGGTTTTGAGCCATGATAGCTTGTTAAAAGTTCATTTTCTTGCCCTTTCTTCAACTTCATCATTTTTTTTTTTGCTATTGTTACGGTTCAAAAAATATTGTTGTATGTGAAATTAACATCACATTAGTCATCAAGAAAATTATAATACAATAAGGTAAAACTATACACCTCTCAGAAAGGCTAAAATTAAAAAATAAGGACAATGCTAATTTTGGTGAGAAAGTGCAGCAGTTGAAACTCTCATACATTGTGTTAAAGAGAGTATAAAACAGTATGACCAGTGTGAAAAACTGATAGTTTCTACTAATGGCAAGCATATGCCTACCCTATAAGCTAACAATTCCATTCCTAGGATATAAACAAGACACATGAATGCATATGTTCACAAGAATGTTCATAGCACCTTTACTTGTAGGAGCTCAAAATGAGAAATAAGCCAAATGTCCATTAATAGGAAAGAGGACAAACCAGTTCTGCTGTATTCATTCAGCATTACACAGTATCATTACACAAAATGATACATGAAACAAAATTGATTAATCTCAGATTCTGTTGAATAGAAGAACACAGACACATGAATACATACTGCCTGATTCCACTTATTGAGAAGTTCTACATCAGACAAGGCTAATAATAGAATGATAGAATCCTGACAGTGGTTACCTCAGGTGGTGGTTAGCTCAGGTGGTGGTTGCTGTGGTATTAACTAGGAGGGCACCAGGGAACATTTTAGGGTAATGTAAATTGATGTGTCTTGATATGGGTGGTGGTCACATAAGTGATTATATTTAAAAATTACTGAGCTTACAGTTAAAACTCATTAATTTTACTGTACCTAAGTTTACCACAACATAAGCAAGTTTTCTCAATGATATTCAACTATTTGTGTATCTCCACACCTGTGAGAAAACTTTAGGATGGTGAAAACCCACCATCCCAGAGAAGTCAGTCTGAACGGTCTTGATGTCTAAAGGTCATTTGTTTTTTTGTGTGAGGACACATGCAAATGCATATTCATTCCTCCTCCTCAGTGATACAGCGCTATTAATGACAGCAAAGTAAGTTCATTATTCCCCTCGCCTAACGTTTCATAGCCGTCTGGAACAAAAGAAAGCATTCTGTGCCATAGCTGCTACTTACTAGAATTCTCAGAAGGCCATTCGATCACTCTGGATGAAAATATTTAAAAAAATATAAAACAGAGGCACCTGGCTGACTCTTGGGTCATGAGGTCAAGCCCCATGTTGGGCATAAGGATTACTCAAATACTTTTTAATTTTTATTTTAATTTTTAAAAAGATTTTATTTATTTATTCATGAGAGACACACAGAGAGAGAGAGAGAGAGAGAGGCAGAAACACAAGCAGAGGGAGAAGCAGGCTCCATGCAGGGAGCCCAATGCAGGACTCGATCCCGGGTCTCTAGGATCACACCCTGGCCCAAAGGTGGTGCTAAACCGCTGAGCCACTCGGGTTACTCCTCTCAGATACTCTTTTTTTTTTTTTAAAGATTTATTTATTTATGATAGACATAGAGAGAGAGAGGCAGAGACACAGGAGGAGGGAGAAGCAGGCCCATGCCGGGAGCCTGACATGGGACTCAATCCCGGGACTCCAGGATCGCGCCCTGGACCAAAGGCAGACGCTAAACCGCTGAGCCACCCAGGGATCCCCCCCTCTTAGATACTTTTTAAAAAATAAATAGAACCTATAAAACAGAACACTTGTCCATGATGGGGGAGATTGTGAAGTTGTTTGGATGTAGATAATGAGTTTGCCAGAAGCACTGGAAAAAAAGGAAAAGCCAAGGACGCTCCTACAGTGCAAGTCTCTTCATAAAGCACCCTGTGGCTGCTGAACCATTCCTACCGGTAATGACTAAGGCATCTGGACTTGCCTCTGCATTTGCACAGCTGGGGTGAGTGGTGCTCAGCTACAGAGTTCTCTGAGGTAGTGGGTGAGGAGGTGGCAGCATTGCACTTCAACTTGAGTGGACTCAACTATACAGATAGTTGAGTGCAAGCTGTACACCAGGGCAACATAAATATACCCCACACCCACCACCCAAAGTCGGGTCACTTCTTGTCCCAGCATTCCCTTCACACTCTGTGCTTCAGCTTCCCTCACGAGATGTCCCTCCATGCACCATACTCCCTAGGAGGCCTCCTTGCCTCTGCTTATGCCACTAGATCTGGAATATTTTTCTATTCCAACTTGCTGTAGGTATCTCCTTCAGTGTTAGTTCTAGTAACTTTCAGGCTCTCTTTGGCACCCCTCTCTGTGCTCATCAATGTGTAAACATCTATAAAGCCATAGTGTCATTTCCGACATGCTTGTCTGTCCCCCTACCTCCATTATTAGCTCCTTTGATCGTAGCCTAGTATTTTTCCTCCTTGAATCTCTAATACCTGTAGTTTCTGACACAGAGTGAGAGATGATTATAGAGTATGGGTTAAGAATGAATAAATGGGGGAGAAAAACCTAATTTTATATTCTTGTTTTGATATGTGAATTGCTGTACACCTAAAAACAAAATACTCATCTTGATAGCATTCAATGTGTATCAACTTTCTCCCCTCAAAAGAATGTCCCTAGAAATAGGAATATTCTGATTAAAATTTTAATCTCTCTTAAGCTGAATTCCCTTAAGCATGATTAATTAAAAATATTCCTAAAACTTTTCTCATATTCAGTTGACTACTATGTTGCTACTTCTAAACAAGGTGCTCTTCTGCTTTCTTTTCTCAGGGATATAGATTTGGGATGGCGCAATTTTATTAAGCCAAAAGAGTTGACAAATCCCATGAAAAGCTCCAAACAACCTTTCAGCAGTTGTGAAAAGCATGAACAATGGAAAACTCAAGGAGGCATTTGAGGAGACAAAGGAGCCCAACTTGCCATCTTTCAGAGGGATTCTGAAAGCATTTCTTCTGGATTTCAATGTGTTCCTCCAAAAGAGGAGAGCTTACTATTTCTGCAGGTGCATTAAGCCTCTTCCTCAGAAATACTGTGTATAGCACTCCAAAATCAGGTTCTGTAGCTGGAGTCCAACTCTTCCTGTTATATCTTAGCAAAAGGTACAGACTAATTGATTATATTCACTTACCGAGTGAAATCTTAGCACTACTTTTTAGGCCTGGGTGGCTTCCAGAATCATTAAGTTATTTTATATCTGAGGGATTCATATTAATTAGCAAAGAATTGTACCTACCTACAACCATGTTAAAGAGAATCTGTTCCTGTCCACATCACCTACTAGAAGAATGGGTCCCTACCATGGCTATGTAGGTGAGGGTGGAAATCTGTCCAAACCTGAGTCAGTGAGATTCCATAGGAGACAGAGACAGACAGACAGACAGACAAACAAACTAGTGAGCTATAAGAAATGCAACTGTAAGATCATATAGTACTGGCATTATAGCAAGTCTTAATAAAATATGGAGGAAGCTAGTCTACAAAGAAAAACACAAGTATACAGTAGATGGACAAGAGAAGCTGAAATGAGACACTAGGACCCCATAACACAGAAACATGGGTCCCTGTGTTATCTCGATTTATTTCTGTTCCAGTTGCTAAATATCCTAGAGCCTAACCTTAGAGAAAAGAATTTATTTAAGTTAATGTGAATGGGGGGGACCCCTAGGTGGCTCAGTGGTTTAGTGCCTGCCTTCGACCCAGGGCGTGATCCTTGAGTCCGGGGATCGAGTTCCATGTCGGGCTCCCTGCATGGAGCCTGCTTCTCCCTCTGCCTGTGTTTCTGCCCCCCCACCTCTCTGTGTGTGTGTCTCTCTCATGAATACATAAATAAAATCTTTTAAAAAAAAAGTTAATGTGGATGTATTTCTGTTACTTGCAAGCAAACCACATCTAAAACAGCAATTTAAATGTAACCATAATAATGACTTATGTTTTGTGTCAACCTGTCTGGGCCACAGTGCCTAGAAAACATGGTTGAACATCATTCTGGATATTTTTGTAAATAAAATAACCCAATTTTTGTAAACGGGTTTTGGATGATATTTAACTTCAATCAGTGATCTCTGAGAAAGGCATATTGACCTGCACAATGGAGGTGGTCTTCATCTAACCAGCTGAAGGCCTGAATATAACAAAGGCTGGCCTTCCCTCAAGGAAGAAGGAATTCTGCTGAAGACAGACTCTGGACTTAGTCTACAGCACTGGTTATTCCTGGATCTACAGCAGACAGCCTTTGGACTCAAAATGCAAGTCCCTCAAAATGGAGTCTCCAGTTTGGCAGTCTCCACCATGGGATTTTGGACTTGCTGAGACTCGAGAGTCAGGTGAGCCAGTTCCTTAAAATCAGATCACTCAACCTCCCTCTGCCTCATGTATAGATATAGACATACATACTTATGCACACATATACACACCCTGTTGGCTCTGTTTCTCTAGGGAACCCTTACTAATACAATGTGCAATAACTACAAAGTATAATTAGTTGCACATATATAATATGCATTCCCTAAGCCCAAATTACAAAAGGCATCTTGAATTCTGTTCATCTGCACTGCACCATTTCTGTGTTATTAGATTGAAAAGAAGGGACTCATATTTACTGAACACCAACTATAGTGTATGCCCAAACCTAACACATTGATTTCCAAACAAAGAGAAAGAAGTATTTTTATTTAACTTACAACTAAGAAAACTAACATCAAAGAAGTTTTGTATCTTGTCAATGATCATTCTGAGGCTATGCCATGTAATTCTTTTTGTTGTCAAGTACTTAAATGATGTATTTGTTTGTATAACCAGAACCTAAGAAAAACTCTATGGTCTAGTTAGGCTTCAGATGAGGAGAGTAATGGAGGGCAGATATAAGATGCAGAGGAGTGCAAAGGGGGAAATTGTGAATTTGGAATCAGAAAAGCCCACTAAGATGTGGCTTAACCTACCTAGGCTATATATGTGTATATATATATATATATATATATATATATATATATATATATATATATATTTTTTTTTTTTTTATTTCAGCTAAAAAGGAGAATAATTGCTTACTATATACTTGCTTTGCAGGGTTGCTATGAAAGTTCAGTTCATTTGATGTAAAGCAAAGTACTCTGCAAATTGAAAAGAACTTTACAAATGTTACATTTTAAAACGATTTCACTTTCTGTCTCTGTCCATTTCAACAGTGTTTGTGAAAAATGACATCTTTTGTAAGACTGGAGCATTCCTTTTTCTCAGAGCAAAAGAAACCAAGTATCCCCCACAAACATTTGTTAAATACGAACTACTTCATGAGACAGCAAGCCCACCACACAGCACTGCCCAATAAGCATGAGATTACATTATTATAATTAATGAATGATTTACCCTCAGCTCTTTCAGATATTAAGGTAGTTTTAAAATAAATAAGGACATACAATGACTTTCTCTCATCTTCACTTAATCCCAGAATGTTAGAGCTGTAAGAGACCTTAACAATCACCTTGTTAAGTTGGCAAAATGCAGCCCACACACAGGGCAAGGACTCCCTGCCCTCTGTATACAGCTGCTGAGCCAGGAATAGTTTTACATTTAAAAATGGTCGAAACCAATGATGATAATATTTCACGACATGTGACAACTGTATGACATTCAAAATCAGTTAGTCTTGGTCTGCTCAAGCTGCTGTAACAGAATACCACAGACTGGGTAGTCTATAAAAAGCAGAAATGGGGCAGCCTGGGTGGCTCTGCGGTTTAGCGCTGCCTTTGGCCCAGGGCGTGATCCTGGAGACCCAGGATCGAGTCCCACCTCGGGCTCCTGCATGGAGCCTGCTTCTCCCTCTGCGTGTGTGTGTGTGTGTGTGTGTGTGTGTTTCTCATGAATAAATAAATCTTAAAAAAAAAAAAAAAGCAGAAATGTATTGCTCCCAGTTCTATAGGCAAAAGTTCAAGATCAGAGTGCCAGCAAGGTCGGGGGAGGCCCCTCTTTTGGGTCATAGACTTCTTGTGTCCTCACATGATGGAAGGGGGCTAGCAAGCCTCTTTTACATGTCACTAATCCCATTGATGAGGTTCCACCTTCAAGACTTAAGTACATTCCAAAGTCCTCACCTACTAATATCACTTTTGATAATTAGGATTTCAACATACAAGTTTTCACCATATGAACATTCAGACCATTTCATGGTGTTCCTAGTAAATTTTATTGGAACATAGCTACATTTATTTATGTGTTGTGTTTGGCTGCTTTCTTAAGCTACAATGGCAGAGCTGAATAGCTGTGACAGAGGTTGTACAACCTACATTTACTATATGGGCTTTAATAGAAAAAGTTTGCCAACCATGATCTAACCCAATCTTGTTATTTTATAGGTAAGAAAACTAAAGCATTGAAAGATAAAACTACTTATTCTAGGAAACTCAGCTAGCATATTATTTAATGCAGACTTAAGGCTCAAATCTCATTTTTATGTCCATTTTTGATCATGCTGAATTTAATGGCTGAAAATTAGCTGTAATTATACTTATAATTTTTATGGCACTAATTTTATTTGAGTATAGTTGACACATCATGTTACATTAGTTTCAGGTGCTATAAACACAGTGATTGAACATCTCTATATGTTATGCTATCATCTTTAAATTATACAGCTCCCTTGTGCTAATTATTGGATTTATCTTAAAATCTTTGATTGCTCATATGAACTAACTTCATACAAAAATTTCACCTTGAAGTAAAATACTTTCATTTGTTCATTGAAATGGATTTTCTATCTTATTATTCTTAAATAGTTCTAAGTAGAAGTTATTGTAGAACAAACTGATGATAAAAATTAAATATTTCACTTGATACATCAATCAAATGAAAATACACTCCACTTTTAAGTTACAAAGCAATAATAAATGGAACATTCAAACACTTTCAGACAAATTGGACACATTGGATATTCTTAAAAGAAGAGATGATTGACAATAAGATTGAGAAAATAGTTCCTTAGTCTTTCTATATTTAGTGAAAGAACTTGACCAGTTAATTTCCCAAATGTTAGCTGAATTTCAGTCTTTTGTAAATTAAAAAAGAAAGTGTGCCTAAAGTTAAAACATCCATTTCACATCACCAGAACTTCTCTTTGGCTATCCAGTGAAATCAAGTACCCACCTACTTCTTAAAATACTCATCTTCAAGAGGTAATGTTTAAAGCATTGGTTTTCAACTAGGGATGATTTTGTCCCCCAAAGGATATTTGGCAGTGTATGGAGACATGTTTGGTTGTCACAATGCAATATGAGAGGGAGAAGCTCCTGGAATCTAGTGGATAAATCCAAACAGATTTCTAAATATCCGACAATGCACAGGACAGACAGCCTTCACAATGAAGATTTATCCAGGCCAAAATGTCAGTAGTGTAGAAGCTGGGAAACCCCATTTTAAAGGGAAATCATTGGGCTAGCCCAAAGTCTTCAACAATTGCAAATTAAATCTCCAGAGCTTAAATGTCAAGCCATCATTCATTCTTTAACTAACCCTACAGAACAAACATGTTTTATGGATCCTGTTGAAGAGTTCATTCTTTTAAATATTTTTATTCATTTATTTCTTCTAGTAAAGAGATGGATAAATATGGATATGCCAAAACATTTTTTTTTACCTTCTTTCCAGTCTTTTCCTTTACTGATCTTAACGAGCAAGTACTAGGATAATTTTTCTAATGATTCTAATATCTTTCCTAAGATATTTATTTTGACTTTGATCTATTTTTTTCCCAGTAGGAACATGATAAACTAAGACTTCTATTTGACTTCTATCCATGATAGCTGATACAGTAAAATAACCTAATGCTAACAGAAAAACAAATTCTAAGTCACATTTACCTTTAAATGGAAATGTCAAGATACTTCAATAAGATTATATCTAAATAGTTATTTCTAGACACTTACAAAAAAACACAATTAAAAAAAGCAAGGAGTATCTAGGTGTCTCAGTCAGTTAAGTATCCAAATCTTGATTTCGGCTCAGGTCATGATCTCAGGATCATGAGACGGATGGAGCCCCGAGTCTGGATCTGTGCTGCAAGTGGAGCCTATTTCAGATTTTCTCCCTTTGTTCCTCACCCCCTGGCCCACCTCACATGCTCGCGCTCGCTCTCTCTCTCTCTCTCTCACCTAAAAAATAAAGAATGGCTCAGCAAGGTCACTATATTATTAAAGGTAATATGTTACAATCTCTTAGATCACTAAATTAAGGAAAGTTCTTATTCTGACTTAATCAATAGGTGAGGTAATTACAATCTCTCTCTTTTTCTTTCAGCAAATATTTTCAAAGCAGGCCTCTGCTGCTACTTATTTACAGTTTCTTCCTTGATTATGTAATTTTATTCTGCATCATTTTTCTATTAATCATTGGTTCAATTCCTTAACTAATCATCCCATTTGGGGAACATATTAAGTACATCAACTCAAGCTCAAAGTTCTCCTAAATTAGACAAAAATGCCAAGACCCTATAATAGCATTTGGTTCTTTTGGATAATAACTTTAGAGAACTGCACCAAGAGCATAGTTGTCAATTTGGACATTCAACTATTCAATTGTAATTCATCTAGCAATCAAAATATTCTAAGCTCTTTGCTAAATGCACACACCAAATTGTCTAAAACATGATTTCCATGAGGCAAAAGAACTAATATTTCAACATGCTAAAAGGAAAGATAGAAATACCCACTGATTTTTATAAAAAAGGAGCATAAAAGGAGGCCCTAATCTAGCTTTGGGGATTTAGGGAAATTTTTCCTAAATTCATCAAGCTCACCTGTGTTCAGTATTAAAATATGGGCAGGAGTTAGGTAGGAGGCGTGACTCTGACTTTCCAGGCAATGGAAATGGCTTGTGCAAAAAGCCCAGTGACAAGGAATTTCAAAATTTGAGGAAGGAAAAACAAAATATAAAGGTAGAGAAGTAGGCAAAGATTAGATCACTAAGGATATCATATGTCATACCAAGGAGGTTAGATTTTATTCTACAGGAGAAAGGGAACCGCTAAAGAATGTCAAATATGGCAGCATCCTACTCTTGCTTGCATTTTAAGTGGACCATTCTCTTAACTGTGGGAAGGATCAATTTGAAGGAGACATCTGTAGTATTTTGGACCCAAGAATAAAAGAGACTGATCTTGGGAACTATGAATAGACAGAAGGAGAGAATCAGAGACATATGAGGAAATCTGGCAGAACTAATTGGCTGATTGTGGAAGGGATGAGAGCCAACCAAGAAAAAGGCATAAGCCCAGGTTTTTCAGTTCAGACAACTTGGTGAATGGATGATGTTAGTAATTGGGAGAAAGTATAAAGAAGTAGCAGATGTGAAGGAACTTGATTAATTCAGAAATGGCAGAAAGATTAGGGCAAATTTTAGGCATAGCGCTTTCTTTGCTACAGAGTTTCTCTGCCTCCAAACCATGTAAGTGCATCATTTCTTTAAACAAGAAAGAGGTTCATATGCCATGTATTTTTAATATTTATTATAGAGAGAAAGCAAGTGGGGGGAAGGACAGAGAGGGGGAAAAAGAGAGAAAAAAAATCCTCAAGCAGACTCCCTGCTGAGCAGGGAGCCTGAGGAGGGGCTCCATCCCACAACCCTGAGATCCTGACCTGAACCACAATCAAGAGTCAGAGGCTTAACTGATGAGTCACCCAGGAGCAATCTGCCCCCTCATGTTTTCTTTTATTTGTGTGTGTGTGTGTTCCAATAAAACTTTATTTATAAAAATAAACAATGGGTGAGATTGGGCCCATGGGTTGCTGACCTGATTTTGATGGTCAAGTTATCTTTTTTTTCTTTTTTCTTTTTATTTTTTTATTGGAGTTCAATTTGCCAACATATAGCATAACACCCAGTGCTCATCCCACCAAGTGCCCTCCTCAGTGCCCATCACCCAGTCACCCCATCTCCCTGCCTACTTCCCCTTCCACTACCCCTTGTTTGTTTCCCAGAGTTAGGAATCTCTCATGTGCTGTCAACCCTCACTGATATTTCCCACTCATTTTCTCTCCTTTTCCCTTTTATTCCCTTTCACTATTTTTTATATTTCCCAAATGAATGAGACCATATAATGTTTGTCCTTCTCTGACTGATTTATTTCACTCAGCATAATACCCTCTAGTTCCATCCACGTCGAAGCAAATGGTGGGTATTTGTTGTTTCTAATTGCTGAGTAATGTATACAATGGAATATTACTCATGTTTCCTTTTAATACAGGATACCACTTATTGACTATACACTTCTAGCACCTAAGCTGGTGCCTTGCGTGATTCTTTAAGAAACCATTATAAAAGTCATCCAATGTCTGTGAGCATGGGGACTTTTAAGATATGGTAACATTATGGGCTTGTATTAATTCTTTTAAAGATTTTATTCATTTATTCATGAGAGACACAGAGAGAGAGATGGGGGAAGACACAGGCAGAGGGAGAAGCAGGATCCTCGCAGGGAGCCTGACGTGGGACACGATCCCTGGACTGGGATTATGCCCTGAGCTGAACACAGATGCTCAACTGCTGAGCGACCCAGGCATCCCTGGGCCTATATTAACTCATACAGAGATACTGCGTGCTCAATTTTTAACAATAAAAATCAGATTACTGAGGCGTGGTCATGCCAGAGGCAGAATATTAAGGAGCCCATGTCTAAGTGTCACACTTCAGAAGACATAATCTCAAAATATTACAAGGCATAAGGTTCATCTGTATTGTTTGTTAAAAGGCAGATTCTCAAGGTCCTCCCAGGGGCTTATCTTAGTAAGTTTGGGTAGAATCTCAAGAAACTGATTCCATAACAGGGAGTCTTGGACCACACTTTGAGAAACACTTCAAGGGTTCATTTGGTAAATACATCTCCCTCCAAGGCAATTTAATATATAAAATGTTGCTGCTAATGGATTTATGAATAGAATCAATCCTTCTGTCCTTCCTTCATCTATCCAACCATCCACCCTTGAAAAATCTTTAATTAGGGGGTGGGGGGGAGAAGTAAAAGTTATCAATGTTATTCAAAAAAACAGCAATTCCTATGCCTGTGCCTCTGAAAATAGAAGTAGAGAGCAGCCACAGGTCGGAGAATTTCCAAAGGCTTCTGAAAAATAAATTATGTGTGATAAACATAAAAATGCAATATCGCTCTCCTAGAGATTTTGTTATGCCTGCCCCCACCCCACCACAGCAGTTGTACTACTGTATTTTTCTCATATGCTCAAGAGCCAAGACAATTTTGTTCAGCTCAGCTCCCCTTATTTATTAATATTAGGTATCATTTTTTAAAAATTCAAGCATAAAATTAATTATAATTTCCAAAGTGTTATTCCAAGTGAAAGGCCCGAATGTTCTCTTCCTCCCCTCCCCTATCCGGTCTAGAATCTCTTCTTTCCTAGGTTCTTGAAGGCTGTAGGGTAGGGCAGACAGGGTTATGGGGGAAGAACTCTACCACTGCAGGCATTGGTTATGACTGCTTTGGCCTTGGCCCCCCAAGTAAACAGGCCACCCCTCACTTGGTACTACCACGTCCCATTGGCACGAAAGGAACATGCACGTGAGTGACCACTGCAGTTCCAAGGACACAGGTGAAGGATAAAGGAGGCATGTATAAGACACTGCAGAATTTTTACCATGCACACCATCTTTGGGAGCTCTGGTTCACAAATCTCCACGTGAATCCAATAGAATAGAAACATCTGAAATGGTCACAGGACCCAGAACAATCCATGAAAGTAATAAATACATAAATAAAACACAGAAAGAGGGACAACCATGTCTCCAGATTGTTTTGTCATCTACAAATCAAAACAGGGCAGCCGAATACAATTTACTTCTTTATCTGTAAATGATCACTCACGATTAAATTTTGAAAACCTGTGAACTGTTTAACTTAAAAAAACCTTTTGCTCTCACTGTTTACTGTCACAAAATCTGTTCTGCCCAGATGCCAGCAGAAGAAAGGGCATTTAATCAAGTTTCCCCTCTAGCTCAGCTGAATCTATGTCAGTTTTTCTCCATGTGTGGTCCTTCTAAGAGCTGTTCACATTGGACTCACTGAAGAGCTTGTTAAAATGCAAATTCCCAGGCCCACGACCTACCCCTGGGGATGGGCTTGGATATTTGCTTTGCTCACTAGCTCCTCAAGTGATTCCTATGCATTTTCAGGACTTCATGTATTTGCAGTTTATCTGTTTATTCTTCAATAAATATTTGCTGCATACTTTTGCCAGCCAGAGATTTTAAAACTCCTTTCCATAGAAGTCACAGAAAGAGAGAAACAATACAATCTAGTTGTCTGTAGATGATCTTGGAGCCAGTTGAGTTTACAGCAACAAGATGAGGGCGGGGAGGACGGAAATCGCTGGAAAGGCAGGGTTCTCTTTCACTGCAGGAAGTCCTATCTACAAGGCAGGCAAAGCCCTTTCCCTTGAAACAGGCCTTGCCCCATATTACTGGGACTCCACAAGTCATCCCGGAGCCAGGTGGCCCTGGACTCAGACTCCCAGCCACATCCTTCCTCCTTCCCCAGCGACCACACACTTTCAGTCTTCTCTCCATAATAGAGGGCACCAGAAGACAGAACTCTCCAGAGAGACAGGAGGGTTCCTTGTTGCCTCAGGAATTTCCGTCAGGCTGCCCCAGGAACATTTTACAAAAAGGCAAGTCACATGGTGACTGCTCAGCAGCCTGAACCAAGCCACCATCTGAAACACACCAGACAGAATTTCTCTCTCCCGGGCTTTAGTATGAGCACATTCTCTCCTCTTTTTTCTTTTCTTTCTCTCATTTTCTTAAAGGGAATCTGAGGCTGGCTTTGCTGAGATGAAAAGACAGAAGTTTCTTTCTTAGTAGCCCTTAAAATCTTTCCTGACAATACACTGTGTTGGCCTAAAAGCAGTTTATTCTTCAAGTGTCTCATCTTTAAGGCACTTACTTAATGGAATTGGCCCCTAAGACATTCCCTGACCTCTCTCGCCATGGTTCACCAACATGTCTTAGAACAGGTGTTGTGTTTCCTCTCCTGTGGTGGAAACTTTACTGCTACTCACTAGCAGGTAGGTAGGTGGCTTAGGAGTGCCTTGTCGTGACTGAGCAAAAACTTTGGTTTATTGATATTCCTCTACGTGCCATGTCAAGATTCAGGATTTCAGATGTGAAAAGGAGAACTTGGGGGTCTTAAATTTGAAACATACATTGAAATGAACCCCAACCTCATTGTTTCCTACAGGTTCGAGACCATCAAAAGGAAGTCAGCTTTTGGAATGCCTGGCATCAACTGTAGAAGACAGACTCAATTCATTTTGTCACGAGGATCTTTTTGTTTAAAAAAAAAAAAAAGATTTATTTATTTATTACAGAGGCGGGGAGCAGAGAGAGAAGCAGGCTCCTCTCAGGAGCCCGATGTGGGACTCCATCCCCAGACCCGGATCACGCCCTGAGCCCAAAGGCAGACGCTCAACTGCTGAGCCACCCAGGTATCCCTGTCATGAGGATCTTGTTAAGCTTCTGAGGCAGTATGATGGACATTGGTTACCATTACAAGGAATTATAGAAGTAGAAAACATTAGTAATTGAGCAGAATTTATGCTCATCTTTAGCCTACCTTGATCGCCACTCTCAATTATTTCCCTTTTGTTACCCAGTTCACTTTCGTTAATTCTTTGGATAGTGATATGAAAGTGAGGAGAGAAAAAAAAAGTGTGCTTTTTGAATGGATTCCAAAAAACTGGGAGTTTATTATACATACAATCTTAAAAAACTAGAATAGTTATTTCTGACTATTATTTACTTCAAAGAGTTTTATTATCAAGTATGTAATGGAGCTCATACTCATCAATAACATGGAATTATATTTTTTTCTCAATCTCACTAGAATAACTGACATACCCTTTCTACCTCAAAGAGGAACCACATAATGAGAAGTTCTGTCCTTCCTTCTCAAGACTTTTACTCTCACACATGAGGACCTCCTTTGAACTAGCCACAAAGATCAAAACTCAGAAGTTAACCTAAATTCTTCCTTTTGCCACAATTAATCAAGTTAACAAAACCCTGATCATTCTACCTCCGTCCCTATTGCCTCAGCCCACATCCTCATTAATTCTCTGGGCCTCCAATTTCATCTCTCAGCTTCCAATCCTAGCATCTTCCACTCATTCTAGCCAGTACAATCTGAGCAATCTATTTAATACCTGAATTTGGCAGTCACCTCCCTGCTAAAATCCCTTTGATGGTACTCCATAGTTTTCAGGATAATTATCAAACAGCTTAGCAGCTAAGGCCTCCTATGATTTTAAATGCTGCTGAATGTCCTAGTCTTCTTCTATTTGAATATCCAATCCAGTTAAACTATTTTTAACCTCAAGAGACTATGTTCATTCATACCCACAGAGCATGGTAGCCTTTACCCTATGGAGTCCTAGCACTGGATCCAAGTCAAGACCTAAACTCTTCATTTTAAAGAGGATGATGCCAAGTTACAGAGAGCTTAAGTAACTTACCCAAGGTCACACAGGTGGTTAGGAACACAATAGATTAGGATCCAGTGTTTAGGTCTAACTCTCCTGTATCATTTATATATAAAATTTCTTTATTTTTAAATAAAATTTCTTTAATCTACTTTGACATTGTTCAAAGTACAAAATCAGACTCCTTCTCAGTATGAAACTTTGAAAATCCTAAAATGATATTGACCATTTGGTCTTCATGGACACACTGGCTTAAAAATCTGCTTGAAGATTGGATCCAAAATCTGCTTGAGGTACAGAGCTTTTCTTTCCTCTAGTGCAACCCATTTTTCAGAAGCCTTCTCTTTACTAAGTCCACTCAAACTTCAATACAAACAAAGCTATCTGTCCTAAAATTCATCTTCAAAATCAACATAAGTTACCAAATAAAACAATGGCAGAGACAGACCTAATAATGAATATGAAATATGCTAAGAACATTCTGTCACTGAAATAAACTTGACTTCTCATGATTAGTAAGATGAAGTCTTGAAACACATAAGAATGAAGCAAAGGACAACTGAAGAGGAATAGTCTGGACAAGGTCCCATTTGAAATGTATCCGTTTGAAAACAGCCTCTGTCTTTTGGCTATCATCATCATGTGCGTGTCCAAAAATTCATTTTCAAATGTTATTTCCAATTGCAATATCAAATTCAAATGTGAGTTTGTTGGCATGTTCAAAAATTTCTCTGAGATGGACAAAGCAAAAAAATGAGATGTTTTCAGAAGGAGTAATAAGTATATTCCAACATTCATTCATTGAGTTTATTTAATTCCTGCTTCAGAGGCCAGCCTTCCCCTTCTAATTCCTTTGTATCCTGTTTCTATTAGGAAATAGGAAATAGAGAAAATAGGATTACAAAGCCATTTCTAAATATTAACACGGTGCCGAAATAAGTTACCAAAGAAATACATATTTTCAAGGAAAGGATAAGGAGGAAACTGGCTTGAGCCCAGTCTGTCAAAAATGATGAGTGATCAGAGTTTAGCTAAATCTGACCATATGATCACGCCCTCTACTGCATTACTGACAAGTCAGAGCCCTGGAAAAAACATATTACATCAGAAAATGCTTGGAAGGGGACCAAAAATTACCTGTTGAATAGGATAATTGGGGTTTGTTAGCTTATGATTTCAATAGACTCCTGGATGCCCAGGGAACCCATCCACTAAATCACCATGGTGGTCGTAGTGTGGGGGAGTAGAATAAGAGACAGGGAAGGGAGAGGGGGAAACAGTAAAGAGCAGTAAGAATCACAGTTATTGAATATTTAATTTATAAAGTAAACCAGGAAGAGCACTGACCAAAAGATGCAAATGATTACTCAGGAACTTCCAATTTACTTGAAATATCAAAGCCGGGCAAGAATACATAGGGACTAGCAAAGCAGATAAGACAGCAGCAATCCAAAGGGGGAAAAATTTATACGACATTCATATCCAGAACGTTGATGATATACAACAGACATATAAAAGTAGCTTTCCTTTCTTTTGCTATTGCTGAAAGAATCTGGTATCACTTTTTTTTTTCCAGAGGAGTTTGAAATATGTTCACTATCTGAAGTTTCCTAGGATAGTTACGATTTTTCAGAAACACAGATGTCATTTGGAAAGGAACTTCTCTAGTAATACACGTCCTGTCTTCCACATATTGAAAGAGTTGGAAGGATACTCACCAGTATACTTTATTAGATAAATTGTTAAAAAGTCCCATGTTAAAAAAGCATAGTAGGAGTAAACTGTATACTTATCACAGTATTGGTGGAGTATTGACAATGCCTGCTGATATATAGCATGAACAGTGGTTCCCATTAAAAAAGACGATAGCTGTTCTCAAAATAAGTAATCTACTTCAGGTAGATACTTCTCTGCTGGTTTTGTGATTAGGAAATGATGAATTAATGTTTTCCATTAAAAAACTAGAGTATTAATGAATCATATATTGAGAGTGCTATGCACATACCTGTTAAGAAGGCCATTATGTAAGTCAAAAAGCATTATTTTGGGGGTAGGGCCAATGAATGACTTTAAATGAAAAATGTTTCTCATTGCACATGGGATTGCTGGAGTCAATTTTCTCAGTCCTAGTTGGATTTGTCAAGACATTCTTTGCCTCAGACCCTTGATTCAATAGTGATTCTTGAGGAAAATTTACATTCATTTGTTTCTCCTGCCCTATCACACACAGTTGGTCCAACACAGCAAAAGCACTTATATCCAAGGACGCTTCTCTCCCACTCCTTATTCCCAAATTGGCTTTTCCTCAATACTCTCTTAGGGAAGCAAACCATCGCCATGACAACAATACGATGGGGCTTTGAACAGGACATGGGGGGCAGCCTTTGTGACAGTTAACATGGGTTCTTGTTGAACAGGATAAGGAAAACTCAGACAGTGGGTAATGCTCTGTTTTGAGGAGCCACTTAGCTGTACAGAACTAACTGTCCACATCAAAATTGACCCAACCAAAACACAACAAAGAAAGAAAGAAAGAAAGAAAGAAAGAAAGAAAGAAAGAAAGAAAGAAAAGAAAGAAAAGAAAGAAAGAGAAAGAAAGAGAAAGAGAAAGAAGAAAATAATGTTGCAAGTATAATTTATTCAGGACTAATTCTTTAATTCTCCATTGTGGTCAGTTAGGCTCAACATCTGGTGGTCATGAAATCACAGTATCATGTTAGTATGGAAAAGAGAATAAAGAACTTTGCCTTGCCTTTTTAACTTCACATGGATGTGGGACACCCAGAAATACGTACTTTTCCCAAAAAGGTGTTGGCACATTCTCTTTTCTAGAGGAAAAATACTTGTTTTCTGCACCTTTTAAATTTTATTTGCATTTTCCTACCTGTAAGGCAGGTGATGAAGGTGAATTATTATGGAGTTGTGGGGACTTTTTCAATAGCTTTAACGTATTTGCTTCTAGAAAGAGGAGTTGCTGCAAACACAAGGTGAGGATTCTAAGCTCAGGTGTAGTACCATTCTTTTGTGTAACTCAGAGCGGGAGCTCAGAGGCAGACGTTCAATATATATTTAACAACACTTTCCCACTACTGGCTTCACTTAGGAGACTAAAATTATCATGCCTTTCTAAAAACAAGGACACCAAAGAAGTCACAATCTGATGAGACTCATTCTTTGTCTTTACCTGAGCGACCACCTAAGGACACAGGGCTTTTAAAATAGTGAGGAGAATCCTTTGTTCTCTCAGGTTCCATTTAAAGGGAAAGTGGGTCGAAGGGCTTCCCCAGGGAGGGGAGAAAAAAAAAACCAAGGAGCCAAACACCCAGGAGTAAGAGATTTTACTCCCACTACTGTTCCCACCCTCCCAAAGAAGTTAATTAATTCTATTTTAGGGATGTTTGGTGGGGGGGGCTGAGGTGGGGGGGCACTCAGGCAGCCCATTCTCTGCCACCATAATCTCATTCTCAAATGTGGCTCAGACCATCTCTCCTCCCTGACACCATGGGGGGCGATGGACCGCTGAGATCCTCTCTCCAGCCTGGGCAACAGAGCCAGCTCCCTTAGCATTTGTGCTCCCCCCCCCCCAAAAAAAGGTGTGTCCCAGCCCGAGTGCGAAGTTGGGCATTTAGACCTGAAAAGCACAATTAGAGCCATTCAAAGGAGCAAGTTACAGTACCTTAAGAAGTCTGACAGATGGGAGAAAGGCTGCGTGGCACAGCTTCCGGATGGTCCAGTTTAGGGGACGAGGAGCATCAGTTTGATTCATGACCCCTTCCAAATTCCACCGGGAAAACCAAAAACTGCACACCTGAGCAATGCCTAGAAAATGAACGGTCCCCCACGGCCTTGGCATCCCATGGTCACCTCCGCACCTGCAAATTCCATCAGGGCAGAGGCTCCCTGGAACTTGGGAGACTAGTCAAGTGGCGGTGCCTGAGCCACTGAACCTTCTTAAGCAAGCCACCTCCCCTCTCCCTGCAGCCGTGCTCGTGCATACCAAATGTGGCTGAATGGAGGCACCCTGCCTGCTGCTTCGGGGAGGGGATGCACGGTTTTGAAGGAGAAGGACAGCCTGCACGGAACAGCCTGTGGTCGCAGGCACAGCAGCCCGCTCCGAGTGCGCGCTCCCTCTCCGCCTCTCCTCCCAGGAAACGTTGGGGGAGAACCCGGGCCATTTGCTCCGCTCGCCGGCTTTTGGGGAGGCGGGGGGGAGCCAGGAGGAGAGCGAGAGGGGAAAAAATCAATAAAGCCAGAACAACGAGGAACTTGCACTTTTCTTGCACAAAGCATCTTTGAGGGGCTGGAAACTGGCACGAGGGGAGGGGCTAGGACGCAGAGGGAGAAGGGCTGCCTCCAAATGACAAGATAAACACTTGCCTTTCCTTCTACGTGACCTAATGAATCGAGAGCTGCTGCACAAGGGGTCTATAGTAAAAGGGATCTCGGTCGTGTTCTGGGCTTTTTATTAGCCGCGATGGAGGGTCCTCGCCCCGATGTACACGTTATATAGGTGACCGATGGGCCGACTGGCAGGGAGAAGCAAACTCCCACCCCGCCACTGGGAGCGGCCACTTCTTCCTTTCGTGGAAAGCAGGGCGAACTAATGTGTGTTTGGCTTACCTTTTAGAAATGGCAGTTTCTAAACTGGGGCTTATATCTTCCTGGAAAGCCACTTGATACTCTTTCTCGGCAGCAAAAAAATTAACCCTCGGGGTGCCACGCAGGATGCTTTCCATGAAAGATCCAGTTTCCTCAAGTGGGGATACCCACCCACTCCCATCATTTTCTAAGGATGGCTTTCAGAGAGAGAGAGAAAGACTGAGTTAGCATGATTCGGGTTCCCGTGGTGACAGAGAATAAAGGAGAACTTTCAATGTGAAGGTAGAAATTGGATAATTTCACTTCAAGTGGCGAAGTTCTGGTGGTTGGGAAGAGGACTGTTCGTGTCACAACAGAATGTGACATCCCACCCCTCTCCCCCACCAGGGATCAGACCTAGGCGGGTGCATTTGACCCCTGGCTGCCCAGGAGAATCCCCACGCCCTTACAGCAATGCCATCGGAGGTATTTTTCCTAAGCCCCTCCCTGTGACTATACTGATTTTCCATTTCTAATTACCTTGAGGAGGTCAGTAAATCCTAGCTCCATGGTTTATACGCATTCTGAAGCAGAATCAGGAAAGGGGAGAGCAGATGTGACACTCTGGGACCCTGCTGTAATGCAGACCTGGGGACAACTTGAATCCTCCCCCTGGGGTGTAATAACTGCCTGACATGCTGCATTACAACACTATTTCCCTCACAATGGTCCCGTGTTAGAGAACTAAGGACACTTGCAGAAAATCTCATCCGTTGGCGGAATCCAGACCACGGACTTGCTTTGTAGACAACTCAGTGTTTGAATATCTTCTCCTCAACAATATCACTTTCACAGATTCTCCCCCATCCCCTCCCTCCAATGGTTGGTTCATTTTCTGTCACCATTCTATTTCCACAAAGGAATAACAATCGCTTTAAAATAATAACGGCTAACATGCACGCATCAGGCCTTGTGGTGGGCACTCTACATGCATTACCAGAGCTCGTGTCAACAGCATCTTGTCAGGTAGATACCATGGTCAGAGCCCCACTTCAAAGGTTAAGCAACTAAGAACTTGAGAAATTAGTAGCAGGCCTAAAACGCATTAACTAGTAAAACCAGAATTTGGAGTGAAATCAGTCTATTAAACCACAGAGACAAGCATTCTCTTCTTTCTTTCATGATTCAGGGGACCCAGCAATAAAGCCAGTGCCTCAAGTTTTCTGGTGACTCTACTATGTAAGAGCTGAGCTAGAAAGCCCTCGAAGAAGAAATATTCAATATTTCTTTGGTGTGCCATTGATGCAGTATTAAGCAACGTGAATTCTAGAATCAGGCTGCATGGTTCAAATTCTAATTCTGGGCCTGACCCTGGGCAAGCTATTCAGCTACTCTGTGCTTTTGAGTCTTTGTCTGTAAACGGAGATACAAATGAAACCACACACCCAAGGTTATCGTGAAGACCGACTGAGCTACTATCAGCCAAGCACTCAGAACAGTGCCCGGCACAGACTAAGTCCCTTGCACCACGATCCATCTTCTAGGCAGCTTCTGTTGAAGTTGAAGTGGGAACTCGCTGATCGTTACCATTCGGTATACACAAGTGTGTGCCCTCCTAGGACCAGTAATGAAGCTGAGCAAGACAGATTTAATCTGAATGTTTCCGAGGAATTACTGTGAGCTTGACAAATGGGGTAAAGAGGAAGGTGGGAGCCTACGAGGTCAGTATGGGTCTCCTCACGCTATCCTGCAGTGTGGTATTCGGCAGATTGCCAAGACGTTGCCTTCAGTGAAGCTCCAAGGCTCCAGGCTCTCCGAGTTTTTAAATGCCATATGGTGGTTCCCTTGTAGTTGTCAGAAGTTCACCCCAAGAAAATGCTGAAACATGCAGTTACCTTTCCCCTGGCCCCTCATTGTTCCAAACCATGAAGGAACCCCACAAAAAATGCCAGCATCATTCTGAAAACACAAAGCCTTTGATCCTCCTGGCCCCTTTCATTTTTAGCGAATAACTTTAGTCAAAGAGAATAGGTAGGAACCCTGCAGAACAGGGAAGGAGGAGGATTCTCAGCCCTCTCTAATGGCAATTAGAGAGAAGCACAGGACCTCTGGAGGATTGCCTTGGAGACTACACTGCAAGAGAGGTATAGATCAAAGAGGGAGGGCAGGGTGAGAGAGGAGCTTTTTCTTCCAACGTTGGAGTCCTCGGTGCCAGAATCATCTGCTATCAAAACGTCTCAAGCAGTGTATTCAGAACCCTGCCCCCCCCTCAAGAAATGAAATTTTCACATGGAATGATATTTTCTCCTGGGTTTGAGAGAGAAGTCTAATGAGGAAAGAGCCAAGAGGACCAAGTTCAGCTCTGGATGTCAGCATATCATAAATCCAAAATGCTTGCTTACCAATGTTATGGATGTGGATGTTTATAAATCTACAGAACAAATTCGAGCAGGCTTAAAAATCCGACACAACTGCAGTAGCTTTCAGGATCCTAACAAATAGCAAACCAATCACAGCAAACCTCTGCACTCTGAAGTCTGCCTTTACACAAACTAATTCTCTTTCACGCTACATAAGCCCGCTTCCCAATGATCATCTTTGCATATTATTTCCTATGTAAATGATGCTAAATTTAAGAATCATGGTAAGATGAGTTGTCTCATTGCTGACAATGAGCCACAGTATAGACATTCTGCATTCTTTCCTTTTGAAAACCGAGTTCTTTCTCTCTAAAAAAAAATCAAATAAAAACCAAACAACTCATGGCACCCTCAATGTACCACTTTGCACACTGTCTTCTTTTACACTCTTTAACTATAAAAGGGGCTGGCTTATGAAAACCTAAGACAACAGGAAGGAAAAGACACAGTGTCCAGGGAGTTCAGTGTTCTAAAGCTCCCTGCTGACATGTGTTTCCAATACCCAGCACGCAAAAAAAAAAAAAAAAAAAAAAAAAAGGGCAGTCCCGGTGGCTCAGCGTTTTGGTGCCTTCACCCCAGGGCGTGATCCTGGAGGCCCAGGGATCAAGTCCCACATTGGGCTCCTTGCATGGAGCCTGCTTCTCCCTCTGTCTGTGTCTCTGCCTCTGTCTCTTATGAATAAATAAAATCTTTAAAAAAAAAGTCCAATGTAATTTTCCACGGTATAACATTGAAATTCACAGGTATCTGGACATTAGCTGAATAGCTATTTTCAGGCTCTAACAGTGAATATAACATACATTAAGTGCAGAAAGGTAACATGCAAGCATCCAAGGGAAATCTTGGATGGTAGTCTTTATAGAGAACTTCATTTGCCACAATATTTTGTAAGCTCAATGTTACCTTCCTGTTTGCTTTGTGACTGGCCTCAGCTATTAGCTTTGCTGCCTTAGATAATCCACCTTTTTTTTTTTTATCAGAAAACCATTCATGTTGTGAACTCCAACAATTTAACATTCTTGTAAAAAAAAAATCCTTTTCCCATTTCTTCCCTTTAACTACACTCAAATACAGCTATAGTATTGTTAGGAATTTCTAGATGCTTCTACAATATTTTCCAAAACAGCAAATATCGTTAGAGATTTCATTGATCCTGAAGAGTCCTTAACTTACTTCCAAATACATATACTTCCTATATATATAGGTGAAATAACTTTTTTTCTACTGAAGGTATTTTTCCTTTTGGCATCTTTTATAGGTAATAGATTCTAAAATACATCATAATCTATTAAAATAAATTACTTGCATTTATAGCTTTGATGGCATTTATTCTGTGTAAAATGACAAGATCTCAGAATTAGAATTGTTGCCTTCTCCATTTCCCCCAGTAGTGGGATCTCACCCTACTTCCTTGACTGCTGTCCACTCTACATGGACACTGGCAGGGCCAGGGAGTGAGTGCAGTTCTGAGGCAGCCCATTTCATGGTTAGACAGCTCTGGTTGGCAGAAAGTCCCTCCCAAGAGAATGGCTGTTCAAATGTACAGATAGACCACAAACTCCCCCTAAATCTCCTCTCTGCACTCAACATCTTTGACTTTTACTCCTTTTCACATGATGGAGTATAGTTATTGAGAAACCCTTTTTGGGTGACACTCTATATTACATTATCAAGGTATTTTAAATAACATAGTGTCTCATCCTCTTAAATTCCTTGAATTACTTCTCATGAAGATCCTTTAGAGAGCTTTAAATAACAGCTGATAGACAAATAGACACATGTGCACTTTCTCCCAACCCCCAAAGTGAGGGTGCCAAACAGAACATCTGCTGCAAAGTGGCCTCCGTGGTATCTGAAGCCTGAAATGTTGTGTGTAATTTAGTTTTTAGATCCTGACTCACCAGGGAGGTTGTGGTAAGCCATGGCTAATGAGAAGCCCATGCCTGTATCAAGGCATAAGTAGAGATTAGACCGCTTGTGCTTCCTCCTCTGTATCTTTATCTGCCCACTTTGGGGTCAGACAGACTCATTTCAAATTCAAGTCCCCCTTTTATGAGCTGTATGGCCTTGGGCCAGTTACTCAACCATTCAGCCTTAATTTCCATGTTGTAGAATAGGGTCTATGGTAGTTTCTACCTTGAGGTCTTTGTGAAGATAAAACATTAGCATGATGCTTATATAGTAAACATACATTTAAATAGAATTATGTTATGATGGTGACTGTTATTTCTTTCATTGACATCATTGGCATGGTGCTTAAGAGCACAAGCTATACAGCCAATGGCCTAGATTTGAACACCCTTTCAGCATTTACATGTAGCTTTGAAAAGTTTAACCTCACCGCACTTTAGTTACTTCATCTGCAAACCAGGGATAGTTCTACTACCTAGGTCACAGGAATAGTGCAAAGTTGATTAGCTAGTATATACAGAGCCCTTAAAAAGAGAAACCAGCCCATAGTGAAAGTTCAAAAAATTTTAGTAATTGAAACTACCAATATAGAGTCATACATACTATCTTTCCCAAAGCTATTGCTCTGGGAAAAGCAAAGTAGAACACAACATCTTCATGCCCTCCTCTGCTTCCTCTAGGAAGAAGATAAGCTTCAAAGAACACAAGAGAGGAGAAGCACATGGGGCTTTTCTTATGGCTTTCCCCTCTGTACCTGAGGGGATCCTATATTCCATTAATAGAGTACAAAGCTTTAATATAAAAATGTATTACTTTGGGAAAACCCTAAGGTATACGAGAAGCTTCCATCTCACCAAAAATAGAAACCCTACACACACATACAAAATGTATAACAAATATTCAAAGGCCAAAAGCTAAAATACATCCTCAGTCAAGCTTTGAAAATCTAAAGCTTCCATTTACAAAGGGGATAATTTTTTGTACAATTATGGAATTTTAATGAGTCCATGGAGGCTTGTTAAAAATATAAGAATTTGAGAGATATATTTCTAAACCACTTAATATATGCCTTTTTCTAATCTGCAATGTTATTCATTAGCATAGATGTTCTCTCTCTGAGCCTACACCCCTCTCTCTCTCACATACACACACATGCTCATGTGCACATAAACATATGTATACACACAGAATATAGGCATTTTAGATAATTTTCCATCATGAAACCAAGAATCTGACCAACTTGGTAAAGAACTCATGAATACCTTTTAGGAAAGGGATTTTAAGCCTTAAGTCTCCAATTACTGTTTGAATAAATCGTGTGAATTGGAGGAAAGCTCAGCATTTCATTATTCATGGTATAGCAGTAAGTCAGATCCTTTGGTCAATGGATGCTCAAGACACAAGTTCAAGCTCAACCTGCACATATAGCTTTCTCAAACACCATCTAACTCCCACCTATGCGAGCTGAGAGCTGGCCCCAGCCACACACCCCTTTCTGCATCTGGGCTTCTGACACAAATGGCTAGTATTGGGTTGAACCATGAGGTGCACGCAACCTGGGAAACAGAAACATGCTGTGATTTGGAAAATTCTCAGAGTGGTAGCTCTGCTTGGTTGAGGATTTTAATGAAGAAAGCTGATGGAAACTGCACTTGCCATCTATTTTGATCATCCTTCCACAAAATATATGACTGTTAATTTACTCTGATATCATTTTTAACAACTGTGAGCCTTCCTTTTTTTTTTTTTTCTTTGACTAACAGTAGTGGGAGGAATTACATGACTTTAGATTTTCAGAGAGGTTGATCCAGTTCTTGTTTTGTTTTCTCTCCTGAGGAGGCATGACATCAACACAAACAACATGGATTTTGAAATCAAAAGAACTGGGTTTGAATCCACATTACATCACTGCCCAAGTCAAATAACCTTTAGGAAGATTCATCTTAAAAATAGTAGCTAATTAAAACAATGTTAAGATGATGATTAGAAACTTTGAACGTATATAATATGTACTAAAATGTGCTAAACCTTCTAAAAGCATAGTTCTTTTAATTCTTATGACAAACCTATTTTGTTTGCAAATTAACTTTTGCAGCATTATTAGTTTCACATTCTTAGTTTGGGTAATAGATGAGATAATAATCTCAGGGAATCATAGACTCAAAGAGGTTAGTTAAACTTGCAGGTCCCATGGTTGGTAAATGGACTTGATCCAGGTCTACGATTCTGCACTGTGTGCATTGGATTCTATAGTCTGTTTCCTTATCTACTACCATAATGCTGCTGCCAATTAAAAAACAAAAAAGGGAACAAAGGCTTACACAAGTTTCCTGTGCTTTCCAAAAGTAAGGTAGTATTCGATCACTAAAACAATGTGGAAAAATGAGAAGCAACTCAGTGGATCTAACCTTAACATCAAAATCCTACAGAGCACAGAAGTACCCAGGGTCTCCCCATGGCTCTGGATTTCCACACTCCCCTACTCCCCAGTTTCATCTGACTGGGGCAGCCTGCCCTGGGCCAGAAGCTCAGACATCTTGCCAAAACAAAGATTTACCCTTCCTCATTAAGTATGCCAATATATAATACAAGTGCCTGGGACACGGTATTTATTAAGTGGAAAAACAAATGTTCTGAAGGACTCACCGGATTTTTTACAAATAGGAGTTAAATTCTTTATACAGACAAATGCATTTAATTATCACTACTATCCTACTTTTATACCCACCTGCATCTTCAAGATGAGGAAACAGACACAGAAAGTTTAAATACTTGTCCAAGTTCACACAGTAAGTTTCAGAGCCATGGTTTTAATTCAAATATAAACTCTTGATACACTGCCTTAGAATATACAAATGAAAAATAAAATCTATTTTTAAGGAAGCTGAATTAGTTTCAGATACTCCAGTTAAGTATCTTATAAAACCACAGTCTATCATTCTTCATGACTGAAAGACCATATTCTCAAATATTTATTAGGGCAATAGGAGGTTGCCATCACACAAAAGAAGCACTTGGCCAAGAAACTCAATAACTATCAGGTAAAAATCAAAGGTATCTGTGTAACCATATATATAAACAAAACTAGGATGATTATTCAAGGTTACTTGACCTTCATATAAAACATGCGAAACATTTGGGGAGAAAAATATTATCAAAGCCCTACTACTGACCTGAAGCTGCTAAGTTTTAAAATGAAGGCACCAAAGAACTTGATCTAAAAATAGCTTCTCAATTGGCTAATAAATCAGATTCTGACTGCTGTTATTCTAAATCCAGCCAAAACCAGCCATAGGAACCTAAAGGATACATGTGCTGGGATAAGGTATCTGGCTCACTGCATTGGGAACCCCACGCGGGGAGCCTTCTCCAACAAGAAAGCGGACAGATTAATACACGGAAGACTACAATGTTCTATGGTACTTGACATTATCCCAAAGGGGAAATCTTGAGAAATTATTGTCTTGGGAAATAATAGGTAGATAAAGCTTTAATGTATTTTTTTCCTTGCATTTTAATCAAATTCTTTGCAAGTAAACTGCTGGCTACAGATGAGAGAATCATCAGTTCTGTTTTATGGAAATATCCAAGATTAAAACATAACAAGTCACTCTCATAAATAAAACTATCTATTTCTCCCTACAGAGTTAAGACATCCCTGTTGCAGCTGTCGCTTAAATTCTTTTTACTTATCAGAATTTGTAACTATTTAATTAATTGGCTTATTTTTGGTCTTCATCTCCTACATGAATGTGATTTCCATTAGGGCAATTATCACCTGTATTTCGGGTCTACAGAACATCTAGAAAATGATAGAAACTCAACCAAAATTCAGTGATTGTAGAATGAATAAATGAGGCATGAATGACCCAGACAGGTTGTTGTATCCTTTCTTTCAAGTTATTTAAAGCTACTACCCTACCCCCCTAGTTCCTAGTGCTTATCTGCAAACCAGTTTAAACACTTAGCAGCTTTTCAGTGCCTTTCTATTCCTCCAAATCTTAACTCCATTACCTTAAAAGTCTAAGAATTGCTCATTAGATAACAAAAAATTCACAAAAGGAAGATGTTCTTAGATTCTAACTTAAGAGTAGAGACGATGCTCTCAACACAGAGAAATTTGGAAAAGAAAGCAAAAGAAGAAAAAAGTATGGATGTTAGAACTTCAATCTGAAAATAACTCACACTAGAGAATCTATCAATAACCTCTTGTGGTAAAATGTTCTCAAACATTTGGCCCATTCTCAACCAGTGCCCATGATGGCAATTCATGAAGGGCTTAACCTAATGTCAGAAAATGCCTTTATGAAGGCAATTCTCTGCCTTATATGAAGACAAATCTCCTTTTCCAGGAAGGGAAGACTGACCTACACATCCACAGTCCTATTTAGGCTCATAATGACAATAAATCCAGGGACTGATGCTCATGCCTCATGAAGTGGTTTAACAAACAGATTCTGATTTGTTACCGGTAATGATGCTCAAGTATGGGTAAGTCAGGTGTTACTATTAACCTCGCTTTACAGATGAGCCAACTCAGAATCAGAAAATGTAATGACTTGTCTGAAGTCCCCAGGCTCAGTAATCTCATTCTTTTCATTTGCTCAGGGCCTCCCTCTTCATCCTAGAGTTAAGTTTTGGGATGAACCACTGACTGAATATTCTTGCAGAATATATTCCTTAGAACAAAATACAGCATATACAGCAGCATGGATCAATCTGAAAATCCTGCTGAAATTCTAGAATACTTAAAGTCATACTAAAATCACACTGAACAACAGTGACAGAAAGCAGAGCAGGGATCACCAGGAATTATTTGGGGGAGGATGGAACTGACTGCAGAGGGACATGAGGAACTTTTTAGGGTGATGGAAATATTCTATCTTGAATGCAATGGCAATTACTCAAATGTACATAATTGCTGCAATTTAGCAAACTATACAATCAAACTGTGAATTTTTTGTATTTAAAAAAGCTAGGGAAACTATTTACTGTTTTTCTTTTCCTGATTGTGAAAGAAATTTTCAATACAGAAAAATTTAAAAAGTCATATAGAGAAATAAAAATTATCTATAATTCTGTTGCATAACCAATGGTGAGATTTTTTTTTTTGAAATTCCATTCGATATTTTAGGAATCATGCTATACCTATAGCCTAATAAGATTATCATATTATGAATTAATCTCCATGTTACTGAGTATCCTGATTTTCCAGAATTCTATGTGTTATTTACTGCAAGATAATCAGCCTGCTTCCATTTTTATTGTTTTAAATAATGGTATTATGAAAATACTTGATCATACTTTTTAAAAAATATTTTATTTATTTATTCATGAGAGAGAGAGAGAGGCAGAGACACAGGCAGGGGGAGAAGCAGGCTCCATGCAGGGAGCCTGATGTAGAACTCCAGGATCACGCCCTGCCCCGAAGGTAGGCACTAAACCGCTGAGCCACCCAGGGATCCCGGAACATACATTTTTGTACCCACTTCTGATTATTTCCTTAAGATACAACTTAGGATGAAGGATAATTGGCTCATAAGTCATGAAAATTTTTTCAGGTTCTTGAGAGGTATCTCCAAATTGCTATCCAGAAATGTACCGTTTTACATGCCCCTCAGCAATATATAAAAAAAAATAGCCCCTATTACTAAATCATTGACAAAACTAGTCATATCATTAATTTAAATTAACTTTTGGCCAAGTTGATCATAGAAAGAGAAACATTGTATATTTATTTGGTAACTTATAAAGCTCCATCTTTCCTGTGGACATTTATAATTCCTCTAGTAAATGGCTTCCTATATTAGTGTTTTATTTTTCTTATGAATTCATAACCATTCTTTTATACTAAGGGTATTAATTCATTGTCATATGAGTTACTAGTACTTTTACAGTTTTCCATTTGACTCTTTCTTTGTTATAAGAAATTTTTAACATTTATACATTCTAATCTAGCAGTAATTTCCTTTGTAGCTCCCACTATAGATGGTATGCTAAAGGCAGGCCTTTGCTAACTTATGCTCAGATCAACACCTATTCATAGCTGTTCTGTGGTCAGTTATCGTACCAACACCATCTTTGCTCCATTCTCCTTCCTTCATGACCTCATTATTTTGCCTACTACCTATGAAAAACATGTGCATGTGTGTGTGTCTATCACAATTTTTCTCCCTCTCTTTCATTATATTTTAAATATTTTGACTAAAATTTCCTTGCTGATACTTAACCAAACTGCAATCTCTATTACTCTTTTTATTATAGGCCCATCCAAATGGTGTGATAAAATTCCTTAAACAGCAACTGTGAATACAGGGATCTTCTGTTCCATGATATAATTTACAATCTGTTCTAAATCAGGCCTGTCACTTCATATTTTCAAATATTATTAAGGGCTTTTTCTTTCTCACAAACACTATCTCCATAGAGTAAAGAATCCAACTGCCTTGGAATCTCTATCATCTTAGTCTCTGATAGATGCAATCCTGCAACATTCAATGTGGCAGTGATCTTTACCACAAAATGTATGGGGAGAAGCAATGAGTGAATTGAATGCTATCTTACTAGCCAGCCACTGAATAAATGAATCTAAGCCACTAGAGACTTTGAAGATCAAAGCCAATAACTTGAACTAAGCTCTCTGGACTGTAGCCAGAAAACTGAGAACTTCTGTTTTTAGAGCTGTCACCCTGGCACCAAACCAGTTGGGGGAAAATCTAATTTGAAAATACACTAAACCCTCACCATGGTAAAGACGGGCAAGAGGCTAACAGATAAGGTGTAAGTCAACAAAAGGAACTCATCATAAATATACTTTATAGGAGCATACTTACCTAAACCCCAACATTCTGAAATTATTATGATAATCCTCAGGATCCTTGAATGACATGAGTGACTCCTCAAGCATTCATCTGGAGTCAAAACTTATTTTTGGATTCAGAGGGTCATCTTCTGTTGGCAGCTTGTCCATACATTGGACAGCAAATCCCCAGTCACCCTTCACCTCACTGTTCCCCTCTTTGCACAAATTCTGTCATCATTACCTCTAGTTCAATGAGGGGATAGGTCAGAGAGAAGTGTGCTAAGCAGAATCCACGGAGACTTGATTACATAGAATGGGTGTAGTATGGAGGCCAAAGCAGCTGGATTCTTCTCTATATGTACCACTAAGTAGCCATGTGAACTTTGTCAGGGCACCTCACTCCTCTGGGCCTCAGGATGATCGTATAAATTAGGAGTGATGTTGATGCTCTGGTGAGTTCTTTCCAGAACTAACATTTTATATTTTAAGACTAATGCCTTCCTAGATTGTTGCCATCCATTTTCAGGGTAGTACAAATAAAATGCTTCTAGCATTATCTATTAGCAATAAGAAGTGAATATTGCCTAATATTTACCATAGAGTCCCTATAACAGGATATCTTAAGGAGCTAAATTCATCTTGAGAACTACATGGAATGAAATTACAGATATAGGGGCACCTGGGTGGCTCAGTCTGTTTAAGTGGCTGCCTTCAGCTCAGGTCATGATCCCGGGGTCCTGGCATCGAGTCCAGCATCTGGCCTTCCACAGGGAGCCTGCTTCTCCCTCTGCCTATGTCTCTGGCTCTGTGTGTGTGTGTGTGTGTGTGTGTGTGTGTCTCATTAATAAGCAAATAAAATATTTTTAAAAAATAAATCACAGATATAAATGGAGACTTCTGTATCCTTCAAGAGTTTATGCTGTGACAAGGACGCTCCTGCCCCAGCTGAGCAGATCAGCGGCCCCGCCCCGGAGCCTCCAGGCCCTGCAGACGGAGTTCCTGCCGGAGCTGAATCCAGGTTTCCAGAGCTGCCCCGCCACTGGGGCTGTTCCTCCTGCGGCCTCACGGGGCAAACAACCCCCACTGAGCCCTGCACCAGGCAGGGGCACAGCAGCTCCCCCAACTACTAACACCTGAAAATCAGCACAACAGGCCCCTCCCCCAGAACACCAGCTAGACGGACAACTTCCAGGAGAAGCCAAGGGACTTAAAGTACACAGAATCAGAAGATACTCCCCCGTGGTTCTTTTTTTGTTTTTTTTGTTTTGTTTTGTTTTGTTTTTGCTTTTTGATTTGTTTCCTTCCCCCACCCCTTTTTTTCCTCCTTTCTTTTTCTTTCTCTTTTTCTTCCCTTTTTTTTTTCTCTTTCTCTTTTCTTTCCTTCTTTCTCTCCTCTCTTTTTCTCTTTTTCCCAATACAACTTGCTTTTGGCCACTCTGCACTGAGCAAAATGACTAGAAGGAAAACCTCACCTCAAAAGAAAGAATCAGAAACAGTCCTCTCTCCCACAGAGTTACAAAATCTGGATTACAATTCAATGTCAGAAAGCCAATTCAGAAGCACTATTATACAGCTACTGGTGGCTCTAGAAAAAAGTATAAAGGACTCAAGAGACTTCATGACTGCAGAATTTAGAGCTAATCAGGCAGAAATTAAAAATCAATTGAATGAGATGCAATCCAAACTAGAAGTCCTAACGACGAGGGTTAACGAGGTGGAAGAACGAGTGAGTGACCTAGAAGACAAGTTGATAGCAAAGAGGGAAACTGAGGAAAAAAGAGACAAACAATTAAAAGACCATGAAGATAGATTAAGGGAAATAAACGACAGCCTGAGGAAGAAAAACCTATGTTTAATTGGAGTTCCCGAGGGCGCCGAAAGGGACAGAGGGCCAGAATATGTATTTGAACAAATTCTAGCTGAAAACTTTCCTAATCTGGGAAGGGAAACAGGCATTCAGATCCAGGAAATAGAGAGATCCCCCCCTAAAATCAATAAAAACCGTTCAACACCTCGACATTTAATTGTGAAGCTTGCAAATTCCAAAGATAAAGAGAAGATCCTTAAAGCAGCAAGAGACAAGAAATCCCTGACTTTTATGGGGAGGAGTATTAGGGTAACAGCAGACCTCTCCACAGAGACCTGGCAGGCCAGAAAGGGCTGGCAGGATATATTCAGGGTCCTAAATGAGAAGAACATGCAACCAAGAATACTTTATCCAGCAAGGCTCTCATTCAAAATGGAAGGAGAGATAAAGAGCTTCCAAGACAGGCAGCAACTAAAAGAATATGTGACCTCCAAACCAGCTCTGCAAGAAATCTTAAGGGGGCCTCTTAAAATTCCCCTTTAAGAAGAAGTTCAGTGGAACAGTCCACAAAAACAAAGACTGAATAGATATCATGATGACACTAAACTCATATCTCTCAATAGTAACTCTGAATGTGAACGGGCTAAATGACCCCATCAAAAGGCGCAGGGTTTCAGACTGAATAAAAAAGCAGGACCCATCTATTTGCTGTCTACAAGAGACTCATTTTAGACAGAAGGACACCTACAGCCTGAAAATAAAAGGTTGGAGAACCATTTACCATTCGAATGGTCCTCAAAAGAAAGCAGGGGTAGCCATCCTTATATCAGATAAACTAAAATTTACCCCAAAGACTGTAGTGAGAGATGAAGAGGGACACTATATCATACTTAAAGGATCTATTCAACAAGAGGACTTAACAATCCTCAATATATATGCTCTGAATGTGGGAGCTGCCAAATATATAAATCAATTATTAACCAAAGTGAAGAAATACTTAGATAATAATACACTTATACTTGGTGACTTCAATCTAGCTCTTTCTATACTCGATAGGTCTTCTAAGCACAACATCTCCAAAGAAACGAGAGCTTTAAATGATACACTGGACCAGATGGATTTCACAGATATCTACAGAACTTTACATCCAAACTCAACTGAATACACATTCTTCTCAAGCGCACATGGAACTTTCTCCAGAATAGACCACATATTGGGTCACAAATCGGGTCTGAACCGATACCAAAAGATTGGGATTGTCCCCTGCATATTCTCGGACCATAATGCCTTGAAATTAGAACTAAATCACAACAAGAAGTTTGGAAGGACCTCAAACACATGGAGGTTAAGGACCATCCTGCTAAAAGATAAAAGGGTCAACCAGGAAATTAAGGAAGAATTAAAAAGATTCATGGAAACTAATGAGAATGAAGATACAACCATTCAAAATCTTTGGGATGCAGCAAAAGCAGTCCTAAAGGGGAAATACATCGCAATACAAGCATCCATTCAAAAACTGGAAAGAACTCAAATACAAAAGCTAACCTTACACATAAAGGAGCTAGAGAAAAAACAGCAAATAGATCCTACACCCAAGAGAAGAAGGGAGTTAATAAAGATTCGAGCAGAACTGAACGAAATCGAGACCAGAAGAACTGTGGAACAGATCAACAGAACCAGGAGTTGGTTCTTTGAAAGAATTAATAAGATAGATAAACCATTAGCCAGCCTTATTAAAAAGAAGAGAGAGAAGACTCAAATTAATAAAATCATGAATGAGAAAGGAGAGATCACTACCAACACCAAGGAAATACAAACGATTTTAAAAACATATTATGAACAGCTATACGCCAATAAATTAGGCAATCTAGAAGAAATGGACGCATTCCTGGAAAACCACAAACTACCAAAACTGGAACAGGAAGAAATAGAAAACCTGAACAGGCCAATAACCAGGGAGGAAATTGAAGCAGTCATCAAAAACCTCCCAAGACACAAGAGTCCAGGGCCAGATGGCTTCCCAGGAGAATTTTATCAAACGTTTAAAGAAGAAATCATACCTATTCTCCTAAAGCTGTTTGGAAAGATAGAAAGAGATGGAGTACTTCCAAATTCGTTCTATGAAGCCAGCATCACCTTAATTCCAAAGCCAGACAAAGACCCCGCCAAAAAGGAGAATTACAGACCAATATCCCTGATGAACATGGATGCAAAAATTCTCAACAAGATACTGGCCAATAGGATCCAACAGTACATTAAGAAAATTATTCACCATGACCAAGTAGGATTTATCCCTGGGACACAAGGCTGGTTCAACACCCGTAAAACAATCAATGTGATTCATCATATCAGCAAGAGAAAAACCAAGAACCATATGATCCTCTCATTGGATGCAGAGAAAGCATTTGACAAAATACAACATCCATTCCTGATCAAAACTCTTCAGAGTGTAGGGATAGAGGGAACATTCCTCGACATCTTAAAAGCCATCTATGAAAAGCCCACAGCAAATATCATTCTCAATGGGGAAGCACTGGGAGCCTTTCCCCTAAGATCAGGAACAAGACAGGGATGTCCACTCTCACCACTGCTGTTCAACATAGTACTGGAAGTCCTAGCCTCAGCAATCAGACAACAAAAAGACATTAAAGGCATTCAAATTGGCAAAGAAGAAGTCAAACTCTCCCTCTTCGCCGATGACATGATACTCTACATAGAAAACCCAAAAGTCTCCACACCAAGATTGCTAGAACTCATACAGCAATTCGGTAGCCTGGCAGGATACAAAATCAATGCCCAGAAGTCAGTGGCATTTCTATACACTAACAATGAGACTGAAGAAAGAGAAATTAAGGAGTCAATCCCATTTACAATTGCACCCAAAAGCATAAGATACCTAGGAATAAACCTCACCAAAGATGTAAAGGATCTATACCCTCAAAACTATAGAACACTTCTGAAAGAAATTGAGGAAGACACAAAGAGATGGAAAAATATTCCATGCTCATGGATTGGCAGAATGAATATTGTGAAAATGTCAATGTTACCCAGGGCAATATACACGTTTAATGCAATCCCTATCAAAATACCATGGACTTTCTTCAGAGAGTTAGAACAAATTATTTTAAGATTTGTGTGGAATCAGAAAAGACACCGAATAGCCAGGGGAATTTTAAAAAAGAAAACCATATCTGGGGGCATCACAATGCCAGATTTCAGGTTGTACTACAAAGCTGTGGTCATCAAGACAGTGTGGTACTGGCACAAAAACAGACACATAGATCAGTGGAACAGAATAGAGAATCCAGAAGTGGACCCTGAACTTTATGGGCAACTAATATTCGATAAAGGAGGAAAGACTATCCATTGGAAGAAAGACAGTCTCTTCAATAAATGGTGCTGGGAAAATTGGACATCCACATGCAGAAGAATGAAACTAGACCACTCTCTTTCACCATACACAAAGATAAACTCAAAATGGATGAAAGATCTAAATGTGAGACAAGATTCCATCAAGATCCTAGAGAAGAACACAGGCAACACCCTTTTTGAACTCGGCCATAGTAACTTCTTGCAAGATACATCCACGAAGGCAAAAGAAACAAAAGCAAAAATGAACTATTGGGACTTCATCAAGATAAGAAGCTTTTGCACAGCAAAGGATACAGTCAACAAAACTCAAAGACAACCTACAGAATGGGAGAAGATATTTGCAAATAACATGTCAGATAAAGGGCTAGTTTCCAAGATCTATAAAGAACTTATTAAACTCAACACCAAAGAAACAAACAATCCAATCATGAAATGGGCAAAAGACATGAACAGAAATCTCACAGAGGAAGACATAGACATGGCCAACATGCATATGAGAAAATGCTCTGCATCACTTGCCATCAGGGAAATACAAATCAAAACTACAATGAGATACCACCTCACACCAGTGAGAATGGGGAAAATTAACAAGGCAGGAAACAACAAATGTTGGAGAGGATGCGGAGAAAAGGGAACCCTCTTACACTGTTGGTGGGAATGTGAACTGGTGCAGCCACTCTGGAAAACTGTGTGGAGGTTCCTCAAACAGTTAAAAATATACCTGCCCTACGACCCAGCAATTGCACTGTTGGGGATTTACCCCAAAGATACAAATGCAATGAAACGCCGGGACACCTGCACCCCGATGTTTCTAGCAGCAATGGCCACGATAGCCAAACTGTGGAAGGAGCCTCGGTGTCCAACGAAAGATGAATGGATAAAGAAGATGTGGTTTATGTATACAATGGAATATTACTCAGCTATTAGAAATGACAAATACCCACCATTTGCTTCAACGTGGATGGAACTGGAGGGTATTATGCTGAGTGAAGTAAGTCAGTCGGAGAAGGACAAACATTATATGTTCTCATTCATTTGGGGAATATAAATAATAGTGAAAGGGAAAATAAGGGAAGGGAGAAGAAATGTGTGGGAAATATCAGAAAGGGAGACAGAACGTAAAGACTGCTAACTCTGGGAAACGAACTAGGGGTGGTAGAAGGGGAGGAGGGCGGGGGGTGGGAGTGAATGGGTGACGGGCACTGGGTGTTATTCTGTATGTTAGTAAATTGAACACCAATAAAAAAAAATAAAATAAAATAAAATAAAATAAAAAAATTACAAAAACCTGAAAAAAAAAAAAAAAGAGTTTATGCTGTGAAACATCTGGACAAGATACACCTCAACATATGGTTATCTTTGGGCAAAAAAAAAAAAAAAGTATTAGAAAATTTTAGGTCTGCTTTATTTTTCTCAGTAGAATGACAGAGCGATGTGTCAAAGGCTATTAATATTTAATATAAATATTATTTATCATTTGCTGAGGAATTACATTAACATAGTTCTCTAGGCCTAGAATTTGATGCCATACTCTACTGAATCATGAATTTAAGATTTTTGCATATTTATGAAGACGATGTTTAAGAGTGATTTCATTAACTGACTGCAGTAATGGGATAGGTTGGTGAATCCAACCAACTCCTTCTGAATATATGCTATGTGTCCAGCACTATGCCAAGGTCTGAGGATAAAAAGAGTTTAAAATATAATCCACACAATGATGGAACACATAATCACATTACTTGAGAAAACAAGAAGTTCACATAGCACAGCAAATGCCAGATAAAAAGCCAGACTGGACAGAGCCTTCTAGATAAACCAAAAACACAAATTCTGTAACAACTGGCGCAAGAAGGGTTAATCCTTTCGCTCTTACTTTGGAGGAGTGGCTGAGTGTCACATGGGGAATGATCAAAGATTCCTAGGCCCAGCCCCTCCTCTACTGCCCCAAGTCATTCAGCCCCAATACCAAATATGGACACTCCACCTGGTCACATGGAAGTGTCACAGGTACCCAGAGGCATCCACCCAAGAAGGTAGTTTGGAGATAGGATTGGAACCTATTTCCTGGGAAGTTTTGCTCTTCAACTCTGCTTCCCAACCCTATCCCTTAGTCTCCTTGAGAGAAGTTCTAATAAATGTATTATCCTCCTCCTGAGGACGTTTCCAGTAGTATTATGGCATGTCGAACAACATTCAAATGTCCATCATACAACTGGAACCAGGTAGATGCTCCTAGTTTTGCTCTTTAATCCAGGTCTGCATCAGGAGATGCACAAAATGCTGAAAGGAGTACAGGAGAGGGAGCACCTGTGGGTGGTCTCATGGTATGGAACACGGGAAGACATGCAACTTCTAAGCTATTACTGGGAACACAAGATTATTGTCAATTCAGCCAGAGAAAGGAAGTCTAGATAGAACAGCTCTGGTAAAGGCAAGGAAGAGGGCCCATGGTGTCTTCTGAAGATAGAAAGTAGGTTTGTATGGCAAAAGAACAAGCTGGGGGTGGACGGTAATAGTCTGAACTAAGACACTTGAACTATACCCTTAAAGCAGATAGGGTGGGAAGTCTTGAGGTTCCAAAGCCTGGGAGGAAGTAAGTGTGATCAGGATTGCAATTCAGAAAAGGACTCTAGTATCTATGTAGACAATGGATCACAGAGGGGCATGACTAGAGGAAGGATAACAAATAGTAATTCATATTTTTTTGTGGTTGGTAACAAATTTTTCCTTAACTTCTAGGCTCAAAAGTAAAATTTTCTTAGAGTTGAGACCAACATAAAGCTCCAAGCATGTGCTTAAAAATGCAAAATTATTTATGCTGTGACTGTTCCTTAAAACTAATACAAAAGTACTGAAATTCACACATAAGAAACAAGAAGAAAAGGATATTACTTCAAGGAAATAAAGATTAAGTGTCACCATTTTCACGGTTTAAGACAAGGACAAAAATCTATTCTGTTTGAGATAGATTCTTACTTGTTCTTGGTACAGGGGAGAAGCTAATGTTCTAATAAATATCAAGCAAACAGATTACCTTAAATACTTTAGTAAATAAGCTTACACTTGTCTGGGCATAACTAGAATGAAGAAATGATAACTGAGTTTTTAAGAATCATTAGTGGGATTATAGACAATATATTTGGCAATAGTGTCAACAAATTTAGGGAAATGGCTGAGCAGTTCCAATTATTCTAATCTTTTCTCAAAAAAAAAAAAAAAGAAGATGGTTCTTCCCTTATTTCCCTTTAATTTTCCACATAGAATAGCACATGACTTTGACCTGTAATCCTCACCAGCTCCTTATTTTGATAGGTCACTGAAGGTTTCATATGTAAAGGATTCAAGACTTCTGCAAAATGTCCAAAAGGAAGCTTCAGGCTTAGATGATATTTTTCAACTATTACTTTTAGGAAGGCAACATTTTTCTATTATTTAGGTAGTTTAAGTAACTTTTTCAAGTAGAAATAGACAATGGAATTTTGGAAAGAAGAAGTAATCCCCCCTTATCCAAAATCCCCCATGTTTGCCTGAAACTGTGGATAGCACCGAACCATCCATGTATTATGTTTGTTCCTATATATACATACCTATGATAAAATTTATAAATTGGACACAGTAAGAGATCAACGCTAACAAAATAGTAGAGTTATAACAATATACTGTAATAAACATTGTGTGAATATGGTTTTTATGTACTGTATTTTATATACTGTACATAGCCTTCTTCTGATGATGTGAAAGGACAAAATGCCTACATGATGAGATCAAGGGAAGGATTCAGGCATTGTGACGTCGCATTAGACCTCTGCTGACCTTCTGACACTATGGTGGCAAGAGGATTATCTGCTTCCAGACAGCAGTTGACCACAAACCACAGTAACTGAAACTGCAAAAAGCAAAATTATGGATAAGGGGCAGGAGGAGACTACTGTAATAGGATTCAAGAAAAAATAGAAAAGAAACATGCCAACAGAACCTCCATTCTCAAACTCATACACCTGGCTCCACAGCAAAGTTCTCCCTAACTTCTTCCTCTACTCAGCCTTCCTCTGTGTTTTTGGGTTTTTTTTTGCTCCCAGGCATCTGATACTTTTCAGTTTGCAGGTCAGTGGATCCTGTGCTGCAAACACTAAGGATGCTCATACTCAGGGCATAGACACCAAAGCAGTGCATAAATCTTATTTTTAATTTGCTTTCATGTTTTAAATGAAAAAATTGTCATCCAAATGGTTTTTCAGTATTCATATGAGTTTCTAATTCAAAAATCAGCATTTTTTCTGTCCATCCTTTGTTTTCTCAGTTTACTTAAAAATAATAGAACCAACCACTGAATTATATACTTCAAATGGGTGAATTTTGTTGTACGTAAGGTATATCTCAACAAAGCTTTTTTTTAAAAAATAAAACAGATTATAATATAAACAATAGGCCTGGGTTATAGTCCCATTCTTCTTGATATTTTAACTATTTATTAGGTGGAAGTCATCATATCTCTCTGTTGAGAATCTCTCTTTTCTCTAACTAGCCCGCTGATCCCTTCAGTATATTAATGACATACATTTCAAAGTCAAGTATATTTCTACTCCCTGCAACATAAAAATCCATTTTTAGGGGCACATGGGTGGCTCAGTCAGCTTGTTGAGCAGCAGACTCTGGCTCAGGTTGTGATCTCAGGTCTTGAGATAGAGCCCGCAATGGGCTCCATGCTCAGGAGGGAGTCTGCTTTAGATTCTCTCTCTCTTCTTCTGCCCCTCCCCCAACTCGCACGTGTGTGCACGTGTGTGTGTGTGTGCATGCTTTTTCTCAAATCTTTAAAAAAAAAATCTATTTTTAAAACGTGATTTGTTGCTCCACTTACAAACATGAACTATACTGTTCCTGAAGACTCCTGACTTGGCAAGTTACACTAGCTTATAACTTATTTAACATAAAATCTTGTGATCCGTAGGTTCAAAAGGGTCTCTTGCAGATTTTATTACTTTTAACTATTTTTATCTCCTTTGCAGATTTGCATTTTGTTTGTTTACCCCTTTGGTGTTTTTACTTGATTCCCTAAATACATGCTATTTTATCTTCCCCAAATGCTGTGTGCTCTCATCAAAACTTGCACTGTAACTGAAACAAGGGACATCCTCCAAGATTAAATTGGTGACAATAGCGTATCAGAATTTTCCCCATTAGCTGAATAAGCCACATAGAAATGGCCATGTGGCAAGGTACTATACCAGGTTTTCCGCCATGAAAATTTTATAAGTTGTGAATTTCTGATGCAAAATTCAACTTTAACTCCTGAGGATATATTAAGAATAATTAAAACAGGGGCATCTAGAAGGCTCAATCAGTTAAGCGTCTGCCTTTTGCTCAGGTCATGATCTTGGGGTCCTGGGATCGAGTCCCATGTTGGGCTCCTTGCTCAACGGGGAGCCTGCTTCTCCCTCTCCTCCCCACTTGTGCTCTCTTCTCGCTATGTCTGTTGCTATTTCTGTCTCTCAAATAAAATATTTTTTAAAAAATAAACAATAATCATTAAAGCAAAACCTCCCATCCATCTTAATTGATATTTTAGAAAAACCACTGTTTATATTTCAGTCCTGAAAACAGGTATAAACTCCTTTTCTTGGCTTGGAATCTGCATAAAAACAGAGTGGGGGTGGGATAAAGAAAAGGCAGAAATTGAGGTAATACTTACCAGACAATCAGAGTGTCTGAGTTTATAAATAATTTATTTAAAAATATTTAAGTGGTAAGAAGTAGCCTATGTTACCATGAAAAATCTTAACTTATATTGGAATATTTCTCTTAAGTACAGTCCAAGGTAGTCACAGTAATATCAGTAATACCAAATAATAAGGATTTGATAATATCAAATCCATGGAGGCACCTGGGTGGCTCAGTCGGTTATGCATCTGACTCTTGGTTTCAGCTCAAGTCATGATCTCAGGGTCCTGGGCTCAAGTCCCATGTTGGGTTTTATGCTCACTGTGAAGACTGCTAGAGATTCTCTGTCTCCCTCTCCCCCTCCCACTTGGCTATGTCTCTCTCTCTCTCTCTCAAATAAACAAAAATTTAAAAATATATCAAATCTCTGCCAGGCATGGTGTGAAGCAGAAATAATCCTTGTACGGACAGCGACTTATACTCTTGGATGGCACCCCAACTGCCATTCACAACCTCTTTCTTACTTGTCTTTCTGCTACAAAGACTAAAAATCAGATGCTTGTTTTCTTAGACTCCCTTCCCATCAGTTCTGATCAAAAAGGGAAAGAAAGAACATGGAAGTTGGGGGAAGGACTTCTCTTCCTGAAAAATGGAAAAGGCACCCAGTTCTCTGGCAGCCCCCTTGCCAAGCCACTTACTGTCCCCCTCCACTTGTTCCCTACCTTTGGAACACTATCATTTGAGGAAGGGATGCCCAGAATTGCATCAATCATCTTGAAACCATGAGGGACAGGTCAAAAAACAGACAGATAGACATGGTAGCTCAGAGCCCTCATATCCTGAACTCCTGAGCTCACCACGAACTGGTAATCTCCAAGATTTCTAGTTATATAAGATAACTAGATCCCTTTACTATTTAACAGGGTTTCTATTACTTACAGCTTGGTGCTTCAGTATAAACAGCCCTAGGGAGCAAATTATGGGTGAAGAGATTGAAGGATAGAAATGCTAACCTCATCCAAGCCACAGAGCCAGGAAGTGGCAGAGACGTGGTTGCAACCCAAGCACAAGGTTCCCAGTGTTTTGAGTATCTGCTCTACATTGTCTTTCATTTACGAATGAAATGGTGTAGTATTTGCACTCAGAGTTTACTTTGTTTTCCTTCTTTATTCTCTTAATTTGTTCCAATTGAACCCCTTCTTCTCTCTCCCACTTCCTTAATACAACATCTTGACATCTGTCGTTTTGTCCTTTATCCCATCCTAGAATAATGTCTGGAAATATTTTAATGTCACGGTACCTTTAAAGCCAAGAGGCACAGAACTTTCCTCAATGATTGCCCTAATTTCATCCATCCATCCACCCACCCACTCAAATACTTGCTGAGCTTCCATGTGCCAGACCTTGAGACATAGTAGCAAGGGTAAAGATAAACAGGACTAGCGTCTAACAAATGAGTCATACATGTACTTATAGAGAAAAATACTATTAATACAGTGTATAAATATATCACAGTGACAAGCACAATATAAACTAACAAACCATGAGTTTAGCATAGGAATAAAAGCAACTGGCTCTGTTTGGGGATAGCTGAGGGATTCACAGAGTATGTGCTTGAGGTGGACTTTATCATTCAAGTTTAATTAGTCTCTATCCTCAAATGTAGGCAGATAAAACCCTTGATTTCTAATTCACTGGTCATGTATTCATTCATGTTAAAATATTAAAATGTTGCACATCCTAGTTTTACATTTTTATATTTACAAGAACCAAAATCAAGTACATTGAACATGATTCATTTAACTTTACATGTAAAATTAAAATTTCCACAAAAAAATAAGATGGCTAGGACTGTTGGTATGTTCTTAAAGTACTAAAGTATTATCAAACACACTTGACTTCAGAGATCTTTCTTTTCTTCTTTTTAAAAAAAGATTTAACTTATTTATTCATGAGAGACACATAAAGAGAGGCACAGACATAGGCAGAGGGAGAAGCAGACTCCCTGTGGGGAGCCCCATGTGGGACTCCATCCCAGGACCCCAGGATCACGACCTGAGCCGTAGGTAGACATTCAACCATTGAGCCACCCAAGCATCCCAGAGATCTTTCTAAATAGCATCTACTAGACTGAGATTCTGGTATCCTTACACAACTTACAAACATTTTGAGCATTTAATATAATACAAAAGTACTGAAATTCATATATAAGATGGACTTTAGTGTTCAAAAAGATTGTAACAAGAGGTGAACATTTAGTTTTTAATTTGGGGATGGGTATAACTCTGTCCTTTGACTTCTGATCCTGATTCTACTTTTTTTTTACTGATAATTTCAAAGTAGGTCTTTCTTAATTCATCTTCTAGTTGTAAGTTATGCTTTTTTCCCATACATTATTTATTAAGTTACAGGGACTTTTCAAACACAAACCTAGAATATTCTGAGTTAATGAGGTTACATGTACATCTGATTCTCTGGATTTGTAGCAAAACATAACAATGTTTGAAGTCTATTTCTGAGCCCTCGAACAATGGAATTAATAGTATTACTACCACCTACGATACATTTATTACATTTCATAGGTTGACAACACTTTTTACATACCACTTTCACTCGTGTTTATAATTCAGATGGTTGCTGTCTTGTAAAATCCCAATTACTTTGGCATGACCTTTGGATTTCCCATGAAATGAAGCTTCTTCCACCATAGCACCTATAATACCACGTCATTAAACTTTTTGGGTTTTCACTGTTCCTGAAATTCCATTCATTTGGCCTATAATATAACCAAGCTCCTTGTCTATAAAGGATGTCATCAAAACACTTGGAAAAAATATCTGAATGTCTTCAAAACTGAGCAGAAAGGGTTTTGCCACAACTCAAGTGTTTCTATCTCCATTATTTCTCTAAAGAAACAGATCATATAGAAGTTACTCTAGCTGTCTTGGCCAAATACTAACCCTGTCTGCAATTCTTCAACTACTTAGACATCTAAATACTTGAGCAGTTTATGCTGACATATTAATGTTGCTATCAAATTTGTAACATCAAAAAAACTTGATGGGCCAAGAAAGTTAAAGTTCATTTAGCAGCGGAAGCTCAAACAAGCATATATTGGATGTCTACCTAATACGCTTAAAGCACCATACTGCTTAGGACCTTTCCAGTAGTCTATATATTTCATATATATAATAATTATAATTTTTAATATTAAATTACAATTATTACATATTATACACCATTATATAGAATATATGTTTATATATTATAAACTAAATTTGTTATAATTATATGCAGCTAAATTTGTTATAATTATATGCAGCTAATATTTATATTACTTATTAATTATAACTATATAATATATATAATTTAACCTGAGATCAGATCTAAAGTTAAAATTTTACCATTAAAATTAGATTATCAAAAGCCACCAACCAAGCTATTTTCAGCCGTTACTTTAACAAAGGTAACATCCCCAGATTTACTTTTCACTGATTACTTAAAAAAGGAGCCTGTCTAGCAATTTATATTAGAGTTGTCTCTCCTGCTTATGTGAAGATGTGTTTTTCATGCACTGTCAGATTCTGTTACTTTATATAAATAGTACACTGTCTTCAAAGCAGTTGTGTATCTTTCCACTGTTAGAATTCTGTCCCATTAGCTATTAAATTGTTAACAGAGCTGCGTTTTAAAGGCATATGCTAAACAACTTCATTTATTTTCATGTTGGTCAGTGTTGAAATGCAGGTTTTCTCTACGTTTCAACAAAATATCCCTTACTTTATGGCCATTCCTACGGGAACAAAGGAAAACAAAAAATTATAAGAGAGTTCTAAATTTCGTTTCTTTTGCAATTTATTAATACCCAGGTTTGGGTCTATGTACCTAGCAGCAGTATATTTTATCCAAGGAAATTACTTTAAAAAGACTTATCTGATTGCTTAATTTTAGTTCTACCCAATCTTGGCCTATTAAACACACACACACACACATACACACACAAACAACACAGAACAAAACAATCTTTCCCAAATCCTTTAATCCAACTCTCTGCTCCTGGACACTGAACTGTATCTGGTTCCACCTACCCCTCTATGCATTTTCTTTCTCCTTCCTTTTTGGCTTTAAGACAACTAATTCAGTTCATTTTTTTTGCTTCTAGTCCCTCCTTAATAATTATTATAGTACCCTGGAAACAGGCAGAGCACACAGTAAGATTTGGGACCTATCTTAGGGGAAGCTAAGATTTCCCCTTTTTTCTCCTCTGGGTCAATTAGATTTCTATGAGCTCCCCAGGGGGTTGGTCTAACACAGTAAAATAAGCATTATTCTGAGGGTTTATATATAAACCCAACTTCACACAACACAAGGAGAAAGGAAAAGCAGTAAAAGTCAACCTAGACTGCTGATGAGTCCTTTTGACACACAGTTTAAACTGTGCCCTTCGGCACGCGCACGCGCGCACACACACACACACACACAGTCTTTAGAGAAAAAATTAAAAATTAGGAACAATATGCTTAATAAAATAAACCTAGTGAAAAAGAAAATAAACCTCAATTAAACAGCAGTACTTTTTGTTAAATTACATTACATACTAAAAATAGTTTGTAATAAATTGATGAAGTATGCTTCTTGCATGTAAGTATCCATGACAACTCAGGTTTATATTTTTGAGTTTCAAATAGCTATGCCACCAGAAATATATAAATTATGTAAAATGTTGTGGTAAAATTATTTGTTTCCATAAATATCCATTAGCAAATAGTCCGACAAAAAACTTCACAGCGAATCTCAAATTGTGAAATGTTTTGACTATTCTTAGAGAACTTAGAAAAACTATTTGTTATCATAATCATAATGAAGAGGAAGAGGCAAAGGATCACGTACCCTTCCGACTATTGTGAAGTCAGAAGGACACGAACATAAGAGAAAACGTGCGCGCTACCTAAGATGCCAGATGGAACTCCATTTGGAAGTCTGATAGAGTCACTTCTCTGGAGCTGCTACACGCGAGAGGAAAATCGCAATTGAAGACAGCGTGAATGTGGGCATCGAGGCAAATGCTTCTGCTACTCTTTTCGTTTTCCAGTAAGAGGTTTAAGTTCCTTTAGAAATGAGACCTTATGCATGGATTCTGGATTATTCCGTCAGTGAGAAAGCAGCAAATACCACACTGTTAGATTGTGTTTACTTGTAGAATGCTGAAAGCCCTAGTCAATGGTTATGAATACAGGAGACTCTCTGCAGGAAAACTGTGAATTCTTGGGAAGAAAATATAGATAATATGAAGAATGGGTAAAATAGGCATTCCAAAGTCTATCTACTCCTGTAGAATCCTAATTTTTCTTTTGTAAAATGAAAAAGAAAAGTATACTTCTACTGTGATATACAGGGGAAAAAAAGCATTGAAAGAAATGTGTTTTAAAATATGGAATTTAGGGTCACTTGGGTGGCTCAGTCGGTTAAGTGTCTGACTCTTGATTTTGGCTAGGTCATGATCTCAGGGTTGTGAGAGCTAGCCCCACATCCATGCTGGGCATGGAACCTACTTAAGATTCTCTCTCCCTCTCATCCTCTGCCCCTCTCCACTCCCTCTCTCTAAATACATATATGTATATGGAATTTAAATTTCAGATTAAAGTTTTCCAATACTATCTAAAAATGTCTTTTAAAAAAGGAAACTCTTATAAACTAATTGGAATAAAACATGAAAATTAAAGGGATCCTAAAGTATAAAATTAAACACAGTAATTCCTCCCCCAATGCCAGATTATATTTCCCACCATCCAGTCTAGCAAAAATTCTGAAGATGAAAAAGTCTGCCTAATAGCATGGTTCTTTATGAAGACATATGGAGGTCAATTAATAGACAATCAACATCCAACTCCAGGTCTGTCAAACAGCACCTGACTTATATATATGCCCTAGATGACAGTGTTGGTGGTGAGAAATGAGCCAACATTCATGTGTCCTTGGAATCTTGAAAGAACATGCTTTCTCCTGAAGATCTCAGCAGCTGGTAGCCTTGCATAATTTATTAATATTCCCTCATTGAACCAACATTTGTTACATAACTGTCTCAGGCAAAGCATTGTCCCTCATCCTCAAATAGAAAAATGGAATGAACGTGCCTCCTGTCTTCAAGAAATTCATGATTTATTACACATAGTAATTATGAGGAATATACACTATATACATATAATTATTGACAGTTGTTATGTGCCAGGCACTTGGCTAAGTCCTTTACATACAATACCACATTTAGTCTTTGTAAGGACCCTACACATCATTTTCATCTTATGGACCCAATTAGAAGCCTAAAGTCACATAGTTAATAAGGTTCAGAGGTGCAATTTGACCCTAATCTCTCTGTCTATAAATACCAGGTTTAAAAACATGTCATAGCTTGCCTCTAGAATGCAAACCTTTACTTTCTCTTGTATTGGGTGAGAACTGGTTAGAGCGTAATCAGGTAGATGCAAGGCTGTGCCACTGGCCTGACCTATTAATGATTAGTGCACAGGGAGGCCACAGAATCTGGGAAAAGCAAGTTGGATTCTTGGTAGAAGGGGAAGAGGGCGGGGGGTGGGAGTGAATGGGTGACGGGCACTGGGGGTTATTCTGTATGTTAGTAAATTGAACACCAATAAAAAAATAAATTAGAAAAAAAAATTAAAAAAAATAAAACCAAAAAAAAAAAAAAAAAGAAGAAGAAGCCCTAAGGCCAAGAAATGCCAAACACATTAGAGCTCCTATTTAGTTCTGGGTACTTCCCAAAGTTCCCATGGATTTAGTCTCTGGACCACTGGCTCCCATTGATTCTCAGTGCTGTGCTATACCTTTGTTTCCACAATTCAGATATTCAGCAAATGTTTGTGGAATGAAAGAATAAAAATATGTAACAAGCTTCTATCTGTGTCTTAGAAAGCAGAAACACCGAGAAATTACTGTGAGGTTTCATAGTGGACTTAAAGGCATGGTTAATTTGCCCCTGTTTTAAAATTGTTATGTTTTAAAAATAGAACTTGGAACCTTTAGAACAGAAATTTCATACAGAAAAAAAAAAAAGAAATGTCATACAGAAAGGATCTAAACTACAATTGACCACTGTCCAGATCATTTCTCTTTAATATTAAAACAAAATACATCGATCGTTAAACACTCCCACCAGCACCATCCTCCACACCCAGGATGATAAAATTTGGCCTGGCCGGGAAAGGGTTAATGGAAACCAACCTCAACTGTTCAGCCTCCTATGAGAACGGTTTTCCAGAGTTTCTCTGAAGTCCTATGCCCACACTTCACAGAAACCCTCAAGAGATCTGGATTGTGTACTCAGTGATTTTTTAAACTGATCTCCACTCCAAATGGAAATCAGGTTAAGATTGCATTTTGGAATTCAGCCTGTTTCAAGTGTGCTAATCACATAACAGACTGAAAAAAATAACTGTTTGCTGCCAATCTTTGCTGATTCAAGTTCTCACAGATAGAAAATGCTGCCTCTGGACAAAGGCAGGTACACAAGTCATATTAGACCTGCTGAAGCAGCAGCAACACGATTAACAGGGACCTCACAAGAGGCACTCGTTATAGGGCACATCCTGACCAACATTTTGTTTTCCAAGGATAGAATATTCTTCTTCTCCTCTCTACCTTGACAAAAATCTATCCAGCTCAGGAGTCACCTCATCAGGAAGAATGCCTTGAAAAGTCTAGTCAACAATGTCCCCTCCTTCCTCTTACTACAAGCTTTTGTTTGAGACTTAATTACTGACTCTGAAATGGGGATGATGGAAACTGGTAGAGTAGAATTGTCTGAAGTTTAAAAATCTTCTCAAGTGATTTTGACATACTAGTTTTCCTATTTTAGAAAACTAAAGTACCACATTTTTCTTGATTCCTTAGGAGACAAAAGCCACATAACAAAATTTTTTAATTAGCTAAAATTACCAGATAATGTTATTAGATTATCGCTTTAATTACCAGAATAGGTCCAAAATAAATTATGCATTTACCTGAATTTTTATAATTAACATTGAAAGTAATTCACATTTTTCTTAACACCCTAAGACAATATAACATATTGAGAATAGATTCAAAACAAATTACACATTTCCCTGAATTCTTATAATTAACATTGAAAGTAATTTACATTTTTCTTAACACCTTCCTTAAGACAATATAACATCACATTACTATGCGATATGCTGAAAAAATGCTTTCAGATACAACTGAGGTGTATGGGATATTGTTCTAAAAGACTTTACTTTCGGGGGTTTTAGATTTTTATGACTTTTAAAAATCTCCTCTCTTGTTCTTCTGTCAATTATTCACAGATTTATCCAGAGCAGAATATACAACTAGCACATGGTAGAGTGATGCCTAAGAAGATCTTAGGAAAAGCATGAGCCAAGAATTTTATACCCAGCTAAGCAACTGCTTAAGAATGAAGAAAAGTCTTTTTCAACATATAAGAACTCAGAATATTGTTCCAAGAAAGCTTTGTTGAAAAAGTGTGAAATTTCTTGAAGTCTGAGGATGCATTCCACCTGAGGAAGAGAAAAATGGAGTAAGAAAAGGAAGAGCAGTGGATCTGAAGCCATTTGAATCCTAGGATAAAGAAAAATAAAATCAAGCCTGTGGCCATTAGGGTAATAGAATTGTAAAATGTAGAAATAATGTAACTACCAAAACTTTAATGAGAAGGAGATGGTAGTGGATTATATATAGAGTTCTTTTTAGAACTGGGGATTCAAAAGTTATCATATATAGCTGACAAATTAAGTAACAGAAATAGAGATATGTTCAAAGATATAAATAAAGATGTCAGTATTAACAAAAATATAATCACTCAAAATTATGAAAGACAGGAGGGAATGCAAGTGAGATGAAGTGGAACCTTACTAAATTAAATGCCACATTTAGAGGAGAGACAATACATTTTGTCTAAATAAAGAGGAGCACAGACAGCACAAAAAATAGTGACAGAATTAGGCCAAACTGGGCTTATAATTATAAAAAGAATATCTTCATGGGGATCCCTGGGTAGCTCAGTGGTTTAGCTCCTTCCTTTGGCCCGGGATGTGATCCTGGGGTCCCGGGATCGAGTCCCATGTCAGGCTCCCTGCATGGAGCCTGCTTCTCCCTCTGCCTCTCTCCCTCTCTCTCTCTCTCTCTTTCTCTCTCTCTGTGTGTGTATGTGTGTGTGTGTGTGTGTGTCTCATGAATAAATAAATAAAATCTTTAAAAAAAGAATATCTTCAACGATTGAAAGAATGATATTCTTGAAAGCAGAACAGCTACATGTAGTAAATACACATGGAAGAGATACATTTAAAACAAGGTGATCAGGGATGGCTGAAAATAAAAGGGTGAGCAAAGGTTTTCCAGGAAAGGTAAAGAAAAGGAGTAAAGGCTTTGAATCAATTCAGGGCCATAAACATTAAACAAAAACAAAGAATGCATTCTGCAATGATTAAGAGTTTAACCCACAGAAGAATTAACAGTCATAATATCTGTGAATAAAACAGTTTAACATTAAAATTCACAAAGCAGAAACTATAAGAAACACAGGAGATATAGACAGACTCTGATCAAACAGAGAATTTTAATTTTTTTTCCCAGCTGACAAAACAGCAAATGGACTAGAAATAATCTAGGCCATCTTAGGCCTAAAGAACACAATAAACAAGGTAATTGATACAGACTTTTATAATCCACAAACCAAGACAGTAACTCCTTCTGAAGTAATGATATAAGAGCCACAAAAAAATTAAGTTGTAGGCCACATGAAAAACCTCAATAAATTTCCTCAAAATATGATGGTATAGTCACACAAGTTAAAGAGAAAATGAATATAAAATCACAGAAGACTTAGAAAATACACACAATAAAAATTCTCTTAAAAATGTTAAACAGCTAAAGCTAGATTTAGGAGAAAATGTACAGTCTTAAATATTTGCAGAGCCATGAAAAATGAAATTACTAAAAGATAATTACCCAATCTTACCAAGAAAGTTAAAAAAAGAACAACAAAGTGAAAGAAAGCAAGGCAAAGAGAAGTGGTAAGGAAAAAGGAAAAGCAGATAATTAGAATATGGAACTGTTGAAAAGATAATTTAGAAACACAACAGATGCTTTTCTTAAAAAATACAATTGAATAGGTAAGCAATAAATACAGCCAAGAAGAAAATGGGAAACCCATGCATATCCACGATGAAAGGAAATAATCTCAAGAACTGAGGAAGTTAGGGGCACCTGGGTGGCTCTGTTGTTGAGCATCTGCCTTTGGCTCAGGTCATGATCCTGGGGTCCTGGAATCGAGTCCTGCATTGGGCTCCCCACAGGGAGCCTGCTTCTCCCTCTGCCTATATTTCTGCCTCTCTCTGTCATTCTGTGTCTCTCATGAATAAGTAAATAAAATCTTAAAAAAACAAAATTAACTTGAGAATCTATATGAAACATGGTTAACTAGGAAAATATAACTTGCAAAAACTAAGCTAAAGCAGGGGAAAAACAAATAAGCAGAGCGCCAAGGATTTTTAGAACCATGAAAATACTTTGTATGATATTATAATAATGGATACATATCATTATACATTTGTCCAAACTGCACCAAGAGTGAACCTTAAGGTGAGCTATGGACTCTGGTGATTATGATGTGTCTATGTAGGTTCCTCCTTGGTTTAAAAAAAAAAAAAAGTACCATTCTGATGAGTGATGTTGATGAGGGAGGCTATTGCCTCCCTCTCAATTTTGTTGTCAACAGAAAACTGCTTTAAAAATAAAGTATAAAAAACACTAATCTAGAATGACAAAATCTATGAAAATCCCCGTGGGTGAAAATAAAATTGAGGAAATGTTAGGACAATGAATCCTCCTCCCTACTCTATCCCACACCACCGCTGCCTTATACCTTTGAAAAAGCACCAGTCTCAGGTAATTCCCAGGTGAAAAAAAGCTGTAAGTAAATAGCTCCAATATTATATTAACTTTCAAAGTGCAGATTTTTTTTTTTTTGGTATATATTTTTTATTGGAGTTCAATTTACCAACATATAGCATATCACCCAGGGCTCATCCCATCAAGTGCCCCCCCGAGTGTCCGTCACCCAGCCACCCCACCCCCCACCCCCCCACCCCCACCCACCTCCCTTTCCACCCCCACCCCCCCACCTCCCCACTTCCCCCCACCTCCCCACTTCCCCCCACCTCCTCCACCTCTCTTTCCACCACCCCTTGTTCATTTCCACCCCTTGTTCGTTTCCCAGAGTTAGGCATCTCTCATGTTCTGTCACCCTCACTGATATTTCCCACTCATTTTCTCTCCTTTCCCCTAAATTCCCTTTCACTATTTTTTATATTCCCCAAATGAATGAGACCATATAATGTTTGTCCTTCTCCGATTGACTTACTTCACTCACTTCACTCAGCATAATACCCTCCAGTTCCATCCATGTTGAAGCAAATGGTGGTATTTGTCATTTCTTTTTTTGGATTTTATTAATTTATAAGAGAGAGAGAGAGGCAGAGACACAGGCAGAGGGAGAAGCAGGCTCCATGCAGCGAGCCCGACAAGGGACTTGATCCAGGGACTCCAGGATCACGCCCTGGGCCGAAGTCAGCACTAAACCGCTGAGCCATCCGGGCTGTCCATATTTGTCGTTTCTAATGGCTGAGTAATATTCCATTGTATACATAAACCACATCTTCTTTATCCATTCACCTTTCGATGGACACCGAGGCTCCTTCCACAGTTTGGCTATTGTGGACATTGCTGCTAGAAACATTGGGGTGCAGGTGTCCTGGCGTTTCATTGCATCTGTATCTTTGGCGTAAATCCCCAGCAGTGCAATTGCTGGGTCGTAGGGCAGGTCTATTTTTAACTCTTTGAGGAACCTCCACACAGTTTTCCCAAGTGGCTGCACCAATTCACATTCCCATCAACAGTGCAAGAGGGTTCCCCTTTCTCCACATCCTCTCCAACATTTGCTGTTTCCTGTCTTGTTAATTTTCCCCATTCTCACTGGGATGGGGTGGTATCTCATCGTGGTTTTGATTTGTATTTCACTGATGGCAAGGGATGCGGAGCATTTTCTCATATGCTTGTTGGCCATATCTGTCTTCCTCTATGAAATTTCTGTTCATGTCTTTTGCCCATTTCATGATTGGATTGTTTGTTTCTTTGCTGTTGAGTTTAAGAAGTTCTTTATAGATCTTGGATATTAGCCTTTTATCAGTTCTAATGCTATTGAAATAGTCCAAACCAGAGAGAAAGAAAAAAAAATCCCCTAAATTATTTAAAATGAAGCCAGTATAATATGGATGATAAAGTCCAATGAAATAGTCTCCCAATAAAACCACTAACAGCACTTCAGAAAACTGATACAGTCATCTTAAATACAGCTCCAACCTATTTGTTTAGATGTATACCAAGCTATTTAATTCATATGGAAAAATAAATGTGCACAAAAGGGAATTTTTTAGAAAAGAATTCTGATAAAGAGGAGAGTGAACAATTATTATAAGTCTTATTACACATCATATACGTCTACTGCTATTAAAATGTTATGGTCCTCTTACATAAAAACATAGAAAAATGAATGGAGTCTAGACAAAAATTCAAATACATAGGATTTTAGGTTAAGACGTAAGTGGCATTTTGAACCTGTAGGGGAACAAGGCTGAAAGGTGCTGAGGCAATTGGGAAGCTATCTAGGAAAAACTAAGGATAAATATCTAGCCTACACGAAATAAATTCTAAATAAAACCACTAGAAACAAGATAGAGTGTGTGTTTATGTATACATGTGCATGTGTCTGAATGTTTGCAACCTAAAAAAATTAGGTTAAAAAATTAAGTTTCTTTCACAGCAAAACATCTCATAAAATGCCTCAAGGTAAATGAAAAGTGAGGAAAATATTTGTAAATCTTATCAAAAATGCCTTTTTTTTTCCAACTTGGGAAGATTTTCAACAAATCTGAAAAAAGACGAACTGTCCAAGATAAAACAGAAAAGACAGAGAGTTCATAGAAAATGAAATAGAAAAAAAAAAAGAAAATGAAATAGATATAACCTCAAATGCTCTCTTTTTGTAACAAAATCTGCATAAATTAAAAGGATACAGATAGTATTTTTCATCTATCATATTGGTGAAGATCTAAACTTGATATACAGGTGACGAATTATGTATCTTCTTACACTCCTGGTAGGAGTATAAGCAACAAATCTATAAAGGGTAAGTTGGCTACCCTTGTCAAAAATTTAAAGATTGGGGGTATGTGGGTCACTCAATTGATTGCCCATCCAACTCTTGGTTGGGGCTCAGGTCCAACTCTAGGTTGGAGCCCCTATTGGACTCCCCGCTCAGTGAGAGTCTGCTAGAGATTCTCTCCCCCTATTCCATCTTCCTCTACCCTTTTCCCCACTCGTGTGTGCCATGTGCTCTCTCCCTCTCTGAAATAAATAAATAAATCTTTATTTACTAGGGCCTAGCAGATGTACCTAGGAATTCATTCTGCACAGTACTAACCCATTAGCTCTGTGGCACACACCGATATTCTTTACAGCATCATTTATAACAGTGAAAGTTTGTAAACAACATAAATTTCCATCCATAGGAGAATGATTACATTGTATAAACCCAAATAAAATGATATTTGGTAGCCCTTACCAAGAATGAGGCAATGCTATATGTACTAATATGGAATGAGCTCCAGTGGAAAAAAGCAAGGTGGCCAACAGTGAATACCACATATTTCCATTACTGAAAAAACATATGCCAAGCTCTCATGTGAAGGCTGTATGTTTTTTACTTCAATATCTGCCATCAACGAATGAAAAATGTACATTACAAAAGCCATACTAGGATATATCCATCTTTCCTTTCAGAAGAGGTATAAGAACTATGGCTTGTTTTTCAACCAACTTAGATGTCATAGCTGATTTTAGGATCATGAGAGTTTTTAAAATCTCGATGCATGTTATAAATAACCAGAAGTGCATGTCCTTAATCATATATTAAACTGTAAACTCCTTGTTGATAAGAATTTTATCACCTTCAACTTGCTCTGTTATGAACTGTAAGAAAAATGATCCTGATATTTACTGCATTAGTATCTTAAGGATTTATTTTTCAAGTCAAGGCCATCCTAGAAACTATGTCACTTTAGAGGATGTATGTTGTTATCAAGAAAGGTGCTCTATGTTGATTGTCTTGGACTTTGCTTCTACAGACTTAAGCACCTGACAAATTCCTTTATAATTCTTACTCTACTTAAGTGAGTAAATCATCGTAACTGACAGATTCCAACCTCAAGGAAATTGGCAAATGGAAGAGCAAATACAGCTCTAACCAAAAAATAACTTTTATTTTCCATTTAACTGGGTCATTAATGCCCAACAAAAAAATAATATAAATAAAGGAGAATTGCTTTTCATCTATAAATTTCAACTCATCATATTTCAAGTGAACTGAAACATTGAAAGGAAAACCAGTAAGAGAAAATATATACATAGTCTGTCCTCATACTGGAGTGACCATCACTGGCTCTTCCTTGCTTATCACTGCCCAAGAAGGTTGACGCTGTTAAGTAGAATCAGAACTCAATTCTCTTTTATTAGCCCACTGTCCTATTAGGAGAGAGATCTGAACTCTCAGAAGGATAACAAACTCTTCAATTAGGTAATTTTTGGATGATGGTGTACATTCCTTTCACCTCTTTAAAAATTAGGACCTAGGTGGCTCAGTTAAGTGTTTGCCTTTGGCTCAGTTCATGATCTCAGGGTCCATTACAGGGCCCCACGTCAGGTTCTCTACTCAATGGGGGTCTGCTTCTCCCTCTCCCTTTACCTCTCTCCCCACTCTCTCTCAGATAAATAAACAATTCTTTAAAAAAAGATTAGGACCTATTCCAAATAGGGTACAGGGCTTGGTAGGCACAAAGAATGAAACAATAGTCTTCCTCTGCAGAAAGTCTGGTAGAAAAATAACAGGTTGATCAAGTAGCCAAGATCATGTTAAATCTAGAGAAATGTGAAGGAGCCTCAAATTGTCATACTGATCAATGCCTACCATCTATACAGTCAGAGCAGCATTTTGTTGCTGTCTCATGGAATCTTTGTAACAGCCAAGAACAGTCACTGGCCATACTGAGTCCAAAAGCGATACTGTTAGATCACCTTGGTAATGTGTCTGGATGCTTTTAGGTATTAGTAATGATGCTGGTCACGTAGTAGCTTCCTATTTTAATTAATCTTTCTTGCTAACTAGGTGCTAAGCTCAGTGCATATGCTATCAATATGTAAATGTTACACCATTTTAAATGGCACTAAAACTTCTATATTTTTAAAGTGTTTGTACTCTCTTAACATTGGTGCCTTGGGACACTCCCCTGCTGACTCTATGATACTTTTATCTTAAGGTGATTTTGCAGCTGACTCAAAAGGAGGGTCAGGGATGCCCTGTCACTTGCCACAGGGCCTGACTTGAAGCAGTAGAATGAGACTTCCATCCTGAGCAACTAGACTCTCAAAGTCTCCACTTTTTTATACAACACCTCCCAGAAGAAAAAGGAATTCTGTATGGCCAAATGTGACCCAACAAGTACAGGGAGCACTTTCATTTTTTTCCTATGCTTTAGCAACCTTGCTTACTTGCATATAACCTAACTTATGGTATTTCCCCACAAGACCCTTAAATGTTTTGTAATTTGAACTGTATATAGCCATCTTTATAGAAGGCCGATTTTACAACATCAGGAGTAAATTTATTTGGCACTCTGAGGGTGAACCCACAGGGAGATGCAATAACAAAGTTCAAGTCTTAAGCAGCACAAACTTCATAGTTAATAATCCCGGAGTTCTCCAAATAAATTTAAATCTATCGTAGGTGTGCCTACAGAAAAATGTTTCAAACTGTCACTTCAAACAACTGCATATGCTTTAGATCTCTTATCCAGTGATATTTTGCATTTATAATATACATATACCCTCATTATTCTTAAAACATGTATTTTCAGGATTTTTAAGTATGAAGCAAAATGATTTTTCTGTAATAAACACCAAAAGATATACACAGTGAGCCATCCAGTGCATTAGCTGGGAAGGCACAGCATGTGCTATATTGCCATCAACAAGGGAAGCCAGAGTTCCAGATTTACTTCTTTCTGGATCTGTTTCTTTGATGTAAAATGAAGTGATTGAACTAAAGGATTTTAAGGCTTCTTCACACTAAGGGATGCCTTCAGTCCACCGTTATTTTGCAAGCCAACAAACTTCATTTGGTAGCAGGTCAAAATATATTTGCATGGGATGAAACCAAACTGTCCTTCCCTTCCTTCAAAATAATCTAACCGAAGAAAGCTTCCCCATTACACGATAATCATCAAGCCATTTTAACTTAAGAGGCAGACTTTCTATTATTATAGGAATGGGTATCTGGCTTGGGCAGTTTCTAGTAATTACCATCATTAATAAGCGGGCAAAGGCTTCATTACTCTATACTCTCCAACTTCCTATCTCTTGGGGAAAAAGGAATATTTCCCAATGAATTTTTCCTAGTTTTATTTTTTCCAAAGAATATTGTGCCAAGATTGGAAACCATTATCACTGAAAGAAAGAATGATATTGTTTAGAATTCAGAAGACAAGAGTCCCTTCAACTGGTATAAACTACAGAATTCTATCTAGTGTTACTAATGATACACGCTCATCCAAAAAGCATTACCTTAGTTGTTTTGTTTTTTTGCTGTGTAGTCTAAAAACCTAGCCTTGCTACATGCTAAAAGTGTTAGTTTACTGGAAAACATAATATTTTCCAGATACAGGATTATCCTCAAATGAGTCACCATCCCAGCTATGACAAAGGCTCTATCATCAAATCACCTTAATTTTAAACTGAATACAGAATACTTCTGCCTGTACACCAGCTGTGTTCTCTTTCCAGTTATCTAGAAAATGATACATAGAATTTGTGTTCAAAGGTAGGACAGTCAGCTTAGTTCATAAACAGATGAACGAACTGAAAACCTGTCCTAAATTTTTTGCTGTTCATTCAGTCAAGAGGAACTTATTGAAAGCTTATTAGGTGCCAAACTCCAATCTCTATGCTAGGGATACACACATGCTAAAAAGAGACAGACAGGGATGTCTGGGTGGCTCAGTGGTTGAGCGTCGGACTTTGGCTCAGGGTGTGATCCCGGAATCGAGTCCCACATTGGGCTCCCTGCATGGAGCCTGCTTCTCCCTCTGCCTATGTCTCTCCTTCTCTCTGTGTGTCTCTCATGAATAAATCAATAAAATCTTTAAAAATTTCTTTTAAAAAATAAATAAATATAAAGAGACAGACAAGATCTCTGTTCATATTTTTGCAAGGACACCAACAATAAACAAGTAAAAATAGTATTTCAGAAAACTAAAAGTATTTAGAGGAAAAAAATTCATTTGATAAACAATTTGGGGGGAGTTATAATTTTTTAGGGAACAGTCATAGGCAATATCTCTGAAGGTACAGTTGAGTAGAAATCATAATCAAGAGAGGAAACTACCTAGGCAAAGCTTCTAAGTATTGTAAGTTACCTGAGGCTAAAGTGAGCTTGGCTCATTCTGGGGTTAAGCTTTTGTACCTAATACATCTGAATGTGTATTTTATTATAACTATTTAATAGTTCAAATATATTAAAAGTTAAACTTGAAGCAAATTTAAAGCATTTCCACTGATTTCTGTTGTCCTAGAAGATAGCATGCTCTAAATAAATGCCTCTTGCATCTATAAGTGGCTATACATTAATGTCATTTGCAGAGCTATTAAAAATAGCAGTGCCCCTGCCCCACCCACAAGATCAATGGATCAGAATCTCAGTATATCATAGAATACCCTAGATAATTCTAATACACAAGGAGAAGTGAAACCCATCATTCTAAATTAATCTGGAAAATGCCATATTCTAGCAACCAGACTGTATTTGAGGTCCTTCATTCTAATGCTCAACCCTAGATTGACTTGGTTAGCTCAGGTATACTAGGAGTTCGAGAAAGTCTATAGTGTTGTGTGCTAGTTGCAAATATGGGCCTAGAATCAGATCATTCCTCGTTTGAATACTCTCATCAGCTGTAGAAAGTTAGGCAACTCATTGAATTCTTCAAGCCTTTATTTCTCTATACAAATTGAGTATACCACCAGTGTCTACATCATTGTTCACCAGCTGATGTATACACAGTGCTTATTGCTGCACCAAGTATGTAACTGAAAAGTACGAACTATGTTTATTAATAATTAAGTAGCCTAGTATCTTTATCTACTTTAAAAATATATATATATAATTTCTAGCTCTCAGGATTCACTTTAAATGCTTTAAATGAAAGGAACTATTTGTGATTAGGTTTCTGCCCATATAATACCATACAATTATTTTGTTAAGTGCCTTCAAATTATGAGTAAGACAAAAATGTAGTTATACTTCTAAATTACTCACCACCATACCTAAAAAAACTTACTACAAGCATTCTTCAGAATTCTTAAGAGACTTGTACATTTATTTTTAATAAAGGATAGGAAAAACACCCTTTTGAAAATTTGCAGACTCTTATGTGAAAGAATGCTCAATGTCACTTATGAATGCATTTCAAATTGCTATGGAAAGAAAAATGATTATAGTTTGATGTGATAATAGGCATCTTCATGACGACCATTCTCCAAGACCAAATCACTTGAAAGTGCTTAAATCATAACCCTTGTCATACAGAGGTTTCCATGAGATTGTGTCTAAGAATGTCAAAGTCCAGTATAATTTCCATAGAGCAAACTTGATGAAATATTTAAATGCTCCACTTCTACCTCCTTCCCACACACAGATGAGTGAGGGCTTCCCTGACTATAATAATCCACATTGAATACTTAGTGACTTTCTTAGACTCTAGGTTTATTTTCCAAACATTAATAGAAGATGAAAAGCAGTACATTAACAACAAAAAATATAACACCTACACAATGTTGAGGGAACATTTTGGTTTGCTGAGCTAACAAATGTTACAGTTCTGAAGGCAAACAATATTTTTGCCTAAACAAGCATCAAAGTATCATCACTGTGTGTCAGTATCTCATCTATCAATCTATATATATCAGATACAAATTATCATGAAAATAATAATTATAATATTTATAATGCTATCTAAATATCTTTAAAAGTATTCTTTTTAAAAATATTTAAGAAAGAGAAAGTGTGTGTAAACACACATGTGAGCAGATGGAGGGGCAGAGGGAGATAGAGAATCTCAAACAGACTCCCTGCTGAGTGCAGAGGCTGATGGGGGTGCTCCATTTCACAACCCTGAGATCATGATCTGAGCTGAAATCAAGAGTTGGATGCCTCACTGACTGAGCCACCCAGGTGCCCCTATAAGTATTACTTTTTATTCCAGAAAGTTTTAAAGGCTATAGCTATCAATTTCAAAAGATGTTAATCTCTATGATTTTCTGCCCTACAATCACCTGCAGATACAGATAACATCATTTCTTTAACTCTTGCTTCTTTCACAGTATCAGCAGGATGAAATTAAACCAATGACACTAAGTAATCTTAAATGCAACAAGGATATCAATTAAAAATATCAAGGCAAAGGAAAGCCATTCTAATTTTTCATTGATATTTATATTTGCAGAAGCTCACAACTCTGACCAAGTTCAGTAATTAGCCACTCTATCTATCTAAAAATGCTTTGTTGCATCATTATCGTGTTTAAGCACCACAGGAAGTAAACAGTATAGACTTGTGATGACCTAATATTTAACTGACACTTCATATTTACATGCAGATGGTAAGTAATAAAATGAATTAGGTTAAAATATACTTTTATTCTTCTTTTGTGAATCAGAGGAATCAAGTAGTTCAAGTAGTAGTAAGCGACAATGTAAGCCACAGAGCACATAGGCAGATTGTTGAAACTGGAATAATTAAATTATGCAAAAACCATGAGGACAGATTGTCAAAAAAATTTCTGCATTTGGTGCTACAGAACACTTGACTGGGTTAAATGAGGTTAATACAACTTGCCATTCAAGACTGGTAATGAACTTTTCTTATTCCAACCTAATTATAATATCATACCTTGAACTATATACCACATGCAGTCTTAGTGTGTGACAGAGTAGACTATTAATTCTTGATACAGAAACATGCCTTGCCAACCACACAAAGAAAAAGTCCTACTATATTTGACTAACAAAAACTCAAATCTTACTCGTTTAAAACATACTCTTATCCAATTCTGCCAAAAATACTCAGAGTACATGTGATTATCCTCAATTTATAGATGAGGAATGCAAGCATTAAACTGTACAGTAACTTGACCAGGGTCATACCATTCATGAGGGGCAAAGCTGGGATTTGAATACAGGACTTTTACGTCCTTACTACCTTCGGCCACCTAAGATGTCATATCAGGTCAAGATGAGCACACTGTAGCTTTTAACCAATTAACAGTTTATTCCTTCTACCCAGCTCTAGTTACATATGGTTCAAAAGGACTTAAAAAGAAGTTGATAGTTCAATCACGTGGAAATACAAAGAGCCTGGGGGTCAAAGCAACAAGAATACCCAGTCCAACAACATGTAAGCTGTGCAGCTTGAACACAATTATTGAATCTCTATAAGCTTCAGGCAGCTCTTCTTTAGAATTTGAATAAAAGTATCTCTCCCATACAGTCATCACAAAGATAAGAAATAAAGTACAGTGCAAATGGTAGTGAACACATGAGACATAGAAGGCCATTAACACACTCGAACACACACAAACCTGTTTTTTATACCTTTGCTATAGAGATAGTCACATGGAAAAATAAGGCTTAGCTAGACCATCTGTGTCAGTTGGAAGAGAGAATTCAAGTATCAATATGTGGAATCAAATATATCAAAATGCATACTTCAATGTTTGACCAAAGAAAACACATATATGTTAAAAAATATTTCTACCATACATAAAACTTACAGTATTTTTCTCTCCATCTTTTGTTTTTTTTTAAAAAAAGTTATTTTGTAACAGCCCTCTTTCTTTGAAACAAATTTCCTTTGAATATCCTTGGGGTAAAAACCCTTTCCAGGAAAATAACTCATACCAGTTGCGTCTAACGCAACATGGGTATGTTTCCATCACAGGGAAATTAGAACAATCTGAAATATTATTTTCTTTCTATTTGAAGTTTAGTAAAATCATCTCCATTTCAGAGATCTATTAGGTTGAGTCAAAAAATTAAAATACAATGGAAACTAAGTTGATTCCTTTCCACCATGATATGCATAGATAAATTGCCGGATCTCTTCCAGGGGAAACCTGTAGCAGAATGTATTTTCTTTGAGACTTCAGAGTTGTAGAGCTGCAGAGTGTTTGGGGGTGGGGGGAAATGTTGGCAGAAGGAACAAGAAAGACTGTAAACCTTCTGTGAGATCTTATAGGACCCACCCCCACCATACCACATGCCACTTTACTTCTCTGCTTCTTCTACTTCTCTCCTCTCCACTTAGCTCCAATAATACAGGCGTCTAGGTCATTCCTTGAATACACCAGGCACACTTTTCTCTCATCACTCTCTTCCTGGAACATTCTCCCCTAAAATAACTGAATGGTTCTCTCCCTAATCCCCTTCAAGTCTTTGCTCAACGGTCCCTTTCTCAAGGAATTATGCTTGGACTATGCAGTTTAAAAGGTTAACTTGTGGGGCACATGGGTGGCTTAGCTGGTTAAGCATCTCCCTTTGGTTCAGGTCATGACCCCAGGGTCCTGGGATCCAGCTCCTTGCTCAGTGGGGAGGTCTGCTTCTCCCTCTCCCTCTGCCCCTCCCCCTGCTTGTGCTCACTCTCTGTCAAATAAATAAAATCTCTTAAAAATAAAAAGGTAACTTGCAACCTATAAGGCACAACAACCCCCTTACCCTGCTTTATTTTTTTCCTTTAATTGTATAGCACATAATCACTCTCTAAAATCTTTTATAATTCTATTATGATTATTGTTTATCATTTGTCTCTATCCACTTGCACATAGTAAGCATTCAATACCCGTTGAATGCAGAGCACATTCTCCATATAAGAACATTTCCCTTCCTTGCATCATGAGACTTCTGCCTCAACCCAAGAAGACTTCACTATTCATTTTGCTCTAATGTCCATGTTTTTGCTTGGAACATATTTTTAACCAAAACAGTTTCCATGGGGCACCTGGGTGACTCAGTGGTTAAGTATCTGCCTTTGGCACAGGTCGTGATCCTGGGGTCCCGGGATCGAGTCCCACATTGGGGTCCCTGCAGGGAGCCTAATTCTCCCTCTGCCTGTGTCTCTGCCTCTCTGTCTCTCACGAATAAATAAAATCTTTAAGAAAAAAGTTAAGAATAAATAAAATGGTTTCCTCAGTACACTTCCACTTGTCAAAATCCAACTATCTTCTAAGTCTGCTCAAGTTCTGTCTCCTCCATAAAGTCTTCCCACATTCCACTAGGAAATATGGAATCCTCTTTTCTCCCTTCCCATAATTTTAAATACAGCATTTACCACAGTTGTGTCTCTTTCTCAAGCTGTCCAAGAAGATACAGTCTTTTAAAAATCACCTATAAGTTCCTCTAGAGCCTAGTACAGTGCCTGACACTACATAGGCAGTTTTGTATATGAAATTGAACTGGCCATAACTTTGTGGTTGTGTATTATTACTAGACAAGAATTAGACAATAAGTGTTATGCTTTGTAGGCAATGGTACTCAACTTCTCTCAAGTTAATGCAAATCAGTTCAATCTGATAAAATATGAGGTTTCCTACTTAGTGACAATTTATTAACAGTTAGGTGGCTCTGGAAATCCAATATTCCCCTTCAAACTTAGGTAAAATAGTATCATTCTTCCCCATCATAATAAATGAAAATTTTGCTTTCTCACTTACTTGTCTTGGTTTTGTAAAAATGCTCTGATTTAAGTTCAATTTTTCCTTAGGAGGAAGTTCCAACTACTTTCACGGAATCCAAGCCCTCTTCCATCTTCTGGTTATCTCTGGTTTGGCCTCATCTTATACCCTGTCCCAACAAACATCCTTCACTCTAGAAATAACCAAACCTGATTTCAGAGATCCTTATCTAAATTCCATGGACCCTGGAGGGTCAATGAAATGCTTTTAGAGATCTATGACCCCCTGACTCTGCTGTTAACATTGATGAGTATATGAGTATGTGTATTCTCTTTGAGAGAGGACTCTATCAAATTGTCAAGATGTCCACAATCCCTAGGAGATGAAGAAATACTCCCTTTACTTCCCATTCTCTATTATGCTATATCCTTGAATTTACCTTTGGCTTTGTAGAGAATACTTTAGGGGTTTTGGTGGGTTGGAAATCCTCTAAGATGGTCAAACTAAAAAAGAAGAACAAATTCAATAAGGCAGACTCAAAATACCATCATGAGAACTTGCTTAGTATCTGGTACCATGCTAAGGAGGAGGTAAAAAAGGGAACCTATAATGAGTCAAACTCTAGACAAAAGTAGGATTAGATTTAGGGGAAGGTTTAGACTTGCAGAAAGATATTATATTCCAGAAAAGTTATTTCAAAAAAAGATATTTATTTTTGTCTTTGTTTCCCTTGCCTCCAAAGATGTGTCTAGTAAGAAGTTGCTATGGCCAAAGTCAAAGAGGTTCCTGCCTGTATTCTCCTCTAGCATTTTGATGGACTCTTATCTCACATAGGTCTTTCACCGACTCTGAGTTTATTTTTGTATATGGTGTAAGTAAGTGATCCTGGTTCATTCTTCTGCATGTGGCTGTCCAGTTTTCCCAGCACCATTTGTTAAAGAGACTGTCTTTTTTCCATTGGACATACTTCTCCTGCTTTGTCAAAGATTAGTTGGCCATATAGCTGAGGGTCCGTGTCTGGGTTCTCTATTCTGTTCCATTGATCTATATATCTGTTTTTGTACCAGTACCATACTGTCTTGAGGATTAAAGCTTTGTAATATAGCTTCAAGTCCAGAATTGTGATGCTTCCAGCTTTGGTTTTCTTTTTCAACATTCCTTTGGCTATTCAGGGTCTTTTCTGATTCCATACAAATTTTAGAATTATTTGTTCCAGCTCTTTGAAAAATGCTGGTGTTATCTTGATAGAAATCCTGCAACAACGTGGATGGAACTAGAATGTATTATGCTAAGTGAAATAAATCAGAGAAAGACAAATAGCATAGGATTTCACTCATGTGGAATTTAAGAAACAAAACAGATGAATATAGAGAAAAGGAAGGAAAAATAAAATAAGTGAAAAACAGAGAGGGACCATAAGAGACTCTTAACTCCAGGGTACAAACTGAAGGTTGCTGGAGGGGACAGGGGTGGTGTGCATTAAGGAAGGCGCTTGATGGAATGAGCACTGGGTGTTATATGCAACTGGGTGATGAGTCACTAAATTCTACTCCTGCAACTAATAATACACTAATTTGAATTTAAATAAAATGTTTAAAAGGAGATGTTTAGTAATTTAAAATTGCACAGAGATGAGTGAAATACCTAAAGGTTTGCAACATTCCTATTACTGAGTATATGGAGATGCCAGAAGATCTTTTAAGGCAACCTTATTAAAATGAAATAGTTGCTTTGGGGATTAGAAGATTAATTCATGATAAGATATAAATACTTCTGACTTTCTGGTAACCTATACCTCTTATCTACCATACAATAATAACGGACAGTCATGACAATGGACAAAGGACAGAAAAACACTGTAGACAATTATTTAGATTATTTTTTCATATCTTGTACTTTATCATATTCAATTGATGGGCATACTTTATAGAGCACAAATAGCTTTACAAAGTATTAAGTGAAACATTTAATTAGTAAGAATGCAACTGCTCTCCAAATATGCAAAGTAGAGTTTGAAAACAGAACTGAAGTTACCTAAATGGAATCGTTCAGAGCAATCATTTTAATTATTTTACATAGAAAAATTCTGCTGGTATCCTCATTTTTTTATTTCACTCATTCATTTCTATACTAATCTTTCATTCATATACTTACTGATTACCTACTGTATACTAGTCTAGGTGTTGGGTACATAAAATTAATAGAGTTTGACCAAAATCTTTAGTGTAAGAGACAGAAATGTCAATAGACTATTCCAGAAGGGTATGATAAGCACTAAGGTAAAGATGTGTATGCATAGCCTTCCTGTAGCCATAGGAGGGGCATCTATGTCAGGTGGGGGAGGGGGAAAGGGTCAGACAAAGGTGATGCTTTACATAAGTCTTACAAACAGGCCCAAAGAACATACACAGGACATTTAGGAAACATGATATTTGCTATTTCTGGAAAAATTGATGCATGCAGAAAAGTAAACAGATAAATGCTAAAGAGCTAAGCAGGGGCCAGGTTACAAGGGCCTTAAGTTTACACCAAATAAGTGTTCAAAAAGGAATGGTCATATGATGGTAACTTTTACCCAGAGAAGTGACATGATCATAGCAGCTCCTTAAAGGGTTGATTGGAGGGAGAGGAGAACAGAAAGAAAATAATCATTCAGAAATAGTTCTGGTGATGTGGTGGGCGGGGGGGAGGGAAGAGAGGCAGATCTGCACTACAGCAAGAGCAGTGGGACAAGAAAGGGAAAAGGGATGGGGAGACATTGGTTGATGTTGATTTGGGAGATGGAAATGGTTGGATTTGGTGGCTGAATGGATAGAACAAGGTTAACTGAGAAGGCTTAGTGTCGTCGGTTAATAGTGTTACCATTTACCAGAAAGGCAGTATCAGAGAGCACAATTTGGAGAAGGATGATGACAAGGTTGAATTGCTTGTGAAATAAGCAAATTGAGCTAACAATGAGACAGTTGTATATGTGTCTGGAGATCAGTAGAGAGACCAGAGCAAGAGAGATAAATCTGGGGATTGTCGGTATAGATCTCTTGGAGTCAAGGAAATAGAGATGTACATTTAAAGATATAAAGTAAGAACCCAGAGGGTCAAAGGCTCGGTCTCAGGGAAAGAGTCTATTAAAGGGAGTAAGTTGCTGAAGAAAGATTTGTCAAGGTGGTAGAGGTAACATAGCAAAAGGAGACCATAAATCCTGAAAAGGAGGATTCTGGAAACCAAAGAGATTTCAAATAGTAGAGAATTGTCAATATGGCAAAAGCAGTAATATTATTGAGAAATATAATGACAGAAATAGAGCTAGTCGATTTGGCCATATGGAAGTCAATGGTCACTGTGGTCAGAGAACTATCCTTAGAGAGTCAAAAATCCATTCCTAAAATAATTAGTAATCCTAACCCTAATCCTAACCCCACTGGTATTTATCTATAATACAAACTCTAAGAAGTCCAGGCTTATCTTATGAGCAAGACAGGTACATAGGCCTCATGCAATCACAGAAACTCTGAAAACAGGAGTGACAGATGACCTAGACTTTTCTGTTTCTGCCACTTCCAAGGGAACTGTTCAAAGGACTAGTTGACTAAGATTCAGAATTGTCAGTCAGGACTCTTTCCATCAAGTCACAGATGCCAGCTAGAACCAGCTGAAGCAGAAAGCATGCTGGGAGAGCTCATGGCAAAAACCAGAAGGCAGGAACCAGGGCAGCATCAGGACCAATATCCTAAAGGTTAACTAGCCATTTCATCAGCTGGCTGAATGGCCACTTTATTTAAAGCTAGTCTTCTGAGAGCTCATTTACCCACCAACAAGTTCATTGAATTTAACAATTTGAAATGGTTTACAGAAATTTCTATTTGCTGGGATAGGGATAAGACCTCATGAAAAACTTCATGCTGTGTTTTAATTGACCAACTTTATATTTTCTTTGTTGAGAGAGTTCAATCTGTCCCAGATACCCATTGTTAGAGCTGAAGGGAGCTGGTCAAGGAAGGGGTAGAAGCAACAGACCCACAGCTGGATGAGCACAGAGGCAGCTTGCATCCCGCCTGGTGCTGTGATGGGTGGAGTACAGATGAGAGCCAGAGGTGGAGTAGGAGTAGGGTGGTGAGTAAAAATGGGAGTGAGAGAGAGAGATAAGTCCCGGAAAGCATCAGTTTGGAGCTAGGAGGAGATAAGTGATTCTAACATGATGCAAAGTGAGAACAGTGAACCATACTGTTCTGAATTTTATTTTCCTCTCAACAAAACCAGAAGTGCTAGAGCTATCTGAGGCTCGATAACCATATGTTTTGAATTTTTTTGTTTTTGAACATCTAATACAGTCTGGGACACTTACTAAATAACTGCTTTGACTCTTTGGAAGGAATTGCTTTAATATCCTCAATTCTTTCATGAGTCATCTTTTTGCCTATATTTAAATCTGTAAGATTTCATAGTCACTGAGTTTAGCAATAATTTGTGAAGTTGCATGCATAGTTAGCAATAATCTGATTTTTGTAAACAAAATAATCCACTGAAATTAAAATGTATTATATTCCCTCACATACCAAATCAGACTGAGCAAATTATCCTTGTGTCTAATTAGCTTTACCAACAACACCTGTTCATAGTGATGCCATATGTTTATGAAAAGAACAATCAGTATAGAGAAGGCTCAGAAGGCTTACCTCAGAAGGTAAACCCCAGCTTTACCACTTATCAATTGTGTGACCTCAGGCAAGTTACTTAACTATTCTGTATCTAGTTTCACAAGCCAACATTGCAGCGATAATAATGATCTCATAGGGTTTACGAGGATTAAATACATTAATACATATAATACTTTCAGGACAGGAACTGACTTATAGTGAACACTATTTAAATGTTCACTATATTATTCTTATTATTTTTAAAAGCTTTATTTATCTGAGAGAGTGAGAGAAAAAAGAAAGAGAGGGAGTAGGGGAAGAGGTAGAGAGGGAGAATCTCAAGCAGAATCTACAAAGAGCATGGAGCTCAACACAGGGCTGGATCTCATGACCCTGAGATCATGACCTGAGCCCAAACCAGGAGTCAGGCACTCAACCAACTATGCCACCCAGACACCCTGTTATTGTTATTTTTATTGTTATAGTGGTAGTGGGGATGAAAAAAAGTATAAGACAATTTTTGCCTCTAAGGAGCTTAAAATTCATGGAAGAGAGAGAAACTATCACACATGTACACAGACACACAAACATTCTAACAGCATGTTGAGTGGGACTGCATACATTGCGGGAAGTGTAGGAAACCACTAATGTACCAGGTGTGTTCCCCATTCACCAACCTTTCTCTCAGCCCTCTATTCCCCAGTTCACAAAGGAGCCTGAAGGGCAGCCTTAGATTCCACAGATACGCACACTTTGTGGTAAGAGGTTACTCAGCCCTGTCCCAACCATAACAGGCAAGAATAATTTGTTTCTAGAGCCAAGCATTTCAGGGGAGGGTACTTACTGAACAGCAGTTTGTTAAGGAACCTGGCAGGTTGATTCCTAAGCTGCAGTAACAAAGTTCTCAGGTGAGGTTAACAACTGTTCCCTGGAATGTGGGGTAAACCTAGTATAGAACCTGGTACACGTTTCCAGGCTGGAGGTGTCTGAAGGCAGAAAGCCCTTCATAGCAGCCTATGTCAGCAGCTCCAGAGAGGATTAAGCCCATTATATATGTGACAAAGAATGAGGGGCAGGCCCCTTCTAAGTTCCCAGAGGCCATCAGTGGGCACAAAAGAGAACTCCTGCAATTCTTCTGGCCCCACAGGAAGGAGCAGAGAGGACAAAGGAAGGCAGAGACTAGTGAGGAAGTACTCTCCACAAGAAGGAACTGGAAACATGGTCTCTGGAAAGGATTCAGCTTCTAGCGGTCCTTCTCTGCAGTAGTTGTGAGCAACAGCAGTCACCAAGAGGAGGATGCACAAAGCCCTCACTACTGTCAATGACTTCCCCCCACAAATGCAAAGCACCTACAGAGACCATTCCCTCAGAGTACAAATAGAGCCAGAAAGAACCAGAACAGCCTAGTTACAATAAGCTCTGCTTCTACTATTCTTCTCCATCCCCTTTCAAGAGACTAAAACTTGAAAAGAGAAAGACAAAGAGGATCTGAAAACCAGACCCTCCTACTCTCCAAAATCTAAGTGGCCAAGATCATAGTCCATGCCTGGACAAAGAGAAGAAAACTTTGATTCAGTCAGGACATTGGAGTTTCAACAGGATTAGATTAATTTTAATGACCCAAAGTGACCAGAAAGCTATAACATCTGGCTAAAATGGACCAGAAGGAAATTCAACACAATAGGTTGAAAGCTGTGGCTAAAAACATAAAAAATAATGTTTTCATGTTGGCATATTCTTTTGAAAGTATTCCAAAGAAAAAAGTCAAAGGGACTGATAGACCATCAATGTAGAGGCTAAGAAGTCAAACTTAAATATATCTCTGATAATATGAAAGTAGATTTTGCCATATTATCAAGCATCAAATATTTGGAAGTTGACAATTTAAGAGAGTAATAAAGTAAAATAATGGGTTGCATAGATTGAAATCTCATACAAAGGACTTGGAATTGTTAACCAGGAATTGATTAGATATTATAGCAAATGACATGGAAATATCCCATCAATACCATTTCAACAACAACAACAACAAAAAATACCATTTCAGTTTCTTACCGTCTTTTTAAAGATTTTATTTGTTTATTCATGAAAGACACACAGAGAGAGGCAGAGACATAGGCAGAGGGAGAAGCAGGATCTTCTCAGGGAGCCTGATGTGGGACTTGATCCCAGGACCCCAGTATCATGACCTGAGCCAAAGGCAGATACTCAACCACGGAGTTACCCAGGTGTCTCTCAATTTCTTATTATTTTGTTAGAAAAATGAGGTAAATGGCTGAAGGGATTTCAAAAACTCCACTTACTAGTCCATTCTCACACCTAGCAAGTATCAATGTGGTCTCTAAATCTTAGAGACCAACTGGTCCATAGATAAAGAGAAGAAATAAAAGAAAAGAAAGAAAATAAAATAAAATAAAAAAGAAAAGAAGAAAAAAAATCCAAAATTTGTTACAGTTAAAATTTCAAAAATTTGAATGAAGTTAAATATGTGATACATTACAGTTCAATACCAGGACATTATTTGGAGTAATCAGTAGAGTAACATCCAGTTAATTCTGAAAAAGAGGTCTTCATTTTAGCCCAACCTACTTTAATAATTTCCCCCATGTATTTATTTCCATCATTTCTTTAAGATCACTGGGTATGATAAAGATATTATCTTTTATTTTAAATTCACTGTCCAGGCCCTAGATGGGTAAGTCAGTTAAGCACCCAACTCTTAATTTTAGCTCAGGTCATGATATCAGGGTCATGAAATTGAGCCTTGTGTTGAGCATGGAGCCTGCCTAAGACTGTCTCTCTCCCTCCACCCCTCTCTCCACTTGTGCACATGCTTTCTCTTAAAAAAAGAAAAAAAATTATAATAGTAAGATAAAGTTCACTGCCACTTTCCTTTGGCATCCCCAAATGTTATACTAGAAGACTTGGAGAGCACAAGAATGAACTTACCAGAATAATACCTTTTGTCCATAAAACCAAACACCACCAAATACCTCCTGCACCGCGATCCCACCAAAAAAAGAAAACAAACAATTCTTTCTCTCATAACATTTAATTTTGGAATCTTTATAGATATCACTTTTCCATATAGTGACAATGCAATCCTGAATTCAACAAGTCTTTATTCCATGCAAAGGTTAATTCAGAACCCAATTAGCAGTTTTCGGAATCCTGATAACCATAGGCTCATGGTTGAAGTGTCAATTAAACCTCCCTAGTATTTTGCTGAATGAAGTAAGTCAATCGGAGAAGGACAAACATTATATGTTCTCATTCATTTGGGGAATATAAATAATAGTGAAAGGGAATATAAGGGAAGGGAGAAGGAATGCGTGGGAAATATCAGAAAGGGAGACAGAACATAAAGACTCCTAACTCTGGGAAACGAATTAGGGGTGGTGGCAGGGGAGGGGGGTGGGGGTCAATGGGTGATGGGCACTGAGGGGGGCACTTGACGGGATGAGCCCTGGGTGTTATTCTGTATGTTGGCAAACTGAACACCAATAAAAAATAAATTTATTATTAAAAAAAAACCTCCCTAGTAATGTCACCTCTTGTACAGCCTGAGTTGTTGGTTTTTTTTTTAACGTTTTCCCTGCTGAGCTATGAGAGATTTACCCAACTTTCCCAATAAACCAATTATGGAGGGAATCATGACAACACAATTTAAAAAAAAATATATGTGTATATATATATTTGGCAGCATTCTAGTTACATTATGCAGAAGACAAACAGTGAGAAATGAGTAAGGGTGAGTAGGGGCAGGGTGTGGGAGAATAGAGGAAATAAAACAATAGTTTTTATTAGTTACACTGTTATCTTACCAGCAGCTATATAATACCATGACCAATAGACTGCTAAGGAATTGTTTTTGCTGCAGCTGAAAATAAGTGCACTGTGACATACTTCATCTAGAGGAAAAACTGTTATCATTTTAGAGAAAAAACAAAAACGGATTGCCAAAAATGTTCCTTTACAAGCAAATCAAATTAAAAACTACCATCCATCACTGTACTCTATTTAGTGGTATTATCCGCTTGGCTCTGAAGCCACCAGACACTTCTCTTTCCAAGTGGCATACAGACTACCCTGACTCTGGATATGCTACTCCTTGTGGTCTACTTTTCACTCATTTGTGTTTCTTAGTATCAGAGGGGAAATGAGGACAGATCTGACACTATCCACCCTCTCTCAATCCAGCCCTTCCATTCTACTTTGGTAGAGCAAGGCAGCAGTGAGTATTGTGTGACCATCTAGAATGGTAGGGGATTTTAGATTTATTCACAACATCAGGATCCTCAGTACCTTTAACCATGCCCTTCTTCCCACATGGATTAACCTGTGCCACTGGCAAGGAATTACTTCCTGGATGTTGGTACAATCTTAACAATAAAACCATTCTTTTTATTTTTCAATGATCACAAACTTCCATGCCTACAAGAAGAAGAAAGTGTCTTGAAGGAGTGAAGATATCTGGTTAGGGTTTTGGGCACACTTTTAGTTTGCATTTGATATATAAAATGTGCTCTAATGACACCAAGAAATAAACTAGCTTCTAGTTTTTGCTTGAAATAAGCTGTGCTCTTTGAACATTTGTTTTTGTTTTCCCATAATTGACCAAGCCATGGATACAAGGAAGTATTTTCTACTACAAGGGACTGCAATGAAAGAGCAGAGATGAATGATAGCATTCCCTGGGCTTTCACATTTAAGAAACAATACGGAGTGGTGCCCTATGGCAAGTAGATATCCATACAAATGAAGATTTGCTACTAAGTCCTTGCTGAGTTTCCCCATGTTGCAAAAGTGGATCATCTGTTGGATTTTTTTAAAGGAAAACCAGGAATGCTTAATTTTTACGTTAAACTTTCCAATTTTCACATGTTGACTGAAAAATAATTTTCCCAAGTAGATAGATCTGCAGGTCAAATGTGACCTTCAAGCCTCCAGTTTGCAAGACTTGTGCTTCATGTTCACCAATGGCTGGAAACAGGACCCCCAAAATTTACTCTGTGTCAGAGGAGATTGGAAAATGGAGCCTTGTAAAGGAAGAATATGTAAGTGAATATTATTTCTAAGTGATGTGCAGAATGTGGCCATGCATACAGATCAAGGGTGGATTGGCAAAGCCAACTGAAAACTACAGTCAGGAGAAAAACTATTTAGAGGCAAGTACTCTATTTAGTCATTCAGTTTCAGTGAAATTGATTTGATTCCTCACTGACTTTATTAAAAACTGTAATTCTACCCCCATTGGGAAGGAAGGCAGGGAAGAGAAACACGGTGATAGAAACATCAAAATTCAATCTATATTGCTGATTTTCTAATTTTTGGTGGCAGCTGTGGAAGAGGATGGCAAGAGATCCACAGTGGAATAAGAGGGAAGAGATCCTGGAGGAGAAATTCAAGGTGGATGACTTTTGAAAAGGCTCCCTAGTATTCTATAAGTTGAGGGTTAAGTCGATAATGGCCAACACACCAGGATACAGAAGACAGAGATTGCAAAGGTAAAGGGGCAGGGAGCTCAGAGGATCACAAGTGTACAAGGCTGAAGACAGGAAAATTTCAGTATTTTGGATCAAGAGTCAAAGCAGGGGAGAAAGTCTGGACTGCTAAGCCTCTGAGTCAGGATATGTAGCAACACTCTGAGTTAAACCTAGGTCTTTCATCTTCAAGTATTAATTTTACAAAGAGGTTCTTCTATTCAGCTTCATTTCTTTTTCATTAATAAAATAAGCCTTTACTTTGTACTTACTATGGGCCAGGAATTAAGTCATTGTTTCTATCTCTAAAAATACAACATGTTAGGGGAGAGAAACATAAAGAGAAGCAGTACTATAGTGGTGGAAAACACTGAGTTCTCTAGGAGAAGTATCCAAGGCTGATATACAATGCTGTTCAGGCTGTGAACTGCACAAACCTAGGAGGCACTATTCACATAGGAAAGTAAACGGTGTTCTCTGGAACTGTGTGATATGGCAGTGTTACTACCTGAGATTAGCTTGGTGCACAGAAGGCTTTTGGAGGAAATCGCTCCCGGACTAAGTCTTTTTTTTTTTTTTTTTTTAATATTTATTTGTTTATTTATTTTATGATAGTCACAGAGAGAGAGAGAGAGGCAGAGACACAGGCAGAGGGAGAAGCAGGCTCCATGCACTGGGAGCCTGATGTGGGATTCGATCCCGGGTCTTCAGGATCACGCCCTGGGCCAAAGGCAGGCGCCAAACCGCTGCGCCACCCAGGGATCCCTCGGACTAAGTCTTAAAAGCTCCTGGACTGAGTTCAAAAGTAGAATTTAGCCATACAGATTTGGATTGGGACAGAGAGGGAAGAAAGGGAATTGAGAATAGGAAAGATCTCACTCCTGTAGAGGAATTTGAAAAAAAAAATACACAGAATAAAGGTCCTTAGTAATTTCATCATTTCCATGTTTAGAGGACATTTGCCCCCAAATAGTGAGTCATCTATTTCATTAGGAGGCCTCAGACAGAAACAACCAAAGCTTCTTCATTGTAGGTCAGATTTACTGAACGTGATGTACATAAAGGAATTCTCCAAACAGAATATCTAAACAGATCTCTTCTCATTGAACTGACGTGGACTGATTCAGGAGCACAAGAAACTCAGAGATGGTGCCAGGTATAGCAAGGACACCACACATAGTAAACAGAGATAGCTGAAGGCCAAAGTCATTTTGTAATTAGTGAAGTAAGTGGGGGCATGAGCTAAACATCATGACAACCTGGAAAAGTCACATGGATACGAGAAAGCAAGATATAGCTAGGAGGGCTTTTTTTTTTTTAACCTTCAAGCAATAATTTCTCCCTACTTGGAATACCTTCTCACTGAGCCATGCACTTGTCAATGATTCCCTAATTGCTTTTCTAATGTTGTATTTTTTTTACATGCCTCCTCTCAGAACTCCTCATTTTCCACAGTGCCTTGAATATCACATGTGCCACGGACACAGGCTGATGATAAGTAGGTATAGAGCACAATAGCATCACGGGCTGCTTTTAAGATCTGTGAACTGTACCACCACCATGTGTAACTACCACCATGCAGTCTTTATGAGTGCCACCAGTGTGTAGGATTCTTTGCATTTCCAGAAACAACTACCCACACTGAAGAGGATTGGTGAACAAAGTGAACTTTCCTCCATGTTTTATAGTATAATCAGAGAAGAGCATTGTATCAAGCACACTTTATGAATTCCTACTTGACAGTGCCTTCATCCAGTCTCCTACTGGAGCTTCTCATTTTCTGGAAATATACCGGGCAGTATATTTGCCATTTGACCTGATCTCTCTCCTATGCCTTCAATACCTCCTACCTCTTTCTTGCGCATTGAACATTATCTCCAAACTCTCTCTCCAACTCCAAGCTTGTCTACACACACTTAGCAGCTCAATTAAAAAAAAAAATCTCTTGTTCAGAATACCCATCTATTTTCCTTGGTGAAGCATTATCAATAATTTTTCCTGATTACAGAATAATATGGACAACTAGAGAAACAAATGATACAAGAAGTATACTTTGAACTTAGAGAGTTCAGGACATGCTAGCTCAAGATATGGCACCTAAGCATATTGAATACTTTCAGCTGAAGGAGTTTGAGAAAACAGCAGAAGTAGCAAGGTCACTGAAGCTTTCCCAAATACTTTCTCCCCTGAGACAGGTCAGAAAATCTTCATGTGAGGTAGCACACCGAGCTCATACTCTGATCTATTATACCATGTGACTGCACACCCTTCAACACTCCTAACAGTAAAAATACTCAGGTTTAACTATTTCTTCAGGTCTCCGTTTCCCATGTCACATAAAACTTAAGTCCATTTGTAAGCTTTTCTCCTGTTGCTTGTCTTTGCCAGTTTAATTTCCAGAAGCAGTCAGGGACCCTAAGAGGAGACAGGGAGATTTCTTCCTGCCCTACAGAACCTATATGAAAAGGCAGTGTATTTACCTTCTAAGACATATATGTGGTAGTGAAGAAAGAAACAAGTTGTGCTTTGCAAGAGTGCTATTCCCAAAAATGTAGTTGGCAAGAGCTGCCCCTGCATCTGGGAGAAGAGCGAGCCATGGCTGTGTATTGATAGAGGTGTCTGGCTTCTTCATGGAAAATTCCATGGAGGGACTGAAGGGAGACAGATCACTACCTGCCAGTAAAGAACATTTGGAGACAAGCATGTCACAAATCATCTAAATGGTTTTGTTTGTTTGTTTGTTTTAGTTTGTTTTTTTTTTATTTTATTTTTTTTTACCTTCATCTAAGGTAGGAATAATATTGAAAAGGCTGCAGGATAGCTTGAGTCAACTTTTAATTTGTTTTTAAGATGTATTACCCAGGAATATCAATTTATTTCTTGAAATTACTACTCTTATTTGTGTGCTTGTACTTGTATCAAGACAACAAGTTTGATTAGCCAATAACTGACAAGATCTGGGCATTGCTTTGTATTATAAATTGCTAAAAATAAAGTCATCCCACATTCACTGCCCTGCTAGCTAAACCCAATCTCAATCATCATCTGCAATACAATGTATTTTCTATGAAGGAAATTATTTCAAAACCTGTAGGAGCATTACCTGACTGTGCATGTGATTATTTTAGCATCAAAACAAAGGAGTATGTTTCTACTACATTTCTTCCTCAAATATTTAAATAAAATAAATTTGGAAATGAAGCAGAATCTGGGGAAGGAGCACCAAAGGAGAAAGGTCTTGGGGCAATGTAGCTGGTTAAATTGTAGACAAACTGAAATGGAAAACATTGTAGAAAAATTAAGTTGCAGCATCCAGTAGGTCTTTGAAAATGGAGTTGTAATTTGGAAGAGAGATTTGTGTGGAGGTATATTGTGGGGCATCATGAAAATAGGATTGAAATGAAAATGGAGTTGATAGTTGAAATTGGGGTATGCCAGGCATAAAACCTGTAGGGAAAACTATTAAGGATAAACTTTTCAAAAACATTCCTCTTTTGAGTCTGAAGGGTGAAAAAGAGCCAGTAAGAGGAGGAGAATCAGAGCCAAGACTATTTGACAGAATTCAGGTTCAGCAAGTTGGGCAGGCAGAGTCTAGGGCCATAAAAAAATGCTGCTGCTGAAGATGATATAGTCCTCAAGTAAGGACCACACATTCTAACAGGGACAGGGGACAAGTATGAGGAGAGCAAGAGAGGACACTAAGGCCATGTACAAGCTGTCTGGTTGTTTTATTTTCAGATAGTGAGAACTATTCCTTGTACAAGTGGCAGAGGTGGAGCTGGGGCTCTCGGGAGCAAAGGAGAGCCCCAAAGGCCTCGAAGCAGTCAGGAGGGAATGGCAGGTGAATTCTGGAGACTGGAGGGCTGGGGAGAAGAGCACAGGCAGGAAGGAAGTGACAGATGGAGGTGAACATGACCAAAGAGGTAAAGCAGCTCCTGCCAGAGTCAAACTATCTCTGCTATAAATTTGGAAGTGAGGGAAGGCAGGACTGGTTGTCAGGGAAAAGAGGTCACAAGGAGCCTCTGGGAGAGTTAGAGTTGCACAAGAGAGAACTAAATTGGCCAGTGGGGCTACGTTAATAACCAGACTAAATTTGTGTGAACCTATAATAGGCTTGGCATGTGTGATTCTAGGCTTCTTCCCCAGTGACCCCAGCAGTTGAGGAGCAGAAAAGCAGAGAACATGAGCTGAGATAGTTGCAAGTGTTATCAATGCATATGGAAAGCTATGAGGCAGATTGCAGGACAGGGGAACTCTGGGTGGGGGATAAAAAAAAAAAAAAAAAACAGCTCTCCAATACAATGAAGATGAGAGGCCAAAGAGAAGAAGGTATCTGATGAGCTGAAAGGCAGTCAGTGACATAGACGTGACAGACAGGCTGGAGTGAGGACTTGTCTGAGTGGTAGCAGAGGAAGGCCAGTGTGACAGACTAAGAGGATGGGAGAGAGATCTCTGAGACACAACAGTGCCAGCTGTATTCAGCGCTGGGCTGCCGGTGAATGACTAGGCCATCAAAGATGACATAAAGCCACCTGAGGAAGGAATCCATTGGCTTTTGACATTGAAATTGAAATCCTCAAATGGTAAAGTCCATGAACAGACTAAGCATTAGAAATCCAAGCCAGGAGCAGAAATACTGGAAGGTAGGAAGAGCAATCAGGGATTTCATGGCCATGAGAAATTCTTCTCAAACACACTGAGTACTCCAGTTTTCACACACTGAGAGACAGGATTCATACCACTCATGCATTAGGAAAACCTAGTTTGCCCCCTGCCCCAAACCCCAACTCAAATACTCAATCTCAAGAAGATCCACTTAATATTCTAAATATCCCCAAAGTCATTCAACCCGGACCCCAACCCTCACTGAGTATTTAGATTTTTAGCTCTTGAGTCCTCTGATTTTCAGACTAGCACACCAGGGCTTAGTTTTTTACCCTGGGTAAGTGTCATAAAAGGGTTATATCCTACCTTGACTTCTTTGAGGTTTTCATTTTGTTTGCCTTACTTTCCCCTGGGCTACAGGAGGATCATAGTTTTGTACCACAATAGGAAGGGTAGCTTAAAACAAAAATGCTTCTAATGAACCTGCCTTTGCTAACAGATGATGTTTTATATTCAACCAAGATCTGATCTTAAACTCAGTAAGAGTGTAAAAGCCTTATTCAGCGTGGTACTTCTTGGAATTTACTTTCCTCTAGATAAGATTTTTATCACAGGACCACACTAGATAAAGAATGCAATCAATCTACACAATGTAAATGTAGCAACAGGGCATGTAGGACTATAAGGTATCACTGCATTTGAATTGCCAAGACTACACTTCCACGTGGAATTCTTATGCATGTGTTAATACAGATTTACAACTTCAAACACAATCAAATGAGTGTATTACAGAAGTGTGTACATAAATTCAATAGGTTTTGTTTTAGGTAGTAGAAACAATGTTTCTCACAGTAGTTTAATAGAAAGATATCTGAATAGAGGTTACCCATCAAGGCAATTTAAAATGAAGGAGGGGACTCAGCGCCACCTTCAGCCCAGGGTGTGGTCCTAGAGACCGGGGATGGAGTGCCATGTTGGGTTCCCTGCATGGAGCCTGCTTCTCCCTCTGCCTGTGTCTCTGCCTCTCTCTGTGTGTCTCTCATGAATAAATAAAATCTTTTAAAAAAATTTTTAAAAATAAAAAAATAAAATGAAAGGAGGGATTGGGGTGTCTGGGTGACTCAGTGTGTTGAGCATCTGACTCTCAATCTCAGTTCAGGTCTTGATCTCAGGGTTGTGAGTTCAAGCCCTGCATTGGGGTCCATGCTGGGTGTGGAACCTACTTAAAAATAAATAAATAAAAGAAAAAGAGGGCAAAAGAAATGATAACTACTGATGGGATGGAGGTGGCAGCTTATGCTATGATAGTAATCATTTTGCAACATACACATGTATCAAATCAACATGCACTATACCTTGAAACTACACAGTGTTACGCATCAATGAGATCTCCATAAAGCTGGAAAAGTAAAATGAAAGGGAGAGTAAAAACAAAATATAATTTCACTCTAAGATCATGGGCATTTTTATTTTTTTTTTCAAAGTAATCATTATTAATCAGTATGGTCCCTGTCAAACAAGAGTCCACACCTGTCCACATCTAAGATTTCTAAGACTCTTAAGATTCAATTAATCTATGACATACATTTGCAAATGGTTATTTTTTAAAACCTAAGGCATTTTCTATTATGGAAACATCTAAGGCTATATTTCTTTTAGGATATTATCTTCATGGTACTGGTATTTAGCAGATAGGATTTAAAGGAATAATTACTAAAGAAGAGGAAAATTATGAGAAGATAGTATGGCTGAAGAGAAAATAGCAATTTTATAATATTCATCCCATTTCTAAGAATACTTTCCAACAAAATAGAAGTCTCAAATGTTACAGCATCTATAGCCATATCAGAATCCTCAACCTTTTATCCTCGCTTTCCAATCTGCTATTAAAAATGTCTGCTTCCTTCTCTCTGAAACCCTGACAGGCAAGGGATGCTTGTCTTACTTCAGAGGATTTACTTCTATGAAGTCAAGGTAATTAATCTATTTTATTCCCTCAGTGACACTCCAGCTGACATAGAACCTAGATTCTAAAAATTAACTTTTGTTCAAAAACATTTTTTAAGAGGACAGATTCAACTTTTCTTAAATAAAATTTCATGCATTAGAATGATGAACTAGATAAAGGGGAATTTACCCAACCTTGATTTTCCTTAGTTCTTTTATCCCAGCATCTCGCCTGCTTTCAAGGAATGGGCAACCCCGCGTAGGAGGAAAAGTTAGCTCCGTACCACCGTGAGATCCTGGACTGGTCAAATCAGACTGAGCATGAGAGACTTCATAGCAGGAGTCGATTGTTAAGAGGGACAGCAAAATGGATAAAGGGGTGAGAGATAGAGGCTTCCAGTTGTGGAATAAGTCATGAGACTAAAAGGCACAGCATAGGGAACAGAGTCAATGGTGACAGATGGTAGCTATGCTTGTGGTAAGCACAGCATGATGTATAAATTGTGGAATCACTATGTTGTACACTTGAAACTAATACAACATTGTGCGACAAGGATACTCAAAAGGGGGGAGGGGACAAGAAAAAAGAAAGAGGCAAGACTGTTACTTCTCTTGTGACCTCAACAGTCACCAGACAGACATCCATTTGTGCAGCAAAATAGTAATCTTCCATTACATCAAACTGTAAGCAGTCTCCCCCCACATGCCTGTTGATTTTCTTGACGTTGCTTTATTAGAGATCAAATCCAAAGTCATACTACATGAACAAAATCGGGAATTTGCTATTTCTGGCCAAGCTGATAGTTTAGATAATTCTGAACAAATCACTTTTTAAAAATGCAATCTACTCAGTAAATGCTGAAACTGTACAACAAAATGGTCCCAAGCCAGGCAAAGCAATAAGGAAACCAGACTCTGCTTTTTCCGAAGGGCAGGATACTGACTTAGGTGAGGATAGCTGTGATCTGTTGTGATCTAGAAACACTTTGCTTGTCATGCCAATTAAACATAATCAACCTATATTCCCGTTTGGGGAATTTTCCATTAGGGAATATTTTTTTCATAAACACCTTGTATAAACAAAATTTCAAACTCATAATCAGACTTCCTAATCAAATCTGCGTCCCAAAATAGAAAGTAAATTTTAGTGGTTCACCTGACAATAGCAGCAGGAACCACCATATGGCATTAATGTGTTTGGGATGCTGGTGTTCATCACTGCAGGAAATTGCTTTGTTGGAACTACCATGTTGGAAATAATCTGTTTCTCTCTCAAGAATATAATAGGTTTTACAGTACACAATAAAGGGGAGATCCTCACCATCCATCTTTCTTAGAAAGGGACATCATTCCTTACGCATGTGAAATTCACTTCATCTGAGAAAGAATTTAACCTGGACATAATTCCTTCAGGTGTGGGTCATGGCCTGACCCCATTTCTGGAAAAAAAAAACCTGTACCTTTTAAGTTCTGGACTTAGTGAGAAATGTGAGTTGCAATACCTCATATGGGAATCCATAACAGACGTTCTAAGGTCAAATCAATTTCTGAAAATGTGCCCTACAGGATAGAAGAGAAGGAGGCAGTGTGGCTATACAGTTCCCAAAGAAACTACCGGTGCATTTGCTGTGGGGATGTGTGGAAGATGTCCTAAGGTCACATGCTCTCTCTGTTGCCTAAGAAACTCTGAAAATTTTTACCAAAAGGGAAAGCATGCATCATAAGGCATTCCTCTCATGTATAAAACAAGATGTGAACAATGTGGCCCCAGGCAAAATGCCTAAATCCCAAGATCAAGAGGTTAAGAGTAAATAAAAGACAAATAGTCCTTGTGAAGAATCCCTACACCACCTCCCTCCCAAAATTCTGGCACACTGAATCTTCTAATTATAGAATAAAAGTACTATTTAAAAGTTTGGCCTTTCGGTACTGTGAGAATTAAGTTGCTAGAATAAAAGCAAAGGGCTCGTGAAGGCTCTACCGTGTTTATTTTAATCATGGTAATGTAGTCACAGGAGGTTGAGAAGACTGTCCTTACTTGAGAAGCGGGATGTTTCAGAAGTTAGATTCATTTCTATGAAAATTAATTTAATTCTGCCTTTAAAGAAAAAAAAAAAAAAAGAACCCTCTGCCTTTTTTTTTAAAATACTCCTTTACAGAGCAAGGAAGATGTGTGATCTTCCAGAGGAAAAAAAGGAACGAGACCTGTCACTCACTATTCAGACTCTCCAAGGTTCTCTTTCAAACTGTGTGGAACCGGATCTTGTATGGCCTTCTACAGCTTTGAACCCTATTAGGAAAAGCACGTAAGCTTTTTTTAACTCAAGCTTCTGTGTCAATCTAAAGTCCTGTTTTGTTTTTAAAGAATAGAGTCAGCAACTGCTATTTTCTCTTGACTGAGAGAAAACCTAGTTCTTCAAATGACAAGAGGGTAAACCTGGCCTTCAGGTCAACTGTATTAAAAATAAAGCACTGAACGAGACATGCATAGCTTAAATAATAACAGAATGATAAGAGGAATACCTGGCATTCATTAAACATCTTATTATCAGACGATGTGTAAATACTGTGAAGTATTTTACAATCACCCTGTTGTTTAATCCTGAGGTCAATACTGAAGCTATTGCATTTCTCCAGATCAGTTTTTCTCTTTAAAACTTAGACAAATGATGTCAACTTTTCATGTCCTTTAGCAACATAGGAGGTCTTTTTTCTCTCTTTGTCCTTTCTCTGCCATACACAAACCCACATGGGATTGCTGTAACTCAACTATCTGGCAAGCAACATTAGATACTACTTTTGTGCAGAAGTCTGACCCTGAATACTTTTAAGATCATTTACCTTAGTGTAAAGCACAGGTTTAAGATTATCCCCTTCGAGGGGATCCCTGGGTGGCGCAGCGGTTTAGCACCTGCCTTTGGCCCAGGGCGTGATCCTGGAGACCCGGGATCGAATCCCATGTCGGGCTCCCAGTGCATGGAGCCTGCTTCTCCCTCTGCCTGTGTCTCTGCCTCTCTCTCTCTCTCTCTCTGTGTGACTATCATAAATAAATAAAAATTAAAAAAAAAAAAGATTATCCCCTTCGAGTTTCCTGTACTACCTGCATCATAGTCACCTGGTGTGTTTGTAAAAATACAAATTCCACAGGGACTCCATAAATACAAAATCAGAATTGATGGGAGCTTAAGGGTCTTCATGTTTGGCAAGCGCCACAGACTACTTTTTCTAAAAGCACAATGAATGATCAGAACAATGGCTTCTGCATGACGCATGTCACAAAATATTTTTTCATGTCATTCTCAGCTTTTTAAAGATTTTATTTATTTATTCATGAGAGATGGGGAGCGGGGGGGGGCGGCGGGCAGAGACACAGGCAGAGGGAGAAGCAGGCTCCCTGTAGGAATCCTGATGTGGGACTCGATCCCAGGATCCCAGGATCACATCTTGAACCAAAGGCAGATGCTCAAGCATTGAGCCACCCAGGTGTCCCTCTCATCCCTCTCAGTTTTATTTTTTTAAATATATATGAACCATATTTTGCCAGACCCACACAATCATATAATAGGCACTGGGAAGTATACGCTGGATAAACATTTTTCTCTCCTAAGGCTAGTACCAAGTACATAGTATTTTTAGAGATGTTTCTTAAATTCAAATCATAGCAGAGATTATTAGGAAAGGGAACAATTATTCGTGTGTCTGTGTGTGAGAGAAATATTGCTGATCCACCTGGCCACCATCACTAGAGGCGCACACTTCCACTCAACTGCTCTCCTCAAATGACAGCCATGGAGAAGAGCCGCCTCCCAGGGTTCCAAAGCCATGAAAGGAATCTGGCTTCCTCCGAGTCATTAAATAATTTGATATGGCTAAGAAAAATCTGATAATTTTTTTAAAATATGACAAGCAGGGCTTCAATTAAGAAAATAGCCCTAACTTCTTGTACACCTAGCAAAAACATACATGAGCCGATTTGTCCTAAAAAAGAATTTTTTTGCACTTTCAAATCTTATTTGATGGAATTAAACATAATAAATAACATAAAACAGTATAATGGTTTACTTATGTGACCAAAAGTACTCATTGTTGCAAAATTTAAAAGCACAGAGAAGGAAATGAAGTAATACATTCCTCAAGTGGAGTAAAAAAAGACACCAATCTGGTTGTATATAGACAGACTATTCCAGGCAAGGCAGTATATAGAGATTTTGATATCTAGATGCCTGTATTTTATTTGACTACCATCATTCACCATGTGGGTGAGGCATAAAATCAAACAAATGTTTGCGATCCAGAACTTACTAATGGGCTCCAGTTAGATCTGCACAGTTGATGTACCCTGCATGGGTAGGGTCACTGCATTTACCATCATTTCTGGTCCTCAGAGCCACCTGTTCATCCTCTGCCACAGTCTCTAAGGACAGTTAAAGTAGAAGAACAGAGAAGAACAACATCTTGCTCGAAGCAGATCTTCCTCTCGGCAGTCTTCCTCAGTGTGGTTGATGCCACTGGAGGGGTTTCTGCCCCTGGCCATCCCACCCCTTTCAAAGTGCCTTTTCTCTTCTCTTATCCTCTTCAATTTCCTGTATAATTACCATTACTCCTTCTCCTACAAACGCCTCTGAAACAGCCCCAGCCAAGCAGAGTTGCACTGCAGTGTTTTTCCTTATTACATACAAACCTATTCTTTGCTAAGCCTCGCTTATTAATTTCATGCTAATTCTACAATTCAGGTATGATTTGTTTAGAGCACTTTCACATCCAAATAAACCCGGCTAGGAAAATCTTCCCCTCAGGAGCCTCTATCATATCACTGCAGCTGATAACACTGAGTACTGGGCACACTAATAACATGAATGATAGAAGTGGTCTAATTTTCTCCATTTCCTCTATTCATTATCAAGTAGGCCTACCCTGGTTTAATGGATGGGGGCATTTGAAATAAGAAACATTAGTATGTTTCCACTATGAGGAGCAGAAGCTATGGAACAGGAGAAAACGTGGTTTATGGCTTTAAGGCCCACCTCTGAACACAGTATAGATAATTCAACAGCACTTCATGGCCCCCCTGAAAAATAGTGAGCAGTGTTAGTGTAGCTTTACCCCATCGTCTCTCCCGCCCTAATCAGGAAATGTCAATGCCTACCATTAGTTCAGCCACAATCAAGACAAGGTTTTAGCTAGACAGGTAACCAGCTATTTGATGTAACTCTCCAAAAGGAGCTTGTAGGGATTCTCTTCCAGATGTCCCCAGTGTGTGGATGTTGAAGAAGTCAGGACCACCACCTGCCAAGGGCTATTGTTATTACTTAAGAATACTCAGTCTCAAACATACCATATGGGGATAGATCATGCCAGGCCAGAGGTCCAACTGGCCCAATGGTCACTCTTGATGAAGATCTCAAATCTACACTGATGACTTTCTCTCTCAGTGAAACAAGTGTTAACTTATTGATCGTAATCATTTTAAACGATATTACAGTTATTGTGACCTGGCTTGGCATTTCTTTCCTTTTTAAAATTACTTAAGCCCTGAAAAATGAAAGTGGTCTGTGCCTCTCTTGGCATCTGCTAGTCCTCAATTCATTCCCTGTTTTCTGCAGTGATGCCATTTGGGCAGGTTCTGTGTTTGCATGGAGAAGGCAGACAATATTCTTGTTGTGAGGCATTAAACTAGAAGTAGCCTTGGGCAAAATCATGAAGGAGGCAAAAATTCTCATTAAGCAGTCTCAATCCTTGAATTTTCTTCTGTCTTGTTGACTCATGTTCTCGCCTAATGCTCACTTCCATCTCTGACCCTGCTCTCAGGCAAGGATCTGACAATTTTTGCATGCTCATCCAAATTGAACTCCGTGTGTTGCTTACTCCAGAAGAATTTGCATATAAGTCCCATTTCTCATTGATGAAGAAGTTTCATTATTATTAAAAAAAAAACAGGAGAAATTAAGAAATAGGCTGTCAACACACACAAAGTTGAAGAGTCAATTCAAGACACAGGATGACTAGAGAAGATTTGTTGTTCTTAACAACCAGATAAACAAGTACATGCACGTCCAGAGAAACCAAACGACTTTACCAAGATTGTGCTCTTGAGTGAACTATAGGGCAGGCAAGTTGCTAGGGGGAATCTACATACTATGATAATAACCCCCCATGTGCAACTGGTACACAAAAGGAAACAGGAGACATTATGAAAGCAATCAGAGCAACCCTGGCTGCAAATCTTAGCACAACCATCGCAGCTTCATTTCTACCCTTTCTCCCTGCTATCCACCACTGCAAAGTGTAATACTGTCCCTGGATCAAAAGCAAAAATGTCAACCTGTAGAAATTCCACAGATATCTGTGTTTTCAAGTAGAGTAGCCAAAGGGGAAAAAAAAACCCCATCCAAACAAAACAGGAATGGCAATATAAAAACCATCAAAGTTTGTTACAGAAGTAGATAAACCCTCTTTGTTCCTGGCTTGGCCGTTTGGGTCAGGTGGAATATAAGCCTAGTCACTGATCGAGACCGAGCTTTCCTTCCTCAGACATTGAGGAGGATGGACTTTGGACAAAACTTCTCATGGATTCATCTTCCACCCTGCACACCTCGGAGAGAAACTCCTCGAAAACTCACATTCAAGCATCTGTTCCACACCAAGCCCTGTGCTACGTGTTTTATATGTGGTCTCACTGCATAATCTATCAGGTACTAGTCTAAGTGTCGTACAGATCAAGACACTGAGGCTCACAGAGATAAGGGAAGTCTTCCGTGGGCTCACTGACCACTCTGAGTATCAAAAGCACTTGACAGAGACTGGAGCGTGTGCACGTGAAAAGCATCATAATCACACATTTGTGAGAAAACCATTCTAATCAAATATTTCAGTTCCCAGATTATGTGTTTTATTAACAACATTGTAGAGATTAGCCAGCCAATAAATTTAAATTATTTTTACACTATCAACTTAGAAAAATCTAGGTAATCATTATTAAGGTCACAAGCCTCTGTTTCTCCCTGAATTCATACCCTCTTTGCTCGTATACACTTTTTAAGAGCAAGTTGGAGGCCTACTTTAACTTCCTATCTCCAAAGCATTTAGTTTGCAAATTATCCTCTGGAAAGGTAATAGATTTATGTCCAGTGATGGACTATGTCTGAAAAAGTTCACAAATGAATCATGACAATCTGTGGTGGCCCAGACCAAAATGAGGGACAAAGTCTGTTCAAATTTTACAAAAATGTGTGATATTCCTTCCTAATTAGGAATATATTAGCAGCAGAATTTGTTAGTAATTATTCTGTTTAGCTCCTTTAAGGATAGATTTGAATATCTATAAAACTCTTAAGCTTTTCTCACATGTATTGTTGTCAGCTGGATGCTTTGTACATGAAGGTGAGCTAACAAGAATCTAACCATCTCATTATGCCTCAACTGGATCTAAGAGCAAATCTGAGACTACCACAGGGGTTTAAACATATCTCATAAACATATTTTCCCCTATCAGTTAAGAACTCTTCTTAGAAATAATCTATAATAGTGCATAATACTTTATCAGGTGAACATACATAATTCTGGGCCAGTTTTAATTAAAAGATAAGCCTGTTTTATAATTACTCGCCTATTTGCATACCGATAATTAGTTCACGAAATCTTTAATAGGAGCTCTACGGAGCAGATTAAACAAGTTTTGGCTATCTTTATAACAGTACTATTGTGCTTGGCAAATTTCTTCATAGATCAGATAAAGTTAAACTTTAGTTCACTTTAGGTTAAACTATTCCTTCATTTTTTTAATTAGTCAATTTACATTCAAGACGTTGTATGCTGGCACCACAATCTTTGTTTCTATATAGTTGTGTCCCAACTGAATCGTCTTTTGACACACAGTTTACAGATTCCTCCAGGACGTCCCTGCTCACCTCATTTCCCACTGCATCCTCCAGGATGCTCATCAGTCTAAGCAAAGGCCTACAAGCTGGCAGAAAAAAAGGGATGGAGAAAGGATGTGCTCTCCTGGTCACCCTACCCAGACATATGCACATAATACCATTCACCCTGAGAATCTAGGGTGGGGAGACCAGGATTCGTGAAACTGGAAAACACAGAATCATCATCTCAGAGAAAACTGTAGCAAAATCAAGTGATTAAAAAAAAAAAAAAAACAACTAAGGTTTATTTTTATTGAAATATATTTTTAGAAAATAAACTCAAAAGAATACTAAGAATAAAGAATGTTAAGCAAAATGAATTAAAAGCTCCCCTTCCTGCTTCCCCATTACCCAAAGTTGACCACTCCTAATTTTATTATCTCGACATTGTCCAAGAATCTATGATCATACATAGGCATATACTTTTTATGTCACAAGAAGAACATACTTATTTTCCAATACTCTTCTCTGTGAATCTACCTTCACTTGTTATGTCACTGGATATAGATACATATTCGTTCCTTTTAAGTTAATCAGTATTCGACTAATTATATATCTATATCAAAATTCACTATTTAACACTTGTCCTCATGAACATTTAGGCTATTTCCATTTTTCCTATTATCAGCTGTAATAAGCATCCTTGTGCCCATCTTCCTTTGGGCACAAATGTAAGTATATCTACATGATAAGTTTCTAGAGGAGGAAGTGCTAAATGAATATTTCGCAAATTTTTAATTTTAGTGAAAAATGTCAACGGTCACTCCAGTTTATATTACTGGCAGCACTGGGTGAGAGCGCATGCTCCCCCACATTCTTGCCAAACCCCAGTATCATCATCATCTTAATCTTTTCCAATCTGATTAGGAAAAGGGGAATTTTTAACGAAAAACCTCATATCCACAGGACAGCAGTGCTCATTCATAGAGCTGACATGCAGAAGCTGACCGCATCTCCAGATAGGTTTTTATCACTGTAATCACAGTGTATAAAGCAATTACATATTTTTCTCTTCTTGTTCAGTCTCCTAGATGATCCTTTCAATGCTGCCATGTGATATTTATGATTCTGATGCTGCATAGTAGAAACACTGAATTGTAGTCGGACCAGCCCTGGGAGACAGCTCAGGTCTCTCACACACTCACAGCTCTGTTCTAGGCAGACCCCCAAGTACTGCCCATTGTATCACCATGACCCAGAAGCCACCCAGGTTCCTCTCCTGCATATAAATCCTAACATCCACACATTCGTTTTGTGCCAATTAACAAGTTACTTGGCATCACTGCTTTGCTTTTTTTCTTCTGTAAAATGTAGATACTAACTAAAACTCATCTCTTAAAATTGATGTATATGCATTAGATTATACGATGTATTTCAAGCAACAGGCACAGTGCTTGACACATAGTGAATGTGTAAAATTGGAATTATTATATTACTGTGTATTTTGTGCATGTATACATTAGGAAAGAAAAGGATCCATGTTATCAATTCAAGAAATGAAGACACAGATTGTTCTCATCCCAAGCCTTAAACACGTAATCCCAGAATTGGTTTTAAATTCATCTGTGCCAACACTACTTCGATAAAGGTGCTTTTGAAAGTCACTCCATTAGCAGTACACTCTGGTATTCTGGGTTTCTGGGATCAAGGTCAGCCAGTCCAAACCTCACCTTCCTGAAACTCCTTCCAGGCTCCTCTCCTAACCTGGTTCACACTGCTTCAGAAGTACAGCTTCCCTTCATTTAATAAGCAACATATTCAGCTTGTTTCAGATGTTGAGTGGAACCTCCTCCTCGAACAGCATAGATGGTACATTTGATCAAAAGGCTAACCTACATCCTCGATGGGCTGCATAGTAAAATTCACCTTCTCCTTTCCCGCATGAAAGATTCAGTCCTCCAGTATCAGCTAAGTACCATGAAAGGAAGCATTCTTACGAAATGAGAAAGAAAAACTTATTGTTATCTCAAGTCTTATTATTCTCCCCCCATAAAAGGAGAGAAAAAGCTCTATATTCAAGGGAAGAATTACTCTAGATTAGTTCATAAGAAAATCTGTTGTTCCTGCCATGGAAGTCAGTCATAATAGGAATGTAAATTTAATTTGGGTCCACCTGAGGGTACCTTTTTAAAAATTACCTATGTGTTACCTAGAGTATAATGCACATGGAAAAACCCTCAATCTGATGTGTGGAGGATTTTATTGGCAAGTAAGATTATTTGCCTTCTGGAACATTCCCAGCTTTCTGGTTTTAGTTCCATTATACTCATTTCCTACCCCTACTCTATCTGGCCCTCTCAGGCTCCCTTATAGCCTCCGTTTATTCATGTCTCTGTACTTGTGATCAAGCCACACCTACTGCATAAAAATACTTTGTCCGTTCCACCCCTCACTTAGCAAACTCCTACTTATCCTGCAAGACCCAAGTCAAATGTCCCTTCCATTCCTTCACCCTTCTTCCTCCCTCCCTTTTCCTTCAAACACTCTGCATGTCTCAAGATAGCTTCTGCCACATAATTCATGTATCTCTCCCCCTTCATAGAGATTCTATGCCTCTTGAGAACATATAGCTATAATGTGCTTTTAAAGTCTTTTACATCCAAGACTTTCCATATAACGTATACAGCTTTTCCATTCATGTGCGCTATTTACACACAAAAAAAATTTAAAATTCACCCACAGCTGTAGTAACTCAAAAAGAATTTGCAAAACCAGCAGAGGTTTGGCTTTCCATCCTTTCAACTGATTTTGGTGTCATTTTTATACATTTTAAGTTACCAGTTGATTTCCCCAATGGCTGTCAGAGATGTAAAGATTTGAAAGAGCAAACCAAATACCTTGCCTTTGGCCTTGACTTTGTGTTAAAACTATATGGGCTTCACTGTGTCAACACTTTGGTATAAAAAGCATGAGCAGTAGCAAATCCACAGACAGGGTAGCGATAGTACGGAAATCCTTGAGCTGGGATCCACGTCTAACACACTGAACAAAGCAGCTCAGTCCATTCTGCCCCAAAAGAACCTGCACAGATACCTGTGGACTAAGCATTCAATTAGTATCTGCTGAGTGAGTGCCAGCCCTTTTTATATCTTTGCCAATTAAAGTATTCCCATTTATGTCCAAGTATCATGCTGAAGTTTTTGCCACAGAGACTTAGACCAATTACCTCAAAGACAATCATCTTTTCACATTTGATAATTTATAAAGTATCTAAAAACATGCAAGTCTTCCAGGTAATTGAGGCCACTCTATAAGGAGAGATGGGTAAGGTAAAGGGAATGTTTAATTTTGTATAGACATTTTGTGAACTTCTAGAGAGGTCAAACTCCATAAATTTATGACCCACATTTTCTTATGAAATACGACATAAGTACAGAGAAGCACAATATCACTTATTCCAGGATGTCAAGCTTTGAAAGTTAACTGATTGGTTGCCTTACTCCTCTGCACTAGTCCACATGTTATACAACCACTGTGATTATGATACAGAAACCATGGACAGAAACCTGTTAAGGGCTTTGTATGACCTATAGAAAGAACAGGCTCAATTGCCATGAAAGCCATTCACAGACTGTCTCCCATCTAAGCACTCTGATGAAATCTCCTACAAGTCCACTGAATGTAAGTTCTGTTCAGGGAAAAGCATTTTCTAAGCTCTTTCATTTTCTAAGCTCTTACTATATATACACCAGGCACTGTGTTTAATACAGAGGTCTATTTACTCATTCACTCTATGGTAGCCCTGCCAGGGAGACATTACATCTTAGATTAGAGTTAAGGAAATCTAAATCTAAAATGATAATGTAACTCTTCTAAGGCCACACAGCTGGAAAATAATGTAGCTAGAATTTGCATACTCATTTCCAGGCCTCTTAAACCTAATGGTGTATTTTTTAAAGATGTATTTATTTTAGAGAGAGAGTATGTGCTTGCACATGCATGAATGCAAGCATGGGGGAAAGGATCTGAAGCAGACTCCTAGCAGAGTGCAAGTCCCCACATGGGGCTCCATCTCACAACCCTGAGATCAGACCCCGCCAAAACCAAGAGTCGGATGCTCAACAAACTGAGCCACCCAGGCACCCCAAAGTCTCATTCTTAAATTTAATTACACCACCTGCCTGAATGTCTGCTCCCCCACAGATGGCTGACATAGGCATTTTCTGAACTGGATTGTATTATACTTGCCTGTGACACTATGAGATCGAAAATTATTTTGGGGAACTGTTGTTTTGACCATTTGGAGCTGATCTCATTTGGATATAAAGTTTGTGCCTTCTGTTGTAGACCCATTATTTTATTTGTATCTATTTCCTTAAATTCAACAATTTTCTGATCCCACCACATCAACAAGGATCAGAAAAGTGAAGTGTAAATTCAGCTCCTGGGAGCCCCTGCCTCAGGGTAATGTAGTATATGTGGGGCTCCTTACCTTACCTTTCTTATTATCTAGAGAGCTGATGAGAAGGTGCCCTTTGGCTGCTTTACTCCTTCACAGAGAAATGACTCTAATATTCTAATAGACTTGTTATTTCTTTTGCCCTGCCTTTTCAGGAGTGGAGTCAAGAAAGAAAAAGAAAAATGTATCTCATATGTGGTAACCTTTATTTCTAAGCTTTAGGAAGGCTGTATCTTAAATCTTTATGTAAATATAGCAAAAGCACATATTATTGAACTAGAAATCCAAAAGGTATCACTGTGATTCTCTCCTTTTTATAGCATTTTTAATGTTCTCTTCTTCCAAATCTAGGCTTCTGAGGAGGTGGGGGTGGGGGGGAGGGGTAGAATCAGGCATCAAGTTTTGCTCTTTGACAGCAATTTGGTAATTTAAGGTCCAAGTTTAAGGATGCTAATAAATGAATGGAAATTCCTTTAATGAAATTTGCAACAAGGGTGTGTGTGTGTAGCTTTAAGTTGACTTTAGGTCAATCACCCTGAATTTCTAAGTAGGTAGTGCATTAAGGATTGATGGCATGTGTGTTACACATAGAAACACTGATACTCCTTTCTTTCATTGCATTAATAAGCAGCAGTTTAGAATAGGCGCCAGCCATCACTTTGAAGAATACTGTAAAAAAATATACTTATTTTTAAACTATTACAGAAGCATTTTGCTCTTACTTGTTCTATTTGTGATATATTTGATTTCACAACTTCTTGATCTTAACCATTTTTCTTTGTTTTTAAATATTTCAGGGAGTGAAATAACAGAAGAAAATCACCCATGCACCCATTCCCAATGGCATATATTAAAATTTATGTCACCCTTTGTGTCCTGATTCATGTGCATATTCAATTTTTGCATTTCTATACTACACTCACGGATAGAGTTTGATAGTCTACATTTTCTAGTAAATGTCATGTGTGTTTTACCACATTCTCTCCTTCTTCCCCGTAGAGTGACCTATTGTGATGCTATCACCTTGCCCCTAACTTCAGCTACAACTGTCTTCCACTGTTTGGTTTCCTAATTGACACTCAGCAATTAAATCCTGCTAAACCAAATAAATATCAGATTAAGGGTTTTTCTCTTTTTCCTTAAATTTTATTTAGCAATAATTGTAAGACTTCTATGTATTTCCAAAAAAAAAATCTATGAAGAGGAAATTTAGCCATCATTATGAATATATAGATGCAACTGCACAGCAGCCTTTACTACAAAGTAGAACAGATTATAAGTTAGGTTTTTATGTGCACCTCAAAAAAGGATTCAGTCAACTAATATTTCAACAGAATCTTATTATAGTACTCTCTGGTATGGAGATCTCAAGTTGTTATTTTTAATACTTTAATTTACAACTTTTGCCTTGTGCTTGCTCTGAGCATCTCTGGAGGTATAGAGTGGCTTATATATAGGCCTCATGTAGAAGACTAATGGGCCCTACGTATTCAGTTGGACCATTTATGATTGTGTGTCAGTATGTGAACCAGTATTTTGGTTGTAACACTTTAGTCAGAATCATCAGCTAGACTACTGAGGTTTGAATGCTAACTATATGCCCTACAAAGCCCTGTCCTGTTTGTACCCTCATTAGTAAGATGAAGAGAATGACACAGTTAACTTCATAGATGTGTTATGGGGATTAAGCAAGTAAATTTATGTAAATAGCTTAAAATTGTGACTGATATGTGGTGTTAGAAAAACTATCTCTAAACAAGGATAGTAAATAATTGTTTTGTTTTGTTTTGTTTTGTTTTGTTTTGTAAAAGAATCATTCCCACATTGGCAACTAATACTATGGCATCCAAATGTACTGACTGTATGCAATCAGTATCAATTATTGAAAGCCAGGTTGCAGATTGGTAGCCTGCAGGTTGGTTCACAGAAATGTTTAGTTTGGACAGTAAATATGTATAACTGGAGCTGCCTCTCTAGTTGCTCTGAGGACAGGTCTAGTTTGAGAGAAACAGAGAAGCTTTAGAGCAGGACAGTGCTGTTTCCAATGCCAGGTGCACCACTTACAATGTCATACTGGGTATATTTATTAACCTGTCTTGGCCTCCTTCCTCCTTATCTGCAAATCTGGAAACTACCTTCATCATAAGACCATTATAGTTAGCTGGTCACACATATTCAGCATGGTTGTTATCCACATTTCCCTTCTAACATGTCTCCGTAACTTGCAGCCAAATCCGCTATACTTCATTTTGTATCAAAATGCAAGACATAAATTCCAGTCTATTTTTAGCAATTGCTCATTTGCTTATATAGCTCAAATTAGGTCTTGAAGGCTCAATAAGAGCTGAGTAAAACTGAGTATTAATGATATTAGGCAGAATTACGCTGGAGACAAATCGTCTGGGTTGAAATCCCAGCTCTGCTATTGACTAAACTGTGTGCCCTTGAGCATGTTGCTTGACCTCTATGTGTCACAGTCTCTTCATTCATGGTACAGCAATTATAGTTGTTACTACCTCTTAGGATTGTTGTGAGAGTTACATGAGTTAATATACCTCTGGTACTCTAGTCAATGCCTGGTGCAATGTGAGGAGCTTTGTGTAAGTATCAGCCATCATCAGCCATCATCATCTTAAATGCCAATTCAGTGCCATATATAGCAATAGAATTTTAGCAATCCCATTCCAAAGATGTGAATGCAAAAGAAGGGAAAAGATTGCTTGTGAAAATACACAAAGGTCTGTCTTTAGGAAACTTCAAAACAAACTCCTCATTGAGGTCAAAATGAATTTAATGTGTTCGACAATAAATTTTCTTGAATTTCAGTCATGTCCGTGCCTAGGTGTGCTCCTTTTCCCTAGTAGGGTGGAGAGTGGTTGAAGAATGGGGCTGGACATGACATAAGGGGTAAAGGAGATAGAATGATGCCCGTGCCAAGTTTGTTGGGTGAGCACTTTAAAAAAAATATTTTTAAGATTTATTTGAGAGACAGCAGAAAGAGACAGAGAGCACAAGCTGGGGCAACAGGCAGAGGCAAAGGGACAAGCAGACCCCCCCGCCACTGAGCAGGGAAGCCTGATTCGGGGCTTAATCCCAGAACTCTGAGATCTAAGCCAAAGGCTGAGCTACCCCTGTGCCCTGGTGAGCACTTTTGAAATAAAATTATATGCAATGTTACACAAAGTGTTAAAACACATTAGGGATTGTTTGAGAACACAGACAAAATTAAAGTTGTATTTACTAATTATGCGCTTTCCTGAAAAAATACACTGATACACTTTAACTATAATACTATGTAGTCAGAAAGATATTAATGTAAGAATTATTCATGCTTCCCAAATTTACGTTTTGTTTAGTAGTAAAACTGATTCATTCACACCAATTAATACATGTCTCCCACCTAAGATTGTCATCAGAATGAATAAATTGAACTGTCTGCTGGTAATTCCTATGCAAAAGGATAGAAATCTGTTTGTACACTACTTTTGAAGAAAAAATCCAAGTGTGAAGAGTCACCTCAGGGGATGAAAACAAGCAAATGAAGTGTTGGCTTCCATTCTAAGAACATTATTGAGGAATTTGAAAGGAAAATGGAGTTTTAAAATGAGGGATAGTAGATGGCTGAGATAAAGAGAAAGTTTACCAAGTAAAGAAAATACATAGATTTGTAAAATGCTTTGCAAATGATTCATCATGTACTAAATGGATTCTCTAATTTATCTTGAGGAATAATTGATTCAGCAACCCAAAACTACCCCACACAGCCTTTCTGGAATGTTCTTCTTTTCAGCAACTGAAGTGAGTACAGAGGCTAAACAAGAAAATAAAAAGTAGCTACAAGTATAAAATAAAATATTAATCTTTTTTTCCATGCTACATACCCAGAGACACTGAGTAAGAATAATGCCTTTCCTTAAAATTTCATGGAATGGCCAGTTTCTACTCAAATTGCTTTTTATTAAAGACACTGATTAAGACACTATAAAAATACGGAACATTCTAATAGCAATTATTAACCTAATTTCTGAGATAAATAACATGTCTCATATTTCACCTTTAAATGAAAAAATACATATTGAGATTCACTAGCATGCCCAATTAAGTCAAACTGGTCACATTTCCTAAAGTGATTTTTGACAGAAGAAATAAATGTGAGACTTTCAACATAGATTTTGTTCTTAGATATTGCACATCATTCGGTTAATTCTTCACCAATGGGAAAATTTTGGCACTTTCTAGGGTGGTACTAGAAACTTTCCATACAGTAATAGTGTAATTACAGAAACTCTCTGAATTAGTTATTGTTCAAAATGAGAATGAACTTTAAAGTATTTTAAAATATGCCATATAAAACCACTTGGTCTTTTTGAAATGATTTTTAGCAGATCTTTATTGCCCTTTGGAAAAATCAATATAGAAGAACATAAAAAGCTGATGTATGTCAAGCTTATTTTCATCAGTTCCCCAATATGGCTTAACTAAACTTTTGTTTCCTTAATTGCTCCAAAATTACACCTGATCCATTCTTCAGAGGGACTTGTTTCCTCTCAAAGCCTACCTTTCCTAAGTCCACACTTGACTCATGGAGCATCTTATCTTACAAGGGGTGAGAAGGAAGGAGGACAGCTGACAAAATAGTGAAGGGCCAGAATTATTTCAAATTTGTTCTTCCCTGCCTAGCCCTGAAAAGCAAGAAGAAAATATCCTTAAAAAGGTAATTAACTTCATGCAGGTGTTTTGTTAAAACAACAGGGCAGATGGGACATAATCAGATTTTTAAGCCAATTATTTTTATCTGGCATGCCTATCTAACCAATAGTTGACATTCACTTTAGCTAGAACTGACCACTGAAGAATGATGCAAAATGATACCTCCAAGGGGAAAAGGAGAGGGAGAAATACAACTTGTCGTTGAAGTTTTAAGTTTTCATTTTGAACAGAATATTCACACACACACTCACATACATACAATTCAGTAATATAGGTATTAAAAAGCTTTTGGAACACTGAATGAAACGTTTTGACTTTTATCCTTCACCCTTAAAACTGGAATAAAAGTCAGTTAAAAATACTCCTGCAGTGGAAGGTAGGCAAACATTTGGTGGTGGTTGGGGGGAGGGGATGCAAGGAATAAATAGTTCAAATTGTTCTAAGAAAGCCTAATTTGGTTTGCATTAATTAACATTGACTGTGAGGTCAGGTTCCAAGGAAGAATCAAGAATTTCAGCCTTTGAAGTCAATTAAAATGCAAGTATCCTATTTATATTAATGTTGCCAAGGCTTACCACAAGAAGTTAACATGAAACTGTTTTAAATTATCTAATCACAATTATGTGCTATCACAAGAATATATTTCATGGTCAAAATATCACTAGGTATTTGTGATATCTACTAATTAGACACTGTAATTCTCCCTGTTTGGTCTCATTTTCCTAGGTAAAAACCAAAATGGCCAGGGAAATGTAAACATAAATATAACCTTCTGTGATTTGAAAATTATGGTAGAGTTTTATTATGTGTCTGGGAACCCTAGTAAAGCTAAAATGCAAATCTCAAGACTTTTAGTAGTTGTCCATGAAACTATTTACTTGTGAAGAATTTCAGTGAATATAGAGGTCCTAACTCACTCCATACACAACATAAATCATGGAACTTCAATCCTTTTCATTATGCACACACCATTTCCAGAGACTGAATTCTGGATGATATTAGAGCAGAAAGAGTAATTAGCAAATTGATGTCCCTTTTCTATTTTGCATCATATGGCTTTTTGGCCTTTTGGCTGAAATCAAGCATATTCTGCATCATGATTGCTAAAACTAACTGCTTGGGTTTTTTTTTAAGATAGATTGATTGATTGATTGATTGATTTGGGAGAGGCGGGGTGGGGGGGGAAGCAGGGGGAGAAAGTGTGCATGCATATGGGAAGAAGGAACAGACCAACAGGAGAGAGAATCCCAAGCCAAATCCAAGGTAAATACTGAGATCATGACCTGACCCAAAACCAAGAGTCAGATACTCAACCGACTGAGCCGGCCAGGTGCCCCTAACTGCTTGTGTGTGTGTGTGTGTGTGTGTGTGTGTGTGTGTGTGTGTGTGTGTGTTTAAGAAATAAATTTGTAGGAGCAGTGTGAAGAAGAAGAAGAGGTGAGAACGACCCCCGGACCGGCTAAAGCCCGCGTGCCACCACATCCCCGCTCCATCGCTTACGCCCCGCCACTGTCGCCACCATGCCCAAGAGAAAGGCTGAAGGGGATGCTAAAGGAGATAAAGCCAAGGTTGAGGATGAGCCACAGAGAAGATCTGCAAGGTTATCTGCTAAACCTGCTCCTCCAAAGCTAGAGCCCAAGCCTAAAAAGGCCCCTGCAAAGAAGGGAGAGAAGGTACCCAAAGGGAAAAAGGGGAAAGCTGATGCTGGCAAGGATGGAAATAACCCTGCAGAAAATGGAGATGCCAAAACAGACCAGGCACAGAAAGCTGAAGGTGCTGGAGATGCCAAGTGAAGTGTGTGCATTATTGATAACTGTGTACTTCTGGTGACTGTACAGTTTGAAATACTATTTTTTATCAAGTTTTATAAGAATGTAGAATTTTGTTTTACTTTTTTTTTTTTTTAAGCTATGTTGTTAGCACACGGAACACTTCATTGTTGTTTTTGGGGACGGGCATATGTCACTAATAGGATATCTCCGGAGCTAGATTGATAACAAGAGGGAAAAACACCTTCCCCTTCTAGTTTTGAGAAACTTCCTCTTGGCTCCCAGGAGGAGGGATTCCTTGATGTTGACACACATGAGCCACCTTGGTGGTGTGGAAAAACTAAAATTCATTTTTTTATGTCCTCTTCTCCCTCCCTGCCTTCAGCATAGACTTGACTCCCTTAAACCCAGAGACCTATTTGAACCTGACCCCATGAAATGGTTCCCAGTATGTCAGGCAATCTGGACTTTACAGTGTCACCACTGAGATGGTGTCCCTCAAAAGAGTTCCTTTTTTTAGCTTGTGGATTTTCAGATTGATAATTCTGCCATTTTCATTTCATTTCCTGAAAGTCAGGGTTGGCTTGTGAAAAGTTGTTAAACAACATGCTAAATGTGAACTGTCAACCCTCACTCTAAACTTTCCCTGTTCAGAGCATCATATGAAGACTTCATTGGGTTTTATAGTGGCTTTCTGATTTTGGTAGTCCATTGAAGAAGGGAGTTTGAAAGTTGTTGTATACTGTTAACGATCGTCCGCCCATGTCCTGCCTGAAATACCATGATTGTTTATGAAAAGTATCTTTAATAAAGCTGGATACAGTTTGGCTTGGAAAAAAAAAAGAAATAAGTTTTGTAATTTCTCTATACACTTTAGTAAGTGAATGTTTGCATTTCCATAGGGAAAATTTATTTTGCAATTTTAAACTTTCAGATGAGGAAGGCAGTTCCAAGAGTGATTTTAGGAGTTAAAACACATAACCCAGGAAAAAGGGCTTTACAGTGGAGATAGGAGAATTTCCCTGGAAAACTTACTGTTTTGTCTAATGTAAATGTAGAATCTATTGGATAAACCGAAACAACAAACTTTTGAAGATATTTCCAAGCAAAAAAATATCAAGTACTGAAGCCAGGGTTATTTATCCCCCAATATCTGCCAGATACTGTAGGTGTACAAAGGATATCAGTGCGCTTGGCAAAATTCAAGAGAGGCAAATAACACTTGCTGGTAAGGGAACTCTCCATGGTAGGGGTGGCTAACTGCCGCCCACCGGCTAAAGTAGCGCCGCCCCCCCACCCGCCTCTGGCTGTTTCTGTGTAGCCCATGAGGTAAAAGTTTTTGCATTCTAAAATGGTTGAAAAAGAATTCAAAGGACATTTCCTGACATGTGAAAATTCCATGAAATATAAATGTCAGCATCCGTCAATCAAGTTTTCATGGAACATAGCCGTGCTTATTCCTGGGCATTTCTCTAGGACACAGGTATGCAGTTGTGACAGAGACTGTATGGTGCACAGATCCTAAAATATTTCCCAGCTACCCCTTAACAGATAAAGTATGCAAGCCAGTGAACTGGATATTTGCTTCTATTCTTTCCTTGGTTTGTTCTGTTTGATCTCAGAATAAAAAAACTTTTAAAGATGCTTGATACTGGTATCCTGAGTCTAAGACTGTTTTTTATCTTCTTCACTTCACTCTTTTAAGGAAGGAATATAACACCAAATGGAAAACATTAATTCTTAAGGCTACTGGGGGGAGGGGTGCTCTCAGGAGATATTCCAAAAATCCTCAATTTTAAAATTTTGACAAGAAGTCTAAAACATAGCCCCTAGTTTCCAATAAGTTTATAAGTACTTCTTGTATAAAGAAATGATCCCATCCATTCACTGTGTGTAAGTTGAGAGTATCTATTTTTTTTTCTGATGCAACACACCTACATATACATATATAAGAGAACCTGTTTGCTATAGCAGAGCCTGGTGTAGATTTATATTTACTTTGAAAATTAAGTGAAAAGCTTCTTGTGTTGTGATCTTTTTTATCTTTTCTTCAACTGATTCATTTTCTTCCTCCAAGTTGGAAAAAAAAAGTAAACTTACTTGGGATATGATATTCATTCCTCTACTATCTTAAAACTCGCGTTTCTTAAAAGATATAAAAACAAGCAATTATGTAATAGTCTTTGCTGGAGAAAATGCCTCTAAACTCATTCAACTTTTACAAAGAAGGTTTTAGGCAGGCTGCCAGCACCCCCAGAATGAGCAGAGAGAGAGAGAGAGAGGGAGAGAGAACTGGGAAGGCAATTTGTTTGAAAGGACCAACAGTTTTAAGAATGGAACCTGAATCACAACTTAAAGTATCAGATACATCAGAATTTCTAGGCATTTCAATAAGTTGTCAGGAAAATAGTTGTAAAGTTTCTTAAAAAGTTAAATATAAATTTATTTACACAATTTACTCTCGGGAGTCTACCTAAGAATAATGAAAACATACACCCCCACAAAGACTTGTACACAAATGTTCATATACCAAAAAAGCAGAAATGATCCAAATGCCCACTAACTGCTCTAGATCTTCTAACCACAGCTATCAAAATATTTAAGCTTTCCTTTCATGGTGGCTCCATTCATCATTCTCAAATTTTTGTCATATCATGTCCCTTCTCTCCAATTTTGAGGGCTGCCTATTACTGGCAGGAGAAAACTCCAAGTACTGAACCTGATAAACTACGAAACCTCCTTTCCAGCTATTTCCAGCTCTTACAGGCGAAATGACCTAGCCCTGAACATCCCATGTTCTTTCATATTCCATATCCCTGCTTCTGCTGACTCCTCTGCCTGAAATGTCCTTTGCCATCTTGTTCACCTTGCAAGAGGAGTTTCTAGGTCAAAAGAAAAAGACTTTCCCCCTTGATTGCCTTTCCAGAGTCCTTCTACATTCCCAGGTGAATTGTTCTGTCATTCTGTACCCCGAGGCCTCCTCCCAGCTGTCATAATTCTATCATTTTTTTTTACCTTGTAGCAGACTTTATCATTATGTATCTGTCCATACTTGTTCAAAAAAATAAACCTTTAAAACTGTAAGGTCTGTGAGGATAGGAAAAGGTCTTATTTATGCTTAACATAAACACCTGATTAAAAGGGGTTGGTAAAGCATTTGCTAAATATCAATACCCCTTAATACTACCACTAACATTGTCACTAGAAAGCAACTTGAAAAAAAATCTGACTTATTTTATGAAGACATTGAAAATGGCTTGCATGTGGAGATGTTGAATGAGCACTCATGGCAAAGCATGTGAATAAGCCAATGGTAAAACCAAGGATTGTTTCATGGCATACGTTCCTAGACTGCGATAGGCATTTTCTATAGTCTCATCTGTGAAAGCTGGCAAAGTTAAGTCAAACTGGGGGTGGGGAGGGCTCTGTCTTGCAGTTCACTTTTGCTCAAGGTCACAAATTACATGTTAGGATAGAGGAATTACAGAAATCCCTAACTTCTCTTACCTTTCAGCTCAAGAGATTCCTTCCAGAAGCAAGCAGACTTAAAAAAATATTGCTTTGAACTTCTCTTAACTAAATGCATTATTAGACAACTACCAGGTGGTGCACTAAGTTTTCCTGACATCCTTGGGAGTCCAAATTAAGGCTACTATTAAGAAATTGGCAAATTTAGGAAGGAGATTTACTTAGGTATAAAATAAAATTGAATGAAATCTCTAGAGTACCCAGTTCCACTTTGAGAAGGAATTGCAGGTTTTCCTTTGCTGGTGGCTTTAATTGTATAAAGCATTTGCTTATTTGCTTTTTAAAGCGTTTTCCTTGGCTTTTTTTTTTTTTTAATTTTAAGGCCAGGATCAACAGACATTTCCGTGTAAAGCAGAGGAAGTCAATATCACTAAGTAGCAGGGAAACCCTCAAAAAGTTACTTAAGCCAAATGGAAATGTTTATCTCCAGTGGGCCCAGAGGAGAAAGGATGGAGGCACATGTTACAGCTGAAGATGGAGCAGAAGCTAATAGGCCAGAGCCAGCAGAGATTTGCAAAAAACAGGGTCCAGTGTAGGTCTACCATGAAAGCTGATCATTTGAAAGCTTAAGGGGAAGCTAGATCTTGATTCTAACTGAAGTATAAAATTGCTGACAGAATTTTGTTTCCAACTAAGGAGGCCTATAAAAATTCTTGGTTGTTTTTTTTCTTTTTTTCAACAGAGGTGACTGTAGTAATTCTCATTTAATACAAAGAGTTAAATTGCAATACTAATCATTTTTCTACTCACGGGTACACAACTGAAAATAAATTGATCTCACAGATACCTATTTAACAGATTGGAATAGATTCAGAGGTATTTCTGCTTATGTCTTTTGTCTGCCTTGTTCTTGGTGAGTGGTAAAGAAATCAGATTAAAATCACTTTCACACTATACCTACCTAAAAGGGCCAATGCAGGTATTATATTTTTATATGCATAAAATAATAACATGTTGCTCTTTACTTTGGCAGAAGTTTGGGGAATTTGACTTGGACATTTGGGTTCATATTTCAGTACATGTGCCCATAATGACTTTTAAGACACCTATATGGGGAGAAAAAGTTAGCTCCTTTGTTATTTATTCTGTAAGTCTGAGTAAAAAGTGAAAAGCTAAGCAAAGAGCAGGTTTTCACTGAACTCAGCACAAAATCTGGTATGTTTAGGTTTACTTAGACTCTATTCCTTATAAATTTCTTTTAGAAAGAGATGAATCGCTATCTTTACTTCCGTATGTTCATAGCACTTAGCACATAATAGGTGCTCAATACGTATTTGCAGCATTGCACTGAGTATCAATTTTCTAGGCTTATCCCTTAGGAAAGAGCAAGTACTTCCACACTGACCCCCAAGACAATGTATTTCATCAAAATATCCAATAAAAATACCCCAGAAGTAATTTGTGATATGAGCCTCATTTATGCATATTCAGGGACTCTCTCTTAGAACTTTCTCTAGATTGTGTAACAAACTACGTGAATACATATTCAGCAAAGAGAAGCCACACAGCAACCATTTCATTGTACTTTTGTAGACACTAAGGTATACCCGTGTGGGGGATGTGGAGAGGGAGGCAAGGCATGTTTTAGGTTTGTCCTCTAGGATCAAGCTAAAGGTGAGGTAGTGTAGTCTTCTGCTCAGGCACTTTTCATCACTTCCCTATGAAGCCAGGATTTATGTCCAAGTATTTAGTATAATAGCATTCTTACAGGGTACACAATAAAAATTTATCGATTGAGGTAATTTAATAAAATACCAGGGTAAGATAAATGGAAACCTTTTGACATCTAAAGGCTTAATGCGAGATTTTGAAGTCTGAATTGAAATCTATCTCTCTGGATCAAATCCAATGTTTTGTTTTGGTTTTTGTTTTTTGGCAGGATCATTCTGCTTCAGAGAAACCCAAGCAGTCTACTTGTGGACCAAATCAGCAAACCTGGGAGTCATGTTAACAGCAAAACTTGATTAAAGGCAAAATAAAAGGGATATGTGGCTTTTGTATTTTAACTTAATGTCGGTCTGGTTCTTCCTGTAACTTTTCCCATGCACCTCCTGATCCCCGCACATGGAATTTTGGGAAGTGGAGCAGGGCATGTGATTTGTCTTGTTCATTTCTCTTTACCCCAAATATATAGATTCAATAATTACAACAACATTAACCACAACTACCTCTTCTATGGCACTTCTTACATGACAAGCACTCTGCAAATGTTGACTCCTTTAATTAAGGTAACATAACTAACACAATGTATAAATACACTTTTATCACCTTTTTCAGATGACTAAATTAAAGCATAGAATAACTGGTTAAATAGCTTGCCCATGGTCATACAGCTAGCAGAGCAGCAGTGCCAGGATTTGTACTCAGGAATAATCACTAATTATACCACTCAAGGTCCTCATCTATGCAATCCGCCAAAGATTTTCACCAAGAGTGAATTTAATTTTCACAGACATTGAAGCCCTTCATTTAGCTATCTGATGGGACTGATTTCTTTTGGCCCTTCTTCTAGCATTTATCTATTTACTCATTCATCCAATACACCTACTATACAAGTCAGTGTGCTTAGAGTCAGGGACACAAAGATGCACGAGGACAATGTCACCTGGGAAAGGCAGGTCCATATTCCAAGTGCTACATCATCAGTCTAAAATGCCAGAGCACAGAAGACTGGGAGACTGTTTGCCAAGGTAAGGAGACTTCTCCATAATGAACGATCTTTTAACCAAGTCGAACACAGCATGAGAAACTATTGACTGGTGGTTTCATGGCCATATTAGGATCGTGTTCCAAATCTCACAGTAAGAAAAGGCTGCATTTCATTTTCTTGCAGTGGATTTACTGAGACTGACCAGGCTTTCAGAAAAGCTTATTAGTGAGGGAGGTTTTGGTTTTTCATGGCTTTGTTTTTTGCTTTTTTGCATGGGATTCAATTGCTTTTATTTAAGCAACTTCTCAAATATTCCAAGTATCCATCCAACATCACCACCTTGACGCACAAAAAAAGCCCATATCGGTGTATTTTCTAATTCTCAAATAGTAGACAAATTCCCGATACTATTTATAGCTATCTGTGGGAAGGGTGGTGATGGGATTGATGAAACTCTGTGCTATTTAAATCTACACCTTAAGTTTTTAAGGAGTAAATTTAGCCAGCCTAATCATTCTTCAAATATTTAGATCTTTGACAAGAAGGAGTCTCCACCATCCAAGAAACCAATAAAATTGTCCTGAATTCAGAAAAAGACAACTGTTTCCATTCACTACTATCTCAGGATAACTAAAAACTATATACTCATTTGCTGAACTTTCCACCACTCTTCTTAATGCAAGGACATAAGCATGTGCTACAAGATATCAAATAGATTTTACAAGAATCACAGACAGCGTGTATTCAATACCAGTGTGGTGTGAATAGTGTTAATCTGGGAGTTGAGCACCAGGGAATCTTGGGCGAATTTAGGCAGATCTCCCAATAGAGATTAGATCAAAGCATCAACAGAAATGTGGGACAATGAATATACATCGAGAGTTTAAGAATGCAGTCTATGGGTAGCCTTCAAGGACCTTTATCACCTGATACTGTGTATACAACTGGGTGTATATACTCAAACCTACGTTTTTCTAGGATTGATTTTTATCATAACCTCAGAATGGATTATATTTCCTTTTACCTCTTCCCCTCAATAAAACCTTCAAAACCATTAAGCCAAGAGATTTCACTAGTTAGAAAGAAATTGATGTGGGATCCTCACTGTTTTTAGAATTCAGTAGTATATATAGTTATGCCTGGTTGACTATAAAATAAAATGTACACATAAAGTTCCCTGTTTAAAAGCCTCTTCAGTACTGTTTTTTAAATAACTGGACTCAAAAATGTCAACTGTGACCTAAGAGGAACTGCCAATCCCACACTTTACTCCAGGCACCCCACGCCAAGGTGGTATCCAGACTAAAGGATATTAGGATCTCCTGTCCTGGGGATAATAGAAGAACAGCTAGTAGGTATTACTCCCTTCTTTGGCCACTGTGCCTACTATTTACACATAGTGTTTAACTTTTCAAAGTCTGATTCTTTTGTGCTCAGTTTACCTACTGACGTAAATGATGAGTTAAGGAAGAAAAGCTGATCCCAGACCATATGTTCTGAATAGCCTTTAATTTATCAGCTAACTCAAAGGCCTAGTGAAGTTTTCTTAGTTTATGCCCCATTCTGAGATTTCAACTTCTACCGTCAGACATCCAGGACCTTCATGGGAAGCCATACAATTTAACAAAAAGGAATATGGGCTCTGGCCTCAGGCCCTAGTCCCAATCCCATCCCTGCCTCTATAATCTATGTTCCTTTGAGCTCATTACTTAGGCTAAGTCACTGTCTCCTTGTAAAATGTAGTAACACTTCACAGGTTCTAAAAAGTAAATGAGAAAATGTGTGATTGATGCAGGATATTCACACGAAGATGTATATCCACTATCAAATCAAAAAGTGCTCCCAAGGGAAAAAACAAACCTAACGTCACCATCTCATGCCCATAGCACAATCTTCTGTATCAAAGCACTTTGCTTTAACATTTATCATAGTCTGTTTTGTATACAACTTAGCTGCTATCATGACTCTGTCATGGGGACAATCACACATGGGTCTTTATTCCAAGACTGTTGTACAATGTGAGAATGGTCAAACATAGAGCATTGTTGGAATTGCAGAGAGATGTGTGAATTTGCTAATGAAAATGACTCAAGTAGAGGCAGAGGTCAAAAAACCAACTCGAGTCAACATCCTTGGAGAGAAGAGACACCTACTGCATCCAGTCCAGATCAGCTGTCCATCAACTCTGGCTCACAGGCCAAATCGGCAGGCCAGATTTGGCCTACAACTCACAAATACAGCCACATTGGTTCATTACATAGTATCTATGATAAAACTCACAATTATTTACTATCTGTCCATTTACTGGAAAAGTTGCTGACCTCTGCCTTAAAGCAGGACTATACAAGAGAAGTATAATGTGCTCTTAATTTTTAAATCTTATGTAATACATGTATTACATAAATTACATAATTTTAAATTTTCTGATAGCTATTTTAAAAAGTGAAGGAATTATTTTAACATTGGCATTAACCCAACATGTTTAAAAGAATTACAAATTATTGATTTTTTCATTTTTGTCATACTAAGTCTTAGAAATCCCTTGTGGGTTTTGTGCTTGTATCACTTATCAGTTTGGACCAGCCACACCTCCAGGGCTCAGTAGCCGCTGGTGACATATTGCAATACTGGTCTAAAAGTTCTGAGAACAGGTGCCCAGGTGGTACAGTCAGTTAAGCATCCAACTCTTGGCTTTGGCTCAGGTCTTGATCTCAGTGTCCTGAGAGACCCATGCCGGGCTCCATGCTCAGCATGGTGTTTGCTTGAGATATTCATTTTCTCTCTCTCTCTCTCTCTCTCTTTCTCTCATAAAGCCTCTAAAACTAAATAAAAGTCCAGAGGACTGAAGTGGCTATGTGGTTAGGCTCTGGCCAGGTCACTAACACACACAGATTACCTCTGGCAACCCTGTCAAGCAATGGGTAACTCTGGGGCTACGTGAGACAAATCAGAGAATATAAATCCGGTAAGACAAAAAGCAGGAAAATGAGAGCATGCATGAGGGAGAAGGATGGAGGGAAATGATAGCTTCAGAAGATGAAGCCACCCAGAGACACAATGAGCTAGTGTGTATGCACAGCTGCAATTTAATAAAATTAAATGTCACTCTCCCTACCACTGAGATTTGACATAATTCTTACATTTGTTATGTGCCCTTAAAGAAACATTAGCTCTTCCAAGGCAAAAAACACATTATATTCATGTTTGCATGTGATCCTGGCATCTACCATGGTGCTTGGTCCTGAGGTTGTTTGGGCTTCAAATATATTAAAGATGAAACTATGGACTATGGACTGTTGGACTAGCCATAGCCATGGCTATGGACTGTTGCTAAATAGACCAAGAACTACTGTCTGAATGAGTCACTAAAAACAGAGTAATAAACCAGTTTCTAGGGAATGTCGATATCAATCACCCCAGGATACTTAGGGTTTAATAAGGGTCAGAATCTGAAACTTGAAGAAGCAAAGTTTCATTGACAAACACCAAGAACTGTTCTATTAACAAAAAGTGATTCTTTATTCCTTTGTTAGTGTGCTTTTGGGAGGGAAGAGGGGGTGTAGGGGCAGTGAGATCTCAGGGCACCCACACCTACCTTTTACCAATCATTAACATAGGGACACCTGCACCCCGATGTTTATAGCAGCAATGGCCACGATAGCCAAACTGTGGAAGGAGCCTCGGTGTCCAACGAAAGATGAATGGATAAAGAAGATGTGGTCTATGTATACAATGGAATATTACTCAGCCATTAGAAATGACAAATACCCACCATTTGCTTCAACGTGGATGGAACTGGAGGGTATTATGCTGAGTGAAGTAAGCCAGTCGGAGAAGGACAAACATTATATGTTCTCATTCATTTGGGGAATATAAATAATAGTGAAAGGGAATATAAAGGAAGGGGGAAGAAATGTGTGGGAAATATCAGAAAGGGAGACAGAACGTAAAGACTGCTAACTCTGGGAAACGAACTAGGGGTGTTGGAAGGGGAGGAGGGCGGGGGGTGGGAGTGAATGGGTGACGGGCACTGGGGGTTATTCTGTATGTTAGTAAATTGAACACCAATAAAAAAAATAATAAATAAAAAAAAATAAAATAAAAAAAATAATAAAAAAAATAAAAAAATAAAAAAACATAGGCAATGTTAACAAAGCAACCTAACACAGAGGTACTTGCAGGCCAACTCAGCCAATTTCTGCCCCAAACCCTGCATTCCCTAAGTAAACTTGGTCCCCTGACTGTGTTCTTACTCTGCAGGTCAGGGCCTTGATGTGCATAACTTTCGAGGCCATGAGATCCAAAACCAGAGAGAAACAGAAGATGATGTAAGGCTACTGCCAAGCTTCTAAGATGCAGGATGGCAATTGCGGTTGTGCCATTTCTCCAGCCTTGCTCCAAAGCACACACGTCTGTTCTGGCTTCTGGGTTGTCTTTCTTCTACATTCGCAAGATAAATTTCAAATTGTTCATATCACAGGGAAGTATTTATGGCAAAACAGAAAATATTTTTACTACTTTCCAGTTTCACTAAGCCAGTTTCCAGAGCCACACTTTAACCGGTATCATCTAGCTAAATTTCCCCAATAGTGGCACAGGGAATGATGTTCTTTCATGGAATATGGCAAACCAGTTGACATCTCTCAGGATGGATGCATTTAGATCAGGACAGTAAAGCACTACATTCCTCTATAGTGAGGATTAATTTAGCTTTATTGTGATAGAATATGAACTCTATGCAGAATTTGACAGTATGGGTCAACTTGACTGATCCACTGGTGCCCAGAAATTTGGTCACACATTACTCTGGGTGTCTCTGTGGTGGTGTTTCTAGATTAAAAAAAAAAAAATCAACATTTAAATCACTAGGTCTGAATAAAACAGAAAGACTGAGTAAGAGAATTTCTTCTAACTGCCTTTAGTCAGTAGGCTGTGGTAGGCTGAATAATGGACCACCAAAGATGTCCATACCCTTATTCCGGAATCTGTAAATATGTTACGGACATGGCAAAAGGAGCTTTGCTGATGTGAAGTTAAGGATGTGGAGATGGGTAGATTGGCCTGAATTTTCCAGGGGGAGCCAATGTAATGACAACAGGCCTTGTAAAAGCAGAAGAGTCAGAAGAAGATGTGCTAATGGAAGGGGAGAAAGAGAGAGAGGGAGGGAAGGAGGGAGGGAAGGAGAGAGGGAGGAAAGGAAGGGGCTACACTGCTGAGTTTGAATACAGAAAGTAGAGTTGTGAGCCAAGAAATGCAGGCAGCTGCTAGAAGCTAGAAAAAGCAAGGGAACAGATTCTCCTCTAGAGCCTCCAGAAGGAACATGACCTTGCCAATCCATTTTTGGATTTTTTGGCCTTCAGAACAGCAAGAGAATCAGTATGTGCCTTGTAAGGCCATTAAGTTGGTGGTCATTTGTTATAATAGGAAACTCATTCATACACATCATATACATACATTTAAAAAATAACTTAAAAATCAGATTCCAAAGTCACATTTTATTAGTCCTTTCAAGTAACATATCCCAAAAGTGGTGTCTTCCTTTGGAAATGCAAAAAATGCCTGCTGGCTACAAGCCGCCATCTTTTACAAATCAAAAAACAAAGCTAGCCTTTGAGAACAGAAGGTTCAAGTAAGTCCCATTACCACACAGGGCAGAGTCTAAGAAGGACAAGGATATAACAAACACAGAGAATGTGAGCTTCCCATCTGGAAATGAATGGGAATTAGCACCTTTTGTATCTCTAACATGTAAGTCAGACTGTGATAGGTACCTTGTGATACTATCATAACAACCTTCCAGGATCACACTATTGATCAGTAAATAGTGGGACCGGAAGTTGAACCAAAGCTGGTGTAACTCCAATGTTTCAACTACCAATGTTCTAACAACCTGCCTCCCATGTTTTTGCTACAAGAATACCATCCGTTCATCCTAGTGTCCCTTACCCTACCCTCTCCCTGCTGCATATCCTAATACATGTATACATTGGATTAGTATCAAGGTACTTATTCTTTTAACCTGTGCCTGTCTCCCTTCCGGGCCCATGTTGAAGTTTGTGCTGCTGTTCCTTCCATTGTGTTGTCTTTGCTCTTTTGCTTTGATGGGCTAATGCTGGTGTCCTCATTATCACATCGTTGTGTGGGGGCAAGTGGAGCACACATCCTTTATATGAGAGGGATGGGACATGCTCTCCATCCTCAGTCTCCATCCAGAAGAGACCTCCAAGTGCCACATGTAGCCAGGAAAAGGCAAACCTAGGCCTTCAACTTGACTCTCCTGCTTTACTGTCCAACAACGTACATTGTTTCTAATGAAAACAGCCTAAGACTATTGGACTAATGAACCTCGTAATAAGAGAAAGAAAGTAAATTTCATTTCCCTTTTAAAATTCAAAAGGAGATCAAATCCATCCTAACTTTATCAAAGACTATGGTTCATTTCTTTTTGTAAAAGCTGTAATTACTTATAGCCAACAGACATCTCATTTGTCTCCAAATTACAATTTGATAATTAAGGTGGAGTTTTTGTACCAAATACCCATAGTGCAGTCAACATATCCACTTTAATTATGTGCAGATACCTTCAACTGCTCATTTCTTCATATAAGTAGTCTATGCAAAATCAAAAAGCATGTTAAAATGAGAGCATCTCATTCTACTTTGCAGAGGCATCATCTGTGCCATAAAAACAAAACACATCTTATTTATCATTCCATGGGGAACAGACCTGATAATTGTAGAAAACTATGCAAACTTTAAGAAACTGCAGAGTGAATCACCATCTTCCAGACTAAATTAAACACATGTTCACATGTGTTTAGAATTACAGCAAAATAAATTGTAGGTGTTTTTATTAGCATTAGAAACTCTTCCAGAATTTTTAAGAAGCCCAGATTTCAAAGACCTTCACCAAAAATTCAGTTAGGCCTTTTATTTTTTATTTTTTATTTTTTTCAGTTAGGCCTTTTAAATGTCATTCTAGGCTTGGGTTTTCCCTTTGCAGTGAAGCTCAAAAATGTTTTCCTTTAATTCAGCCTGAATGAGATTCCACTGACCTACTTTCAGATTCACAAGAAGGAATGTGGCTATCTTGCTGAGTGCCTTTCTCTTTATTACACTACTTATCTATTGCTATGTAACAAATTACCCCAGTCTTAGCTGTTCCCAACAACAATATACAGTCATTATTCAACTATCTCTATGGGTCAGGAATTGGAGAACAGCTTGGTTGGATGGTTCTGGCTCAAGATCTCTCATGAGGCTGTCATCCTGATGTCAGCCAGAGCTGCAGTGTGTGCTTCTAGGGCTCCTCACTAATGTACCTGGCTGTTGTCAGAATGCCTCCATTTGGGGAATATAAATAATAGTGAAAGGGAAAATAAGGGAAGGGAGAAGAAATGTGTGGGAAATATCAGAAAGGGAGACAGAACATAAAGACTGCTAACTCTGGGAAACGAACTAGGGGTGGTAGATGGGGAGGAGGGCGGGGGGTGGGAGTGAATGGGTGACGGGCACTGGGTGTTATTCTGTATGTTAGTAAATTGAACACCAATAAAAAAAAAATAAATAAATAAATAAATAAAATCTTTAAAAAAAAAAAAAAAAAAAAAAAAAAAGAATGCCTCCATTCCTTGCCCTGTGAAACTCTTTATAGGGCTGTTTGTGTGTCCTTCTAACATGGCAGCTGGCTTTTTTCCTCTCCAGAGTGAATGATTCAAATGAAAGCAAGATGGAAGCCACAATGTCATTTATGACATGGCCTTGGAAGTCACCACTATTTTCCATTTTCTACAGGTTACATGAATCAATTCTATTCTGCATGAGGGAATCATACAAGGCTAAGAGTGTCAGGAGGCAGGGACCATTGGGAGCCACCATCTTGAAGGCTGATTACCCCAACCCGAAAATTCTGATGACTCCAGATACATTCATTGGCTACTACTGCCATAACAAAATTCCACAGACCAAATGATTCAAACAAAAACTTATTTCCTCACAGTTCCATAGGCTAGAAGTTTGAGATCAAGAGGCTAGTGGAGTTTTTCCTTAGACCTCTCTCCTTGGTTTGGAGATGGCAGTCTTCTTCCTGTGTACTCGCATAGTCTTCTGTGTTTGTGTCCTAACCTTTTATTAAGACATCAATCATATCAGATTAGGTCCCAGCCTAATGATTTCATTTTAACTGAGTTACCTCTTTCAAGACTGGATCCCCAAGAATAGTCTCATTCTGAGGTACTGAGGTTAGCCTTCAGCATATACATTCTGGTAGCACACAAGTCAGCCCCCTAACATCCTGTTATGTACCTTCTTCACAACAGAGATTCTTTGTCCTTGGACTTGTAAAATCAAGTATTCAAAGTGCTTACCCAGAAATTTCTTAAATAGGGAACAAGTAACTATTTCATATCTATCTATATGTAAAGTCCTTGGCATTCAGGAGAAATCTCTGAGAAGATGGGCACTGCAAATGCCCTATGAACAGAGTTCTCCCCAACTGATCTGGTCCCTGACTACCCCTCAACCTAATTCCTTCCCATTTGCCTGTTTACTCCCTCCTCCTTGCTCCCATAATAGGACAGGCTCATTGCTATGCAGGACTTTTGCCCACACCATTCTTTTTGGAATGTTCTGCTATATTGTTGCATGACTTGTTTACTCACTTATTCAGGACTCTGCTCAAATGGCTCCTTTCCAAAGAGACCTTCCCTGACCATTCACTCTATTTAGTCTTCTTTCCTCCTCTCTAGTTAGCCTCCAAACTTTCACTCTGATTTTTTTTTTTATCATAGAACAGATCACTACTTGAAATTGTCTATTTCTACTTCTTTATTATAACTCACACTAGGCTCTGAGAACCATGAAAATGGAGGTTTTATCTTGTTCATTATCCCCAGAGCCTTGTATGTAGTATATATTAGACAAGCAATATAGTTTGTTAAAAAATGAATAAATAACAACTAGGTTAGTTTGGGGCAACCTGACTAGAAGATGAACCAGAATAAGATGAATGAAGGTGGTATCTATGTTGTATGATCTACATCTTCCAGGCTTTCTGGTCACTAATAAGGTGTTTTGGGTTGGTTTTTTGTTTGTTTGTTTGTTTGTTTTTTGCTTTAATTGCAGCAAATCACTTTAATCCATTGGAAATTCCAAGTACACATTCATTACCCTTAGACATGTGACTGAGATTTAGATATTATGCAATACTAAACAATCAAACACAAAATTCCTAGAAATTCTGAAAAATTCAGTTCCTATATTTGCAAAGAGCTCTCTGGTGATGCATATTGTTTGTACATTATCCAAAACTCAACCATAAAGGAAGAAAGTAATTCTTTATTCTAACAAGACATTACATACACCAAAGAGCAAGCTTGCAAAATGCTTCATGACTTCCTTTCTTATTGTATATTAATTTCTTACCTGAAAATCAAATTGTGGGCCTGTAAAATAACATGTACATGTCATGGTGTGACAAAAGTTTCAATAGCACAGCAACTCTCTATGGTCCACAGATTCAGTAGGTTAAGTTAATAGGCATAAGCTACAAAAAATTTCCAGAAACATGTAAATTATCTTTCTCCATTCTTGAATTTGTTATGTATTGTGTGTCCTTTATCTGGGATTTTGAGGACCTGATTTCTAGGGTTAGAGTCACAACTATGTGTGGAGTGTGGTAAGGCATTTAAATTCTCTGGACATTAGTTTCTTCATCTATAAATCAAAAAGTGACTGTCCAATGTGTATTGTTTCTTTTGATTCTAAAGTCCTATCATTTACTTCTCCTCATCCTCTCCCTTCCACTCCCCATCCCCTTATTTATAAATGTAAATACAAGGTAGCTAGACAAGTTTAGGAATAACAGTGGTTTATAAGTAAATAATCTTATTTCAGTTAAGAATCAAAAGGTTGTCATTTACTATTCATTTCTCCCTAATTGCTATTCCTAAATCTCCAGAGAATCATCTGGGATGAATTAAATTATTACATTTCAGTTCATAAATAGTCATACAATATACACCTCTGTTTACTATTCAGACTGGAAGAAATAATGCACCACCCTGCTAATATTCATTAAAATAAAGTCAGGTGGCATTCAATTAACTACAATGAGTTTCATAATTTGAACTCTCCACATACAAGACACCCCAAGTCACAAACACTAAGTCCCCTCAGGACAGATGCAGGAGAATACATGTCTTACAGAACAGTTACTTAACTAGAATGCTCAAAAATTGTTCACAATAGATTAGTGTGTTTCTCACTGCATCGATTTTTATGTATAACTTACTTTCATATGTTTTGAGCAAAAGATAAAATCCATATACAAAAGTTGCGAAAGGGGTGCCTGGGTGGCTCAGTCAGTTAAGCATCTGCCTTTGGCTCAGGTCATGATCTCCGGGGTCCTGGGATGGATCCCCCCCTGTGACAGACTCCCCACTGGGCGGGGAGCCCTCTTCTCCCTCTCTTTCTGCCCCTCCTGCCCACTCATTCCCTTCTCTCAAATAAATATCTTTTAAAAAAAACTTGCTATACGTTGAAATAGTTTGATTCTGAGCTGTACAAGAAATGGGTACAATTAGGTTGTGTGGTTCTGACTATATAATTCACTCTATTCATAGGCTTGTTAGTATACTCTTGAATAAAATGCTGTTTTTATCTGAATGAGTGATGATAACATGAGCATAGTTCTAGAGCACATTCAATAAGACTTCAACATTTTTCTAGATCCAGTCCTTGAGCAATATTTCCCTTTTGAGATTTTCAATAGTCTTTCTTTACCTAGGCACATCGTCTCAAAAACCTCCTTTATTTCCTTACAAGGTTGCTGGGGGGAGAAAGTGTGGACAGCAGTAAAAAGCCCACATTTTATACTTCTATTTAATAGGTGGTCTGGAAGATGAATTCCATTGTAAAATCTTTAGGCATTCTTGACAAAATTTAAATTTTTTTTGTAATTTTAACACCATTTTCAACATAAACATGAATTTCCTGAGCAAAAGATTGGATGACTCTCAAAAAGTGATTGGCAGATTTTTCACCTTCATATTCCCCTCTCGGAATACCTGTCAAGTACCTATCAAATTTTATACCTATCAAACTTCTAATGGCTCATTGCAATGAAGAATTAGCAGATATTCAACATGTTTTTCAAGGTAACATCTCTGCATTTCCATAATGTAGTTTAATGAAGAAAAGAGGACTAGCAGCATTAAATTGTTGGACTATCCATTTTCTCCGCAGTAAATCTACTTCTATTGTATCTCACATGGATCATGAATAATGTCTGCCACTGAGAATGATGCCTGATATTTTGGGAAGTAAGCCTGGCTTCCTTCTTCAACTATCATTCCCTAACTCAAGTGAAATGGCAATCATCTCTCCCTATCCAAGTATTACACAATGACGTAAATGTAAATGATCAATTCCACCACAGGAAAGCTGTTCAAAGTGAAAGGAGGCTCTGGTGCCCCCTTTCTTGTGTGGAACACTCAGTTTACTTTAGCCACGTCCCTCAGATCGCCATTCTCCTGACGTCCCCACTGGTCCAATATGTGTGAGTTTATGACGAAATGAAGGTACTAAGAGGATAAAGTTGGGTCTACACATCTTGCTTCTTCAGGGCCCATTTACTTGTAAACTCAGTGTATCTGTCATCAGTAGGACCTTAAGCAATGAGCCTATCTGCAAGTTGTTAAGAAAACTTAGAAAAGTGGAGATATTCTTGGTGCTACTCAAGTCACATCACACAAACAATTATCTACTCTTCAATATGGAAGGGTATTTGGGCTTTCCCTCCCCCTAGTACATCTCAAGAGGATTGGTAGTACTTTTGAAGAACACTTTTTGAAAAACTGCCAACCCTTATTCCAAGAGGTATCAATATTCTCTTCGATATGGCCCTCTACCAATTCTACCTGTGGTCACCACAATACAATGTGGTACAAAAGATCTCAGACTGGAATATTCCAAAAGTGTTTATTATTGTTTTGGAACAAATGTACCTCTCTTCTCCGGACGGCCTTCCCTGCCTCCCTCCCTTGAAGAAAAAAATTTTAAATATCTAGTCATACAAATACAATGTGGAATTTTTAACATTTTACGCAGTAAAATTTAGCAATATTAATACATTTTTATGGATAGCATTTCCTATGCCAGAAAAAGACAGGTTTACTGCAATTATTTGGTATATTTTGAGAAGTTTCTCACAAATAAACATTTCAAAATGCACATCTCTTTCAACTCAAGTATCTTTAGCATACTTCTGAATTGCTAGAATATTAAGCTACATTCACTCTAATATAATGCTCTACAGGAAAATATATAACCATACTGATCCATGAACTTGTCATTCAAAAATCATCAAACAGGGGGGAGGGGCAAGATGGCGGAAGAGTAGGGTCTCCAAATGACCTGTCTCCACCAAATTACCTAGAAAACCTTCAAATTATCCTGAAGAAAGTAAATGTCACCAAAAAGTACCAAAAAAAAAAATCAAAACAAAATCACCTTTCTACATCAAAAATCATGAATCCAAACAGGGAATTCATCAGTTATAGGAAATATTCACCTGTTTCCTTTGATATAAACTCAGAATTCAAATTAATAGGAGGTGTAATATACCCATTCATTCCTTAGAATGGTAATATACCATGCATTTCTTAGAATGAGGAAGTTTTTGATGGCCTTTTATTCTTTCTAGTTAAATAGGGATGAGGAAGATATGTTTTTATGCAATTTATCAACTCCAAGTCCTTAAGTATACCAAAAATAAAAGTCATGCATTGAAACTATTATATCACCATGACAGAGCCTCATGAATTGGAGTTTTCAAAAGCTACCTTGCCTATTTAGATCTTTGTTAGAAGAGAGTTTCATTGTATTTAGAAAATGGAATTAATTAGAGCAGCCTGTTGAGTTTATTCACATTTGCTACATAAGAATTTATTCGCTTGAAAGGTTTCATTCTTTTGTCAGGGATTAACTGAAGAGAACTTTGTAGCATCTAAATATAGCTTAGAGGAATAATTTAGTGCATCTTGAAATTCATTATATAAATGTAAAGTTTCTCTCCTACTGGTACCGGATGAGCCTTCCATGTACTACTTTTTGCACCTGTTTCAGATTCTTTATCAAAATTTTATTTTGTAAATTTAAAAGTCATTTTCTAGGACACCGAGTCATTATTTTGATTTTTAAGGGAAATTCTCAGTTATTTTATAATCTTCAAAATGACGAGAGAGACCGGCCAGATTACTACTTCCTGGAGGGCAGGGTTATGTCATATTCACCTTTTTATCCTTGGTGTCCCACTTACCAAAGTGAGCAGTAAACATGAGTTGTCTCTGGTAAGTGAAAGAATAAACACACTAAATCTTGCCATGACTATGAGCCAATGGGATACATTATTACCACCACTTGGCCTTACTCACTAGGCTAACATCCTATATGGAAGTCTACAGTGATTTTAACACAGATAATATATGGAAGTGTCAATACAGCTTTAAATGTTAGCATTAAATACCCAGCATTAAACAACAACAACAAATATATCTTTTCTTGTTTGGAGCAAAGACAAATTTTAAAGAAATAATTTCGGTGTTTAAGACTTACACAAAAACAGTTTTAGTGTTTCAAGTCAATTTGGAAAGAAACAAGAATAGGGAGAGAGGGAAAGAAAAACACCATTTTGGGGGGAAGGCACAATAAAACAGAAGTCTGCAGACTACCCATTGCAGGATTAGTCTGCTAAAAAAGAATTCATAGGGTGGTATCTAGGTCATGCCAGGAATAAAATTTTAATTGAACTGTTTTGGCTTCTAGAAGAATACCCAATTTTTTATGTTGAAAATTCCCTATAATGTGGATTGTGCTTTATATTATTAGTTGATCATTGGAACTTTTCTGAACATTGTGTCCTTTTTCAACTATTTTTCTTTCCAAAGGCAAAAAGCTTTTAAAATGCTCTGAGTTACTTGGCTTCCAAGAGCAATGCCAATGGAGGAAAATACCTCAAAATTACCACTTCTTTGTAGAGTATAAAGTTAGCAGAATACATTACTTCACCTAAATGCAAAGTCCTTCGAGTAGACCTTGAACCTCAGGTTATCACACATTTAGCCAGTTCTTTTTTCACACCTTTAAACTTAACTTCTCCAGGGCTAAGGTGGCAAAGCAACTAGAGTTCTTATTCATGCTCTTTGTAGCTCCTTTCTCTGCAGTTCTGGTGGCCTTCTTAACTGTAGCTAGCCAAAAATTCATTTGGTTCAACACTTGAACAGTAATTCTGGATTGAAATCTGGGTTCGTCTAATAATTTTTTTATAGAATACATTGGAACTCTTATGTAACATAGCAACACTTCATAAGCTTGCTAATTTGACATGCTACAAAATCTAAACTCATCTTGTGAAACAACAGAAATCTTGGAAATAAAGGTGATATATCCACACTCAGTTTAAAATTAAAGCCTAAAGAGATAGACCCTGGACTTCGTGCTGCATGGGGCGGGCTGTTGATGAGTGTTGATTTAAAGCATTCTTGGGTAAAAATCTCTCATGTGACTTTATTCAGGACATTCATTTCATCAGATACCCAGCAGCAATGCTCATTTTTTTTTCCAGTGGACACACAGCATAAGAATGCCTAAGAGGGATCCCTGGGTGGCGCAGCGGTTTAGCACCTGCCTTTGGCCAAGGGCACGATCCTGGAGACCCGGGATCTAATCCCACATCGGGCTCCCGGTGCATGGAGACTGCTTCTCCCTCTGCCTATGTCTCTGCCTCTCTCTGTGTGACTATCATAAATAAATAAAAAATTTAAAAAAAGAATGCCAAGATGTAGTCATAGTAATCCCCCTTATCCACAGGGGTACATTCTAGGACCCACAAGAGAGGTCTGAAACCTAGGATAGTACCATGTATAATTAACCCTATGTATAATTTTTTCCTGTATGCACATATCTATGAGAAAACATCTTTGATAAATCAGACACAGTAAGAGAGTAACAATAAAATAGAACAATTTTAACAATATACTGTAATAAGTGACGTAAATATTCTCTCCCCCTCAAAATATGTTATTACATTCATCCTTCTGATATTATAAGATGATGAAGTGCCTATGAGAGGAGATGAAGTGAGGTAAATGACATGGGCACTGTAACATAGAGGTAAGGCTACTACTGACCTGACATTAGTCTGTGTGGGAAGGAGGATCATCTGCTTTCAGAGCACTGGTGACAGTGGGTAACTATAATCATGGAAAGTGAATCCACAGATAAGGGGAACTACATTGTTGCTTTGGAAGGGAACCTCAAGATGAAAACATCTCTCGTATTCGCATATGGGTCCCATTGGGAAATCACTGCCTCTCCAGAGCTTTAAGTAACTTTCTTGTTGCAAACAGACATGGGAAGCACTATTTTCCACATAAACTTCCATTTTCCTTCAGCAGCACAAGGTACTGGGCTATGCACGATGCACAGCTCCAATATGGACTAGACACAACAAAGAAACCAAGGCACCTCCAGCTCAGGTCACTAAGCCTGCAGATGCAGTTTCTTCCTGCAAATGACCACACGACTCACAAGACGACTTTCAGCTCTAAGAGGCTGATTGTGTTTTCAGTTAGCCGTGGACATGTCTGGTTCCCTGCAGCCAAACACCCTCGACAAGCACAGAGCACTGCTCTGAAGAGTGCAGGTCCTTATTTGGTTGAGTGGGGGAAATGACCTATGTATTTATGCCTGACTTTTATTAATAGAACATACCAATGAAGGAATTTAGATTTTGACACAGGGTTCAGCTTATGTTGGCTATCTAAAACTTGCTTTCTACTGTATTAAATTGAGAACCTGACAAATTTTATATAATTATCACTATTATTACCAGTGCAATTACTGATGCTAATATTGACATCATTTTTATACAATGTTCATTGGTGTTACTCCTATTACTATGGCCACTGCTATGATCACCACAAGCACTCCTGGTCTGGGCCTTCTGTAACAGCCTTCTCACTGATTTCTCTACTCCTAATCTTGCTCTTTTATCATCCATTATTGCCTACATTACTGTTCATCACCCACTCTCCATATTGCAACCTGATTGGGCTTTTAAAACTGTGAATAAGATCCTATCGCTTCTCTGCTTAAAGTCCTCCAATGAGTGCCCATTAGCTCAAAGTAAAATACAGGCTGCTTATCCTGTTAAACATAATTCTTCCTCCTGTTTATTAATTTCATGCCACATCGAGGTAGCTGGAGTGCAGTGGGAGGCACTGCCTGCTGTGCACTGGCTCTCCTTGCCCTCCTTCATGCCCCAGAGCCTTTGCACCAGCTATTCCCACTACCTGGAGTTCTCATGCTCCACCCTTCACACGGAGCTCCCTCCAGTTACTCTCATCTCCAACATTACTGTCCCCTCTTAAGAACATTCTTTCTGGAAAAAAAAAAAAAAAAAAAAAAAAGAACATTCTTTCTGACTGCACAGAGCTGCCCTATCATCACTCTCTGGAATATCATTCTTATGGCATTTAGTGTAACTCTTAACTTTTCTGTTTAAGTTTCAACTGTCTGCCTCTCTGGCCAGTGTAATCTTCATGAAGGCAAGAATCCTGTCTGCTTTCCATGTAAAATTGTGCTGGATCCATTGTACATACTTGTCAAAAATATTTTGAACAAATGAGTGGAAGAATAAGTATTAATACTAATGGAAGCTTATATGTACTAATCATTTTCTAAGAACCAGACAGTGTGCTATGATTATATGATCATACTGATCTATACTATCAGCCTACAAGGGAGAAAAATTTAAATGGTCTCAGTCTTATAGCTTGTAAAAGCTATAAGACTTGGGGAAGAAGACAATTGAAAACTCACATATTCTGAGTCTCAGTTCTCAAAGGTTATAAACACACTAATAAACCATTACATAAAATGTGTTCTCTAACCTTATCTTGGCAATATGCTTCATAAAAACATGTAAAATTAGGCCTGAATTCCTCAGATTCCACAACAGGGACACAGAGACATAGAAAAAGATCATTCTGGACCCACACCCTCTAGTCTACCTCCCTTATCTCTCACGCTGGCTGTATCCCACCATGCAAGGGACATCATGTGCAGTCTGGGGAAATCCCATCCCACATGTCTAAACTCAGTCCACAACCCATCAAAAAGCTATCCCTGGAGAACACTCTGTTCCCGTGGAATGGCCATAGTAAGACAGGCTGAGCAAAGAGGCCTGGAAAGGTCCTGAAAGTGGTACAAGGTCATCTGGGCAGAAGGCCTCAGGAATCCAGAGCATGTTCTAGAAGGGGATATACAGGATCCAGGTAAGCACATCCCCTTAAGTAGCATAAATTCTTCATCTCGTGAAGAAAAGCATCGCCAGAGCAGAACTTTTCAAAGTAGCAGCCCCTCTCCAAAGAATGAGTAGCAGAGTCTGCTTTCTGTTGTAGCCATTCTGATTTCAGAACTCATGGTATTAACCACTCTGACAACCTTGTTCACATCCCAGTAAACATATAAAATGGTAATATTTGTAAGACAGACTGAGGCAAATCATTCAAGTCACCCCAAACCCTGTCGTGTTGCCTTGAATACTAAGAAGATCAATGTTTAGACATATCCAAAATCTACTTGGGGCAAATCAGTGCATTGAAGATCAGAATGGTGAGCACTGTGCTTTACTTTTCTTTGTAGATGCTAAAAAAATTGAGTATAGGTCCTTTTCTTCCAGCAAATGTTGAGTTCCTGCTCTGAATAAAACATTCCACTAAATGCTTGAGAAAATGAAATAGAAGTGGCTACAAAAATAAATAGGATACAGTTACCATCTTCAAACAGTATGCCATCCAATGGGGAAAATGCAGATGAGCCACTGGATACAGAAAAAACAAAACCAAACAAAAACCCACACACACACTCACAAAAACGAACCCCAAAAAACAGGATAAGTGAAGTGATTTGGCAGCCCTTAGGAATACAAAAAATGTTTGGTTAATTCTGACTAAAGAATCCTCAGGAGAAAGACTCTGAAAATCCAGATGGCATTCAAAGTGTATCCTGAAGGAGAAGTAGGACTTTAATAGGTTGGTGGAGAAGAGATTCTGAGTTGACAAAACAACAGGAGCAGAGGCATGACGATTACAGTGATTGCTGTATCACTGGAAAGTCCAAAGTGGGTAAAGAATATTTAGTGAGAAGAGTTGGGAAAACTGTCTGTGTCAGACTGAAGAAGATTCTGACTGAAATGTGAAGGCATATGAATTTTATCTTTAGATCACAGAAGGCACTGAATGACTATTTTCAAGGCAAGGAATCACATAACTCAAACTGTTATAGGAACACAAGTGAAGAAATTCATAGGAAGAATAAATCAGTAGTGCAAAAGATGTGCAGGTGAGGGAAACTTCAAACAGGGCAGTAGTGGTGGAAACGCAAAGAACAGATAGAATTATGGAGAAAGTGAATGAATGAATGGCCATAGGTAATCACTTAATAACAGCACCCTTGGAGAGGGCAGGTGATGATGTGAAAGACTTTAGTCCAGACAACTAAAAAGTTAGTGGTCAAAGGTTCAGGGAACAGCAACAGAAGTTATTTATTCATGGGGTTGGAGTTTACACTGGAAAAGAGGAGGGTCTCAACTGCCCCAGGTAAGGGAGGAATACACAAGAGATTTATAGAAGAGAAGTAAAAAGGATATTTAATGAAGGTAATAAATAAGGTCTTGAATTTTCTCTGTGAAGCAGAAGCCTAAGTTCATCAGTTGAGAAAGAAGAGATTGGAATACGGCCAAACTTTAAATATTGTTTTTGAAACTTTTTAAATTATGTAAGGGACATGGTTAAAGGTTGGGAAATGGATTACTGGATAACATGGATCCTTATTGTGTTGCACCATGTACCTTTTCCTGGCTCCACTGATGGGTAGACAAGTATTCAGTGACAGTTCTAATACTGTAACAGTTTTTACAAGAACCTTTTATGTTCTTCTTTAAGGTTTGTAGATTTTTAATTTTTTAAAAGATTTATTTATGAGAGAGAGAGGAGAGAGGGGAGAGGAGAGAGAGAGAGAGAGAGATAGGTAGAGGGAGAAGTAGGCTCCTCATAGGAGTCCCTGATGGCAGGACTCAATCCCAGGACCCCATCATCATGACCAGAGCCAAAGGCAGACACTCAACCACTGAGTCACCCAGGTGCCCCAAGTTTGTAGATTTTTAAAATTTTTCTAAGTATTTACATTTTGGAATACAATTAGAAAAGTCTTCTTTTCAAATTTGCAAACCAGACTGATCACATTTTGGATTTGTGAATGGATGAGATCAATGAGAACAAAAGCAGAAAATTCAAGAGAGCATCGTATAGAAACTAAATCAAATTACTTGAAGTGCTTCCTCTGCCCATTTTGCAGCACATGCTTCTGGAAAATGAGATGTTTCACCAAGCCCTTCAATCTGGGCCATAATATATGATGGATTGAGATTTTAACTAAAAGAAAGTCAACAATGCTTTTAGTGAAAAGCACCCAGAATTGAATTGGCTCTATTTAGTAGCCATTTATACAAATAACTAGTTTCACAAAACTAACTGACATTCGCCTACAATTTTATCAACCTACTTTTAGAGTGTGAATAATAATAGGATTTATTTTGCCATCTCAAAATTGGCCTCTGTAAATTCACACAGTTCTAATTTATCTACCCTAACATCAGGAAGATTTAGTTGTAAGACACTTTAATTAGTGCTCTCTCGGTACTTGGTAGTTAGTTGCTACCATTTTAGCCTCTTCAGGTTTTATGTACACCCTGTAATTCTCGTGTACTGCAAAGCAAATATAGATTACCAAAAGGTTACCTCTCACAATACTTCATAAAGCTAAAAAAATATATAGCAAAACAGAAACTCTAGTTCAAATGCCAGACTATCGCAGACACAGCTAGATTCAAGGAGGGTATCTACCGAGCTCCAAGAATCTAAAGCTACATCAGTCGGAGAAGGACAAACATTATATGTTCTCATTCATTTGGGGAATATAAATAGTAGTGAAAGGGAATATAAGGGAAGGGAGAAGAAATGTGTGGGAAATATCAGAAAGGGAGACAGAACGTAAAGACTGCTAACTCTGGGAAACGAACTAGGGGTGGTAGAAGGGGAGGAGGGCGGGGGGTGGGAGTGAATGGGTGACAGGCACTGGGGGTTATTCTGTATGTTAGTAAATTGAACACCAATAAAAAATAAATTAAAAAATAAAAAAAATTTTAAAAAATTAAAAAAAAAGACAAAGTAAAAAAAAAATTAAAAATAAATAAATAAATAAATAAAATAAAATAAATAAATAAAGCTACATCAGCAAGAGACAATGGTGGCAGTTGGGAGGAGTGGGAATGATACCCAAGGGGAGAGTCAATAGAAATTGGTAACTCATTGCATGTAGAGGTCAAGGGAAGCATCAAAGTCAAGTCCAAACTGTCCTGCCTGGTGACTTGGAGAAGGACTGGGATGATGAGACTCAAATAGTCAGGAGGAAAAAAATTAACAGTGGCAGAGAGAATGGCACTGGACAATACAAGTATTCCACACTCAAAAATGGGAGGGAAGGGGAACATCAGAGATGACAAAGGGATCATCATTTGATGGGATTTATATGAGCTGACTGACATTTTTTCAGGGATACCAGGCCATCATCTCAGAGGGAAGAATAGCTGCCATGAAGATGAGTTGGTGGAACAGATTCCTCACTCCTGTCCAGTTGTTAACAACAGCCTAGAACCACCATTCCTGTTAGAAACATGACATGTAGCCAATTATGAATGAAGGTTTAAAACAAGGAGACCCAGAACCCCAAATCTCTATAATAAAAACTACACTAGAGTGAAGATTTCAAAATAGGTGTGATAGTGAAATATCTGAGACAGCAACAAGGAGACCAGCTTTACCCACTTGGCAGTCCAATCTCCAAGGCTGATGAACTATCATTCCCAAAAGGTCCACAATCTAAGAACATAAAAACACTGACATTTTAAGCAAAGTCCCATTCCTATCTGATTACTGAATTTGTTCAAGCTCTCCTACATTTCCAACAATTGAGAGAAAGTCAGGGCATCAGAAATGATTGGCTATTTACCCAAAGCCCTTTCAACGCTTCTTGGGTGCTTCCCATCACAAAATTCTCCCCTCGACTATGTGACTCAGGGGTAAACTAAACAGTCTGAGGAACATGGACATCAAATTGCTTTGCCATTGATTATCTTAGAATGTAGATTATAACTAACTCTGGCCAGTATGACCTGAGGGAGTTGGCCACAGGGCCTCGGAGTTATGATTAGACATTGTCCTTGTTACCCCCTCGGAACATCCTGGTGTTTGAATGTGACCTGTGGAAATACATCATCATCATCTTGTGATCATGGGGGAACAAGCCAGAAGGCAGAGCTGACAGGCTGGGAATGGTTTAAGGGAAAGACAAGATATCTACCAGGCTCTATATTAACCAACCCCGGAAAACCTCATACCTCAGCCTTCCTTTTCATCAGAGATAAAACATTGTCTTATATTTCACTTTAATCAAGTTTTTGGTTTTTTGTTACTCGGAGCAAATTTCATCTTAACTGACTTAAAGGGGAGCAGAGGAGAAATGAATTCCTATTCTCATCTAATTACCAATTTCTTTCATTGTCTGACTGACTCTCCCATTCAGCTGAGATACTAGTAACAGTATTGGCATAACTGTTATAATGTACGTCAATTATTGTTTACGCACTTACATAGCTCCTTATGGCTGCCAAACTCCCTGAGCACCAACATTCTGGAAGAGCCCTCAAGACCATAAACCTAAATTCTGTGTATTGTGTAAAGAAGAGAGCTTTAAATTACAAAGTACAAAGAAAGCCATTTGAGGATACACAGATAAACATCTTCATGAAGGAAGAATATGAAAACAAATTTATTTCAAAGCAGATAATCTCTATTGAGCTTTAAGATGCCTATGATTTACTTTTAAACAGTACGCAATGAAAACCATCTTTCACGTAGAATATACTGTGACTTAAAAATAGCATTTGCAAAAACTGCTTCATTTAATTTGCAAACTGCCAATAGCCAAACTCATCTGGAGCATCTTTTGAGTGTTCCCCTCGAAAGTATGATTCCCTGAAACCTTTGTGTCATGAAATGCCAACCAAAATTTCTCTAAGACCATATCACATGAGAAAAAATATATATATTCAAAAGGTTCATTTACTTGCAAGTACTACAAAACCAAAGGCTAGAATAATTGGAGATTTGATGTGGCTGTACATTTTACCCTAAATATTTTTTTAAATAATCATAGGAGTTTTTAATAAGCAAAGGAGCTCTAAATATTCTGTTTTACTATAAAGAGTACAGCTTAAAGTTCCCTATGTGAAATCATGGTATGATAGTTCATCAACATGAAGTTACTGTGCAAGCAAATAAGCCTTTAAACAAAAACATTGTACACTCACTCATTTTGTCCATTGTATATATAATTTTCTGATAATTTTTAAAAATCCTATGCAGTTTTCCATTTCCTTTAAAATAGAAGAAAAATTTCCTTACAGTACAGTTTAAATGATGAGAGTGAGAAATTTTCACACTGACTATTTTTTAAAGAAACCTCTTCAAGACTTTCCCTTTCTAAACCCTTAGACCAGACTGGTATTGCAGGTGGGAATGCATGTGGTAGTCAAGAACTGCAGGAGCAGAGCAATGTGGGCTCAGAACACAAAGCATCAGGAGTTAGGTCAAGAGTTTTTGAAAACAATAGAGAGATGCCATCAAGTGGCTGAAGAAAGAATTTTTCCTCAAGTGGGGAATGGCTTTCCCAGACATTGCCATCTGGTGGTCAATACTGGAAATCATTTTAGACTGATAAAACTATACCATGCAGATACTGGTCTTTCGTGTGGTCCCTCATTTAAGGCTTGACAACTCTCTATTACCTTACCAGAGGAAACTCCATTGGTGACTTATTTTTTTTTTTTAATTTTTATTTATTTATGATAGTCACAGAGAGAGAGAGAGAGAGAGAGAGAGAGGCAGAGACATAGGCAGAGGGAGAAGCAGGCTCCATGCACCGGGAGCCCGACGTGGGATTCGATCCTGGGTCTCCAGGATCGCGCCCTGGGCCATAGGCAGGCGCTAAAACGCTGCGCTACCCAGGGATCCCCCATTGGTGACTTATTATGCAGATTTGTAAGACATATTAAGGACATAGATTATCAGTCTCAATTTTATGGGAGAGGGGAACTATATGTTTAAAATTATTACATCTGGCTTAATAAACGATTTTGAGTGAATTTTTCCATGATCAATTCAAATTGAACAGATACTTGCAACTCTATTTAACTTTGAAGCTAGAGGTTTAATTAGCCCATCAGAATTTTATTTCTCCTTTCCATACCCACTGGCAATCTACTAGTAGGATCATAGTTTTTGTTCTCATTTTGTTTTGGTTTTTTGGTTTTTGCTTTTTATCAGAAATAGATCTCATAGATCAATTAATTCATTTCCCTCTTCAATAAAATATTTGACAATATTTGCCAAACTGACCTGTAATGGTGAGCAAAATAGTCATAATCTTACCCTAATGAAGATTATAATCTAGTGTAGATAATGAACATTTGAAGGGATGCGTTTATTGATTCATTCAAAATATATGTATTAAGCATACACTTTTCTTAAGCTGTGTTTAGGGATTTATTAGTCAGCGCACACACACACACACACACACACACACACAAAACACAAAAAACACAAGGATTCCTAATCTCAAGGAACAGAGGAGGAAGTGAACTGAGTTTGTAATAGGGACATTTACGCTGTGAAGTGAAACATGAAAAGGAACCAGTTAGAGGGAAGAGCAAAGGTAAGAGAAGGGCAGGTGTATAAGCCAAGATCTAGAGATGGGGGAAAGGCCAAATAGCAGGAACATGCCAAACAAGGTAGACAGTGCTAGGACTTGAGGTCAGAGAGAGAAAAGAAACAGCTCACCACAGCTTCCTGCAGGTCCTGGGAAGGTGTCTGACTTTTAGTTTATGAGCAGTAGAAAGCCACAGAGGGGATTTAATCACAGGAGTAACAATTTGATTTGCTTTCCAAAGATCAGTACAACTGCCATTGTGCAGATGGATGGATAGTTGGAAGGGAGGGATTTCTCACATTTTAAGAGAAAGTTCCTTTTTACTTTTTGTTTCTAAAAAGAAAAGTGAATTTGTTAACGATGTATTGAAACCACATCACAGCTTTCTAGCAGCTTCATGAACGCTAGTGGAGAACACTTTTTGACCTACAAATGTTTTTTTTTAATATTTTATTTATTTATTCATGAGAAACAGAGAGAGAGAGAGGCAGAGACACAGGCAGAGGGAGAAGCAGGCTCCATGCAGGGAACCTGACGTGGGACTCGATCCAGGTCTCCAGGATCATGCCCTGGGCTGAAGGCAGCACTAAACCACTGAGCCACCCAGGCTGCCCCTGCAAATGTTCTTGATACCTATTCTGGCGCTCAGGAAATAATAACAAGTGAAGCTCATTTTGCCTCCTTCACGAGTTTTAATTCCCTTTCTCATCTGAACTCACCCTTCACAGCACTCATCTTTCCTTCCCAGGAGTTAACAGGTATTTTGCATTTACCTTCCCTCCAAGACTATAAATGCTATATAAAAAAAAGTCTTTTTCCCCCCTACAATCTCAGAATACTGCCCTTTGTACTTGGCAACTTCACTGTAAGTATTTAAATAAAAATTGGTGTATAATACTAATTCATTGTACTACAGAATTTTCATTTTTCAAGTCAGAATCTTCACCTCCTAATAGAAAGTTTAGATGTAAGCTAATTTACCTGGCATTAAGTTTCCTAATTATGGCCAATTGAGGTAGAATACATAATTCTTTATAAAAATCTGGTCTTCAGCTCTTCGTACAAGGGGAGTATAGTATACTAGGGTGATGAAATAGTTTTTCTTTAAAGCTAGGATACCCATTTACCTGACATTACCTGACTTTGCTTTTTTTCATGTTTCTGAAAACAATGAAAATTTGTAATACTAACCACCTGTCTCAGGGTCTCCCCCCTTCAACACAGAATAGTGTGAAAAAAATCACTCAAAAGGGCCAATTTATTTCAGCATAAAATTGTGCAGTTTTTATTGGGAGTTAGTAACTAAAATTAATGACTTTCCTGAATCAATAGAGCCACAGGGGGCCTTGTCTTCCAGACAAGGATCTAGCACAGGAGAAACAAGTCTGAAATACTGCAGAAATCCCTTTCATTACACAACTCCCCTGATTTTTTCACTCAAAATTTGATTCTGCATCTTTGGGCTCTCAGGGCACCAGGGACTAACCTTTAGAGAACACTACAACTCTATAGAGTAATGTTTTTTTTTCATACAACCAATGAAATGGTTCATGTCATACAACCATACTCTAACTTTATAGAGTAAAGGTTTATTTCATACAAACTTCATACATCTCGTACAAAATGGTTTATTTCATAGAGGTTTTCCTTATTAAAATATAAGTTTTGAGGGCTAGTTTCATAGGTCTTTGTATCCCCAGAATCTAATTCATTGTAAGACGTTCAACACATGATGAACAACAAAAAAAGAGTTAGCAGTACTAGTTCAAAGCTTTTCTGACTCAAAGACAAGTTTTTACTTCACAGTAAGAAACCACACATTGTATTTTAGGTAATTCTCAAACAGGGACAATTTAGGCCTCCAGGGGACACATGCCAGTGTCTGCAGATATTTTAGTTGTCACAGCTGAGAGGTGAGTTTTGCTACTGTCATTTAGCTTACAAAGGTCAATAATGTTGCTCAACACCCATGCAATGCATAGGACAGCCATAGACACCAAAGAATCATATGATCCAGAACATCAGGAGTGCCGGGATAGGGACATTCATACCTTGAGATTAAGATTTCAATTACTCCTCTTATATAATAAAATAGAATACCAGTCCCAATTTACTGTACTAGTAATGGTTTTGGTATTATCCAAAGTCTTATGATCTACCAAAACAGTATTTTGAAGAAGTTGAATGCAACAACATTTTAGCCCTCTGCCCTTGTAGATCTTTAGATTGTGTGTAAAAGCTTTGTGTAAATATGGTCCTGAAGTAAAATACAAGATGGAGATCAGACTTGAGAATTCCTTGCTTAGACAAAACCATTTACACCATGAAGACATGATCATAAGCAAAACTTAGATTATTTCTTCTAAATGCCTCTGACAATCACAGAAGAGAGTCACAAAATATAAATCTTCTTAAATAGTTTAGGATAATCATTTGTAACTAGTCTTCTTCCTCCTGGAAACCCCCCATTGTAATAACCAATCCTTGTCAAGGTTAAACAATTTCCTCATTTTCATCTTATAAGGTGGATAAAAAAAATGTGGTATGCGCACACACACACACACACACACACACACACACAGTGGAATACTACTCAGCCATCAAAAATGAAATCTTGCCACTTGCAATGACATGGATAGAACTAGAGGGTATTATGCTAAAGAAAATAAAGACAATTATCACATGATCTCACCCATATATGGAATTTAAGAAACAAAACAAAAGATCATAGGGGAAGAGAGGAAAAAATAAAAGATGAAATCAGAGAGAGAGAGACAAATCCTAAGAGACTCAACCATAAGAAACCGAGAGTCGTGGAGGGGAGGGGGTCAGGGGAGGGGTTAACAGGGTGATGGACTTTAAGGAGGGCACCTGTTTGTAATGAGCACTGGGTATTGTGTAAGACTAATGAATCAATGACCTCTACCTCTGAAACTAATAGTACATTATATATTAATTGATCGGATTTATTTTTTTTATTTTTTTTTTATTTTTTTATTGGTGTTCAATTTACTAACATACAGAATAACACCCAGTGCCCGTCACCCATTCACTCCCACCCCCCGCCCTCCTCCCCTTCTACCACCCCTAGTTCGTTTCCCAGAGTTAGCAGTCTTTACGTTCTGTCTCCCTTTCTGATATTTCCCACACATTTCTTCTCCCTTCCCTTATTTTCCCTTTCACTATTATTTATATTCCCCAAATGAATGAGAACATATAATGTTTGTCCTTCTCCGACTGACTTACTTCACTCAGCATAATACCCTCCAGTTCCATCCACGTTGAAGCAAATGGTGGGTATTTGTCATTTCTAATAGCTGAGTAATATTCCATTGTATACATAAACCACATCTTCTTTATCCATTCATCTTTCGTTGGACACCGAGGCTCCTTCCACAGTTTGGCTATCGTGGCCATTGCTGCTAGAAACATCGGGGTGCAGGTGTCCCGGCGTTTCATTGCATTTGTATCTTTGGGGTAAATCCCCAACAGTGCAACTGCTGGGTCGTAGGGCAGGTATATTTTTAACTGTTTGAGGAACCTCCACACAGTTTTCCAGAGTGGCTGCACCAGTTCACATTCCCACCAACAGTGTAAGAGGGTTCCCTTTTCTCCGCATCCTCTCCAACATTTGTTGTTTCCTGCCTTGTTAATTTTCCCCATTCTCACTGGTGTGAGGTGGTATCTCATTGTAGTTTTGATTTGTATTTCCCTGATGGCAAGTGATGCAGAGCATTTTCTCATATGCATGTTGGCCATGTCTATGTCTTCCTCTGTGAGATTTCTGTTCATGTCTTTTGCCCATTTCATGATTGGATTGTTTGTTTCTTTGGTGTTGAGTTTAATAAGTTCTTTATAGATCTTGGAAACTAGCCCTTTATCTGATATGTCATTTGCAAATATCTTCTCCCATTCTGTAGGTTGTCTTTGAGTTTTGTTGACTGTATCCTTTGCTGTGCAAAAGCTTCTTATCTTGATGAAGTCCCAATAGTTCATTTTTGCTTTTGTTTCTTTTGCCTTCGTGGATGTATCTTGCAAGAAGTTACTATGGCCGAGTTCAAAAAGGGTGTTGCCTGTGTTCTTCTCTAGGATTTTGATGGAATCTTGTCTCACATTTAGATCTTTCATCCATTTTGAGTTTATCTTTGTGTATGGTGAAAGAGAGTGGTCTAGTTTCATTCTTCTGCATGTGGATGTCCAATTTTCCCAGCACCATTTGTTGAAGAGACTGTCTTTCTTCCAATGGATAGTCTTTCCTCCTTTATCGAATATTAGTTGCCCATAAAGTTCAGGGTCCACTTCTGGATTCTCTATTCTGTTCCACTGATCTATGTGTCTGTTTTGGTGCCAGTACCACACTGTCTTGATGACCACAGCTTTGTAGTACAACCTGAAATCTGGCATTGTGATGCCCCCAGATATGGTTTTCTTTTTTAAAATTCCCCTGGCTATTCGGGGTCTTTTCTGATTCCACACAAATCTTAAAATAATTTGTTCTAACTCTCTGAAGAAAGTCCATGGTATTTTGATAGGGATTGCATTAAACGTGTATATTGCCCTGGGTAACATTGACATTTTCACAATATTAATTCTGCCAATCCATGAGCATGGAATATTTTTCCATCTCTTTGTGTCTTCCTCAATTTCTTTCAGAAGTGTTCTATAGTTTTGAGGGTATAGATCCTTTACATCTTTGGTGAGGTTTATTCCTAGGTATCTTATGCTTTTGGGTGCAATTGTAAATGGGATTGACTCCTTAATTTCTCTTTCTTCAGTCTCATTGTTAGTGTATAGAAATGCCACTGACTTCTGGGCATTGATTTTGTATCCTGCCACGCTACCGAATTGCTGTATGAGTTCTAGCAATCTTGGGGTGGAGACTTTTGGGTTTTCTATGTAGAGTATCATGTCATCGGCGAAGAGGGAGAGTTTGACTTCTTCTTTGCCAATTTGAATGCCTTTAATGTCTTTTTGTTGTCTGATTGCTGAGGCTAGGACTTCCAGTACTATGTTGAATAGCAGTGGTGAGAGTGGACATCCCTGTCTTGTTCCTGATCTTAGGGGAAAGGCTCCCAGTGCTTCCCCATTGAGAATGATATTTGCTGTGGGCTTTTCATAGATGGCTTTTAAGATGTCGAGGAATGTTCCCTCTATCCCTACACTCTGAAGAGTTTTGATCAGGAATGGATGCTGTATTTTGTCAAATGCTTTCTCTGCATCCAATGAGAGGATCATATGGTTCTTGGTTTTTCTCTTGCTAATATGATGAATCACATTGATTGTTTTACGGGTGTTGAACCAGCCTTGTGTCCCAGGGATAAATCCTACTTGGTCATGGTGAATAATTTTCTTAATGTACTGTTGGATCCTATTGGCCAGTATCTTGTTGAGAATTTTTGCATCCATGTTCATCAGGGATATTGGTCTGTAATTCTCCTTTTTGGTGGGGTCTTTGTCTGGTTTTGGAATTAAGGTGATGCTGGCTTCATAGAACGAATTTGGAAGTACTCCATCTCTTTCTATCTTTCCAAACAGCTTTAGGAGAATAGGTATGATTTCTTCTTTAAACGTTTGATAAAATTCTCCTGGGAAGCCATCTGGCCCTGGACTCTTGTGTCTTGGGAGGTTTTTGATGACTGCTTCAATTTCCTCCCTGGTTATTGGTCTGTTCAGGTTTTCTATTTCTTCCTGTTCCAGTTTTGGTAGTTTGTGGCTTTCCAGGAATGCGTCCATTTCTTCTAGATTGCCTAATTTATTGGCGTATAGCTGTTCATAATATGTTTTTAAAATCGTTTGTATTTCCTTGGTGTTGGTAGTGATCTCTCCTTTCTCATTCATGATTTTATTAATTTGAGTCTTCTCTCTCTTCTTTTTAATAAGGCTGGCTAATGGTTTATCTATCTTATTAATTCTTTCAAAGAACCAACTCCTGGTTCTGTTGATCTGTTCCACAGTTCTTCTGGTCTCGATTTCGTTGAGTTCTGCTCGAATCTTTATTAACTCCCTTCTTCTCTTGGGTGTAGGATCTATTTGCTGTTTTTTCTCTAGCTCCTTTATGTGTAAGGTTAGCTTTTGTATTTGAGTTCTTTCCAGTTTTTGAATGGATGCTTGTATTGCGATGTATTTCCCCCTTAGGACTGCTTTTGCTGCATCCCAAAGATTTTGAACGGTTGTATCTTCATTCTCATTAGTTTCCATGAATCTTTTTAATTCTTCCTTAATTTCCTGGTTGACCCTTTTATCTTTTAGCAGGATGGTCCTTAACCTCCACGTGTTTGAGGTCCTTCCAAACTTCTTGTTGTGATTTAGTTCTAATTTCAAGGCATTATGGTCCGAGAATATGCAGGGGACAATCCCAATCTTTTGGTATCGGTTCAGACCCGATTTGTGACCCAATATGTGGTCTATTCTGGAGAAAGTTCCATGTGCGCTTGAGAAGAATGTGTATTCAGTTGAGTTTGGATGTAAAGTTCTGTAGATATCTGTGAAATCCATCTGGTCCAGTGTATCATTTAAAGCTCTCGTTTCTTTGGAGATGTTGTGCTTAGAAGACCTATCGAGTATAGAAAGAGCTAGATTGAAGTCACCAAGTATAAGTGTATTATTATCTAAGTATTTCTTCACTTTGGTTAATAATTGATTTATATATTTGGCAGCTCCCACATTCAGAGCATATATATTGAGGATTGTTAAGTCCTCTTGTTGAATAGATCCTTTAAGTATGATATAGTGTCCCTCTTCATCTCTCACTACAGTCTTTGGGGTAAATTTTAGTTTATCTGATATAAGGATGGCTACCCCTGCTTTCTTTTGAGGACCATTCGAATGGTAAATGGTTCTCCAACCTTTTATTTTCAGGCTGTAGGTGTCCTTCTGTCTAAAATGAGTCTCTTGTAGACAGCAAATAGATGGGTCCTGCTTTTTTATCCAGTCTGAAACCCTGCGCCTTTTGATGGGGTCATTAAGCCCGTTCACATTCAGAGTTACTATTGAGAGATATGAGTTTAGTGTCATCATGATATCTATTCAGTCTTTGTTTTTGTGGACTGTTCCACTGAACTTCTTCTTAAAGGGGAATTTTAAGAGTCCCCCTTAAAATTTCTTGCAGAGCTGGTTTGGAGGTCACATATTCTTTTAGTTGCTGCCTGTCTTGGAAGCTCTTTATCTCTCCTTCCATTTTGAATGAGAGCCTTGCTGGATAAAGTATTCTTGGTTGCATGTTCTTCTCATTTAGGACCCTGAATATATCCTGCCAGCCCTTTCTGGCCTGCCAGGTCTCTGTGGAGAGGTCTGCTGTTACCCTAATACTCCTCCCCATAAAAGTCAGGGATTTCTTGTCTCTTGCTGCTTTAAGGATCTTCTCTTTATCTTTGGAATTTGCAAGCTTCACAATTAAATGTCGAGGTGTTGAACGGTTTTTATTGATTTTAGGGGGGGATCTCTCTATTTCCTGGATCTGAATGCCTGTTTCCCTTCCCAGATTAGGAAAGTTTTCAGCTAGGATTTGTTCAAATACATATTCTGGCCCTCTGTCCCTTTCGGCGCCCTTGGGAACCCCAATTAAACGTAGGTTTTTCTTCCTCAGGCTGTCGTTTATTTCCCTTAATCTATCTTCGTGGTCTTTTAATTGTTTGTCTCTTTTTTCCTCAGTTTCCCTCTTTGCTATCAACTTGTCTTCTAGGTCACTCACTCGTTCTTCCACCTCGTTAACCCTCGTCGTTAGGACTTCTAGTTTGGATTGCATCTCATTCAATTGATTTTTAATTTCTGCCTGATTAGCTCTAAATTCTGCAGTCATGAAGTCTCTTGAGTCCTTTATACTTTTTTCTAGAGCCACCAGTAGCTGTATAATAGTGCTTCTGAATTGGCTTTCTGACATTGAATTGTAATCCAGATTTTGTAACTCTGTGGGAGAGAGGACTGTTTCTGATTCTTTCTTTTGAGGTGAGGTTTTCCTTCTAGTCATTTTGCTCAGTGCAGAGTGGCCAAAAGCAAGTTGTATTGGGAAAAAGAGAAAAAGAGAGGAGAGAAAGAAGGAAAGAAAAGAGAAAGAGAAAAAAAAGGGAAGAAAAAAACGAAAAAAGAAAAAAAAAAGAAGAAAAAGAGAAAGAAATAGAAAGGAGAAAAAAGAGGGGGTGGGGGAAGGAAACAAATCAAAAAGCAAAAAAAAAAAAAGAACCACGGGGGAGTATCTTCTGATTCTGTGTACTTTAAGTCCCTTGGCTTCTCCTGGAAGTTGTCCGTCTAGCTGGTGTTCTGGGGGAGGGGCCTGCTGTGCTGATTTTCAGGTGTTAGCCCTTGGGGGAGCTGCTGTGCCCCTGCCTGGTGCAGGGCTCAGTGGGGGTTGTTTGCCCCGTGAGGCCGCAGGAGGAACAGCCCCAGTGGCGGAGCAGGCAGCTCTGGAAACCTGGATTCAGCTCCGGCAGGAACTCCGTCTGCAGGGCCTGGAGGCTCCGGGGCGGGGCCGCTGATCTGCTCAGCTGGGGCAGGAGCGTCCTCGCTGTCCTGGGCCCTCCCGGCCTCTGCCGGTCCCGGGGGAGGCCGGATCCTGGGCTGTGTCCCGGCGCCCTGTGCTCCGGGGCCTGCGCTGGTGGATTCGCGCTCCCGGGCCGCGCAGCCCCCTCCGCGGAGCCGCCGCCCGAGCCCCTCCGAGCTGCTCCTGGAACCGCGCAGCCCCCTCCGCACGGAGCCTCTTCCTCTGCCCGAGCCCGGCCGAGCTGCTCCCGCCCCGCAGCCCCCTCCGCGGAGCCGCCGCCCGAGCCCCTCCAGCTGCTCCGGGTCCCGCCGGGTCCCGCCGTGCGCGCTGCAGCCCTTAGGGAGCTCGGCGCACTCTCCTGGGCGCGCAGTTGCTGTTACTGTCCCCGGGAGCCCGAGGGCATCCTCGCCCTCCTGGGTCCTGCTCCAACTCCCCGCGAGCCCCTTTCCGCCCGGGAAGGTCGGTGCAGCTCCTGCGTCTCCGGGACGGGGCTCTCCTGTCCTGGGGACACTCGCCCCGGCCTCAGCCCGGCTCCTCGCGGGCCCCTCCCCCTTGGAGGCCTTTGTTCCTTTATTTCTTTTTCCCCGTCTTCCTACCTTGATAGAAGCGCGAACTCTTCTCACTGTAGCATTCCAGCTGGTCTCTCTTTAAATCTCAGGCCGAATTCATAGATTTTCAGGATAATTTGAAGGTTTTCTAGGTAGTTTGGTGGAGACAGGTGATTTGGAGACCCTACTCCTCCGCCATCTTGCTCCTCCCCCCAATTGATCGGATTTAAATTAAAAAAAACTAAAAACCACAGGGATAATAGATGCTTCAAATAATGACTTAAATACTAAACAACTGAGAAAAGCCATAGAGAAAAATGATTAAATCCTTAATCATTTTACAAAACTGACTGATTTGATGTGAAAGTCAAACATTAAGTAAAGGGGGGTCTTACTGTACTTTCTTTAAAAAAAAAAGCCATATTGTAATATCATGCCTCAGAGCTTTGTCTCAGTTTGGGGTTTGAAAGCTCCCAGTTTGTGAATTTTTCTTATGTGCACAACGACTTCTTACTACATACTTCTTACCAATCTGGTTTTAATTTTTCCTGACAATTTTAAGATCAGATCTCATGCAGCCTTTCAAATGCAAAGGATATAAGGACAAGGAGAAACAAGGAACTCTCCCTCCTTACCTCTCATTCAGGTAAGGTTCACTCAAGTTTCTGAAGTATTATCAAAAGATAGACCCTACCTCTTTCATAGATCACCCTCATTTCAGCAAAGCCACATCCAGTGTTGGAGTATGCCGGTTTCTGGAGCTGTGGTACTGGGTGTCCTTCTTTAGCCAGTCCACTTGAGTACGTACACACACACACACAGAACTCAAGTCCCTAAAGCTTTCATCAATCTCTTGCATCAATCCCTTGTTGGGCCTGCTCTGAGCAAACACAACCAGAACCTACTACTGTGGCCATCTCTATGGATATCTGCCTTCCCACTGCTGTGTATATAAAATATATGGCTTCCGTAAATGGTCAAGTGTTCTGTTGTTTTTAAACTTATTTTTAAATGCTTGCTTTAAAGGAAATCCTGACTGGTTAGTCAATTTGGGGTCTCTTAAACGGGGAAACAAAAATAAATGAAAATTTAAAAAGGCTTCAGAAGAATCCACCATCATACCCGTTGGCTTGCCAAGTATCTACCCACCCTGCCTGAGTTTACAACCACTACCTATCTCTTCCTAACTCATTCCTGGATACCCTTCTCCACCTATCTCTGCTAAAGAGACCTACTAACATGAAACATGTACAAATAAATTAGAAGACATATGCTGCACACAAATTGAAGATAAAAGAGAAAAGCTTGAGAGTATTATTTTGCCTAGTCATCCTTAAACATGGGTAAAAATGTATCTTTGCAACCTACAAAGTGTATGTTTGATTCTTGTGCCCTTGGAAACGTATTTTATCCTGTTTTACTATTTTCTTATGTGTACTAATATGGGCTCTATATGTCTCCTAATTGTAAAAACTATCATGTTATTGCCCTGAGTAAATTCATGCTCTGAATATCCTTCCTCCTGCGATAGAGCCGACTCTGCTGTTTGCTTCTTATAGACAGCTGTTGCCACAATTATCTTGTTTTCAAAAATGAATGATCTACAGCCAACCAAGAGTAAGCGGTTAAATCAAAAGGAAAAAAAGAAACCCTATTTATTGTTTCTCCTTTGATCTCTTTCCAAGGTCTTAGATGTGACATATTCAATAATGATCTCAGGCCCTCTGAGGGCCATTCTGTTCCTTTTCTCTTCTATTCAGAGATATAGTAACCACAAAAGCAGAAAAGAGAGAAGGTAGGAAGTAATCTTCAAAGTTACATATGCTCATCATTTAATTTGAGGCCATCTTTTTTCATAGACAACGAAGTTGAAATTCAGATGCCATTCCTGCTGATAATGATTTCATGTCTGAAGTTAGTGTATTAATTAGTAAACAAACACACAAAAAATTAGTAAACACAGTCTTGCCTCTCATTTTGTTATAGTCCAAACTTAATTGCACTGTTGCTCTCCCTTCTGACAACAGGGTATCAATTCACCTCCCACAGAAGCACTATTCCTTTTATTACTTAGCAAAACTGTGTGTCCTGGTCCAGGACACAAGGTTAAAGAGCACGGACTGTTAAATTCCAGGTCGGGCACAAAAGGGGTTCTATGTGCAAATACTTTATTTTTAATAAAGTGAGATGAAAATTCCAAGAGACATCAGTACCGTGGGGGGTTATACTGGAGAAAGATATTGACTGCTTGGTTGAAGCAGGGATAGTTTTACAAAGGAGGTGTTAATTGTACTCCATCTTGAAAGACAAAGAGGAGTTCATCAAGCAGGACAAGCTAGGGATAAACATTTCAGGTCAAGAGAATAGCACATGCATGACAACATATATGATGTTGGATCTAGATACATAGAGTTTGATTGGGCCAGAACAGAAGTCGTGTGTGCAAGAACAAATGCAGTGTGGAGAGCTGAGGTGATAGCAGGAGGCTGACCACAGAGGCTCTTATGAAGCACGTGAAGGAATTTCTGTTCTACCTTGTAGGTCACTATGAATTATAAGGGTTTCAAGAGGCAAATAAAATAGTATTTCATAAAGCGTATTCCATAAAACACCAGTTCCTCTTTTGGTAGACTTCCAGAAAAAAAAAAAAAGATTTTGGTCAGCAAAGTTTAGGAGAGATTATATATCAAAACAACCTCTTAGATGACTATAATGTGTAAATCCCAAAAGCTCTGATAAGTCTTATGATGAAGAACTCTGTTTAACATGATTGAACCTAGAATTTTCCTATTGTAACATTTTTAACATTCTGTAGAATGAGTGTTTGCAGAGCAATATGGGAAATGTCTGCTAATGTAATTAGATTTGCATTTTAGAAGAATTGCTTTGAGGCCATCTTCTAAACTATTCTAGCAGATGGATTAGAAGGAGAAACAGGTTGAAAGGTGCTATAGTAGGACAAGTGAAGGTGACAAGGCCTTCAAATAACTAGACAACAGAAGAGATGAGCTCTTACATAAAGCATCTTTAGAGAAGAGACTTTGGAAACCATAGTAACTGACTGGATGGGGGACGGCCATGACGTAAGAAATAAGGAAGAGAAGATGGACCCCAAATTGTCAAACAGGGCAACTTAGTAGATGGGGGCATGATCTGAAAGAAGAGAGAAAGGAGGAAAAGCAGGTTGGAAGCAAAAAATGATTTCAATGCTGGTGCAGTGAAAACCTACAGGCTACAGGCTCCATGGCTATTCAATCAAAACGGATTGTGAGGATTACAATATTACATACAAAATATTTTTTTCCATATAATAGCAAAGGTAGGAGTCTGATCAAGCTATTTAATACATTTTCTGTACATATTTATAGACATAAAATGAGTTTGTGTACATCAGGAGAAGTTGAGTATTTATAGCTGTTGTAAGGGAAACACTTTCACGAAACCTATAAACACAAATCTAGGTCTCTTTGAATTAAGTGCACACTGTATGCATACTGATTTTTTAAGCTGAGACGAGCAGAGTTCTGGTGGCTCTTTTGATGAGGTTATTTGTCAGTCAAGACTCCTCCATTATAGCTAATATCCTGGTAACGGAATAAATTGTTTTAATTTTCGTTCAGTGGTCTGATTACTTCCTGAGACTAAAGCAATTTTTGTTACAAACCATCTAAAATTGGAGGAAGGGTTAATTTGGTCACTCTGCTAATTGCTCTCTAGGTTGATTTGCTTGCGCTCATTTCCTAAGTATTTATACCTCAAGAAAGTACGTCTGAAGATTTCACCACTTAAAAGCAGCAGGACTTAAGTTTCCAAAAATGTTATTTTATTAACACTGTAAGTGCTAGTGCTTTTTTTTTAAGATTTTATTTATTCATGAGAGACACAGAGAGAGAGGCAGAGACACAGGCAGAGGGAGAAGCAGGCTCCACACAGGGAGCCCGACGTGGGACTCGATCCCGGGTCTCCAGGGTCACACCCTGGGCTGAAGATGGTGTTAACCACTGAGCCACCCGGGCTGCCCGTGCTATTGCTTTTTAAATCAAAAGTGGATGAGTCACTAAAATTATGAAAAGAAAAATATTATAGGGCATATGTCTTCATTGTCACATTTTCTAGGTATATTACCTGGCAAATATTAACGTACCAGTAGCAGTAATCTCAGCTCCTCGCACATATAAACTCATTTAATTCCTACCATATGGTATGAAGTAGGTGCCGTTATTAACTCCACTTCATAGCTGGAGAGACTGAAATTTAGTAGGGTGCCCAAGCTCATGAACCAAAACTAGCATGTGAACACAGGCAGGCTGGCTCCAGAATGAGCTCTTGATCCCCTGGCCATACCTGATTTGCACTTGCCCAAAAGTGACCTTTCAAGCTTATGCCCTCACTGTCCTCGTAAATTCTATTTATCTTAAGGAGTACAGTCTATCCATCATTGGGTTTTGTATTTTGAGAATAGGCTTCCTCTAAACTCTTATTTTCTTATTCAAAAGTAAATAACTTATAACATTAAGTTGGTATTCACCTTGTAGGATTTTCATTTTTAATTTCTATCGCTTGAAGCAATGTTTTTACTGTTAATGTGTCAATCCTTCAAAATATACCAACATATTAAATTAAGATCTTCCTGTGTGGTTGCTGAATACCAAGTACTGTGGTAATTACTTTACATACATCATATTTAATTTTCCCCAACATCAAGAGAATATTTTACATACAAACAATCTGAGATCCAAAGGGATAAAGAAATTTCCCTGATCTCAGCACCCTGAAAATTGTTCTCTTAAAAATTACAGACTACTTACTTTTGGGGGAATTATGATGGATTCATAAACTTAATTCTAGATCATGATAATCAAAGTTGATTACCTGACCCCCTCATTTTTAACACTACCTTTGTGTGAATGTCAATGGCCTTAAGGAAAATTGGAAAAAAAATAAAATCAAGATAATTGCACAATTTACAGTAACTACCATTGTTTTCTCTTCTAAAACTTATCTTCATTTTATTTAACATTATAGTAATTTTTAATGGCTACATCTTTTACATAGTTGACATTATAACAGAATTAACCTCCCTCCATTTATCTGCCTTTAGTTTGCTCACAACTAAATATTTAAAAGTTATAGTGATCCAACATGTACACATACTTTTTCCCTTCTTTTGGGTTGTTCTATAAAATTAAGTTTCAAAAACAAGCAGGTGGCTGATAGTGCAGTCAGAAGGCTACTTTGCTTGAAATTTACTTCCAAGACCATGAGAAAGAAAAGTCAATGAAGTTTTCTGGGGCCCTAAGAGTATCTTTCATCTTTCAATTCCTCTTGTCCTAGTTCATGAAGCTCATCGCAGATCTCCATGGAATGGTCAGTTAATACAGTATATGTTGATGATGACATCCCCTGGGCTAGGTGATCTCACCTTTTTTACCTTCTCTATATCACACTTAGATTGCTCTCCACAGAGAAGCAAGGCTATCTGTTGATTTCGGTATAATCACTGTGGGTCCAGAAGTAAGGCGTCCCTGAGCATGTACAAGGGCCATAGAACCAGCCAAGGAAATAACTATCCCAGATGTCCAATACACAGCCCTCTCCCTGATTGTCATTTGAACTAATCCCTAACCCTTGGTCTAACCCACACAATTAGTGCCATCACCTTGGGCCCAAGTAAGATTCTGAAGTACAAAAGGAAGGAAAAGTGACAAGAGTCACAAGCTAAGGAAGAAAACCACACTGTGGCATGGTGCGCTCCCTCAAGACGCTGGAGAGCATTAATATTGGCAAGAGTGGAGTCTAACTCCCCTATCTTCTCTACTTCCTGATCCACCCAGGAAACAAGTGGACGAAGTTTCAGTAATCACGTTAAGTGACCCAAAGCAGAGCCCCCAGATCAGCAGAGGGACAGCCTCCTCTCAGAAGAAAGTAACAGAGGAGCCTACACCACATGCAGGGGCTATGAGCTTTACACACAGTCACCTATCAGATCCTTACAAAAGCCCAGGAGGGTGGGAACTACTCCTACCCATCTCGCAGATGAGGTAACAGGCTAGGAAAGTTTGGTTGACTTACTTATTAAGACTGCCCTAAACAAAACCCGAGTAAAAATCCAGTGAAGCTAACCTCAGCTTTGCACAGGAACCCATGGCACCTCTCTGGCTTTCCGTAAGCTTCATTTCTGCCTACCTTTTTCCTCACATGATAAAACAATTCTGTTGTCTTCTATCCTCTGTATCCCAAAGCAGAGCATTTCCAGGAGAAGGTAGATTTTGGAAATCTGCTTAATGCCAAATTATTTTTAAAAAGCCTTAGAAGCATGTTTGCATGTGGGTGTATCACTTCTCATTAATGCTAGAGAAAAGAACGTACAACTTACCACAAGGTGTTTTAACAAAGAAATACCCTTAATTTGGAAGATGGTAGAGAAAGGTATTGTTATGAGTACAAAACACCCACTCTGTGCTCTTAAATCCAAGTGTGGGATTTTTTTTATATTGTAAAATGGATTAAGGGAAAAGATGATTCAAAGCTTTTGTAACACAAAGCAAATATGTAGAAGTTAATATGGCCACTCATACATTACTTACAGAATGTATCCCGCATTTTCCAAATAATCAAAATATCATTTTCTAGGTTTTGTTTTAAAAAAAGATTTTATTTATTTATTCACGAGAGACACAGAGAGAAAAGCAGAAATATAGGCAGAGGGAGAAGCAGGCTCCCTGCAGGGAGCAGGACACAAGACTCGATCCTGGGACCCTGGGATCACACCCTGAGCCAAAGGCAGATGCTCAAGCACTGAGCCACCCAGGCATCCCTATCATTTTGTAGTTTTAAATTGTCTTTGAGAATAATAATGAGAGGTCCTATAATAGTCACACAGACTAGTTGGCTTATCCTTTCTGACTGTAATTTATAAAGATTTCTTTATTCATTTGTGTGTGAGAGAGAGACAGAGACAGTGAGTACACAAGTGGGGGAGGAGGCCAAGGGACAAGTAGACTCCCTAATGAATATGGAGCCCAATATGGGGCTCAATCCCAGGACCCTAAGATCATGACCTGAGCTGAAACCAAGAGTTAGTCGCTCAACTAACTGAGCCACTCAGGCGCCCCAACTGACTTTAATTTAAAGTGCTTGTGTAGATGGTTATATATGTTTTCTCTCACATCCTTTAGAAGAAACCCATCTGGATAAAAGATGGATCTGTAGATTAGTAGGACTGATTTTTAAAACCTTTGAAAAGAAAAAATAAAATAAAATAAAACCTTTGAAAAGGATGACATTTGGGGACATGTAAGTAAATGTGTGTGCCAAACAGCAATTGCTTTATTGTGTCAGCAGAGTATATACATCAAGTTAAACGAAGTTCATCCTTGATTCCAGTTTCACTAGCTATTTCCCAGGGCCTCTCTCTCTCCCCACAACACTTATTTTTAAACATCTGTTTTCAAAAGATGCTCAAGTCTCATTTCATTGTTTTCACTCCCCCATGATAAGTAGCCTAGGACCCTTCACAAGTCTGTCACAAGTCCCAAGTACAATGGACAATTCCGCTTGATATTAGTAACGTGAACGTCTTTCGTGTATTCATTTTCCTTTTGAATATTCAACAATTGGCTGGATTATTGGACTATTTCCTATTGATATACTTCTTCCCTCACACTGCAACCTCAATTAAGCTGTGACTATCCACTCACCTCTTTTTCTCCCATATCCTAAGTCCCCTCAACTGAAATCCCAAACTGTCATGACTGTTTATCAACTGAAGTCAAACCCTGACATCCCTTTGAGGATAAACAATGTATTTTTCCAGTGAGTGTCAGCCAACTTGCTGTGCTGGTTCCTTCTCTAACAAGAGAAGGGGAGTGGGGACTATCTCCAGTTCCAATGCCTGACTAGTTGACACCCATCAGACCTTTCAAACCTAAGAAGTCCACTGCAGCTCAAACCAGGAAGCTAAGACATTTCTGCTAGTTCCTTAGTATTTTCACATTCTACCTCACCCCTTTGGATTCCCATGCACAGTACTAGTGAATTGAAGCTTGTCTGGGCTCTTGCCTTCATTATATCCAGTATGCACATTTATAGGAGTCTCGGTACTGAAACCTGGAAAATAACTTATTTAGAGATGTTTCAAAAAGTGTCAAAATAAAGTTCAGGGGCTATGAATATGGCCCTGAACCTTGTAATCTTTATATCATGAGGGAATGACGAAATATAGCAGTCTGAACCTTAATGTTCCAGCAAGAAAGGACAAAACTCCTTATTTTTAATAGTTGGAACATATGGTGCATTACTCTATTTACAGTTTCTTCCCTTTCTTCTTTTTGTGCCTTCGCCCCCCCGCCTCCATTAATTCTTTCTGGCCATGCTCTCTCACATCTTTCTCCCCTTTCTAATTCTCACCTTAAGTGGCAAAATGAGCACAGAAGTTTGAGTACAGGTTTAGTGTACAGGTTTTCATTAGAAAATAAAATTTTAATCCTTTGAATGCCATGTCTTTATCCTCCCCCCAAAAAGAAGTCCTGCCAAATGACCAAAGTTAATTTTAAAATTCCACATGATTCAAACTTAAAAATAAAGTTAACCCTATTAGTCATCTCTGGTGGATTCATGGAGTGTCCTATGATCTTTCTCATCAACTGGTACTACCTGACCCTACACTTCACCAACCATCCTATCAGTCTTGCCCCTCTTCTTCCCCCGTCCCAGGGCCCCATCTGTTCACTTGACTACTTTATCCTTTAAGACTAAATTTAAATGTCACTTCCTCAGAAAAACCTCCTAAGAACTCTCATATTCCCACCCACCATGATAAGCTCATACCCTAGAATATTACATTATGGCACTTATCAAAAATAGAGTGAACAAATTATTCATGTTATCACACTTGTCTTCCCTTCCAGGCTGGAAGCACCTTGAGGGCAAGATCTGCCTCTGTTTCACTCATCACTGTACCTCCAACACCCAGGAGAGTGTCAGCTCATAGGGAGTGCCCAACGGATGGTTGGGAATAAAGGAATGCACTAATAAATAGATAATTTCCCCAAGGACCCTGTACTACAGTTCCATCCTGTTACTCCCCCAGGCCACAGAGACCTTTCAAAGTCCCAAGGAGTCTCTTAACTCAGACTATTCATCATCTCTGCCTTCCTTGCTCATATGACGTGAAACTCCACAGTCCACACCTCACTTCAGATGCCAACGCTCACTCTCTTGGTGTTATCGTATTTATTTTTGTAGACTGCCTGGAGATGCAAATAGACATTTGTTTACTGCCACATAACCTAAATATACATGACAGAAGACAGACTTCTATCATTTTTTATAATATTCCCAGTGGGCGATAAATGAGGAGGATAATCACAGCATAAGTAAATCAAACAGGAGATCTTCCTGATTGTTGTTACCATAGCTTCCAGGGTGTATGGACGAGACAGAGATTGCCTTCTAGCTTGGTATATTTAAAAATCCCTTGAAATCAGTCAACCCAAGTTGTTCCTGTTCTTGAAGCTGTTACGAGTTGTAATGAACAAAATGACATGGAAACAAATTTTCTGGGAAACATTGCAATACTTTACACCGATTATTTAAAATGGTTTTAAGCTGACTGGCTAACATCAACATCTGTTGAGCCTATGACATATCAAAGACTATGAACTGGGTTGTGTCATTAAACAGTTATGACAACTTTCCACTAAGTGCTCTTAAATGGAGACCTCAACATCCTAGCATGGGTTTGTGGTGAGAATAGGAATTATAATTGTCCACTGGGATCAGAGAAGTCTTCTCAGTAGAAGGGATATTTTCATGAGCTTTGGAAAAAAGGCTGGAAGACATTTTAGGCAAAGTAAACCACATGTATAAAGCAGTGAAGATAAGAAAGTACATGGTATACTTATCGGTACTAACACCATAAGGTTCAGGGTGTGGGCACAGGTGGAGGGTCAAAACATTATCTAATTCTATTTTGTAGGTAACATGCTTACTCTCTTTTTTTATAAATTTATTTTTTATTGGTGTTCAATTTGCCAACATATAGAATAACACCCAGTGCTCATCCCATCAAGTGCCCCCCTCAGTGCCCGTCACCCAGTCGCCCCCATCCCCCATCCACCTCCCCTTCCACCACCCCTAGTTCGTTTCCCAGAGTTAGGAGTCTCTCATGTTCTGTCTCCCTCCCTGATATTTCCCACTCATTTTTTCTCCTTTCCCCTTTATTCCCTTTCACTATTTTTTATATTCCCCAAATGAATGAGACCATATAATGTTTGTCCTTCTCCGATTGACTTATTTCACTCAATATGCTTACTCTTAAAAATGGTTTCAATTATAAAGACACACACAGTTTAGTAATTACATACTAGAAGAACCAGTATGTTATACATGAGGCTCTAAAAAGCACAATTCCTTTCTTGTGTAAGAAGAGAAGAAAAGAATGCCACATCAAACCCCTTAGACCTAGAGAAAAGGTTAATTTTGCATACATGATTGGGACCAGAGACTAGGAGTAACTTTATGTGCTACATCCTATTACCACTGAAATATTTCAAGGGGTATAGCAGGAGCATGGCAGGTATTTAAGAGTAAGACTGAATCTATTCCTCCTCCAAGTCAGTGAACCATGGCCAGAATCTCAGCACCTGCACAGAGCAACAGAGCAGAATAATCTCATTTGAAATAAAAGGCTCCATTCTCTCTGGAGGTTGGAACCACCTTAGAAAGGGCAAGACTCACCACTGGCCAGTGAGCTGGAGGGTTGAAACATGGGTCAAAAGAAAAGCTATTCTTTCATGTCTAGAAGTGTATTTTCTAAAAAGAAGTTTAAAACTGCCTTTTAAGAGCATGAAAAGAAACTGGAAAGACTGGAGTGAATGACACTATCTGGCAAATAACAGGAGCAACATCAACTGCTTGAGCAGAAAAGCAACTGGGTCCTCAAAACACTTATAAAATACCTCCTAGGTATATTCTTGCTTGAAACTCTCTGTGGATTTTGGTTCCTATAAATGGTCAGGATCAAAAGTAGAGCCCCTTTTATGATGACAGAACAGGAGGTCAGAGCTGCTATAGAGAAGGTGACACTTTATGTTTAAATCCCTGGATCACTTTCGTTCTATTGCTCAACAGAGTAGAATAACTATTTGCACATCTTTATAGGAGTTTGCACAATATGACCATCAAGGGTAAGAGTCAATCTTCTCAGTCTAACTTGCTCTCTCTAGCATTACAATTTTTCAGGTCCAATTCAGTTGTTAGAATTATACTTTTGTTCCCCACACTGTCATGCAACTTTTGTTACTTCTCTGCTTAAAAGCCTCAGTTTCTCCCCACATTCAATATGTTCCAAACACCTATAAGGTCCTATGTAATCTTGTCCTTGCTTTTTGGACTCATCCTGTATGATTCTCCTTCTTGTTCAACATAGCCTTCTGTCTATTCCTTGAAAACACAAGGACTCAGTGCCACTAGTTCCCTCCAATTAAAATGCCCTACACTCCCAAGTATTCACCTAACAGACTTTTTCACATTATTCTGGCCTCAGTTCAACTATCCCTTGTGGTGGTACCTAGCATCCAAGATACCCCCTTAAAGATCCTCACACTTCCTGGTAGTCACACCTCTATGGTTGTCTCCCCCACTGCAGCAGCATTAATATGTGTGGCCAACAGAATAGAATGGAAATGAGGTCATGTGACTTCCAAGGTCAAGAAAAGGTACGCTGCTCTGCTTTGCTCTCTTGGATCATTTGGTTTAGGACAAACTAGTCAACACGTCATGAGGACACTTACATAGATAGCCCTTATGTAAAGATCAATTTGGAAGCAAACTGAAATGTCCGTTCAACAGTCAGGAAAGTAGATTCTCTAGTCCCAGGCAAGCTTTCAGATGACTGTAATCTCCCAAGAGACTCTGAGATAGAACTACCTAGGTCATTACTAAATTCCTGTGTGACAAAAATCATGTGATAAACATTTTTTACGCTATTAGAATTGGGGTCATTGCACATTCTCATACTGGTCTCCCTGGACACCCAAACTAAGAAAACCCTAGGCTTATCACATGTTATGAAATCATTCCATTTTATCTTATTCTTGTACTTAGGCACACCTTATAATATTGTACTTTATTACTGCTTCTTCCCTCCACTGGAATGTGAGTTTCTAAAAAGCAGAAGCCTTGTCTACCTAGTTTATCAATGTTTATGCCCAGAATTGGGTCATCTAGAATAGAAGCTTAATAAATGTCTGTTGGAAAAATAATATTCTGAAAATCTGATTTCACTTATTCTCCATGGCATAGAGGAGACTGGCTAATTGGATCCCTCTCCCAACTTGTGTGGTGACCACTAGCCTCAGATTCTGTAGATGAGTCAGGAAGTATTTGTACCCAGCAAAGAGGAGGACCCAGGGACTTCAGTTATCCCTCGGGCAAAACTTCACATTCTCAACTGCAGAAAGGATCGTGTTGTGGGTTTTGGAGGGTTTTGAGTGATAACCACTATTTAGGGAAGATTTTAGAGCAGAGAACATGAAAATGTAATAGAAATGAAGATGATGTAGAAAAGGACTTTTTTTTTTTTAGCAAGAACTGGGGAAAATATTAGAGGTTCAGAGTTAGGGTAGAAGAGATGATCACTAGGGGAAAAAAAGGAGGGAGAAGAGTATCATCAATCAGATGGAAAAGCAATTATAATATATGTAATCTGGTTTCCTTCAGACCACCTAAAAAAATATACATGTGAATTGTCCAAAGTAGTTTTAAGAACCAAGGAAGAGAAAACTGCTCTGTAGCCAGCTACTACTTCTGTTAAATAAAACATTTTTTTAAAGTTTCTACCTAGGTACATGGTTAAAGACTTCACTAGCAGATGGTAGATATACCATATATACAACTCTATGGCTGAAAATAGGGATAAAAGATCTACACACATCCAGCATGCATCTCCACACACCTAGTGTGTATTTTCATGTGGTTTCTTCTAAAGATTCCGTGGTAAACACTGGATCTGTTTCTTGGCTTCATCTCAGAAAGCTCTTTCAGGCCGTCTGGTTGAGGTCCTGCCATTTGTACAAAGTCACCGCTGCACTAAGTGTTTAATCCTAGCTCTCAACAAGGAGGCAACATCACACCTGCACACACCCACCCATATTTGCAACAGATTCCTGTAGGTACAACTTTCTGATCAAAAGGCATGAAGGAGGGATCCCTGGGTGGCGCAGCGGTTTGGCACCTGCCTTTGGCCCAGGGCGCGATCCTGGAGACCCGGGATCGAACCCCACGTCGGGCTCCCTGCATGGAGCCTGCTTCTCCCTCTGCCTATGTCTCTGCCTCTCTCTCTCTCTCTCTCTCTTTCTCTCTCTCTCTCTGGCTATCATGAATAAATAAAAAAGAATTTTAAAAAAAGGGCATGAAGGAAGGGGGGGGGAATGTAGTGGGGGAAAAGAGAATAAAGATTCATTCATTCCTCTTCCCTAGAGGGATCAAACTAGAGATTCCTGTCCTCCTTCTTGTATTGGGCAGATCAGTACTACTTATTCCAGGATTGTGTGCCAGATGGATAGTCTGAAACATCATTTCAGGTAACAGAGGAACACCTCTTAATTCAAACCTGCACTTCAAAGGAATCCTGGAAATGAATCCTGCAGATGGCAAAGTGCAATGAGTGCACATCCTATTCACACAGTGACTGGGTGTAAGGGAAGTGTTTGTTTTCATTTTCAATTATTAAGATATCAAGAAAATAGACATGTCATAGAAAGAAACTGACACTTTTAAAAGATGATTACTGGGTGTTATACGCAACGGGTAAATCACTGCATGCTACCTCTGAAACTAAGTGTGTACTTTATGCCACCTAATTGAATTTAAATTTTAAAAAACGGTGATTACAGTTTCACATATAGCTAGATTCTATTTTTTTTAATATTTTATTTATTCATTAGAATACACAGAGAGGAAAGAGAGAGGGGGAGGGGCAGAGACACAGGCAGAGGGAGAAGCAGGCTCCATGCAGGGAGCCCAATGAGGGACTTGATCCCGGGTCTCCAGGATCACGCCCTGGACTGAAGGCGGTGCTAAACCGCTGAGCCACACATGCTGCCCTACAGCTAGATTCTAAACAAAAATAATTTTTGCCAAGTCAAAAAAACCCTATAAACTGGTATGTTCCTGTAAAAGGTATAAAATAAGTCAAAGTCTATTTGGCAATATACTGTACACAGCCCAAATAAGCCAGTATGCACTAACAACTTTTCCTAGAGAAATTCAAGGTAATGATGTATTTTTGTACTTACATATTAACTCACTTATTAATGTTCTCACTCACCCATGTATGTATTCATTTCCTAAGTATTTAAGCAACTTGAGAGTTACAAAGATGAAGTAGACTCAGGTTTGTAACCTATGAAGCTTAAACTCAGATGTATATCCACTAGACCAGGCTCACATGCCCATAATACATTCCTGGGGGATGCTGCTGTGAAATTAGCCCATTTGTAATAGAAACCACGTAAATTCTTTGTAAATTTTTATATATTTTATCATTTCACATGATCAAGTTATTTATTCATAATTATGCTCTATGTGAAAAGCTCAGATGTATGATTCTAATAAGGTAAATCAAGAGAGAGAATCTAAAAAATATACCTGAAATTACAGAAATTGTTTTGAAGCATTTTTAATCCTGTAACAATTTTATAGGACCAGAATTCTGAAGTTAAAAGGACATCAAATTTTAGTTTATTCTACATCCCCTCTTGCCATCAGAAGTATGTCCAGTTCCATCTACACAGTTCTTCAACTGTGATTACCAGAGCCAAGCCAAAATTGCTACATGTGGTATTGACAAGAAGCAGGACACTGTTTGATGGAAGTAAAAGACAGGCATGTGACCTGACCTCTCGCCACCTATCCTGTTGTCCTGTCTTTTTTCTTTCATCTTTGCCATAGGAAAACAGAGTTTCTACTGTTAGGCTACATTGGTATCTATAAGTGGTAACTCGATAAGGTAGCTTTCTACAGTGTATTTCCCTGTTAGAGTTGTTGTTAAGGGTATCAGTAAGGTCATAACATCAAAAGGAAGGCTTTATGTAATTCTGGAAGCTTTACATCGTTTGTTATTAGTCTGTTCCCTAAAGTGCCAATTAAGCATGCTGTGCCCATAACTGGTTTGAAACTCTTGGGGGAGATAATGCAACTCTAAAAATCATTTTGCTTTTCAGCATCTTTCTAGTGTTTGTTCTTGGCACAAAGCCTGGCTTACTGTGCCTTAGACACATGTATGCTGGGCATGATGAAATATGCCTTCTAGCCCATCCTGACCTCTGTAAGGAGCTTCACAATATCCCAGTTACATCCTACACACTGTTCTCCAAGACCCTCCCCGCTGAAATATCCTGTCTCTCCACTCCAGTTCTTGACAACAGAAAATGCCACTTCTTCCTCTGAGCAAGTATTTAAGAATAACCTAGGTCTTTGGGGGAAAAAAAACCATGCATTTCTTCATCTGTTAGCAATAGTTTCTGCATAACATGCATGCATTCCCTCTGCCTCTAGAGCTGTGAGTTCAACATCCCTCCTGTTCCCTGGCTCATCTGCACTCCAGGTTGCTCCAAGGGGCTCAGCCTCACTTTCACTGTCACAGAGCAATGCCAGAAAAAGGGTTCCTGGCTTTATTATGCCTTGAATTTGACTTCAGACATCTCCATGTGGACTTCAAAAGACAAACGTCTATTTTATAGAAAGCCTTCTTTGTGCAAGGACCAGCACTGAGAGTTCTATTTTGATTTGGGATGGAACTGAGTGATTTTATCGAGACTTTAGAATGAAACAGCTGGATAGTACCATTGTCCTGTCTCCCCATCACTTACACGTACCACCCCATAAGGTGAAAGTGCAGCAGATCTTTCATACGCTTAAGGGGGCATTTAAGGGCCCTGCAAGCACCCTGCCACCTCTTGGTCCTCCAGGAAATGCTACAAAGACTGCTGATAAATCTGTCCGCCACTGTCTGGCTCTCTAATAGGGAGGCTTTTTACAAAGATTGCCCAATGTAAGAGCCAGAAAATACTCAAGGGAAATAGATGGTGTGTTCTGTACCAGAGGATATATCATTTTCTGCAAAGTATTCACTATATAATGGCCATGTATCTTTGTCCACAAACATAGGTATATAGGAACTATTTTTCTCTGATTCAATCTTAAAGTAAAAATTTCTATTACGCTTTGTGGCAGAAACGTTAAGTTGGCATCTTTTTCTTTGTTTTCAGGGATTTACCTCAATTCTTAGGGGTTTATATGTTAAGACCTAATGCAGGCAGGGGAAGCCCATCTGATTCTCAACATTGAAAGACTCAAAGTATCTCCTTTGAATTTGCAAAGAAAGAGGCAAAGATACCTGCTGTCTCTGGCTTTTATTCATTATTGCTTTGGAGTTCCTGGCCAATACAATAAGGCGAGGAAAAAATAAAGGTGTGAAGATGGGGGAGGGGAGATTCTTTATTCATCATGAGATGTTAGTAGACTATAAAAAAATCATCTGCCAGTAAATTATTAGGACTCTTTACACAATTATCAAGATTAGTCATAAAAATCTGTGCGAAGACATGTGAATTTCTCTTTATCTGCAACAAAATTTAGAAAATGAAAACTTAAAAGAAACCATTTATAATATTATAAAAATTATTTGTAGACTGGTGAAATTATAATTTATTAAAAGACAATTTAAATAATTTAGTGATTAAAATAAAAATAAATGGTGACAGTGATTTGGAATATTCAATATTACAAATAGGTTATTTGATCACAAACTGATCTATAAATTCCAATCAAAATTCCATCTGTGCATGTGTACTTTATACATGATGCTTAACAAGCTAATTCTAAAATATATAGGGAATTTCCAAGTTCCCATAAATGCCAATCATCTACTAAGGAAGAGAAATATTATCATGGGACTTGACCAATAGATAGTACACTCTTATAAAGTCATGTTCAGCCAGGTATTGGAACAGGGATTGAGAAATAGAGCAACTTAAGAAAATAGCCCAGAAATAGAATGAGGACAGCATAGTTGCAGCAGATGATAGAGGTTATAATGTAGATTAGGGGAGAAAAGATGAACATTTTAGAATAAATTGTACTGGAGCAACTGACTATTTGGGAAAAATTTCTTTTTCTACCATACATGTTAATCCATCCCTGATGAATTAAGCACCTAAATGTAGAAGACAAGATTTTAGAAGGAATTTTGGCAACTTTATCTTGGGAGGGTAGAAATTTCTCAAAGTACAAAATAGGCAAATTATAAAGAGTATAATTGGTAAATGCAATTACATAAAAAATGAGAAATTCTATCCTCAAAAGCCATCAAGGAGTAAAAACATAAGCTACAAGTTTAAAGAAGACATGACACTAACAAAGGGTTACTATGCAGTATATATAAGGAACTCTGAATAAGAAGTCAAACAACACTACTGAAAAATGGGAAAATGAAATAAACATGAATTTCATAAAAGAGAAAAAAAAAGATGACCCAAAACATACTGAAAAGTATTAACTCTTTCAGTGATTAAGGAAGTATAAATTAAAATCATAGTGAGCTACAATTCATACCCACAAGGTTGTCAAAACTATAAATGAGTATGATAATAAGTATTGCCATGAACATACAACAAAGAGGTATCTTATCCGCTGATAATAGGCATGGAAGCGGATACTACTTGGGAAAATCATGTAGGAAAGCCACACAAGTGCCTAATTTATGATTCAGGGATTTCATTAGTAGATATTTACCCTGGAAAAAAGTCTTGCACAATGTGCACCAGGAAATATGTCTAAGAATATTTACTATTACACTACTTATAATAGCAGTAAAACTGGAAAATCCCTATGTATACCTCAAAAGAAAAAATAAGTTGTGATATATCCATACTGTAGAATATTCTAATACCATGATAAAGACTGAACTTAATGTTGTATTCATCGAACTGGCTAGGTTTCAAAAATATAACATTAAATAATAAAATCAAATTGCCTAAGAATTCACATAATATGCTTTTATTATAATTACAAAAATTTCAAGAACAGGCATATCTAAACAATATAGTATTTAAAAATTCCTGCAAAGATTATTTTTAAAAAGTTAAGAAAAGCAAGGCAATAATTAGCACAATATTCAGGTTAATGGCCTCCCTCTGATGGCCTACATAGGAAAAAAAAAAAAAACAGTAAATATACATCTTGCATTGGGTGCAAGTATATACAGATGTATATTTCTTTATTGTTCTTCAGCTTCATATTTTCCCCCTGTGCTTTTTCACATGCAGTCTATATTCCTCCATAAAAATCCATGCTTTTTTTTTTTACAAACTCCTTTAAAAAAAAAAACAATTTTATGATGAATTATTTAAGGTTTGTGTAAAACAACATGTATGAGTAGAAAGCTTGGAAAAATCAATGTGATAAACTAAAGAAGCATGACTGGATTTGGTAATTTTTAACACTGATTTAGAAAAGATGTGAACAAGAAAGAATAGTGTAAGTTGGGAAATTCTAAGATCTACAAGTAAGGTATAACAATCTAGGGTAGGTTCATAGAACCAGAAAAAAATGCAGAATACTTCCCCAAATAGAAAATGCCTATGGTCGAGGCTGAATATAATGAGAGGACTCTTTTAGTGACATATTTTCTCAACAAATATCTAGCCTGTATTTAAATAAAATGAGGAGTAAAATATTCAAACAGTAGAACACTTCATCGCAGTTTAATACACATACACACGAAAGGGACACTGTACTCCAACAGATAGGTTTCAGGAAAAGAGGATGCAGAGACAAGGTCAGAAGCTAGAAATGAAAGGCAGGAGGTTATTTTAAAAACAGAAGAAGGAAAATGACTGAAAAAGGTGGAGAAAAAGATCAAATGCAAGTATAGGATAACAATGCAATACAATGGTGCTGAGCTGGGGAGGCCGCTCATGTGTGTGTCACACATCACTAAGCTGTGAAAATAGCCGCTATTCCTTGATCTATGGGAAACTCTTTGCTCATTTAGTTCAATTCAGATAAAAGGAACACTCACTGGGAGTTTTTCGTGAGGCAATCTGTGTCCTGGATCCTAGGACCTGGAAGCAAACAAAATGTGACTACAGCTTAGAAATGCAAAAATTAACAATTCCAGTAGAGATGGTAATTTCTGTGGGACAAATATCCACAGGGTCCCACCAAAGCACAGCATGTTAGCATTGAACCAAGGCTTTCCCCCAGGGAGTGATGCCTGAGCTGAATCTAGAAGGAGTTGGGGAAGGGGAGAACCCCACAGTATTATAATCACAACAAAAGCAGTAGGTACCAATTCAGTTAATGCCAGAACATGAGTGAGTCATTTTAATCCTATAAGGAGAGGGGTGCCTGAGGGGCTCAGTGGGTTGAGCATCTGCCTTGGCTTGGGTAATGATCCGGGGGTCCTGGGATAGAGCCCCACATCAACTCCCTGCCCAGTGGAGAGCCTGCTTCTCCCTCCCCTCTTTGCTTATGCTCTTTTATCTCTGTCTCTCTCTCAAATAATTTTTTTAAATACTATAAGGAGAAATAAAGTGTATATTTTCAAAGAAACAATTCTTAAACCAGGCCAGTGATAGGTTCCTAGACACATATGTGCGCAAAATAGTGCATGTGAAATTTTAAAGTCAAGCCTCAAAAGAGGTAAGCGACCAGCAGCAAGGAACAATGGAGATATCCAATGGCTAATAAGCATGATCAGAAATAGTCTATCTCAATGGTAGTCAGAGAAATGAGAGTTAAAGTATTAATTAAATACTATTTTTTTTGGTCATCAGAGTGACAGACTCCTTCTCTCTTTAAGGAACTGATTCTGCTAAGGCAAGCACGCACACACACAGAGCAAAAACATCCAATGACCACTCATGCTCATTTTTTTTCTTCCAGTGAAATTGCTGGAGAATACTCTGTAGTGGAAATGAAAAGAAGTAACTCAGTTTCCTTCCCAGAGGGGCCTTTACTACAAATATTTCCTTTGGCCCAGCAACTAAGCCCAGAATGTTCACACAGGCAGAGGAAGGCAACCCCTTCCTGTGAAAGTATCAACAGCTGGAGTGATACCCACTGGGTAAAAAATATACTATGAAGGAAAAAAAAAAAAACCCAAATACGGATAGTTATACAACAGAGCTCAGAGGTATGTTGGCTTACAGAGGTTCGCCAGGACAATAGAGGCTGTAGTCAAATATTTGTCCATCTGGCACTCTTGAAAAATAAAGTACTTTTAAAAGAGAAAGTGAATCTAGATTTAAAAGAAAAAAAAATGTGTTATTTAGGCGAAGAAAAAAAAAGGACATTCTATCATTTTTCCCCTAGCATGTGTGTTTGTGGCAAGGATCTCAGAACAGTGTCAAGCCGCTGAGGAGGTCTGGGATGACATGGAGGATAAATGGGGGCTCTCTTGCATCGTAGGTAGAAGAATGTGGGAACACGGGGAAGTATGAGTTGCCCCAGGTGCTCAGAGAGCCACCTCTGGAGAAGGTAGTCTAGGTGGTGGGACTCTGTGGAGACAGAGACAAGCCATTTGGGGAGCCATGCTGATACATACTTTGTCAAATGTACCAACCCTCTGCTTGGATGAAAAGGACCCGCTCCCCACGGACCCGCTCCCCCTTTTTTTTTTTTTTGCTGAACATAAATTTCATTTAATCATCCAACAATCCTACTTGCTAGTTTTATTCCCAATTTACAGATGAGGAAATTGAGACACATAAGAGTTTAAACAATTTGCTCTAGATCACTATACTAGTTGAGATATTTTCAGCAGACAAAAATATAGTTTTTACACATATGAAAATATTCACAACAAAAGAAATTTGAGTTAAAACCACACTTGAGACACTTTTTAGAAACTGTCAGATTGGCAAAGATCAAAAAGTTTGTTAAGACTCCTAGTTGGCAAGCATCTGGTGAAAGAGGTACTCACATAAATAGCTAAGGGGGGTTAAAATTGACACAACTTTTGAAGAGGATAATATGGCAATGTTTTGAAATTATAAAAGCATTTACTCTTTGATTCTTCTAGGAATTTAACCTTCAGATATATTCTCATCAAATATGAAATGACACATTTGATTTGGTTTTCTGAGAGAGATGATGTGTGGGGAAGAAAGAGTCACAATGCAGTCACTTAAGATTTGAACATTAGGCTTGCTTTTGTCTCATCCAGAGGGAAAGCTCCATGCAGGCAGGGATCACGCCCGTCTTAATCACCTCTACGTGACCAGCACCTGCCCGGTGCCTGACACAGAATACACTCTCAATAAATATGTGTGGAAGTGACCAAGAAATACATTGGAGAAGAGGGCGCTGTCACAGACAAAAGGAGAACCCCAAAAGTGAAGCTGAGAGGTCTACTAATGGGAAGACCTAACCCCGGTGGGAACAAGGGACAAAGGAGAGGAACTTCAACAGAGACAGTGATACAATTTGAATGACTTACTACTAAGAATCCATCGGTACCCTGAGACACTTACGGGGTCAGGGAAGGTTTGCCCACCAACCTCCTAAACTCATCTACACCTCAACACGCTGTCCGTTTTCTTTACTGAGTTTGTTTTCCATAGTAAAGCTGGACAGCTATTCTGTGCAATGCCGCCTCCCCGGGTGTAGCCTCTGCTATGTAAAATGCACTCTGAATTTAACGATCGAATCAGTTCTGCTGGTGGGGCGATGGGGGCGGCAGTTAGAGAAAAGCCTGTTACACTCCTCACCGTTACCTTCTCTCCATTCAGTTGTACTCTCAACTGGCCACATGTGATTTTCTTATCATTTTAGAATTTCTTTGATCTCTGAGCTAATTATTCCTTGTTGAAGTCACGATAAGGACAGGAAACGGTCCCATGCTAGGGTACCCTGACATGCTCAACAGGAAGGTACAGCTGGAAGGGAAACTGGTCATCATCCAGAGGATCACTCCTCACCAGGTGGTGGAGAGTGTGATCCGATGTTTAGAACCAAGAAGTATGCCAAGGCACTTTAAAGTCTGCGCATTTATGTTTGAAATTTCAAGGAGACTTGTGATCTTGAGAAGCGTGTTGTTTGGAAACATCTGTTAGCACCATCTGTATAGGAACTCACAATGAAAATTAACAGCATGCTCTTTGCTGTTTGAGGCTCAGCTGCAGGAGAACCTAAAATCATCAGATTCACATTCTTACTCACGGAATACTCCAGCCCCACCTGGCATCCTCTGTGAAGTAACTGCCTCACTTTCTGGAATACCATCGGACTCTGACTCCAGCTGATGTGACCAGATACCCTGAGGTCAGTATGAAGCGTTCACAGCTTAAGGAGGCTGCATTTACATATGTGAACCTGCGTGTACCACCAGCACTGCTAGTTACACTCAAGTTTCAAGGACATCTACCCCTTGCCACCCAGGGGCAATCTCCTCAGAACAGCCACCTTTGCTCCCCCCCTCCACCTACTGGCCTATCTCAATATCACTTCCAAGGCACCACCTTTTTGGTATTCCCCAAGCTTCTACATTCTGACCATTCCTCTTTTAGCTGCAACCCCTTTCTCAGAAATTGTATCTACTCCCATGCTTTTAGCTACCACCGCTATTCAGAAGTTTCACATTGCCAGCTGGACGTGCCCTCCCATAGATGTTGGTATATGTGGACATATTATCTTCTGATGTTTAGGATTTACAGTCCCATCTCTATTTCTTCTTGGTGAACTCATTCATCTGTCCCCTGCCCCTTCAAGGCCTTCTGATCGGCAGTATGTTGGGGAGCCAGGCTGCCTGGGGAGGAGGCGCCCTAGTCTGCCACTTGCCACCTAGATGAGCCTGGCAAGTTAATTCAGTCATGTGGCCCTTAGTTTTCTCATCTGTAGTACCAACCTCAATGAGTTGTAAGGATAAAGGAAAACAATCCACGAGAAGAGTGAGCACTGTTAATGGTACACGCACCAGCGCCTGCTACACTGTAAAAACCAAACCAAAAAGCGAGATATTACCTTAGATTTTTAAATTGAAATAATTTATCTTTGCAAAAATAAAATCAACTTATTTCTACATAAAAATAGCTGGTGATTCAGGCTAACAGTCTGGTGCTTCTAACACACCATGTGGCTTGCCTCTATGTTCTCGGAGATCAAGAAGTTCAACGTAAGGTTTTCTTTAAAGTCAGGGATCCTGGGATGCCTGGGTGGCTCAGCGGTTGAGTGCCTGCCTTCAGCCCAGGGTGTGATCCTGGGGTCCTGGGATCGAGTCCCATATCGGGCCTCCTGCATGAAGCCTGCTTCTCTCTCTTGCCTATGTCTCTGCCTCTCTCTGTGAATAAATGAATAAGTAAATGAATAAATAATAGATTCATTTAAAAATAAATGAAATATTTATAAAAATAAACGAATAAATTCTCTGTGAATTTATGAATAAATAAATAAAATCTTTAAGAATAAAATAAAATCAGGTATCCTTTATGTGAAGGATACATGGAGAATACAACCCTTGAACAGAGGAAACCAAACAAGATGCCTCACAAGTTGTCTTTTGGGTTTTTTTCTCTATGGATCTGATTCTGATAAACCCTATGCCGTTGTACTAGCGTAGGACTCTTTTGAATGGCAAAATAATACATTTCTGAGAATAAACACATTTTTTTTGAGAATAAACACATTTTATGTTAAAAAACCGTACCCACAAATTCAACTATCTGAAAGAGGAAACTTATCTATACATCATTATTCAGGAGTTTTTTGGTACAGAAAAACGCTATGATGTAAGTTTAACTCTACTTACAACTCTTCATTCTCAGGAAAAAGCTTGTAGGTGAGCATAAATCCATAAAACTATCTCCTTTAATGTAAGGCAACAGCTAATGATTGAGTTCTTGTGTGGTCTCAAGTATCGACTTTTTAATGCTCTAGTTTTGAGAAGAGAGTATCTTTGAGCTGATGTTTTTGCGCTTCAAGACTGAATCAATCTCACCGTTCTACTTGGCAAGTTCTCTCTCTCACATGGCAGATCTGCAGATTTGCCAATTCCAAAATTTCTAATTGTAAGACTCCTGTCTTTTCTGTAGTTACCACCAGTAAATAAGGAAAACTGAACATGCTGCACACTAAAATACTCTCTTCAGGTTAATGAGGGCCAAGTTATTCAGTAAACTTGACTAACTTTGTACTTTACCACACTCAGTTACAATTTTATAGGTTAAAGACTAATGTGCTATACATAACTTAGTACATACATTTCTGAACTAAGCTGGGAAATAAAATAATATTCACTCTTAGAAACACTATAAAAGCTAGATCAGTTACTACGGAAGAATTGTGAGTTAGGTCTGCATTTTGTTTTGCACTTAAAAGGTATATAAAAGTTATTTTGGACCAAATTATAATAAACTGGAAAACCTTTATTTTCCATCCGTTATTCTTTATTTCCTTTTTGCTTAAAATCAGCAAACACTGAATCAGTAAATCCAGACGTGGGTCTACCTAAAGAAGGATAGAAGAGGAAATCTAGTTGTGTTCCTGTGTTTGTATATTTGGTAAGACTTAAATATTTTGCATTCTTTTATAAATGGGGATTCTCAACTGTAAAAGCTTTCAGCCTCATACCTAATCCCGCCTGGGTATGTATCATTTACCTGAGGATAAGAAGTTGTTTTTCCAGACTTGCTGTTCAATGTATCTGCAAACTCACCATTGTCCGCTAGAGGGCCGTAGCTACATAAGGTAAAGAGGGCCTCTGCGCCTCTTACTCTTTCTGTTCCTATTTGTGTGCCCAGACAACAAGGGGAACCCTAAGCAAACAGTGAATCTCTCAGAATTGAAAAGCTGCCTATTAGCTCAGAGTGCTTCCATCAAGAGACTGATAGGGCAGAAAGGTCTTGCTCTGCCCCACAGCTGCCAACCCTTTACTTGGCAAACCCAGAGCGAAGCAGGGCCCAGCATGCCCTTATGTTTAACAAAGTTGAATGAAAGGCCATTTCATCCCGGGGCTACTCAGGCAAAATCAAATAATGCCGAGGCTGTTCGGGCCAAGCCACTCAAGGGCTCAAACATCCTACAAGGCTTTCTTTGCTGAGAACAAGTACTACCACCACCCGTTTCTACACACATTGAGCTTGCTCTTGTGGTTTCTGTGGCCTAACTTCCCAGCTGGGGTTTGTACCAAATTTCAAATTCAAGCCTCATAGAGCACTGCCACATAGATTTCCTTTGACAATCCCTCTGCAGGTGCAAATTAACCTATTATGCTCTGTAATTTCAAAAGAGTTAATATATCCATTTTACAAAAGCAAAAAGATTTATCAGTGCCATAGCACAAAATTATTCGTATTTGCTTGTTACTTCCTTCAAGTCCTTATTTCTGCCAATGCTTACTGCCTCCCATGCAAAAAAGCCATATTTCAGAAGAGTAACATTTCCAGAGATCCAAGAGTTGTCAGATCAAGGGTTTCATAGGATAAGGTAATACAGTGTCCTAAGAATTCCCTTTCATAAGCTTCTCACAGAAGGCGGCAAAGTGTGGTAACCACTGAAACTCTGTAATGAGACCATCATCAGATCAGAAATAGGAGTTTTATAACTTCCCAATCAACTTGTTGATAATCGTGATTAACAGTTCAGGAAACTCACATTAGACAATAGTAATTCAAATTAAGCTGAGCCAAGGGAGGGCATGTAATTTATTCAGATTTCCAATCTGTTTATTGCAAGCAGCCAGAATCTTGCTGTGATCTGCCCTTCATGTACAAAGCTCACTTTGCAGAATCTGTCTTCCACAAAGAGGGAAAATCTCTTCCCAGAGAACCCAGCCCATGGTTGCATTTATTCTCTAATGTCTCACTAATCAAACCAGCTTTCTTGGTCACTTTTAAGCCCAAAGGAGTTATAATGCGTGTGGAAGGCTAGGCCGGGAGAAGACATTTAGTGGCATCAATTAGCTTGAGCAAAGGGAACGAGTTTGTAGGGGAGAAGACAAAATGAAATACAAGTCAACATGGTAAATTCTATTCAATTCCACCTGGAATGCTGATAATACAAATTACATGTCAAATGATGTAGCTCTGGTCTGCTTCTCAGATTTCATCTAGGAGCACTCTACACCTTGTTATGTTCCAGCCACACTGACCTTCTTCCTGCTTTTCAAAATGCCAACCTCTTTCCCCTACCTGTAGTACTATTTCTCACATCCTGAACATGCCTAACTTCTCTTCATTGTTTCAAGCTCAAATACCACATCTTATAAAGGACTTCTCTGACCACCTTAGCCAAAGTGGTCCTTCCCATCTGACACCCCTCACGACTCCATACCACTTACCACTATTTATAATCCTTCTTAATTTACTTGTTCATTTTCCTTTGTCTCTTAACCCCATACAATTCCATGAGACTAGGGTCTCGCATTTCTTGCTTACTGATATACATAACCTTAAAGCCTAGAACTTTTAAGAAATTTTTTCCCTGTTTGTTATTCAGTGAACAGGTGTTGAAGGAATGAAGGATAAGATTATTCTCAAAAACTTTATAATAATTAACACAAGAAGAGTATAACAGGATACCCATCCTCTGGGGATTTACATATGAGAAATAGAGAGTCTAAGGAAAACAATGACTGGAGATATTGCATAAATGCCAAGAGGGACAATTATAAGTGTTTAGGGAAAAAACAGTAACTTGCCTTTCTTACTAAGTCTCAAGAATCTTGAAATATATACCAAAGTGCTATGGTGGCTGCACAGCAAACAGATTTTTATATGGGCAGTCACTGTAGGGTTAGCACACCTGTTCCACTTAATGTATAGAGAAAACATTAATCTAAGTACAAAAATCCACAGGTGCTTTTGGTAATATTTTATGAATGTTCAGCAACTTCAGAAAAGCAGGAATAGGACAAGTACAGGTTCTCAATTTGGGGATAAGTTCTTCAAAATTCTACTTCCGGACTTTGATACGCAAAAAGGCTAAAATTACAGAATCATCGAACATATTGTCATTTACTCAGAAAAATAAGACCCTGCCTATTAATACTCTAGCCATGTACTGTGTACCCAACTCAATAAGCTCTTATTTCTTATAGCAGCTATATGAGACAGATACTTTGATTATTTTCATTAAACCCATTTAACAAATTAGAAAAGGGTAGTTAAGAAAGGCACCCAATGTCATATATGTAATAAGAGCTGGGATTGGACCTCTAGAAATAGGCAAGGTCACATTTTTGAGAAATATTCATCCAGTTACCAAACATTTTCAAGTACTGCCCAAGATAGACATTAATGGCGCTGTACTTAAACTTCCGGGAAGATAGAACACCTTCATCAGTTAACTGTCTCTTCTCTATGACTGAGGCCAATCTCAGGGTTTATTATTAACAGAGTTTATTCTTTGCTGGCTGGATGGAAATTTCATAACATGTGCTGCTTCCTTAAAGTGAAGCATTTTCTTCCTCTTAGTATTCCTTGTTCTAAATCTGATATTTTATTTAAACTATGCCATTAAATAGAGATACCTCAAAGATTGGAGAAGATGTGTTAGCACAGGAACAAGATCTAAACCCATAATGCAGTCTATAGTATATGCTACTTTCTGTATCTAAAACCAAAATTGTTTGGTTATTGGTAAAATTTAAATTAAAAATTAAATTTAAAATTAAAATTTACTGATACTACTTGTTCATAGCAATAAATTGTTTCATATATATTTGTATATATCTACATGTATGTATGTATATATATACATACATATGTATACATATACACAGCCAAAAATAAAACTCATTTAAACATAACAAAGTTTTCTAGTGAAAAATATGCACATATGGCTTCCAATAGTATGACAGACTAGTTTTAAACACACACAGTCTCTGCAACACAGAACTAAAAATGAATTAAAAAAATAATTTTAAGGCAGGGCTGAGATGATAGAGAAATAAAATTTCTTGGAAGACAAAAGTGACAAGAATGAATCCAAAGAGATAGTAAAACTTCACCAAAGTCTGTTTACTCTGGGAGTATTGGCCAATCCATGCAACCCAGATCCTGATTTTTTTTCCAACATTGCATGAGCAGAAAATAGGAGGAAAAACCTTAAGGGACAAGTAGATGGAAAGTCAGACCATAGACCTGCATAAATGAAACTGGAATCCCTCAGGTGTCTTAGTTGGAAAAATCTCCTGAAGACAGGGATGGTGGGCTGATCTTGACTCGAGACCAATATAGTGAGAAAGCTTTTCCCTGAGACTTTCTAACCCCAGGTCTAGTTAGGTTGTAAAAATTTTGTTCTCCCCAAACACAAGTGGCTCAATAATCCCTAGTGTACACATTTAAAGAGCAAATTGATGGGTAGTGTCTCTAGCACCACATGCAAAAGCAAACCCAAATCCTCTCTGGAGGAACACTGTAAAACAAAGCCTAAGAGAATTTCCACAGGTAAAGTTCCAAGCACCATAAGCTCATATGAAAATTGACACAATTAAGCCAACAGTACACTAGAGTCAGCAGAAAAGGCAAATTGTGGGAGTAGCCCTGAAAAACCCACAAGTATTTAATATCTATAAATGCTTTAGATGAAGCAATAAAAGATGGTCCTAAAAGTATACAAAAGAGACCTCAAATGGACTACAGCATTTCAGAAAAGAAAGTGATAAACAGAAAGCATAACACAGATTTAGTCAAAACTCGAAAAGGGGGGGGAAAGACAAAATGGAGTAGAGGCAATATCTGAAGACATATTGATTTTGGATTTCTAACACATTGATATTCACATTTTAAAAGTTCAAGATATCCCGTGAGTAAATAATGAAGTCCCTACTTAATTATATCATGCTGAAATTTCAGAGCACCAAAAACAAGGAAAAGATCATTAAAATAGAAAAAAAAAATAAAAACTCTGCAAATGAAAGGATCTTAATTTTCATTTACATTACATGAGGATTTTTACTGGCAAGAGCAGAAACCAGTATTTGGAATAATACTTTCAAGACAGAGTGAAAGTCAACCAAGAATTTTATGTCCAGTGGAACAAATGTAGAAGATATTTTTATTTTTTTAAGATTTTATTTATTTATTCATGAGAGACAGAGAGAGAGAGAGGCGCAGAGACACAGGCAGAGAGAGAAGCAGGCTCCATGCAGGGAGCCCAATGTGGGACTAGATCCCGGGTCTCCAGGATCATGCCCTGGGCTAAAAGCAGGCACTAAACCGCTGAGCCACCCAGGCATCCCAACAAAGATATTTTTATATCAATAGAGTTTAGAATGAAAAGACTCTTTAAAGGCCCTTCTAAAGGATTTTTGTCAGAAAAAAGAAAATGATCTCAAAAGGACTATGTAAGATTCAAGAAATGAACAAGGGAAACTTGCAAACATATAGGTAGAACCATATAAAAAAAATAATACAGGTCTTATTTGTGGAGTTAAAAGAATCAGAGTACAGCTAAAATCCAGGACTATTATACAAATCAGGAAAAAAATAATACAAGTCATTCTAAAATATTTACATTATTTGGGAGGATGGTAAAATATGGACGAACATTACACTTTGCTAAATTAAATATACTTTTTAAAGTATGCTGGGACTACAAGAATGAACATAGCACATATAGATTCTAACCTCACAGAAAATGGAATGAGAAAAATTTCTGGGGAAAGAAAAGGTAGACACATTAGATAACAGAAAACATAAATATGTTAGAAATGAAGACAGATGTGTTAGAAATGCTCAGTATAAATCCATCAGATTTACTCAGATAAATTCCAAATATTTGCTGTTTACAAACACAAAAATAATCACCAGAAAATGGAAGCAAAAGATGTATTAGTTAAATTCTACCTGAACCAACCTAGAATAATATCTTATTAATAATCATAATAGATTCCTAAGGCAAAAATCTTAGCGGAGGTAAGTCACTATTCACAAATTGCTTAATTTACCAAGAATGTACATCTGCTCCAAATTTCTATGCCCTAATAACCTCAAAAACACAGAGGAAAAATATAAATACAAGGGAAAAAAAGACAAATCTACCATCATAGTAAGAGGTTCTGAAATATTTCAATACTTGATATTATAATGCAGTAAAAGCAAAAATTTGAACATTAATTAGAAGCTTGATCTGATGGACAAATAGAATCCTGTAATCAATAATTGCAGACAATATATTCTTCCCAAGTTCACACAGGGCATTGGGAAAAACTTATCACAACATAGGACATAAAGCAGGTCTCACTGCATTTCAGAAAATCATTATCCTATATAGATCATGTTCTTTCTCATTACAAACAAGTAAGTAATAGAAAAGGTAAGAGGTAGAAGACCATAGCAGGTAGAATGAGGAGGTGGAAGATAGAAAATATAAATTAGGGGCACCTGGGTGGCTCAGTCAGTTAAATGTCTGCCTTTGGCTCAGGTCATGATCCCAGGGTCCCAGAATAGAGCCCCACATGAGGCTCCCTGCTCAGCAGGGAGTCTGCTTTCCCCCATTGCTCGTGCTCTCTGTATCTCTCTGTCTCAAATAAATAAAATGTTTAAAAAACATTATCTTATACATATGCTATTTAAAAGTAAGAATAAGAATTAAAAATAAATGCTTAAAACTCAAAAATGACAATAAAAAATATAGCAAAACCCGGAAGGAAAAATATAGAATGCATATACATATAAACATACATGGCTAAAATAAGCTAAATAATTAATTTAAGAAGATGGAAAAAAGGAGGACTTTTTTTTAAGGTGGCAGTAGGAAACAATATAATTGAAAGCATAGACAGAAAAGAATGGAAAATAGAAAAGATATAATAGAGAGAATTAATGAAGTCAACATCTTGTTCATAGCTAATAAAATAAATTTCAAAGGAGGACTGATTTTTTTTAAAGGCACAAGTAATATTGGAATAAAAGTAACATTTTAAAAGAACATTACAAACAAACTACAAAATAAAAGCAAAGTAGAAAGGACAATGTCCTAGAATGTGTAAATGATTAGTACAGACTCAAAAAGAGAAAATTTGAATTGTAATATTTTAAAAATTAAGTCAGTTTTTAAAAATCTTTCAAGAAAACATCATATGTAGACCATTTTACAAGGGAGTTCTACAAATCCTAGAGGAATCAAGAACCTCAATCTCCAGATAACAAAAGCTAAAAATCTATTATGATCACATTGGTTTTATCTCAAGAATGAAAGTTCATTGAATGCTAGAATTCAGAAATGTAAATCAGATTAATAATGCAAAGGAAGAAAATCTACATATTCATATCAATTTATTTGATAAAAGCACTCTCTGAAATTCAGCAAAAGTTTCTAATAACTTTGTCCTATTGATTTCTTTTTCCTATTGATTTTTTTAAAACTAGGAATCAAAGAAACTTATATTTAAAAGGGTATCTACAAAAACAGAGCAAACATCTTATTCAATGCTAAAATAGTAAAATCATTTCCTTTGAATTTACATCAAAAAATGCCCCCAAAGCTACTCAACATTCCCTTTGATGTTGGAATCAGTGCACTAAGTCAAGAAAAAGGATAACATACAAATGGTTTATAAATGAAGAAATAAAATTTTCGTTCTTCATGGATGACATTGCATGTACAGGAAATTAAGCATTCCTGAATTTGTAGTTAATAAAAGTAATAAATTGCTTTTCAGTAGAACTTAAAAATTCATTAAAAAATATATTGTTTATAAATATAAAAAACGTTTCCCCAAGGTTAATTTTAATATAAAGGTGGCAAATCTTTTATGTAGAAACTACAAACTTTTTATTGAAAGATGCTAAAAGATAGGTAAATAAATGGAGGGATATTCTATGTGGATAAAAATACCCATTATAAAATTATTAGCCCCTCTCCCAAATTGACCTATACTTTTAATGCAGTTCCAATTATTTTATAGGACTTAAAGATTAATTCTAAACATTTTCACATGCGAATAAAGGGTCAAGAAAATGATGAAAATATTTGTTCTATCAGTTATTAAGATTTATTATAAAGCTAAAGTGATTTTAAAACTATAATATTGTCTCAAGAACAAATAGGTAAATGAAACAGGACAGTCAAAGCTCAGGAAACAACTTGGATATAGGGCAGACCTAGTAATGTACTTCTGTGGGCAATAGATACATTTTTCAATGTTATGCTAGAATAATTACATGTCCATATACAAAACAATAAAAAATTGATTCCTCCCTTTGAATATATAAATATTTACTCAAGGACTTACGTTAAGGGTTTTTGAAAAATGTAGGAGAATATTTTTGGCATCAATGACATGGCATCAAAATGGAGAATGTTTTATGTACCAATTCAAAAAGGAAAATATTGATAAATTCAACTATGCTAAATGTAAAAACTCTGTTTGTAAAGAGGAATCCTGACATGACAATCCTAAAACTGGGAGAAGACATTTGTTGTACATATGACAGACAGTATATACAATATGTAAGAGGAGCTTCCAAAAATCAATAAGATAAATACCAACAATCCAAGAGAAAACAAACATGAACATCTCCTAGAAGATAAAACGAAAATGCCAAGTAAATGTATGAAAGATTCTCAGTTTCTTTAGTAAGCAAGGAAATGCAAATCAAAATCTTAAAGAGACACCATTTCACACCTGCCAGACTGGCAAAACTTGAAAAACCTGACAATCTTCTTGACAATGTTCAGAAAGATAGAAAGCTTCATGGATTTTCAACAGGAGGGAAATATAAATTCATATAATCACTTTGGAAAACAGGTAGGTATTCCACAGTAGAGTTCGATTTAAGAATATCCTATGACAGAGTAATACTGATTCTAGGTACAATACTTGAAAAAACTTTTGCACACATGTTCTAGCAGGCATAAGAAATTGTCCACAGCAACACTGTTCATGATAGCAAGAAAATGTCAACAATTCAAATATCCATCAGCAAGAGGAAGTAAATTGTGACTTATTCACACAATGGAATTCTGCACTGAAGTGAGCATGATTCAATCAGAAACACAGAACCTAAAGTGAAAATCCAAGTCACTTGAATACATACAATATGATCCCATTTGTATGAAATGAACAAAAATAGGCAAAAGTAATATTATGTTGCTTAGGGATAGCAAGAAAAGGGAATATTACTAAATTCAATGCAATCTCCTCTGAAAGTGGAAGGAAACATACACAGAATATCAAGCATGTCCCATTTGTATAATCTGGAGAGCGAAAATAGAGATGTTCATTTACTTGTCTTTCTTTATATATACACTCCTGTTGCACACACTTTTGTACCTATGCATACCCATCATAATACTTTTTTTTAAAGATTTTATTTTTATTTATTCATGAGACACACACAGAGAGAGGCAGAGACACAGGCAGAGGGAGTAGCAGGCTCCTCAAGGGGAGCCCGATGCAGGACTCGATCCCAGGACTCCAGGGCCATGCCTTGAGCTGAAGGCAGACGCTCAACTGCCGAGCCACCCAAGCATAATCATAATACTTTTCAATATGTACAATTGTATCAGTAATATAGGTACCTGAATAAGAGTATTCCTAATTCCTTCTGCAAGTAACAGGAAATTTGGAAGTTTAGAACAGGAATTAGATATGGAAGGTCAGATAATGATGATCTGTACTTTCATAGTTTGGGAATAAAAGTTTAAAATATTAGCCCCTGACATGACATTAGCTCTCTGGGTGGCTCAGTGGTTTAATGCCTGTTTTCTGCCCAGGGCATGATCCTGGAGAGCTGGGATCGAATCCCACATCGGGGTCCCTGCATGGAGCCTGCTTCTCCCTCTGCCTGTGTCTCTGCCTCTCTCTCCCTCTCTGTGTCTTTCATAAACAAATAAAATCTTAAAAAAAATATTAGGAGTTGAAGTTGACAAAGTGAATACTGTTGTAGAATGAGAACTCACACCAAATGGTGAATCTTAAAATAAGTGGAAAAAAAAAAAAGATGATTAGCTATAAAAAAGCTTTTAAATGCTTATAGGATAGTGAATTAACTATCATGCATTCACCATCTGCTGTGGTTTCCTTCTTTTTGAAAAAGGATTATTTATTCATATGAAGTAGAAAAATATATCTAATATCTCCTAAAATTTGAATGCTGGTTATAGTCCACTAGAGAACTTGGGTGCTATAGTGAGAGAAATTCTTGGACCAAAGGCCTTAAGATCCAGCCTTCAGTCCTGATTCTGCTTCTTCACATCCTGTAGATTTTAGAAGAGTCTCTTGAGACTCTTCCTTGAGATCTTTAAGGTGTTAACAATGGGAAAATGTAGAAGTGGCCTAGAAATACTCTGAAATGTTAAGGACATTATACTCAGCATCTCTGACAGACAAAGCACTGGACTTGGGTGCTTTATGCATAAATTCTCTTTTAAGCCTGTGAGGTGGGCATTACTAGGTTGTTAAGGAAAACTGCATTCAGTTATTAAACATACACTGAAATAGAAATACTCTATACCAGTGAACAAGACCTGTGAGGTCCCTACACCTATGCAGCTTCAAGTTCTAGGAGGAGGATGGAAAAATAAACATAACATTCAGAAAGGACATGTTGGAGGAACTTTTACCTAGGATGTTGGAGGATTCTCTGAGGTCACATTTGACTCGGAATAAAATGAAGAAACCAGGCTTATAAAGATCTGGAAAAGGAACATTGCCAGCAAAAGCAACATAGAAAACAAAAGACCAAGAAAAAACAAACAAACAAACAAACAAACAAAAAACAACAAAAGACCAAGGAAAGAACAAGCTTTGTGTGCCTGACTAGGAAGACAAGAGCACTGGGAATGAAGCCCATGAAATTAGAGAGGCAGGTAGGGAAGGTGAAGATCATGATTAAGTGTTTAGATTTTATTCTAATGCCCTGGAGTCCTAGGTAATCATCTGATGTAGGTTTTTTGTTTTTTTAAGATTTTAGAGAAAGAGAGGACAAGTGGGGGTGGCAAGGGAGAGGTGAAGCAGACTCCCTCCTCCACCCTGCTGAGTGGGGAGCCTGACATGGGGCTCGATCACCAGATCATGGCCTGAGCTAAAACCAAGAGTCAGCCCCCTAACTGACTAAGCCATCCAGGCACCTTCTGATGTTTGTTTGTATTTATTTATTTATCTATTTATTTATGTATTTATTTATTGAGATTTTATTTGACAGAGAGAGCACAAGCAGGGGGAGCAGCAGACAGAGGAAGAGGGAGAAGCATATTCCCTGCTGAGCAGAGAGCCTGATGACTCCATGGGGCTGGATCCTAGGACCCTGAGATTAGGATCTGATCCAAAGGCAGATGCTTAACCAACTGAGCCACCAAGGTGTCCCTGAAGTAGTTTTAAATTAGCATTCTAGTCACTACTGATAAAAGGACTATGGCAGACCACAGATCACTAGATGGTTATTGCAGGATCCCAAGGAAGAGATAGTGATGGCCTGAGGAGGAACAATAGCAATAAATATCTCTAGAGAACTAGTTTGGAGATACATTTTGAAGGTAGAGGAGAAAGAAACTTAACACCTGAGCTCCTAAGTTTGGGGCCTGAACTATTGCTGAAGGATAATGCCATTTAGTGAGATGGAAAACACTGGAGAGAAGGCTTAAGGAGAGGAAAATGAACAAACAATACACGAACACAGGATGAGATCTTCCTGTTCCTTCTTCATATCTCCAGAAGAGAAATCTGGAGCAATCCTTCAGTTATTATCCTCCTCATCATCATCATCCTAGCAGTAGTAACAACATTTTTGAGAATTTATTATGTACCAGGTCCTGGTCCTGATCTGAACCTGAAGATGTAGGTGGTATCATGTCCATTTAATTAACAGAAAACAAAGCACTGGTTTCTTAACTTGGATCAGGTCTCCAGGCCAAGTGGCAAAAGCAGTGTTTGAATTTTGAATACACTCTGGTTCCATTATCTTTACCCCTGACCAATTGACTGCTCAATCTCATGGCTTACTTGGCACACCCAGAATGAAATTGACCCCTACATATAATTACAGGTGAATGGTATACCTCAGCAGACACAAAGAGAGGACTACTAACTCCTTTGGTCTTTTGTATTTTGTTTTGTTTCTTTCAAAACATAGCATCAAAACTTTTACAGTTGCAATTTATAGATGCTCCTGAGTAGTCCAGTCCATGTTATGTGAATGAACTGTGTTACCAAAAAAAGTTCCTTTAGGAAACCAAGTCAAATAAATCTACCTTTACTGAAGCATACCTGGAGTCTTTAATGTAATGTATATTATGAATCTCTAGGAGAAACAGAGGATGTATTACATGCTGAACTTACTGCATCTAGAAATCCTTAGAGTTTTTGTTGCTTGCATGTTCTGCATGACATCACAAGACATCATCCACAAACTCAGCTTGATCAATCCAACAGATCAGAAAACTCATGCACTAAGATAAGCCCCAGGGGTAGGAATTCATGGTTCTGCTGATGGTAAATTTGATCCCCCAAATTGTCATGGAACAAGAAAGGAAATTGGAAATAATCCAATCAACTGTTTTGTTGTTGTTCTTGCACAGATGAGGAGATCTGGGTTCCTGGTTTTAAGTTTGTTCAGCAGCAGTATGCTGAATATGGTACTTGACTAACCCTAAGACATCATCTAGTCCTTATTTTTAGTTCTGTTTTTCTCAATATTAGGAATTCAGAGCTTAAACAGATGCCTCATCACTACTTGGCCAGAGCCCAGGACCAAACTGCAGGTAGCAACACGGGCAAGACCTTCTAATGTCATATGCACACTGTCTCTCCACTTCTCTCTAGCTCCAAACAGGCCTCCTTCAGAGAACTTGCGTCACTAGGCAAATGTCCTTTCACCTGCAGAATAAATTTAAGTATTTTTATAGAACCCTCCCTTTTAAGGAAAGAGGACACCGAATCAGAAAGCAATATGGAACAAGAACCAATTCAAATTAGAGCCCACATTGCCCTACTTTTCTAGGAAAAGCAAACAACTCAGTATTGTATCCCTCCCACTTTCACAAATGTAATACCACATAAATATTTGCCCAAAGAAAAGGAACAGATAAAAACACTACTGGATTTGAATTCTTAAGGTCCTCCTTGAAACCAAAAAAATTTTCTACTCAAGATAAGTACTTCCTAATTGTACACCTTCTGAATGTTGAAAATTACTAATCTGCTTGCAGAGGAAATGAAAGGCTGCTAAGCCCCAAGAGGGTCTTCCTTTGAGTCTGCATGTTGCCACTAACCAGTTGAAATACATTAAGTGAGTCAACAAAGACTAGGACTTTTTAAAAAGTGATTCCATACCTAATGCAGAGCCCAACATAGGGCTTGAACCCATGACCCTGACACGAAGACCTGAGCTGAAATCTAGAGTCGGTTGCTCAACCCAATGAGCCACCCAGGCACCCCAACAAACACTAGGACTTTTAAGACCAATGACGTTCTCAGATTCTAAGCAGGATGTGTTTTGATTCAGATGTTAATTTTAAGAGCAAAAACCACGTATTTAATCGCCAGAACTTGACTGAACACTTGCCGTGTACTATGTAGTCTACCAAGTGCCAGTACATGCTAATTTCATTTCAGCAATTCTCTTAACATCTATTAGGTACTAATATTATCCCGATTTTATAGATGAGGAACCTTAGAAATCTTATGCAAATGGTAAGATTTCCTCATCTTAAGATGAGAAAATGGATTACGAAGGACATTGTATGCCAACCTTGCCGGAGTTTGAGTTTTACACTACAGACCAGAGATTTGCAAGCTTTGACACATTCAATTTTTTTTTTTAATTTATCTATTCATGAGACACACACAGAGAGACAGAGACACAGGCAGAGGGAGAAGCAGGCTCCCTGCAGGGAACTTGATGTGGGATGCATCCCAGGACCATGCCCTGAGCCGAAGGCAGATGCTCTATCATTGAGCCACCCAGGTGTCCCTGACACACCGAATTTCAGCAAATTTTTTTTTTCCACTGAAAGTCTAGGTCAAAAGAAGTATTGAACTATTCTGTCTGTTAAAAGAGAAACATTTATGTCCTAAAAACTTAGTAACCATTTGAAAAATATAGGTAAATTAAAAGTCAAAGTAACACTTTTATTTCCTCCTTAAGCAGCCCTATTTACAAATGGGATATGCTTGGTAGGGCACTGTGTATCTTTAGACTTTAAAGTCAGACCAGACACCATCACCACCTTTGTTTTACATTGTTTTTCATGAGATATTTGCTCTTAATCACAGCAGCCACTGAAAACCCAGCATTGTAAAATAGGACCTCATCAAAAGGAATGTAGCCAATCTAATGCCAAAACTGAACCACCTCAAAGCTGATATTGCACATATTCGACAGATATATTGCTATCACCTACACATTTAAAATGTTCTGTGGTGAGTTCACTGCTGTGCCTGGGGCACCTTAGTACATAAAGTTTGGGAACCACCGCTCTAGTCAGTGAGGAATCCTAAAAAGATCCAAAACAGGAGAATGACATGATCCAGATGTACATTCTAGAAAAACCACCCCAGCACCTGACTGGAGAAAGGATGGAGGTGCTAAGACTGGAGACAAAGGGAATAGTTCAGAAATGGCTTCAGCATCCCAGGAGTAAATTCTAGGTGTAATCAAACCACTGTAAAGCTCTCCCAACAGAGTCTTGAATGAGATTATTCCAGTAAAGAAAAATTTTAGGAAAACAGTCACTCAAAATACGCTATCAGAGTATAAATTACAGTAAATAGTAGAGGGAATAAAAGAGAATGTGGGCTGAGGCTATTTGATTGTGTCTTTGTGTAGTATTCAATAATTTCATTGATACAAGCCAATCCTATTGCATGGGGGTGCTTAACAGGTGTTGAAAAACAGGTTACCAGCCCCATCAACCTTTGTTTTAAGAAAGAATTTGACAACTGTTAAGGCGAAGGGACTTGCTTGATGTCTCACAATGAGTTAGTGACAAGAAAAAACCAAGAATGTCATTATCCATCCCCAGTTAGGCTTTATGTAATACCAAGTTTACAGGTACATAAAAAAGTACAAGAGTTTTGATAAATATACTATAGTTATATTAACTTTGAGGGAAGCATTGAAAGATGAATGGATAAAGAAGCTGTGGTCTACGTATACAATGGAATATTACTCAGCCATTAGAAATGACAAATACTCACCATTTGTTTTGACCTGGAGGGACCTGGAGGGTATTGTGCTGAGTGAAATAAGTCAATCGGAAAAGGACAAACATTATATGGTCTCATTCATTTGGGGAATATGACAATTAGTGAAAAGGAATAAAGGGAAAGGAGAGAAAATGAGTGAAAATATCAGTGAGGGTGACAAAACATGAGAGACTCCTAACTCTGGGAAATGAACAAGGAGTAGTGGAAGGGGAAGTGGGCGAGGGATTGGGGTGACTGGGTGATGGGCACTGAGGGGGGCACTTGGTGGGATGAGCACTGGGTGTTATGCTATATGTTCGCAAATTGAACTCCAATAAAAAAATTAAAAAAAAAAAAACTTTGAGGGAAGCTAGATAAATAGCATCTGGAAGTTCTTTATACTAGCTTTACAATTCACCTATAAATCTATACTAATAGTTCATTATATGGCTTTAGTTTTAGTTTATTATTTGAAATAAATTAGTTTTAGTTTATTATATGAAAATAAAAGTTTTCAAAGCACAAAAAATTATTTAAAAAGTGGAAGGGAAGAAAAAGAGCAGGAAAGAAGAATAAAACATTGCGGGCAGGGAGGGGGACAGGGAGAGAGGAAAAAAAAATGCAAAAGGAAGGAAGGAAAGAAGGAAGATTAGGGAACCGGAGAAACTATCCCAATTAGCCAGCCACATCACTGTTGAACTTCTGGTCTTAGTGCGAAATGTGCTTCTCACTTTCCAGAAAAATCAAAGAAGACTTTCCGTGTAGGAAGTTTTTACAGTTGAAAAACAAATCTGTTATGTTCCTCTGGGTGGTTCAGATGGCATACCTTCCCTTAAATGGTCTTGCATATATTTATAAACATGGAAACTGAGAAGAAAATTTGTGAAAAATATAACTATTAAAAGAACTCTAGGCCTGGGGTGAAGATCATCAAAGTTTAAATGGATAGATTAGATTACAATGTGACAGAGAGAAAAACAGGATAAAAATTCACAAGAAAGGCTCATTTACTTGGGAGAGATGTGATAGAAGTGTTTCTAGGAAAGTCTAACAAAATTAGCTTGGCAGCTGTCCCATCAGCCTCCATGTGCTTGTTCCCATACATAAAGAGGAAATGGAATTTTTTAAAAAGAATTTATTTATTCATGAGAGACAGAGAGAGAGGCAGAGACATAGGCGAGGGAGAAGCAGGCTCCCTGTGGGGAGCCCGATGTGGGGCTCATCCCAGGACCACGCCCTGAGCCGAAAGCAGAGGCTCAACTGCTGAGCTACCCAGGCGTCCCATCTAATTGAAAATTATCCCTCTCTGCTTGAAGCTATAAAGAAGCAGGGCATCGATGATACTGTACTTTATTTCATGGCTCTTAAAGAGAAAAGGAGCTCTATACCAGTGAAATATTATTAATCATAGTCAACCAAAGGAATGGTTATCATACACATTAACTTTATAAAAATTTACACATATTCTCACCAGTGGTCAAAATACACTCTCCAAATGCATGAAGTTGGGAGCTGGTCTTAATGGTACTGTCCTGGAAGCCCAGAATGGAAATGCCTATTAATGGGCTAGCAAATTATTTAATTGGATTCTTTGTCCATTTAATTGTAAAGTATGTGCATTTTTGAGCTCACACAATGTCTCCTTATTGAAATCCTGATGATTCTGTTTTGTCCAATCGTACAGTGAGGGTGTAAGTCTTACCCACTTAACCATAACTTATTCAAGGTGACCCTTTTAGCTAAGTACAGTTAAAATGAAGCGACTACCAGAATGAAGAATATGGGAAGGCTTTTGTTTATATGTTCACCCTTAAAGGATACTGATAAAAGGGGCACCTGGGTGGCTCAGTCCATTATGCAACTGCCTTCGACTCAGGTCATGATCCCTTGGGTCCTGGAATCAGGCCCTACATCAGGCTCCTTGATCAGCAGGGAGCCTGCTTCTCCCTCTCCTTCCAGCTCATGCTCTCTCTCACTATCTCCTTCACCATCTCTGTCTCTCTCAAATATTTAAAAAAAAATGATACTGGAAAAAATTTAAATGTAATTCTAAACCAGGAATTCTTTCAGAATTCCCAATTTAGAATTCTTAAAGTCAGTCTTTATAATATAAAAATTCATTAAGAGAAGCCCTGACAGTTTTCCAAATTCTGTAATTAAGTCCTAGATAATATAAAGACCATTTTTTTTTCTCCTGAAGTAGAAAAAGAAATCAAAGCTAAAGCCAATAATGCTCCTAAAAGAAATGTGGGATTTCATAGCTTAGAATGATTCCTGCTATTCAATCATATTCTCAGGATCCGATTTGGGCCCTTGATCAAAGCCTTAAAAAAGCATCTTGAAAAAAAAATCTTGAAATCAATTTAATATGATTAATACGTATTCAATATCTAGTATGTACTCACTTCCACACTACTTAACAGAAGCTCCACTTTATCATGCTTTCCATGATAATCACCAAATGAGCCTGTATAGAACACTTCCTGTATAGAACTGTATAGAACACTTCCCACCTATACAATATTTTAAAACAGAAGAATATAGGAAAACAGCATACCTGTCCTCAGGGAACAGTCTCATGGCAACATGTGAAATACTTTAGTGTGGATATCTAATTGCATGGAAAAAATCGTGTCTTTAAGTTGAGTAAGAAAGCATGACCCCATGCAAGGGACCATGAGCAGGGTGGTGGGACAGAGGGATGAGCCGACTCCCAGCTGAGCCAGGAGCCCAGAGACACCAGGGTCCATCCCAGGACCCTGGGATCATGACCTGAACTGAAGACAGACGCTTAACCAACTGAGCCACCCCAGCGCCCCTAGGAGATCATGTCTTATTCTTATTTCCTGAGCAAGTGTGCAGCACCCTGCCACAGGCACCCATGTAATGCTAGGGGCACCTGAATTCCTCAGTGTTTTTTCATGTTGTAGATGAGATAACATGTAAACCTAAGAGGAACCTTTCTATTTCTAAACTAATTCTCAGGAGGGGAAACTGATGCTTTATATGTTGGTTCCTGTTATTCCCAACTCCCAAGAGTAACTAGATTTGTGCCAAACTATTGTGTTCAATTGTTCTCAAAGTCATTTATACTCAATTTTCAAGTCACATACGGAGTCAATATAGAAGAATAAATGTTTATGTTTTATGGCAAGTCACCTGCTGTGCATCTGATGGGAAGATTATAAAAAGACAATTTTTGTGTTTGGCAAGGGGTATAGGGAGAGCCATAGTTTTTAAATTCCAATTCAGCTACATGCCAGTTGCTTCATTATCCTAAGAATTTCCTACCTAATAGGGACTAAATAAAACATCATATACATAGGAGCTATTAGTGTAGTGCCTTGGCATACAGTAGATGCTTCATAAAAATAACTCCCTTTATGTTTCTGTGGAAACATGGATTTGCCCTCAAGGGGTTTTCTCAATAGTTAGAAAATCTGATCAATTACTCTCCCTACAAATTCTGCATTGAATGAACCTTATTGAAATAGCTTTTGTGTTTATACCCCCTCTTTATTCTCAACCATTAGAGGTAATTGCCATAGCTTTGGGAATAACAGAGCAAACTCCAAATGTCTCTGTAAAACAAAACAAAAAAGATGTACAATTTAGTGCCACAAATCAACTCCTACACAGATTTTCAAATTGTTTTCTATGTAACTGTAGTTTTAAAAGTCTACACAGTTTTTAAAAAAACTGCAAGTACTTAAATCACACAGAATAAAAGTCATTGCAGATAGGTTTTAACAGGTCTAGGATCATATCAGTTTAACAAATATTGGTAAATATTTTTTTGCATTCTCGTTACCTACTCTTCTGGTCAAACTAAAGGGCCAACAGACCATTCAAGGAAGTAGGGCTATTTAATATCACAGTCCAGAAACCACCAAAACCTCCCACAGAACACTACTGGACAGAACCATTAGGCAATATTTGCAACACATAAGCTAATTTGAAATAATGGCATCAGGTAATCCTGCATTTTATTGCCTTACTTTTCTCCTTAACCCTAGTCCATTCCCCCCTTATGTTGAAGTTTCCTTTGGTTCAAAAGAAAGGCAAAATCCAGCAAAGAAAAGTAATACCCTCCTTTTGAATTCCAAACTAGGCTCTGAACTTCCATTTCAGAGACAACACTTGTGAGAACAAAAGCTTTTATTTGCAAGAGCCAGGCATTGTTGGCAGGCTGGGTGTATGAGGCCCAGGGAGTCAAAGGTGGAATACTCAGCAGGAAGATAATCCGTGCCAAATGCAGAGTATGTAATATTTTTCACTGAAGCACACTTGACATACAATGTTCTATTAGTTTCAAGTGCCCACAGTTATTACACAATTCCATACCTTATAAAGCAACGCTCACTGCAGTAAGTGTAGTCCCCATCTGTCACCATATCATGTTATTCCAATATTGGAATATATTGACTATATTTCCCACGCTGTCCTTTGCATCATCATGACTCACTTTATAGCTGAAAGTTTGTACCTCTTAATCACCTTCACCTATTTTGCACATTCTCTGACCCCACCGCCACCAAACTACAACCAGGTTATTCTACTTATGGGTTTTTTGTGGTTTGTTCATTTGTCTTTTTTTTTTTTTTTTGACATTCCAAAGATAAAGACAGATACTGTAAGATTTTATTTTTCTGATTTATTTCAGTTACAATACATCCCACATCATGGCAAATGGCAAGATCTCATTTTTTTTTATAGCTAAGTAATATCGCATTGTGTATCTGTGTGTGCCTACCACATCTTTTTCTGCCCCTGCCTCACCAAAAGTAGTTTTATTTTACATATTTCTTGCCATTTCTGAAAATAAAGTTTACCTGAAGAGTTTTGGTTCAGAATACATGCACTTTCTTTGAATAAATATTCAGGTGTTGTTAGTCTGCGTGCTGCTCTTTGCACTGAGCTGTGAGGTGCCACTTCTATACCTGAATATCACACCTTTTTTTTATCCATTCATCTATTGAGGGTCACCAGTTGCTTCCAAATCTTGGCAATTATAAATAATGCTATAATAAATATAAGGGTGCATATATCTTCCCAAACTAGTGTTTTCCTATTCTTTGAGTAAATACCCAGTAGAATTACTGGATCATATGGTATTTCTATTTTTAATTTTCTGAGGAACTTACATATTACTTTTCACAGTGGTTTGATAAACTCATTCCCACCAACAGCATACAAGGATTCCCTTTTCTCCACAACCTTATTCACACTTGTTCTTTCTTCTTTTTGACACTAGCCATTCTGACTGGTGTGAAGAGACAGCTCCTTGTGGTTTTGACTTATGTTTCCCTGATGAAAAGATGCTTAACATCACTAATTATGTGTCCACTGGTCGTCTGCAAATTTTCTTTGGAAAAATGTTAATTCAAGTCCTCTGCCCAGTTTTAATCAGATTATCATGGTTTTGGTGTTGAACTGTACAAGTTCTTTATGTACTTTGGATATTAACCCTTTACCAAATATACCATTTGCAAGTATCTTCCATTTAGTATTTTAGTTTGTGGATAGTTTCCTTCACTGGGCAAAAGCTTTTTATTTTGGTACAGCATGGTTTCAATAGTTCATTTTTGCCAAGTACCAAAAAATTTTTTAGAAAAACCCTTTTCAAGGTATACTGCTGATAGAAGAGTTCATACAGGGAGAGGTTTACCATTAAGGTACTGCCTATATGACTGAGAAACTCCAGACAGGCTGAAGGGAAACCTTAAAGTAGAATAGGTTTGTACCCTAGCTCACATGTGGGGAGATTATCAGGTGGTCACAGTGAAAGTTATGTATAGAGTTCCTGAACTTTCAGGCCTGAGGCTAACACAGACTCCAGAGATACTAGCAGAGGCTGAGTAAATCTAGTGTTCTCAGCTACCTTGGCTAGAGGGAGACCAGAGAACACCTTGCACCTTGCATACCTTGCACCCATCACACCTCACTATCCCTTTTCCCAAGAAAAGGAAAGGGAAGGAGGGCAGTACAGAGTGATCCTGGACTTGTTGCCTTATATGAGGACTCTCAACTATATAAAGAAAATGAATTATTTTGAAGAAGATAAAGTTTGTTTTTTTCCTCCCCACTATCAACAGAAATGGAAGCTTAGGACCAAACTGAGTGCAACTGCAAGGGGAAAAAAAATCAAATTCCTGTATATCTGCATCCTATAGTGCAAATTCTAACAGACTACAACGTTTCTCTAGATGCCAATTTTAAATATTGGCAAAACAGAAGAAAAAATACTTAAGAATCTCAAGACAGAGAAGGAAAGAGCTGGCAAGAAATTAGATGAGGGGGCCATACTCTCCCGTGCATTTCTTGACAATTGATTGTTTTTAAGTCCTTAGCTCATTGGTGAAGGAAGACAGGTCTCTGAGGACAGACACAGTCAAATCTGTAGGAGAAAACTCATCTCTTACCTAGAGAGGAAAGCAAAATTAAATCTAAGAGCTAGTTTGTTTCACTAGCTTATTAAAATATAAAAAAGGTACAGATAATTATATTCTATTATCAAGAACTCAAGAGACAAGGTGGAATATAGAGGTTTTTATGTCATTTTTAAATGGGGTTTAGGGACACCTGGTGGCTCAGTTGTTGAGCATCTGCTATCGGCCCAGGGCATGATCCTGGAGTCCCCGGATCAAGTCCCACATCGGGCTCCCTGCATGGAGCCTGCTTCTCCCTCTGCCTGTGTCTCTGCATCTCTCTCTCTCTCTGTGTCTCTCATGAATAAATAAATAAAACATTTAATAAATAAATAAAAATTAAACTATGTGTTATGTTCATTATATTGCATTGATTTATTCAAGGTTTGTTTCTGTGAATTATGAACAAAAACCCTCCTCTCAAACCTATACAGAAAACATACCCAGAACACTCCTGTGACCACCAAGACCCCCACATTTTGAGGATCAACATAGAAAATTCCTAACTTGAAGCAATTGCACGCAAAATGATGCAACAAATTGTGCTTCCTGTACTTTAAGTTGTCTACACAGCTGTGTAGTTACATGATAATTCCAGCTTTACAGTCACATTTAAATTTGTTAAACGAACACACCAAGATAAGAGTAATCAGAGTTCTCCAGGTGTGGTTTTGGCTGTTTTTTACCTGGACTTTATTTCTCCCAAATGAGCTCTGGCTTTGAAAAACCAGCAGTAGCATGCTCCATCTGCCCACCTCATTCAAGGGAGGGTAAAGTTCCAAAAGCCCTTTTTGGCACAGCAAGAGAAATCAGCATTACGAAGAGTGGTGTAAGCCATAAATAAGCATAGTCTCACAAGGCATCAGCCACGTGATAATTAGAATGAAGATTTACAAAACTTCAAAGAAATCCAACCTAGCTTTTATTGTGAAGGTAATCCTTTAATTAAATCAAGTTCCACTTCTAATTAAGTTTAAACGAATTATTCCCAAGACTCTCCACACTGAAAACAGTGCCTAACAGACACATCATGCCTCCATGTAAATATAAAACCTAGTACTAAAAATTAGGTCAGCTATTACAGTTGCAAAAGTTAAATTTTTTTAAGAATAGGGATCTGGCTTGCAATGTTCTCTTGAGACAATACATCAAGAAGTACACAAGTAATGTAGACATGCAGTGAATCCATGTGTAGATAGAGTTTGTACACACGGTATAGTTACGTTTGGTTTGTACTGTGGCTTGGGTCAATCCTTAGTTTTGATTAGGGCATCTTCACCCCATATATAGGATTCCAAGAACTTCTGAGACACCATCATCACTACAAAAAATAGTCCCTACTTACAGAGCACTTTATAGCAGGTGCTATGCTGGGGACTTGGCCTTATTTCTTTTGACCTTTAGAATATTCTTGTGAGACACAAATTATTCTAACATTTTACGGGTAAGAAAACTGAAATTGGGAGAGAGAAAATAATTTCCCAAACCTACTGAGCTAGTAATAACACAAATTTGTGAGCATCTTACTGTTCTACACTTCACACTAGCAAGAGAGGCACAGACATGTGGTACAGTGAGGAAACCAATGTACACATGTATTTAAAAGTTTTAATTAAAATTAATCTGTAAGAAGAATGCTGCAGGAGAAGCAAGCCAAGAGCCAAGATTTGGAAACTCCTAAGATTCATTGAGCTAGAGAATGATCCTTAGACACTTTGGTAAAAATAAACTTTCTAGGAATGGCAAGCCTCATAAAATGAGGACTGAATTTATCATGCCAGGGAAGTCTAACACAGAAAACTGCCCACATATATCTAATTTATTTTAGGCCTGCTGATGCCATGGTTGCTGTTTTTCTGCAATATAAGGGCCTGGTAAATAAAATTATAGGATAATGTAGTGAAAAATGTCAGCAAAGTTAGAGCTTTTTGAAGCCAATCAACATAGTTAGAAGTGGCTAGAGGGACAAATTTTGATGCAGATATTATTGTTTTGTTTGTATAAAATTAAGTTGCCCTATAGTTTAATGGGCTCCAAAATAACTGAGAGTAGACCTCTCCAAAATACTTCAGTCTAAAAGAAGGATTCACAGTGGACTAAGGCTTGCATAGCCTGCCAGGTAAGCTGAACTTAATGAAGTAGCAACAGTCAAGCTCAGAGAAAAGGCAACATTTGCCAACAGCAGTCAGGCTATCTGGAGTTGCACACAGTCATCACTGAGAATGGTAGTCTTCAAAGTATGGTCCTAGAACCAGCAGCAACAGCATCACAGGAGAATTTGTTACAAATGTATATTTGAGAGACTCCCAACACAACCTACTCAATCAAACTCTGGGGGTAGGATGCAGTAATCCCCAAACAAGCTCTCCTGGTGATTCTAACATAGGCCAAAACTTGAGAAGCACTGATTCAGGAAGATCTTAAAATATAACAATACCAAGGCTTCACTGGGAGCATTAGACCCAGGCCTTTGGCTTCCCACCCCAAAGATGCCTATGATTTTTCTACTGTCTCATACTCCTAGTTGAGGACCACTGGCCTGTTAAGATTTGTTTCCAATGATATTAATACACATAATATCCCTCCTGGAAAATGCAGAAAAAATGTCTGGCTGCACTAAATATCTAATGCTTTCCCACTGAGAAATTCTGACCTCTAGAGGGTTCAGTTACTGGGACCATGCCTGACAAATGGTAGCTAGAGTAATGAACATCATCATAGCAAGGGCAATCCTGAGCCACTTCTAGAATGATCCAACTATCTTTGAAAGTAACATTACACATATAAAGACAAAGAAAAGAGAACCCAAACTTTCAACCAGACAATCCAAGTCTGTGTTTGGACTCATGATATGAGGGGGTCAACTGTCAACACATTTCCTGGCATGTTGACAGGGGTGACAAGTGCAGAAACACCCTCCACTGAAAGCTTTCACGAAAAGGATCACACATGGCTGCTAAAATCATCGGTTAATAGAACTCAGACATTAGTGCTAGCCCTATGAAATATAACTTTTATTCAGCATTTATATCTTACGTTATTCTAAGAAGTACTCCAACAAATATGCTGAAAGAGTGCCACATGCCACTAACTCAGAAACAAAGATACAAAAACAGGTCAGCAGGAAAGTGAGAATTGCAGATCCAAGGCCCGAGGATCTGAAATGCGATGCCCAGCCTAAGAGCATCAGCATCACCTGATAACTTGTTAGAAATGTAAATTCTCAAGTCCCATTTCACACCTACTCATCAAAAGCTCTGGAGGTGGGCCCAACAAGCTGTGCTGTAGCAAATCCTCAGGGTGAGTCTGATGCCCACTGGAGTTTGAGAAGCACAGCTCTCTGGAGGTAACATTTGCTCTTTCATCTAGCCACATCCAAAGGAGACAATAGTTTTCTCCCCAGTTCTTCCAAAAAACCAACGTGGTGCAAAGGTAAATATGGAAGATGAAGCAAGTTGTTTAGATCATGAAGCCAACAAGAGGCACATGTGGTTTCCACAACAACAAGCCATGTATGGCTCAATTTAAAGACCTGTTCCAAGGACTCCAACTCAACTGATGTTAGCTCATTTGTTCCTACAGTTCCCATCTTCCTTCTAACCTTACAAGCCCTACCAGGGTGTATGGAACCTGCCCTGCCCCTAGTTAAGAGACAATTAGTATTACTCTATAAGGTTACTCATTATCAAATCTGTGGCCAATAATCTAACTCCAATCATGTGCCTTAACTCTAGCACCTTAACCTTATTTTTGAAACCAAGTATTTTTTTTTCTAACTGAATCCCCACCCTATTTTTATAGTAAATAACTGATTCCTTTTCAAATGATTCAGTAAGGGTCAAGTGATAATGGGGCCTCAATGAATTGACCTTAAAGAATATGATCTGCCACTCTACCAGCCAGATTTAAACTGTGAGCTGGAAAAGCCCAAAGTTGTGTTCTTTGGCTTGTCGTCTTGATGCAGACTGAGTCTTTTGAGAATCTAATTGTTGATGTTTAAATACTGAGTGACTTCACATGCCACTCCAAATCTGTCTTCATCTGAAATATTCGCAACTGTAACAATGACTGGATCTGGGTTCCTGTGTGGTAACTGCGGGCCAGGATTGAAGAGCAGCTGCTGTTACTGTGACCTACAAATGGCAATTGTCCTTTATTATCACCCTAGTATGCTAGATTTTCATACGTTAAATAGAAAGTCCAGTGTCAAGTATTTCTTGTGCCAAGTCTTTTTGGAAATTGAGTGAACAAAACATAGCCCCAAATGGCCACGTGTTTTACAAAGAAGAAAAAAAAATTTTTTGATACAGGTACAAACAGTTTCTAACATGTAGACTATGTAAGCAGAGTGCTTTGAAAAAATGCCTCCAAAACACAATTATGAAAAAAAAAATACTGGCCAGCTTCATTCATTTCACTACCCATCAATCAGGACTCCACTTAAATTTTTATTTGCAAACCTCATTCTATGATATAACTCTTAGACCACTGATATTTCATTAAGGCACTGGTTCTCAATATTGGCTGCATCTAAGTTATCTCTTGGGGAGATTTGACAATACTCACATCTGGGATCCACCCCCAAGACTCTATTTTAATAGTTCTCTGCCATGGCCTGGACATCAGTTATTTTTAAGCACTCTAAGACGCTGCTCATGTGCAGTCAGGGGTGAGTCATTCTACAGAATACATGAGGAGGACGAAAAGTGTGAGTTCTCAGATTACAAGTTTTAAAGAGCTAGTATTGCCCTGCTTCCCCCCCACCCCCCCCCACCGACGTCACAGGGTTTGTTTCCTCACAGCTGCCTCTTCTTAAAACCAGCCTTTACCTTATGTATCTGATTTCTTTCGAAAATTTCTTTTTGCAATCATGGCTTATTCCTGATCAGGACTCCCCCTGATCCCACTGCCCAATTTTTTTCTAATTGCAAGAACACATAAGCAAGGTGACTTGTGTACACTAAATTTTGCCAGTATGCATTTCAAGATGGTGGTTTAATCCTCCTGTAGTGTTTAATGGTTGACATAAATAAAAAGGATGTTTGACTGTTGTGCATACATGTGGTTATTGTAAGTGCACAGTCTCTCAAGCAAAAATGCAGACGGGAGAAGGCCTTGCTTTGCTCTTTGCTAACCATTATCATAAGCTTATTTGGTTGGTTACAGTTTAAAAGTTCGGGGAAGAAACATTCTGGCTACTCAGACCAAATTACAATCCTGCAGTCTAAATTCTGGACTCAACAGGAAATCCCTGTAGATTTGTAAACTTTTCTATAATATGCTGAACCATCTCTCCTCTCCTATAGGAGTTCTTGCTAGCCATGCAGCAAATTATTTTGATTGGCACCCACAACAGCGCGTTCCTGCCATAAGTGAATGAGGAACATCCCCATGCATGCTCTTTTAATTTCCTTTTAGTTTCATATTTTAATGAGTGATAGACATAGTCAATATAATTTTCCTTTATACTTCATTTATTCTTTGTATTAAAAAATCATTTATTTTCACATCCACTATTCTATCTACAAATCTGTATTTCTAAATATACAGTTTTAAAACCTGAAGTATCTGTTCAAGGGCATTTCCATATTCTTCTAGTTTCATGGTTACTGTCTGTTAAATATTCCTTCAACATGACTAGAGAACACAATTTACCTGAACCTACATATATTATTCACTAGTTTGCTTCCAATTTTTTATAAGAATAAATGCTGCCATGCTAAAGATTTTGTATGTCTTTAAGCCCAATAATTCTATCTTGATCTTCATTTTGATCAACCTGGAATGCCAGAGTGAGATTACTGGGTTAAAGGCTGTAAACAATTTTTTTTTTAATATTGACCATCTTCAAAGTTACTTCTATGTGGCTGGTGCAGCAATACATGTGATTGTGTGTTTTTCTATTAATGTAAATACCTTGTCCTTTGAATATCAATTTGGTCTTAATGTTGTGCAAGTATTGTGTGTAACTACTTAATTTCAGATGTTGGGGGGCTGCCTACTCTCTCTGAAAAGTATTTATATAAATTTTTCTTTTAGATTTCTTCTAGCACTTTTAAATTTAGATGTTTTCATCTAAAAGCTTTATTCAATTTATTTACATGTTATAATTCAATTTTTTGGAAGTTATCAGAGTAAATTGGTATAAAAAAGGGCATCCAACTAGATTTGCACCCCTAAACTGCCAACCATTTATTCTCAACTATTTATAATAGTCCATCGGTCCTTTTTGGAAGGACTGGGAGTGGGGGTAGAGAATGAATGTGTATTATAATTAGTTTTAATCAGTCATTACCAATTTTCCAAGAATATATGTTTCATCTTTAATAGTGTCATTTTAAGGATCAGTTTAGGATGCATTGATGTATTTATAAACTTTAGTTTTTCCATTAAAAGTATGTCTGTTTCTTCACCTTTGCTTTTTATTAGCTCAGTAAAGTTTCCTAAGAAATGCACATCCTCTTTGAAGATTCTTAGGTATTTCATACATATTTGCTGTTGTTATGAGTTGAATTTTTCCATTATTTTTAAATGAGTACTTCTGAGGCAGTTTGTTATTTACTTTTTCATCTACTTTCCTGAAGCCTTTAATTCACTTACTTTCAATTGTATATGAGTTTTCCTGGTTATTCTAATACTGATATTTTAGGGTCTATGTTATATTGCATTTGTCAAATCATCCCAAACATTAATAGTATCATGCTAAAATAATCATGACAAACATATTTGCATTTTTTATAGATAGTTGTCTCTACATAGCTAAAAACGATTCTATTTCTTTGGAATACATGTTAACTATGTCAAAGTGTATTTTGTGTTAGTATTTTTTACTTTTTTCCCCTTTAACATAACCCTATTGGTTTCCACTAGTTGGCAATTTCAGTGTCCTATTAGTGAACTTATTAATACTGAATAAATTCTAGGATGAAACTGAGTTATCTGAGTAGGCTTATTCTTTTACTCTATTGTTTAACATTTCTATTATAGATTTTTATGTCTCCCAAAGTGTCAATAGATATGTTTCAGGGTTAATGTTTTATATGCTTTAGGTGGTTACCCCTCGAAAACATTTACAATCTGACTTTACTCATTTCAATAAGTAAATGCTTAATGTTTAAGCAAGTTGCAAAAACATTCTAATCCCTGCCCTTCCCCAAATCATTAAAAATAAATTATACTTGGAATTTATGTGAAAATATAATTAAGAAATATTTATTTAATACAATTACTTGTTTTCACACATTGTCACTGCCTTAGTATAGAGGGTTAGTTGAGATCTTCTCAGCATGAATGCAGGAGAGCTGAGGGGAAGATTAATAAGGTTGTTTACACACCTAATTTAAACATCAATTTGTGATTACTACATTTATCTGGTCTTCCTAGCAATTCAGGCAGAATGTAGTTGTCATAACTACTTAATGATTAGTTATCACTTCATTAAAATGCCTGTCCTAAAAGTAGTATTTAACAACCTTAAAGGACTGCATCATTTTCTTTTCCAGAGCCAGCTAGAAATAAGGTAGGACTTGGTCAGGCTCAGAATGAAAATTATTCTACGCTTCAGCAAACAAAGTAATGGGGGGCTTTGACATAAACCATACTGCTGTGCTCTGTAATTGAAGCTCAAAGACAGATCATGAAACCACAGAAGCAGAAAACCCAAGTAAACTTCCCTGAAAAGAAATGTAAACCAAGGGTGCTTCAGGTGAAAAAGGATTCTCAATCTTTAGTAATATTACATTATGAAGCCGATTCTAACGCATTGAAAGCTAGCATTAGAATTACACTGCATTCCTCCTTGAAAGATGTGCTAACAGAAGACTGACTGGGACTTGAATCAGCTCTCAGAGTTTTCTGTGGAGTAAAACCTTGACCTTGTGGGTCTCATGTTTGAAGCTGCTGCTACAAATTCCAAGGCATGCTAGGACCCACCTGAAGATACAAACATCACTATCTGAAGCTTACTCTTAATCTTTTAATGTCCATTGAACTGTGTGACTTCTCCAGGTTGTTTTCTCCTTTCCAGAAAGGACTCATCCCCAACCATCTTGCTTAGTGCCCATTTCCCTACAGCAATACTATTTAGCACAGCTAGATTTCCCGAGATGGTTAGGTTTCCTAAATATTCTACGGTTAGGTTGTAATCATGGTAAAATTTCCATTTGCTTCATAGACATTCTTGATACAAACAGGCTCAAAGTCACATGGGACACATTTATTTTCTTCAGAAAAATACTAATGCAATAGTTACATTTTTAAAGGCTAACACGATGGACATGTCTCGATACAGGTCATTAAAGCTGAGCGATTTCCTCTTACGTAGGTAGACCTACGTGAACTAACCCAGCCATCACCGTAACCACTCATCACTCAAAAATAAAGTATGCCTGGCGAATCCAACGCAATGGCCTATTTCCAATGCTGGATCTCCAGTTACTTTCGTGATCTTACTCTTTTGGTGTAACTCTGAAATAATTTGTACTTGATTATCATGCCCAAGGAACAACAATGTGAATATTGAATTCATCGATTCCAGTTTCTTACAATGACCTACTTTCCACCAACTAGATGTTGACATGTTACTTTATAACAGAAATGCACATTCAGGGCAGCCCAGGTGACTCAGAGGTTTAGTGCTGCCTTCAGCCAAGCTTGGGGTGATCCTGGGGACCCGGGATTGAGTCCCATGTCAGGCTCCCTGCGTGGAGCCTGCTTCTCCCTCTACCTATGTCTCTGCCTCTCTCTCTGTGTGTCTCTCATGAATAAATTAAAAAAAAGAGAGAAAGAAAGAAATGCACATTCATTTCTACGAAAACATCATGGCAGAACCAAAAAAAACGACCACAAAGAAGAATTCTGTCGGCATGCTCCGCACACCTGACCCTTGAACTACATGGGTTCAAACTGCATGGATCTACTTATATGTGGATATATATACATATATCTCAGTACAGTACTGTAAGTGTGGGGTTTTCTTGAAAGATTTGAGAGAGAGAGAACGAGCAGGAGGGGCAGAGGAAGAGAGATCTCAGGGCTCAATCTCAGGACCCTTGAGATCCCTACCTGAGCGAAACCAAGAGTTGGATGCTTAACTGACTGGGCAACCCAGGCCCACAAATGAGTTTTCTCTTTATGGTTTTCTTAGCATTTTCTTTACCTTTATTGTAAGAATACAGTATATAATTTATACAATATACAAAATACATGCTATTGACTTTTATCAGTATGTGTTCCAGTCAACAGTAGGTTATTAGTAAAGTTTTGGGATAGGCGGAAGTTATAGATTTTTTTTTTTGACTATGCATAGAGTCAGAATCCTGAGCCCCTGAGTTGTTCCAAGGTCAACTATCTTTTTTTTCTATTTTTAAAAAGTCATGTGTGGGGTCTGAAATTGAGTGAAGGATGTATGCTGTCCTTTAGCACATTTATGGGGCTTATGAAGGACATTTATAGTGGAGAGCAAACCTTCAAGAAAGAACTTTCCTTTCATAAAGGAGTACAACACATACTGAGGTGGGTAGCAAAAATGCCGAACTGATATTGATAAACTATCAAAATGAGAGATCAAATTAAAATTCAGAATGTAAGTATCCTATCATTCGAGAGGTTCAGGGAAAGAACCAGCAAGCCAACAGAATAGGACAGAGCCCTAGGTCAAGTACGGCAATCTCTGAAATTAAGTGAGGTAAGCATACCTAACTGGAATTCATATCTAAAAATCTTATTTTCAGATAGAGATCTTTCTCTAAATACTAAAAGTCAGTGAAATAAACCCAGAGTAAAATAAAACAAATCTGAAATATACCATAATCTTAGAAAGCAATGCTTCATAAAGGACGATTTAATGACAGTATGTTACAATAACGTTAATCTAGATGAAGGAATGGTAGGGCAAACAGTTAAAGGGAAATCTGGGTGATGTCTCTGGTTATTACAATAGAAACACCCTGGAGGGGGAGGGGACAAAGGATAAATTATCAGACTTTCCTAGCTGTAAAGAACTGTTAATATTCAATTCCCATTATTCTAATTTCATAGCCTCCAAACAAGTTTCTTTACTGTAATTTGGCCACCAGAGTACATCTACCCACCCAAAGGGAGTGCCTTTTCCAGTTAACTGATCCAGTTATTATACTAAATGCAGCTTCCCCTGTCAATTAATGAGTGGACATTAAGACTTATAGATCAGTCTCTTGTGACTTTAACTGATGTGAATCAATCTTTTAGGCTGTTTCACTGCCAGCTGGATAGGCATGCTCTGAGGTTTCAAGCACAGAATGATATTCTAAATAATACTTTTTACCAAAATACTTTACCAAAGACTCAACCTGAAATCACTTAATGCATTTATCTCTTGATGGGCTCTGGTATAAAGTAACAGTTTCAAATCGAATATTGATTTAACTTTGCAATCTGCTCCTCAACTAAGTTCTATCCTTAAATAGAACTTTCTACTAAAAATCACAAAGATTATTCTAGAATTGTGGTGAATGAGAACTGTAATGTTACACATCTCTTTAGCTCTTTTTTATCATATACTCTTTGGACAGTGACTTTAAAGAAAATGCACACACACAAATATAATCTAATATCATTCTAGATTATATTCCATATCAGCTCTTTAGAGAAATGGCTTAAAACTTGTGCGCAAATATAGTGCAGCCAAATTGTAAGTACATTTTTTGGTAAATTCATCTTTTTAGAAAGTATGTAAGCTCTGAGATATTAGACCTAATTTCAACATCAGAGACATATAGTCTACAAGAACACAATTATTTTGTAGAGAATGTACCATACTTATTAGGAGGTAGCAAGACCTCTCCCTCTTATCAGGTGCAGAAGTATTATCTCTTCCAGACAGTGTGGTGTTGGCAAATGAATAGACAAACAGATCAATGCAACAGAACAGAAAACCCAAAACAGGCTGCATAAACAGCTGATATTTGACAAGAGAAAAGGCAATACAATGGAGAAAAGATGGTCTTTTCAAGAAATGGTGCTGGAACAACTAGACATCCACATGTCATGAAACTGGACACAGACATTATACCTTACACAAAAATTAACACCAATCATAGACCTCAAAGTAAAACTCAAAAGTAAGTAGGATAGCAAGTAACATAGAATAGAATCTATAGAACCTTGAGTATGGTAATGATCTTTAGATACAACACCAAAGGCATAATCCATAGAAAAAATTGATTAGCCAGGCCTCATTAAAATTAAAAACTCCTGTTATATGAAATACACTGTCAAGAGAATGAGAAGACACAGACTAGGAGAATATATTTGCAAAAGATCCATCTAAAAAAGGACAACATTCAAAATATACAAAGAACCCTTAAAATTCAACAATAACCCAATTAAAAAGTAAGCCAAAGATCTTAGCACCTTATCAAAGGAGATGCATCGATAACAAGTATTTGAAAAAATGCTCTGCATTATACATGTCCACCCATTAGAATGGCTGAAATCTCAGACCCAGACAACACCAAATGTCGACAAGGGTCTGGGGAAACAGGAATTCTCATTCATTGATAAATGATAAAAATATTGATAAAAATGTTAAATTGTATAGCTACTTTGGAAGACAATCTTGCAATTCCTCATAAAATCAGATATACTCTTACCATACAATCCAGCGACTGTACTCCTTAGTATTACCCAAAGGACTTGAAAAACATATCTGCACAAAAACCTTTTTCCTAATTGCTTTATTCCTAATTGCTAACACTTGGAAGCAAACAAGATGACCCTCAGTAAGTGAAGGGGTAAATCGTGTCCCTCCAGACAATGCAATATCATTGAGCAGAAAAGAAATGAGCTCTCAAGCCATGAAAAGATATGGAGAAGTCTTTTTTTTTAATATCTTATTTATTTATTCATGATAGAGAAAGAGAGAGAGAGGCAGAGACACAGGCAGAGGGAGAAGCAGGCTCCATGCAGGGAGCCCGACACGGGACTCAATCATGGGACTCCAGGATCACGCCCTGGGCTAAACCGCTGAGCCACCCAGGGATTCCCTGGAGGAGTCTTAAATGCATATTACAAAGTGAAAGAAGTCAATCTGTAAGGGCTACAGACTCTTTGATTCCAACTACAGAACATTCTGAAGAAGGCAAAACTGTGTAGATGTTAAGGAAAAAAAAAAAAAAAAAAACTAACAGTAGTTGCCAGGGGTTAGTGAGAGAAAAATGACCCGGGTGGAGAACAGAAGAATTTGGAGGCAAACTGTATGATACTCAAGTGGTCGATACATGTCATAGTTTTATGTCCAAACCTATAGGATGTAACAACACCAAAAGTGAACTGAAATGTAGACTATGGACTTTGAAACAAATGTGGGAGGCGTGCAGATGTTGACTGGGTGAGGTTTGGGGGTGGGTGCATGTCCAGGGGCAGAAGGTATACAGGAATATGGCAACTTTCTGCACTTTCTGTTCAACTTTGCTCTAAAGCTAAGACTTCTCTTTAAAAAGTAGTTAAAAGAAATGAAACACTAAACATTTTTCAAGTAAATAGCTTTATGGATTTATATAATCTAAGTTATTGCTTACTGATAGAAACACACAAACCTAGTACATTAATAGCTTTAAAAGGATGAGCTGATGCTTGATACGTGGTTTTTAATTTCTAAGTAAACTGCTTCTTTAGACAGGGGATCCAAAGATGTTACAAAAAGTAGAACATAGCAAATATACTCAGATACTATTCATATTGCACTTAAAGGTTATAAAATTAATATGGGATTATTTCCGCAAGGAGATACATTGTGATATCTAAAACATGTGCCTTACATGATTCCTGGTATGCCTTTTTCTGATTTAGCACAGGTGAGAGATTTGTGGTATCTAATTTTCTAATTATTTTTTTTCCTGTTGCTAAGATAACCTGATATTTAGGTGCACAGTCACTACCTTATTTCTACTGGCTTTCCTCTAAACAGAAGGATCACTGGATCAATTAACTTGCAACAATGTTAAGTCCCATCTGGCCAGAAGGAGCTTTTGTTTCCTCCCTAGTCACCGAAAATACAATCTTCTGCTTTTCCTTTTCATCATAGAACCTGATTTTTCTAGTTGTAAATAGTGCAAGAATATAATAAGGCAGAAAAAAAAAATATCAGCAATAAACCAGAACTCCCCAGGCAGCCACTGTTAACATTTTAGCCATTTTGTTTAGAATTTTTATGTAGTTTCCTAATTAAAGAAAAACTTCATATCCGTAACTTCCCATCTTGTTCTTTATTTAACCATTTTCCTGTTGCCAGGCAATATGATTTTTACAATGAACACTTTTTCACAGGAAAGCCTGCCTCCATTTTAAGTTCCCCTTACAGGAGCTTTTCTCAATACCATATTGGTCTTAAAGATAATTCAAATATACCTGTAATAGGCCATGAATACCATTATATTATTCTTTATCACAAAAAAAAATGGCACATATATCTCGACTGTTATCCAACGTTTTCCCAAATTCTCACACCTCCTTTATTCCTCATTAGTGGGTTTTTGGGTTTTGGGGTTTTGTTTTTTGTTTGTTTTTTTTTGTTTTGTTTTGTTTTGTTTTTTGTTTTTTTGTCCCTTTGGGTAGCCTATATGTAATTTTTTTTTATTCTTTGGTTTCAGCTACAGTCCATGTTATTGACGTTCTTTTAAAATCAAAACAATTATTTTTGCTCTTTTATCGTACCCTAGTAACCCTTATGAGTATAAGGTGGGGAGAAATAGATAAGGAAGCAGGAGTCCTCAGACAAGCTCATGTGGGTTGCTAAGCTGAGGAAGATCTGAGCTGAAGTACAACCCGGCCCCATGACCATGCAGCAAGCTTGGCAGACATTCCAGTCTACCTGTTCCCACAGCTGGAGTGAGGCATTAGGTTAGTGTGACTGGATCATACAACTAGAAGAACAAGAAAGCCTCTGCGATTCCAAGACTTTTCTGATTTGGGAGCCCTGAGATGCTTTGGGGAATCCCGTGAATCTGTCCATTTCAGAGGTTTTGTGGGATGCAACCTTTTTCTTCTAGGCACATGGTGCCTTCTATTTGAGGAGAGAAGACAGAAAAATGGGTCTCAAGGTTCAGGAAGAGCATGGAGGCAATGAGAAGAATGGAGCTTTGGAGCCAAGTCTATTTGAGTCCAATCAGGCTACACTACCTAGGGTATGTTTGACCTAGCACAAGTTCTTGGCTGCTCTAAGTCTCGCTTCTTCGCTCCTGGAGAATAACAAAAAACTGTGGCAATGTGCGTAAAGCCCACAGCAGTGTACCTGACACATGGCAGGTGTTTGCTAAGTATTGATTTACTATCCTGTCTCCAGACCACCTCTCCTTCCCTCTAACTTTCCTTTTGCTCCTCTTGACTCAGGGAGAGTGAGGTCACTAAGACCTTGGATTTTTTTTTCTAGGTTGTTCAACCCACACCAGGAAGCAGAATAAGACTTATACACATAAAATATGGTGTTCATTTACAATTACAAGTTAACTTTCAGAGATAGCTGAATTATGCAGTAGAATTGTTTAGTCTATTTTAATGTAAAACCAGCTCCTGCTTTTATGAAGATTGGTGTTGGGAGACAGGTATTTTCAAATTCTATACATCTGAAGCTGATGAATTTCCTAAATTATGCAAAATTATCTTCCCACTCTGTCTAGATCTCTGCTTTCCACACCTGTTACTGATTTTACAGTTTCCGCTCCAAATTTCAAACTACAATTAATTTTGAGACAATCAAATCCAGCTATGCTTGCAGCTATTAGAGTCACCTTAATATTCTATCCAGCTCATTTATTAAAATCAATTTAAGAAAAATACAGTTTAAAAGGATTCTGTAAGAAATTAAAGGCATTTAATTAACTAAAGCAGACTATTATCCAGCAGTGTTTTAAAATGATTTTAAAAATGTAATCTGCCTTTCCTTATCAACTTAGTTTCATGAAAATTGGATTTTACTTTGCTAATTTAAAAGTGCAAACTAAACCCTACCCCTCTACTGATATTCACACTTCATAGTTTTATCTGTTTAAATAGAAAACGTCTACGAAAATCTCTCTCCCTCAGTTTATTTGGTCTATAGTTATCATTCTCCTATGGATCCTAAATATGCCCTAAAAAAGAAACTCAAAGTTCAATAACTGTATGAGCCTAGTTCTATTTACTTTAATAGTGTAATGCACATAAATGTTTGTTGTAGAATTTTAAGTACCTAAATGGAGTTGCATCTGATGCCCAGTTTGAGAAACAGCTGACCAAATGGGCCTATTAGCATGATTGGTTTATTTAAATATACAATGAACAAAGAGGATCATCCTGTGCAAAGTGTGGCCACTGGTAAATTAAAAGTGTCATCCTAATAGCTACTTCATTCTCTGTTGATATTTTTTCATTTGTGGACTCCTCTGTTGAAAACCACACCAACAGACGTCTGCAAAACACACCAATTAATTCATCTCCTCTACCTTTGTTTTAGTTCTTCTTGTATTTCAACCATATGGTAGGCACAATGGACTCCCAGAACTATCTAGGTTCTAGTCCTTGGAAGTTATGACTGGGGTACCTTCCATTACAGAGTGGATTCTGCCAATGTGATCAAGGTTGAGAACCTTGAGAGAGAATTATCCAGAATCATGCAGGTGAATCCAACCTCATCACAGGAGTCCTTAGAAGAACCTTTCTGGCTGAGTTAAGAACCAGAGAGAGGTCACAGAGGGCTTCAGCCTTGCTCTTTGAAGACAGAAAGGAGGGCATGGGCCAAGGCAGGCAGGCCAGACCTTTAGAAGCCAGAAAGGACAAGTAAAGGGAATCCCCTCTTCCTAGAGCATCCAGAAGGCAATACCACCTTGTTGACACTGATTTTACCCCCATGAGGCCCACATCAGACTTCTGACCTACAGAAGCTGAAGAGATTACATTTTTTATTGTTTTAAGCCACTAAAGTTGTGGGAATTTGTGATGACAGCAATAGAAAATGAATATACACAAGAATTAGTCACATTTCAAAGGAAAAAAGTTTTGTGGGCCAAGTGACTGCTGTGCTTTTCAGATGCATCAGGTCATCTGTAGCATTACGATTGCACTTTTAAAGGATTTTTTTTGCTATTAAGACAATTTGTATATACTGAATCCTCAACTTTTTGAGCCATGAAAGATTTTGAGGTTCTACATTAACCATATTCCCTGAGCTATTTTTTTTTAAGAGAGGGAAGGAGACAGGCAGAGAAAGAGAGAGAATCTTAAGCAGCCTCCATGTCCAGGGCAGACCTTGTTGTGGGGCTGATCTCCCAACCCTGAGATCATGAGCTGAGCCAAAATCTAGAGTCTGACACTTAACTGAGCCACCCAGGCACCCCTGATTTCTATCATTCTATTTTGCTCTCTCCCTCAGATGTCAAGGATGTACTTACTCTTAATGACCAAGATATATTCTGAACTGTCATGTTTTCACTGTGGCACACAAGTAAAAGCCAAGATTAAAACCTTACAACAAGAAATCATGAAGAAGAGATCAGTTCTTTCTAGTAGAAATGATAAATACTTTGGCCAGAATAATAATGTTCTGTGAAGTAAGAGGTGATAACTCATAAAAACAATTTCTGTGTTTTCTATAGGACTGAGAAAATAAATTATTCAAAATATAGGGAAAACCCTGTCATTTTAATTATATTTATCTTTTTGAACTGCTATTCTCATTCATTCTTGTACTTACTGAAATACTTTTGTTTTCAAGTATTCCAAAGTTATCAAAAATATCCTTGATTATATTAATTAAATTTTGGCTCATCTATGACCAAATGCTTGAAATACAAAGACATACTGTTTAAATATATCTAGGAAAAACTGCAGGCAGAATGTGGGGCTTCAATTTTTAAAACAGATTGGGAAAAACTAAAGTGTTGTCCATGATGTCTACTAACACAGATTTTGTGATAATTGAGAAATATATTTGCTCATTATTGAAATCCAAGTTATGATCAAGTAGTCAAATGAAATGTTTTAAAAAGATATTATGTAATAGAGGCTTAACTCCAAATATAATCATGTTCCATTAATATATCATTTTTGATAACTAGAATGACATCTTTCAAAAATCTAAAATTCTGACTTGCTACGAGTTTGGACAGGACTCCCACAGCTCTACCTTGATGATGAGGTTCTGCTGCATGTAATTTAAGAATATCTGAAAGGTAATATTTTTTAGTAATGGTTAACAACATGTTACACTTCTCTTTTAACCAACATGTTACTATTTCAGAGCATCTTCCTCACTAGCTTAGGTTATAGGAAGGAAAAGATGGTCTGTTAGAATGGCAATTGTTGCAAATCAGTGATAAGTCATCATAAAAAAAACTAGCTCTAAAGGTAGGAACAGACATAACTTTTGTAAGATACATGGTCTTTTACCTTCAGTTTCCTTACCCCTAAAATAACAATCATACAAAGAGTTAGAAATAACATTAAGGAGCACCTGGGTGGCTCAGTTGGTTAAGCATCTACCTTCAGCTTTGGTCATGATTCCAAGGTCTTGGGATTGAGCCCCACATCAGGCTCCCTGCTCAGTGGGGTACCTGCTTCTCTCTCCTGCTGTGCCACTCCCCTTGCTTATGCTTTCTGCCAGATAAATAAAATCCTTTAAAAAAAATCAAAACGTAACATGAAGATGGATTTTTTTCCTTGATTCACCTTTAATTATAATATGGTAGACATACAAGGATACATTCGTTTTAGGTGCACAACATAGTGATTCAACTTCTCTATAAGTTATGCTGTGCTCACCCTAAGTGCAGCTACCATGGGTCACCATAAAGCACTACTACAATACCATTGTAGGATTGACTTTCTAGGTCTTAGGTTTTTTTTTTTTTAATTTGACATCAAAGTAAAATAGGCTTTACATATTTAAAGTATATAATGTGATGAGTTTTGACATTTGAAATCATTAGTACAATCAAAATCATCAATGTTACCTCCTAAAGTTTCCCCCTGTCCTTTGCTAATCCTCCCCAGGTACCCCCAGCAACCACTGAACTGCTTTCCATTTTCCATCGATGAGTACTAGGCCTCAGGTTTGTTGTTGTTGCCCATATAATGAACTCAGTAAGTAAATTAAGAGCTGGGACTCAATCATCTCTATACTCAAACACTACACATATGTTACAACATATTATTAGGTTAATACTACTTCTTAAAAATGTTAACCTCTGCCTCAGATATTCCAGTACTTTGGCAACCAGCAAATGGCCCTTAGGGGTCAGCTGGCCTGGGGACTTAACTGCATTAAATGGGAAGAGAACTCTGAGCAGGGGAAGAACACAAATTCCCTTGTGCTACTATTGTTCACCCAGGAGACCTGAAAAGGTATTATTTAAAAAATCCTAATATGAGAAGACCTTTTTGTGCTTATATTAAAGATTGTACTACTCCAATTAAAACATAATCACAGATCAGTTAAAACAACTTTCAGTAAAGCTCCAGAAAGACAGGGATTTGAGTGAACAGTGGGGAGGTGGGGGTCTTCTGGGCCACAGCCATCCTACCAAGAGAAGATACTCTATATTCCCTTAAGTGTGAAAGGTCCGTTAAGAACAGCAGCAGGATATAGCAAAGCTCATCCTAGAATTTTATTTCCTGTAATTCTGATGTTGCGAATGTATTTGCAATATTATAGTATTTCCTATGGTCCAAGCACTGAGCAATTGCCCACGAAACAATTCTCTGCTTATGAGAAAAAGTCTCCACAACTAGATCAGAGCAACACATATTTGTGTAGAAATAAGAGAATAACAGTGTTAGAGATAAGAGAAAAATAATTCTCTTGTCCTGATCTTTCGTGTTCTTCATCAATCTTTTTACCACTCCTGGCAGTAAAACCCAACCCTGGCTATTCCTCCTGGCTCTGTTGCAGGTTTAACTTCCACAACCCAATGTATAAAGGCTGTAATTCTTCTCAACTCAGTAGTCAGTCCTCTTCACCCCTCACTTCCTGCTCTGACAACCTCATCCACTCCCATGCCTTTAATTGCCATCTCTACCTGATGACTCACACCTCCAACCCAGACTTTCTCTCAGAACTCAAGAGTTACAATTACCCAACTACTTGAAAAATCCTATTGAATGTTCCAAAGCCATCTCAAAATCAATATGCCAAAAATAAACTTTTAATCTTCTTCCCAATCAAGATTCTCTTCCATAAGTCCACATCTCAGTGAGTGATTCATCCAGCCACTCATGCATAGGAGTCTTCCTTGACATTTCCTTCACCCTCCTCCCCCTCTCGCATTTAAGCCATTATCAGTTCCTGTGGTCTTTACTCTCTAAACATAATCTTCCTCTCCAGTTGGTCCACTTCTATCCTTTTTCCACTGATTTTGTCCTAATCCAAGTTGCCATCACAGACAACTGCAATAATTCCTCAGCAAGTCATCCCATGCCTTCCCAACCTCCTATTCATTCTCTGTAATGCAGCCAGAGGGATCTGTCAAAACCCAAACCAGCCCCTCTTGCTCCTCAGCCTCTGATATATAATCACCAACATCTTTTAGTATAAATATCTCTTGAATATACCCACCTTTCCTGAACCCCAAAGCCACTAAACAAGACCCTGACATATCTTATCTCTTGCCTAGATTATACCAACCACCTTGAAACTGGACTCTACAGTCTTTGCCTTGCTTAGAAATACAAACTGATCATTCTAAAGAAAAAAATATATATATATATACTATAACTACATAGTTGAAACCATACAAATAGAAAAACCAGTAATGTAAAGTTATATATATACATAAATGTCACTTTCATCTTATGAGGCATTCACGAAACTTCCATTTTTAGAATGTCATATGACACAAAAACCACATAAATAAAGTTAAAATTTTGCAAATTTGCTGAACAAGATGTAGAGGGAGGTTAAATGTGCCTATAAGCTGCTGAGGGGTTCTGAGCTGGAATTATCATCTATAAGGAGAAAAGATTTTATTCCAAAAATCTTTATTGAGCAGCTAGCTCATGCACATTTATTTGTAAGCAACTTTTAGCACAGACTTATAAGAAGTGGTCCTTCAGTATTCTCAAGGTGCTCATAATTTAGCTGAGGCAAAGTAACCAATTTATGAGAAAAAGTTTAAAAGCACATAACCAGAAGATATCACAGAAGGAAAAAAAAAGGGAGATGAGGGAAAAGGGATTAAGAGGTGCATAAAAATTTTACAGAAAGCCAACAGAAATAAAAATTTCATTTTAATAAAAAGTTGTGGAGGAGCAAGATGGCGGAGGAGTAGGGTCTCCAAATCACCTGTCTCCACCAAACTACCTAGAAAACCTTCAAATTATCCTGAAAATCTATGAATTCGGCCTGAGATTTAAAGAGAGACCAGCTGGAATGCTACAGTGAGAAGAGTTCGCGCATCTATCAAGGTAGGAAGACGGGGAAAAAGAAATAAAGGAACAAAGGCCTCCGAGGGGGAGGGGCCCGCGAGGAGCCGGGCTGAGGCCGGGGCGAGTGTCCCCAGGACAGGAGAGCCCCGTCCCGGAGACGCAGGAGCTGCACCGACCTTCCCGGGCGGAAAGGGGCTCGTGGGGAGTTGGAGCAGGACCCAGGAGGGCGGGGATGCCCTCGGGCTCCCGGGGACAGTAACAGAGCAACTGCGCACCCAGGAGAGTGCGCCGAGCTCCCTAAGGGCTGCAGCGCGCACGGCGGGACCCGGCGGGACCCGGAGCAGCTGAAGGGGCTCGGGCGGCGGCTCCGCGGAGGGGGCTGCGGGGCCCCGGGAGCCGCTCAGAGGGGCTCGGGCAGAAGAAGAGGCTCCGTGCGGAGGGGGCTGCGCGGTTCCAGGAGCAGCTCGGAGGGGCTCGGGCGGCGGCTCCGCGGAGGGGGCTGCGCGGCCCGGGAGCGCGAATCCACCAGCGCAGGCCCCGGAGCACAGGGCGCCGGGACACAGCCCAGGATCCGGCCTCCCCCGGGACAGGCAGAGGCCGGGAGGGCCCAGGACAGCAAGGACGCTCCAGCCCCAGCTGAGCACATCAGCGGCCCCGCCCGGAGCCTCCAGGCCCTGCAGACGGAGAGCTCGGGAGTCCCTGCGGGGGCTGACTCCAGGTTTCCAGAGCTGCCCCGCCACTGGGGCTGTTCCTCATGCGGCCTCACGGGGTAAACAACCCCCACTGAGCCCTGCACCAGGCAGGGGCACAGCAGCTCCCCCAACTGCTAACACCTGAAAATCAGCACAACAGGCCCCTCCCCCAGAACACCAGCTAGACGGACAACTTCCAGGAGAAGCCAAGGGACTTAAAGAACACAGAATCAGAAGATACTCCCCGGTGGTTCTTTTTTTGTTTGTTTGTTTTTGTTTTTGTTTTTGTTTTTGTTTTGTTTTGCTTTTTGATTTGTTTCCTTCCCCCACCCCCTTTTTTTCTCCTTCCTTTTTCTTTCTCTTTTTCTTCTTTTTTTTTTTTTTTCTTTTTTCGTTTTTTTTTTCTTTTTCTTCCCTTTTTTTTTCTCTTTCTCTTTTCTTTCCTTCTTTCTCTCCTCTCTTTTTCTCTTTTTCCCAATACAACTTGCTTTTGGCCACTCTGCACCGAGCAAAATGACTAGAAGGAAAACCTCACCTCAAAAGAAAGAATCAGAAACAGTCCTCTCTCCCACAGAGTTACAAAATCTGGATTACAATTCAATGTCAGAAAGCCAATTCAGAAGCACTATTATACAGCTACTGGTGGCTCTAGAAAAAAGTATAAAGGACTCAAGAGACTTCATGACTGCAGAATTTAGAGCTAATCAGGCAGAAATTAAAAACCAATTGAATGAGATGCAATCCAAACTAGAAGTCCTAACGACGAGGGTTAACGAGGTGGAAGAACGAGTGAGTGACCTAGAAGACAAGTTGACAGCAAAGAGGGAAACTGAGGAAAAAAGAGACAAACAATTAAAAGACCATGAAGATAGATTAAGGGAAATAAACGACAGCCTGAGGAAGAAAAACCTACGTTTAATTGGGGTTCCCGAGGGCGCCGAAAGGGACAGAGGGCCAGAATATGTATTTGAACAAATTCTAGCTGAAAACTTTCCTAATCTGGGAAGGGAAACAGGCATTCAGATCCAGGAAATAGAGAGATCCCCCCCTAAAATCAATAAAAACCGTTCAACACCTCGACATTTAATTGTGAAGCTTGCAAATTCCAAAGATAAGGAGAAGATCCTTAAAGCAGCAAGAGACAAGAAATCCCTGACTTTTATGGGGAGGAGTATTAGGGTAACAGCAGACCTCTCCACAGAGACCTGGCAGGCCAGAAAGGGCTGGCAGGATATATTCAGGGTCCTAAATGAAAAGAACATGCAACCAAGAATACTTTATCCAGCAAGGCTCTCATTCAAAATGGAAGGAGAGATAAAGAGCTTCCAAGACAGGCAGCAACTAAAAGAATATGTGACCTCCAAACCAGCTCTGCAAGAAATTTTAAGGGGGCCTCTTAAAATTCCCCTTTAAGAAGAAGTTCAGTGGAACAGTCCACAAAAACAAAGACTGAATAGATATCATGATGACACTAAACTCATATCTCTCAATAGTAACTCTGAATGTGAACGGGCTTAATGACCCCATCAAAAGGCGCAGGGTTTCAGACTGGATAAAAAAGCAGGACCCATCTATTTGCTGTCTACAAGAGACTCATTTTAGACAGAAGGACACCTACAGCCTGAAAATAAAAGGTTGGAGAACCATTTACCATTCGAATGGTCCTCAAAAGAAAGCAGGGGTAGCCATCCTTATATCAGATAAACTAAAATTTACCCCAAAGACTGTAGTGAGAGATGAAGAGGGACACTATATCATACTTAAAGGATCTATTCAACAAGAGGACTTAACAGTCCTCAATATATATGCTCCAAATGTGGGAGCTGCCAAATATATAAATCAATTATTAACCAAAGTGAAGAAATACTTAGATAATAATACACTTATACTTGGTGACTTCAATCTAGCTCTTTCTATACTCGATAGGTCTTCTAAGCAAAACATCTCCAAAGAAACGAGAGCTTTAAATGATACACTGGACCAGATGGATTTCACAGATATCTACAGAACTTTACATCCAAACTCAACTGAATACACATTCTTCTCAAGCGCACATGGAACTTTCTCCAGAATAGACCACATATTGGGTCACAAATCGGGTCTGAACCGATACCAAAAGATTGGGATTGTCCCCTGCATATTCTCGGACCATAATGCCTTGAAATTAGAACTAAATCACAACAAGAAGTTTGGAAGGACCTCAAACACGTGGAGGTTAAGGACCATCCTGCTAAAAGATAAAAGGGTCAACCAGGAAATTAAGGAAGAATTAAAAAGATTCATGGAAACTAATGAGAATGAAGATACAACCGTTCAAAATCTTTGGGATGCAGCAAAAGCAGTCCTAAGGGGGAAATACATCGCAATACAAGCATCCATTCAAAAACTGGAAAGAACTCAAATACAAAAGCTAACCTTACACATAAAGGAGCTAGAGAAAAAACAGCAAATAGATCCTACACCCAAGAGAAGAAGGGAGCTAATAAAGATTCGAGCAGAACTCAACGAAATCGAGACCAGAAGAACTGTGGAACAGATCAACAGAACCAGGAGTTGGTTCTTTGAAAGAATTAATAAGATAGATAAACCATTAGCCAGCCTTATTAAAAAGAAGAGAGAGAAGACTCAAATTAATAAAATCATGAATGAGAAAGGAGAGATCACTACCAACACCAAGGAAATACAAACGATTTTAAAAACCTATTATGAACAGCTATACGCCAATAAATTAGGCAATCTAGAAGAAATGGACGCATTCCTGGAAAGCCACAAACTACCAAAACTGGAACAGGAAGAAATAGAAAACCTGAACAGGCCAATAACCAGGGAGGAAATTGAAGCAGTCATCAAAAACCTCCCAAGACACAAGAGTCCAGGGCCAGATGGCTTCCCAGGAGAATTTTATCAAACGTTTAAAGAAGAAATCATACCTATTCTCCTAAAGCTGTTTGGAAAGATAGAAAGAGATGGAGTACTTCCAAATTCGTTCTATGAAGCCAGCATCACCTTAATTCCAAAGCCAGACAAAGACCCCGCCAAAAAGGAGAATTACAGACCAATATCCCTGATGAACATGGATGCAAAAATTCTCAACAAGATACTGGCCAATAGGATCCAACAGTACATTAAGAAAATTATTCACCATGACCAAGTAGGATTTATCCCTGGGACACAAGGCTGGTTCAACACCCGTAAAACAATCAATGTGATTCATCATATCAGCAAGAGAAAAACCAAGAACCATATGATCCTTTCATTGGATGCAGAGAAAGCATTTGACAAAATACAGCATCCATTCCTGATCAAAACTCTTCAGAGTGTAGGGATACAGGGAACATTCCTCGACATCTTAAAAGCCATCTATGAAAAGCCCACAGCAAATATCATTCTCAATGGGGAAGCACTGGGAGCCTTTCCCCTAAGATCAGGAACAAGACAGGGATGTCCACTCTCACCACTGCTGTTCAACATAGTACTGGAAGTCCTAGCCTCAGCAATCAGACAACAAAAAGACATTAAAGGCATTCAAATTGGCAAAGAAGAAGTCAAACTCTCCCTCTTCGCCGATGACATGATACTCTACATAGAAAACCCAAAAGTCTCCACCCCAAGATTGCTAGAACTCATACAGCAATTCGGTAGCGTGGCAGGATACAAAATCAATGCCCAGAAGTCAGTGGCATTTCTATACACTAACAATGAGACCGAAGAAAGAGAAATTAAGGAGTCAATCCCATTTACAATTGCACCCAAAAACATAAGATACCTAGGAATAAACCTCACCAAAGATGTAAAGGATCTATACCCTCAAAACTATAGAACACTTCTGAAAGAAATTGAGGAAGACACAAAGAGATGGAAAAATATTCCATGCTCATGGATTGGCAGAATTAATATTGTGAAAATGTCAATGTTACCCAGGGCAATATACACGTTTAATGCAATCCCTATCAAAATACCATGGACTTTCTTCAGAGAGTTAGAACAAATTATTTTAAGATTTGTGTGGAATCAGAAAAGACCCCGAATAGCCAGGGGAATTTTAAAAAAGAAAACCATATCTGGGGGCATCACAATGCCAGATTTCAGGTTGTACTACAAAGCTGTGGTCATCAAGACAGTGTGGTACTGGCACAAAAACAGACACATAGATCAGTGGAACAGAATAGAGAATCCAGAAGTGGACCCTGAACTTTATGGGCAACTAATATTCGATAAGGGAGGAAAGACTATCCATTGGAAGAAAGACAGTCTCTTCAATAAATGGTGCTGGGAAAATTGGACATCCACATGCAGAAGAATGAAACTAGACCACTCTCTTTCACCATACACAAAGATAAACTCAAAATGGATGAAAGATCTAAATGTGAGACAAGATTCCATCAAAATCCTAGAGAAGAACACAGGCAACACCCTTTTTGAACTCGGCCATAGTAACTTCTTGCAAGATACATCCACGAAGGCAAAAGAAACAAAAGCAAAAATGAACTATTGGGACTTCATCAAGATAAGAAGCTTTTGCACAGCAAAGGATACAGTCAACAAAACTCAAAGACAACCTACAGAATGGGAGAAGATATTTGCAAATGACATATCAGATAAAGGGCTAGTTTCCAAGATCTATAAAGAACTTATTAAACTCAACACCAAAGAAACAAACAATCCAATCATGAAATGGGCAAAAGACATGAACAGAAATCTCACAGAAGAAGACATAGACATGGCCAACATGCACATGAGAAAATGCTCTTCATCACTTGCCATCAGGGAAATACAAATCAAAACCACAATGAGATACCACCTCACACCAGTGAGAATGGGAAAAATTAACAAGGCAGGAAACAACAAATGTTGGAGAGGATGTGGAGAAAAGGGAACCCTCTTACACTGTTGGTGGGAATGTGAACTGGTGCAGCCACTGTGGAAAACTGTGTGGAGGTTCCTCAAACAGTTAAAAATATACCTGCCCTACGACCCAGCAATTGCACTGTTGGGGATTTACCCCAAAGATACAAATGCAATGAAACGCTGGGACACCTGCACCCCGATGTTTCTAGCAGCAATGGCCACGATAGCCAAACTGTGGAAGGAGCCTCGGTGTCCAACGAAAGATGAATGGATAAAGAAGATGTGGTTTATGTATACAATGGAATATTACTCAGCTATTAGAAATGACAAATACCCACCATTTGCTTCAACGTGGATGGAACTGGAGGGTATTATGCTGAGTGAAGTAAGTCAGTCGGAGAAGGACAAACATTATATGTTCTCATTCATTTGGGGAATATAAATAATAGTGAAAGGGAAAATAAGGGAAGGGAGAAGAAATGTGTGGGAAATATCAGAAAGGGAGACAGAACATAAAGACTGCTAACTCTGGGAAACGGACTAGGGGTGGTGGAAGGGGAGGAGGGCGGGGGGTGGGAGTGAATGGGTGACGGGCACTGGGTGTTATTCTGTATGTTAGTAAATTGAACACCAATAAA